>NC_090447.1:405645850-406287414 GCF_031143425.1 Pleurodeles waltl
GGCTACTTAATCTCTTACCAACAAACTATAATAAAATGCCATCATGCCAATAACATGGATTGTAAAGTGAAAATGCATGCCGGTCTGTAATTAAAAAAGCCTCCCCACCAAGCCTAGCCATTGTATCAAATTTGGGAAACAAAATAGTCCAAACAGATGGCAGTATCCTTTCTTGGGGAAACTGGCTATAAGAGTAAACAAAGTAGACAAGGGACTTGAGTCCACCTCAGTGTCCCAATACCGATGTATGTAGTATGTGCAAATATACAAAACGGCTAATGTAAACAGTGATCATATAATTCCAAACATTATGTCCATGGTGCTACTAGGTGATACCAAGACGGCTTACATCGTAGGCCATTTGTACTTTTATTGCAAGGTCTTCTTGGGCCTAGAAAACCCCACCCAGCAAGGACTCATAGGGCCTGAGATAACGCAGCTGATGGAAAGGGCCCCAAATCTTCAAAAACCTCCATGAAACCTCACCAGACCCAAGATTTTTTAATCCCCCTACTCGTCTTGCATATGCCTCCCCAAATGTTGTTGTCTTAAGCATTTTATTCATCTACTCCTGAAATTATCAGAAACCGAGCAACTACTGAGGCACTTGCAACAAATATCAAGCCCGTTTATCCAAGCCCGACCACTGATCCTTGCTAACTAGGCCAGCTTAGCCCAGATTGCATGGCTGAGGGCAGCAAAAACCTCTTGCCAGTACTCATCTAGCCTCTAACAAGTAAAACAAATATGGAGCCAACCCCCATTCCCACTTGCTCGCAGCGGACACACCAATCCTCCACCAAGGGAAACTTTCTATGGAGGGCCTCCAAAGAATAGTAATCCATCCAATGAGATAAGAAGGTGATTCTTTTAAAATTAGCAGTCCTTAATACCTTAAGACCTAGCAATGAAATGGAATTCCATTCAGTCTCTGAAATAATACGTTGTATCGAGAGGCGGATGTTTCTCCAGAAAGCTATCCAACTGATGCCTTTTGGTTTGTCCATGGAGTATTTTGTACCAATTACCCACCTCCTCAAGTTTCGACCTCACCAACGATCGCATAACTGGATGGGGATTGGGTCTGGAATCCAGATGATGATTTTTCAAGAAGCAAGAGATCTGCTGAAACCCCAGATAGAACTGCTAACAGGAGTCTCTGCATCGGGCCTGCATTTCCTGCCATGTAATGTACCTCCCCCTTACCAAAAGGTGTCTGAGTTCTCTGAACCTCTTTGCACCCCAAATCCTTGCCTGACTCTGTGGTACTGCCAACGTGAGATACTCTATGGCTCCTAGAATACTCTTTGATCAACAGAATATTTGAATCGAGCACACATCGCTTACATCCCCTTGTACATGGTTTTCTTGAGTAACTTGGGTGTTTTAATAAACACTGGCAGCTGAGTCCCAGCCTCCAAAACCTTTTTGTTCATATAGAAAGGTCAACCGCCCTATCAGAATCTATTGACCTGGCTGGCAGATCCAGGAGGGCAACATTATAATATGACTGAAAATGAGGTAGCTCAAAACCCCCTGGTTGATGTCAAGCTGGAGCCTCGACAGTTTAACCCTAGGGGCATTCTTGTTCCAGACAGAATGTCTAAAAAGTACAACTATCTCTGAAAATAGCTTTTTCTAATTTTGATCTGGACATTAATAAAAAGAAAAATCAGCTCCTTAAACGCCTTCTGAATGGTCTGTTCCTCTGAGCTAACGTAAAGGATAATGTCTTCGGCAAACATTTTAGTTTCAAAATCCCATCTAGCAGAGCGATGATTGCCTGATTTACTGAATTCTGGTAGCTAAGGTTCAATAAAAAGGTAAATAGAATTGAGGACAGAGGACAGCCCTGCCTCGTACCCCTGTTTATATTTACCACCCCTGACAATTCAGCATTGACATCGATATGTGATTGCTCACCTTCATAAATATTCAGCAGCATCGTAATGAACCCAGCAGGGAAACCAAACCTCGCACGGCCATAAAACAATGTGTCCCATTTTACTAAGTCAAATGCTTTTTCCACATCAACCATTATTACTAGAGCACAAGTCTGACTGACAGAAATAGTCCAGTGCCTGTAATAAAAACCCAGCAGACGCGGATATGATCATGAAGTATTAATGCCTGAGTTGCTGGGGTTATATGTCCTACCCAGACTTTTACAAGCAACTTGTAGTCGGAGTTCAAAATTGGATGGTAAGAATTAACATCTTTAGGGCTCTTGTCCTTTTTTAGGAAACTAACTACAGTAGATTCCTTAAAGGACGGAGGGACTCCCCCCATCTTTGGCAAATGTAAACAACTCAGCTAAGAAAGGCACCATCTCACTGGTGAATACCTTAAAAAACTCCTCCAGAAATCCGTCTTTGCTGCAAGCCTTACCATGAGGCATTGTGGCAAGGGCTTCATGGGCTGCGTTCCCCAATATATTCGAAATCGGAGTCTCAGCCTGAACGGATGGCAAGAGCGGTACTTGAACAGTCTGGAAATAGTCTGCTATGCTAGCCTGCGGAATCAGAAATTTACTTTCATACAGTACTTTATAGTGCTGCAGAAAGACCTGCGACATGGCTGCCTTAACAGTGATCAGCCCCCAAGAAGCTTGCTTCTGCAATTGAGTAATAAACCCATTCTCGTGCTTTATGCGAACGGGACAAGGCAAGGAGTTTCCCCATCATCTGTCATTCCTCATACACCTGCTGTTGGAGAGCCCTGGAACAATTTATCTCTTTAGTAATAAAACATTCTTTCAGCTGATGCTTTACCTGCCTCAAAAGGAACTCCACATAAGAATAATGACGTTGACAGTTATTCCTGGCCTGAAGGGTGGCATTTACTTCAGCTTGAAGCTCAACTATGTACTTTGCATGCTGCTTTGATAGCTGTGCCTTATAGGAGCTAACCCACCCCAAGCCTTATCCTTAAAGGCTTCCCAGACTGAAAAAAATGAAGCTCTTCCCTTATTCAAAGTGAAAAAGTCTTGAATAAAAACTCTTGTATCTCTCAGCCATTCTTGATTGGTAAGAAGGTTTTGATCTAGCTGCCACCTAGGCCTCTCCCTCCTCATAATATCCGATCCAACAATGACAACAGCAAGGGAATGGTCACAAACGTAATTCACCCAGATGTTTTGCTTTTGACCTTTTGCAGGGTCATCCCCAATCTTTTTGCCTCCTGCCTCCTATAGTTTCTGACCTGTTGTTGGTTTTTGAACTCTGAGCACCCTACCACTGCTAACCAGTGCTGAGGTGCATAAGCTCTCTGTGTAAATTGTATGTAATTGGTTCATCCATGATTGGCATATTTGATTTACTAGTAAGTCCCTAGTACAGTGCACTAGAGGTGCCCAGGGCCTGTAAATCAAAGGCTACTAGTTGGCCTGCAGCACTGGTTGTGCCACCCACCTAATTGGCTCTGTAATCATGTCTCAGACCTGCCACTGCAGTGTCTGTGTGTGCAGTTTTAAACTGTATATTCGACTTGGCAAGTGTACTCACTTGCCAGGCCTAAACCTTCCCTTTTCTTACATGTAAGGCACCCCTAAGGTAGGCCCTAGGTAGCCCCAAGGGCAGGGTGCAGTGCATGGTTAAGGTCAGACATATAGTAATGTCTTTTATATGTCCTGACAGTGAATTATTGCTAAATTCGTTTTCCACTGTCGTAAGGCCTGTCCCTCTCATAGGTTAACACGGGGCTACCTTTAAATTCCCTTTGGGAGCAGATGGACATGTGGAGTTTGGGGTCTCTGAGCCCACAATTTAAAAATACATATTTTAGTAAAGTTGATTTTGAGATTGTGTGTTTGAAAATGCCACTTTTAGAAAGTGGGCATTTTCTTGCTTGAACCGTTTCCGTGACTCTGCCTGTTTGTGGATTCCCTGTCTGGGTCAGTTTGACAGTTGGGATGGTTGCACCTCTCACTAGACAGTGACACAAAGGGAGCTGGGGTGCAGCCTGCATTTCCTGATGAGCCATCTGGCTAGGAGGGAGGGGAGGAGTGGTCACTCACACCTGAAAGGGCTGTGCCTGCCCTCACACAATGCAGTCTCCAACCCCCTTGTGTGTGCACATTCAAAAGAGACTTTGTTTTGAAGTAGGCCTACTTCAAAGGAGAAAATGGGTATAAGAAGGGCACTCAAAACCACAGACTTTAGAACACTTCTGGAAACCAAGAGGAACCTCTGCCTGGAGAAGAGCTGAGGAAGAAGAGCTGACCTGCCCGTGACTGTGCTTTGTGGAGCTATTCTGCAGTTGCTGCTTCTGCCTGTGCTAGAGGACCAAGACTGGACTTTGTGTTGCCTTCCTTCTTGTGAAGATCTTCAAGGGCTTGATTTAGAGCTTGCCTCCTGTTGTTTGAGGTCTCAGGACAGCAAAGACTTCTCTCTGCCAGCACCTGGAGTCTCTGTAGAGACTCCTACTCTGTCAAGTGGTGCCCATCCAGTTCCTGGAACCCTGAAAGGAGAAGCTGGCAGCCTAAGAGGAAGAAATCGACAAACAGAAGGCCGTGCGGGGAAAAGATTGCCGCAATTCTGATCTCCGGCTGAAAAAATTATGCGCTGCCGGCTTCGCGGCAGAAAATCGACGCTTGCCTGCAACGTGACCCAAAGATCGACGCTCGGGGCTGGAGAAATGATGCACAGCATCACTGACGGAGGCTGGTGAGATCGCAACCCCCGCTGCGTAGTTTTTGGATCATCGTGCGTCTCGATTTTCAATGCAAGTACCGCTTGGTGTGTAAAAAAACCGCAAGGCCTGCCCGGACCCGAAAGTGCTGACCGGATTGACGCTTTGCTCTCCTGCAGAGAGAAGAAATGATGCGCACGACCCGGCGAAAGGAGAAACAACGCAAGGTCTCGCTTGTGAGTGAAATCGACGCATCGCAACCCCTTTTTGACACACACTCGCCCGTGCGGGTTTTTTTTTTACGCACCCAAGGTACATTTTCACGCTAACAGTGTTAGTGTGTGTTTAAATTACATGAAGACTATTTTTGCATTTTTATTGATAACTTGACTTGTGTATTGTGGATGAGTTTTGTCATTTTGGTCTTGGTTTGTTTAGATAAATATTTTCTATTTTTCTAAACCTGTGTTGTGTCATTTTGTAGTGTTTTCATTAAGTTACTGTATGTGTTGGTACAAATACTTTACACCTAGCACTCTGAAGTTAAACCTACTGCTCGTGCCAAGCTACCAAGGAGGTAGGCAGGGGTTAGTCAGGGTGATTCTCTTTTACCCTGACTAGAGTGTGGGTCTTTGATTTGACAGGGGGTAACCTGACTGCCAACCAAAGACCCCATTTCTAACACCAGATATCTAAACTGATCCACTTGAGAGAACGGGAAATTAGAAACTAGTCAATCTGTGATGCAGTATGAAAACGGCGTGAGAAGCAACTGAATTGTGGACAAGCAGGATGGACAGCCCATCAAGGGTCAAAAAGTTGGGCTTTTTGTTTCAAAGCATCCAGCACATTTATTGTCTGAGGTTTCAATTGTTTTTTGGTTTTATTAGATGTATTCCACACGGAATACTGAATGGAATTAAAATAACCCCCGATGAGTACAGGGCCTACTGCCCCTAAAGCACTGTTATAGATCGGCTTCAGGGTCATCAAAGGCTGCCACATAGTAATTGACCAGAATTAAAGGGTTTCCATTTATGCTAACTTCCAACCAAATCCATCTATCCAGGGAATCCCTTGTCACTTGGGGGACCTGCCAGTCTACTCCTCTGCCCAAGTGAACAGTTACGCCTCTAACCACCTGAACAGCAGAAGCAAAATAGTCTTTAGAGGAGTACTTTGGAATAAATAAGTCAGGGGAGTACTTTTCAAATGGGCCTCCTGCAAAAGAAACACTTCAGGAGACAGAGAAGTTAACCATCTAATAAGTCCCCGTACTTGTGCCTATTTAAAATGCCATTGACATTACACAAAATACACTTTGCTAAAGCCCCATCACATCAGCAGTCTCTCCACGAATAAAGGTTTTGCCCCTGACGTTTGCTAAAACACTGACAGGCAGCCACAACAGATTGCATGATTCCTCCACAGAAGCAACCAGTCATGATTCTTCTAATTTTCACTGCCCATGCTCCCAAGCCTGCATCTCCAAACAGACCCCCACACCCTCCCAACAATTGCCCACAATACCCCTCCCAGAGTGTCACTAACTACCCTGGGTGCCATGATACTGCACCCTATCACACTCATGTCCTCCCCTCCTTTTTACATCATTCCCAGCATTAGTGTAGACAGCAACCAGATCTACAGTCTGCCAGAGAGGACCTCCTAATCCTAAAATACTACTCTTGTTGCTCTTAAGATTGGGTAGAAATCTGGCTGATCTGGGTGACCTGGCAGGAGAAGACTGTGCAGCCTCCTAGATACCTGAAGCTGCTGAAGCTCCTTTGCCCTTTGGAAAATAATGGATAGTCCTTGGCTTTAGCATGAATTGTATCAGGCTCTGAGGGTGCCCCCATAAGTCTCCGACAGTCTTAATATTAGACTCAAGGGACTCATCCACCATGGCTATGGTACTTAAATCCACCCCATTCTGTGCTAGGACACCATCTGCCCCAGCCGTGTCCTGCATGGAAAGATTATCCTCTGAACCCAGAGAGAGCTGCGAATCGTCTGTGCCGCTGAGTGCCCTGCTCATTTTTGACTCTCTGGGCAAGGGCTGAGACTTCCAGGTTGCCAGCTCCAGATGGCTTAAAGAGCTTCCGAACTGTTCAACGCGCTTACAGTCTCCCCAAAAATTTTTCAGCAAGCTGCAGCTGTTTTTTGGTTGCCACATCATAAACCCTCGAGATGGCCCAGGCATGCAGCAGTCTCCCTTATTGTCTTTTAGTCTTTTAATCTTTGCTGCTCTTATACCTCTCTAGCTGGTCTCAAGCCCAGCTCAGATGCTTTAAATACCTCTTATCCACAGGGCCTAGAAGGCCTCAAGAAGCCTTGTGGCAAAACACTGCAGCTTTGCCTGAAGGAACAGCATAGAGGCCGTCATAGTGTTGCATCCTTGTCCCAAGATCCAGCGTTCATGCCACAATACCACAGAACTGGCCTTGAATATTGATGATACAAGATGCTGCCGCCAGACACCCGACATCAAGGAAATGGCAAGTGGCAATAAGAAGCAGGACCCCAGGAAGCTTGCCTAGATGCCGCCTCACACTATCAGGCATGCGACTCCAGCCGGAGCTTCAGTGCTTTTGAGTACTGCTGCCACAAGATTCTTCTGCTGCCCCAGGAGCAGGAACAAAAGCCAGGACCAGGAACGCAACAGTTTGCCAAGCAGCCATCATCACGCCATTCAACCAGAGCTTCAGGAAGCAGCTCCTGTAAGCTGTGTAACAAGGGAGGCGGAGGGACTGCAAGTGACTCAGCAGGTCATGTGAGTTCCACCCTCCTCTGCTGGTAAGACATAATATTGTCTTATAGCATTCCCAGTGCATTGTTGGTGAATCCAGGGATTCCTTAGCATGGACTGGATATGCACACACTATGCACTTTTATGACTGAGAAGTATTTTTTTGTTATAAAGTGATGTCAATTTCTATTCCATTTCGGTTAGTGTATGGGTTTATAAAGCATGGTCCTATGTGTGTTTCCACTATTAAAGTAGGCGCTAAGCACTATCTGTTTTCAGCCTCAGTATTTGTGGGCATTAGATTTTTGTATATGTTAAAGTTACTACTCGGTGTTCATACTCACATAATATTGCTGAGAAAGTTTTCATACTGATATGGTATTGTTACTACCAAACCCTACACATTAGTAGCAGGATAGCACTGGAGAAAGACCATCCTGCTGGAGTTATAGCACTGGTGGGAAGAGGCCCATACTTTTGTCTTATAGCATACCTAGGCCCATATTTATACTTTTTCAGTGCTGCATTTGGTCATTTTTTGATGCAAAAGCGGTGCAAACTTACAAACTATAATTGTATTTTGTAAGTTTGTGCCGCTTTTGAGTCAAAACATTACGTAAATCGGTGCTAAAAAAAGTATAAATATGGGCCTTATTGCCTTGTTGGTGAATAGGGACACTATGCACCAGTGATTCCTTACCATGGACTGGATGCCGATGGGTCAATATTTTCTCTAAAATGGCCCACTAGCACTGCCAAGGCCCAATAATAGAAGTGCATGCTCCTGGAGTATTTTAGCTCTAGGGAGGCAATGTTGGATGAAACCTAAACTGCTGGGAGCCTGTGATGTTGACAGGGCTGTACTGGAGGCTGCTTCCTCTGCTAGACCACTGACAGGGTTCTGCAGTGAAACAGTCCAGTTGACAAATGCACTCCTGAAAATGAGCTCAAGCTGTTGGGAAACTAATTGTTGGGGACCTTTACTGCTGGGAAAGAGCACATGTTGACATCACACTGCTAATACCAAACAAAAGTCTTTGCCAGACACTACAGCACTATTTTTCTATGTGGTTTGTTAACCAAATTTGATGTTTTGGGCAATGGTCAAACATCATCATCCAAGAATGTGAAACTAAACAGAGATAACCATTGGCTCGTCCTCATTATACTAGTACACAAGCAACATGTGTAGATGCCCGCAGGCAAGAATTAATGCCAATTAGTAATAATCATTTATAGCATAATGCTACTAACATTTTGCATATCATTACAACTGGCTAAATGTTGTGACATTAGGCAAGGGTCACTCCCATAGGGGGCAAATTATATTTAGGCCATTTCTGCCCCCTTGGGGGCAGATTGGCCTATTTTTATGAGGCCAATCTGCCCCCAAGGGGGACAGAAACCACTGGACACCAGGGAGTTTTTTTTTTTCGTGAATTTCACGCAAGGGGAGCGACCCCTTAGGCAAGGGTCGTTCCCCTGGGGGGCAAATTTATTTTAGGCCATTTCTGCCCCCTTGGGGGGCAGATCAGCCTATTTTAATAAGGTCGATCTGCCCCCAAGGGGGGCAGAAACCACTAGGCACCGGGATTTTTTTTTGTTGTTGTTGATTTACAGATGGGGAGCGACCCCTTAGGCAAGGGTCGCTCCCAAGGAGGGGCAAATTGTATTTAGGCCATTTCTGCCCGCTTTGGGGGCAGATCAGCCGATTTTAGGTCAATCTGCCCCCAAAGGGGGCAGAAACAACTAGGCACCAGGGATTTTTTCTTTTGTGCCAATGTCACGCAAGGGGAGCGACCCCGTAGGCAAGGGTCGCTCCCAGGGGGTGTTGGTGGGGCAAATATATTTTAGGCCATTTCTGCCCCCCCTGGGGGCAGATCGGCCCATTGTTATGAGGCCGATCTGCCCCCATGGGGGGCAGAAACCTCTAGGTGCCAGGGCGATTATTTTTTTTGTGTTATTTTTTTTTGTTTGTTTGTTTTTTTAGAAATGGGGAGCGACCCATTAGGCAACGGTCGCTCCCCTGGGGGGCAAATTGTATTTAGACCATTTCTGCCCCCCTTGGGGGCAGATCGGCAGATTTTAGGTCAATCTGCCCCCAAGGGGGGCAGAAACAACTAGGTCCTGGGGATCTTTTTTTTTGCGCCAATGTCACGCAGGGGGAGCGACCCCGTAGGCAAGGGTCGCTCCCCGGGGGGGTTGGGGGACAAATTTATTTTAGGCCTTTTCTGCCCCCCCTGGGGCCGGCTGAGCTAGAGGCCAAAATTCAAAAGTAGGCACTTTGCAAAAAACACCTCTGTTTTCTGTGAAAAAATGTGATGTGTCCACGTTGTGTTTTGGGCCATTTCCTTTCGTGGGCGCTAGGCCTACCCACACAAGTCAGGTACCATTTTTATTGGGAGACTTGGGAGAACGCTGGGTGGAAGGAAATTTGTCACTCCTCCCAGATTCCAGAACTTTCTGTCACCGAAATGAGAGGAAAAAGTATTTTTTGGGCCAAAATTTGAGGTTTGCAAAGGATTCTGGGTAACAGAACCTGGTCAGAGCCCCGCAAGTCACCCCATCTTGGATTCCCCTAGGTTTCTAGTTTTAAAAAATGCGCTGGTTTGCTAGGTTTCTCCAGGTGCCGACTGAGCTAGAGGCCAAAATCCACAGGTAGACACTTTGTAAAAAACACCTCTGTTTTCTGTGAAAAAATTTGATGTGTCCAGGTTGTGTTTTGGGCCATTTCCTTTCAAGGGCGCTAGGCCTACCCACACAAGTCAGGTACCATTTTTATCGGGAGACTTGGGGGAACGCTGGGTGGAAGGAAATTTGTGGCTACTCTCAGATTCCAGAACTTTCTGTCACCGAAATGAGAGGAAAAAGTGTTTTTTGGGTCAAATTTTGAGGTTTGCAAAGGATTCTGGGTAACAGAACCTGGTCAGATCCCCAGAAGTCACCCCATCTTGGATTCCCCTAGGTGTCTAGTTTAAAAAAATGAGCTGGTTTGCTAGGTTTCCCCAGGTGCCAACTGAGCTAGAGGCCAAAATCCACGGGTAGGCAGTTTGCAAAAAACACCTCTGTATTCTGTGAAAAAATGTGATGTGTCCACGTTGTGTTTTGAGCCATTTCCTTTTGTGGGCGCTAGGCTTACCCACACAAGTGAGGTACCATTTTTATTGGGAGACTTGGGGGAACACAGAATAGCAAAACAAGTGTTATTGCCCCTTGTCTTTCTCTACATTTTTCCCTTCCAAATGTAAGGCAGTGTGTAAAAAAGACGTCTATTTGAGAAATGCCCTGTAACTCACATGCTAGTATGGGCACCCCGGAATTCAGAGATGTGCTAATAACCACTGCTTCTCAACACCTTATCTTGTGGCCATTTTGGAAATACAAAGGTTTTCTTGATACCTATTTTTCACTTTTTATATTTCAGTAAATGAATTGCTGTATACCCGGTATGGAATAAAAACCCATTGCAAGGTGCAGCTTATTTATTGGCTCTGGGTACCTAGAGTTCTTTATGAACGTACAAGCCCTATATATCCCCGCAACCAGAAGAGTCCACCTGACATAACAGTATATTGCTTTCAAAAATCTGACATCGCAGGAAAAAGTTACAGAGTAAAATGTGGAGAAAAATGGCTGGTTTTTTTTCACCTCAATTTCAATATTTTTTTATTTCAGCTGTTATTTTCTGTAGGAAACACTTGTAGGATCTACACAAATGACCCCTTGCTGAATTTAGAATTTTGTCTACTTTTCAGAAATGTTTAGCTTTCTGGGATCCAGCATTGGTTTCTCACTCATTTTGGTCACTAACTGGAAGGAGGCTGAAAGCACAAAAAATAGTAAAAATGGGTTATGTCCCAGTAAAATGTCAAAATTGTATTGAAAAATTGGGTTTTCCAATTCAAGTCTGGCTGTTTCTGAAAGCTGGGAAGATGGTGATCTTGCCACCGCAAACTCTTTGTTGGTGCCATTTTCAAGGAAAAAACCAAGAGCTGCCTTCTGCAGCCCTTTTTTTCCATTTAAAAAAAATAAAAAAATGTTCACTTCAGGGGAACCCACAAAGTCTGGGTACCTCTAGAATCCCAAGGATGTTGGAAAAAAAGGACGCAAATTTGGCGTGGGTAGTTTATGTGAACAAAAAGTTATGAGGGCCTAAGCGCGAACTGCCCCAAATAGCCAAAAAAAGGCTCAGCACAGGAGGGGGAAAAGGCCTGGCAGCGAAGGGGTTAACCCTGGCCTTGACAACATTGTAATAATTCTTGACACAGTGTGGCCATTCTTGGCATAAATTGTGCTCATCCCTGGCATAATGGTGGTACTGTTATTATGGTGGTAGTTGTAACATAATATGCGCATCCATTTCCATAGTTTACCAATTACATGCAAGTAACGTATGTGGGTTTAATCAATATTAAGCAATTTGGGGAACCCAGGTCTTTTGAATCTTACTCTAATTATAATGCCCACCTGCACCCTATGTAAAGAATTCTGACAAGCCCCATTCATCCGTTCATCATTGCACTTCCTTCATAAATCCATGCACTCACTCGCCTTGATTCATCATCTATGCTCTCATCTTTGTATCCATTTATTCATGCACTTGCCCATTAGTTATCCATCAAACCATTGACTGATTGTCATGTTTACCCTCTATGCGTATAAAAACAACGCACAGAAAGCAGCCAGTCAATGAGGAAAACATTAATTACACACAGAACCAGGACTTTTGGATTTGCCAGTGCTTGTGAAGGGCTTCAATGTGTGTCTGTTAAATAGCACACGATAAACTAGAACTCTGACCCATGTGTTCCCATTCGGCCCTTTCTTTTGGCACGCTAATGCTTTCTGGGTTTTGTAATGTTGGTCACTCCACGTACGAGAATCGACAGCCATATCAACCGGTGCTTGCAAAACGAGCGGATAAACTTGTGAACCGCAAGAAGCAATGTCTGAAAAAACCAGAGCTAATCTCATTGGCACTGCATGTTTCTTGTACGCACAGAATGGAAAACTCTCAGAATCGTAATGTTGGCATCTCCCTAATGACCAAGGACTGAAAACTCTCCCCTCGTTTCGTCTATCAGAAGCAGATCGATTTTTTCTGACAGTAATCGACATTGCAGGACGGTTGCACATATTGTTGTCCCATGTATAAAGGTAGCAAGGACGGTGGCGTGGGAACGGAGGCCAACGAACATGGAAACTGTACACGATACACATTGTGTGCGGCATGTATGATGCTGGAGCTTATTTTGTGATGTGTTTGCATAAAAAGTGTGAGCTGATTGTATGGGACCAGGCGGGCGAATAGTACTAAGCTTTTTGTGATGCTAAAAGCAGAGAGATGTTGCGTAACTTTGAAGTGGCTTATTCACTTTAAGTCATCATCGGTCTGTAAAAGTCCATAGAGTAATAGTCGGTGCACAAATAGCGCAGGTTGATCTTGTCCAAATGATCAAATTCACTGTTATACAAAAATGCTTTTGGAGTGCATTTTGCAGCAAAGTTCAAATAAGTCTGCAACACATTTTTTTAACAAAAAAATACTGTAGCAAAGCAATTGTTATAGATTTTTTTAGTTCTTGGGTGGATCCCGTTATTATGGAACTATTTGTTTTTTCTGAAATAAATTGAGAAATTATGTTTAATTCAATTTATAAACTAATATGAACAATTTTAGGGAGCTGTTCTCATAGATTGTTAGAGGAATGTAAAACCCAGATGCCTCTATAATTAATTTTATGTGATTCATTGGATTACATGAATTGCATTCATGGAATTAGGATATTACACTGGTTTCCCCGATAGCGCGTGTTTTTTAAGAACTGAGTTACTATATAAAATCATCTTTTTTGGATGTGGGCCTGGAAAATCGCAGTCGCGTTTTATTACCAATGATTTTTTTTATAGACTGGGGTCATGTTCAGTACTAGCTTTGTATTTTGAGATTCATTTGGGTTATGAAATGAGGGAACGATGCCTATTCTTTCATACCACAGAAATGTACATGTATAAAACGAAACCCGTATATGAACAATGTTCATGTACATGTACTGTTACTGGACTCATCACTGTCTCCAAAATTCAGGTCTTTGGATAGGGTCATAGGCTATTGTTAGACTTTTCATCCTTGGCGTGGTCTCCCTTAATATTTTTGCCTGTGTTTCCCAGGTTGTTGATGTGTGCCGGACTCTGATTTTGCTGTTTTTGTTACTCAGGGCATTTTACCACAGCTAACCAGTGCTAAAGTGCAAGTGTTCCTTTACAAAATGTGTATGTAATTGGCTTATGCATGATTGGCATATATGATTTATTAGTAAGTCCCTAGTACAGTGCACTAGAGGTGCCCAGGGCCTGTAAATCAAATGCTACAAGTGGGCCTGAAGCACTGGTTGTGCTACCCACATAAGTAGCTCTGTAATCATGTCTCAGACCTGCCACTGCAGTGTCTGTGTGTGCAGTTTTAACTGTAAATTCGACTTGACAAGTCTACCCACTTGCCAGGCCTAAACCTTCCCTTTTCTTACATGTCAGACACCCCTAAGGTAGGCCCTAGGTAGCCCCAAGGGCAGGGTGCAGTGTATGGTTAAGGTAGGACATATAGTAATGTGTTTTATATGTCCTGACAGTGAAATATTGCTAAATTCGTTTTTCACTGTTGCAAGGCCTGTCCCTCTCATAGGTTTACATGGGGGCTACCTTTATATATGATTAAAGTGTAGATTCCCTTTGGGAGCGGATGGACATGTGGAGTTTGGGGTCTCTGAGCTCACAATTTAAAAATACATCTTGTAGTAAAGTTGATTTTGAGATTGTGTGTTTGAAAATGTCACTTTTAGAAAGTGAGCATATTCTTGCTTATACCATTTCTGTGACTCTGCCTGTTTATATATTCCCTGTCTGGGTCAGTTTGACAGTTGGGCTGGTTGCACCTCACACTAGACAGTGACACAAAGGGAGCTGGGGTGTAGTCTGCATTTCCTGATGAGCCATCTGTGCTAGGAGGGAGGGGAGAAGTAGTCACTTACACCTGAAAGGGCTGTGCCTGTCCTCACACAATGCCGTTTCCAACTCCCTGGTGAGTGTCAGGGGCCTGGCCTGGGCAAGGCAGGATTTCACATTCAAAAGAGACTTTACTTTGAAGTAGGCCTACTTCAAAGGAGAAATTGGGTATAAGAAGGGCACCCTAAACCACAGACCTTAATTTGGTTGGGTGCCTGGCAGATGTATTTCGTGAAGTAAGAATTTTGAGTCTCTTGATGGCTGTATGGTAGATTCCCCTATGCTTCCTGTAACAGTTTTTGTTTTCTTCCTACCGGCGCTTGCACCGTTGTGACTTTAGGATTCTATTGGAACATTTCACCACAGTCAACTCCCTAGTAAGCCACTTACTGGAGGAATTGGAGCCTACATTGAATGCCATTAATAATTACACCATTAAATATACTGATTTTCATAGTGTAATTTAATGAATTCGAATTTAATATGAGGATGAGTCCAAAACGTGATTTAACTGTAGCTGCCTTTCAACAATTTCCTGTATCCAACCATTTATAGAAATTCATGTTAGTGTACGATTTTTTGTGGTGTAAGAATATTTGTAACACAAGTTTTGATGGAAAAATACATCTTTATCACACGATTTTTGGCAAAGACTTAATTTTAATGTTCATTATAGTTATAAAGGGTCATAGCTAAGGGGAAAGGTTATGAAATTATGCTTTATCATTGCTTAGGCACAACCTAATTCATGCAAGTGACATATGCACAGTCCGTATTTAGCACCACAACAAAATTGAGAATTCTTTTGCATCATGTTTACCTATTGGTAGCATTTGCAGCGGTAGGCAGCACTTCCTGGTGCAGTGTGATAAAAAAGCACTGAGCAATGGCGATTTCTAGACTAGCTCTGCAGCTCTGTTTTGGAGTTTCAAAGTAGATTTCGTTGTTCAGTGGCAGCTGGTCTAGGTCTTTCGTGTACATGGTTATGGAGGCCTTCCACCAATGTCACTGCTGGGACAGGTCTCACACTGCGTATGCTTATTTTGAAATGATTTAGGCTGAACCTGCTACACATTTCCTGCTAGCATGACAGGTTTTAACCAATAGGAAGACCACAGTGTAGCCATGAACAGCGAATATCGCTATTTTGGAAAGGTATTGAATAAGGACTCTGGATTGTATACTACTCAGATCCTTTACTGTGGATGTATTGTCAATGGCCACATAGGCCCTCATTACAACCCTGGAAGTCAAAGACCGCCAGGGCTGTTTTGGAGTTTGTACCGCCAACAGGCTGGCGGTACAAACTCGGGCATTACGACCGCGGCGGAAGCCACTTTTGTCCCGACGGTTGTAATCCCCCAGGGCAGTGCAGGGGATTACGAGTCCCCCTCCCGCCAGCCTTTTCATGGTGGTAGGAACCGCCATGAAAAGGCTGATGGAAAGGAGAGTCGTGGGGCCCCTGGGGGCCCCATGGAGCTTTTCACTGTCTGCATAGCAACTGCACCAGTCGCACAGCCGCAACACCACCGGCTCCATTTGGAGCCGGCTCCCGTGTTTCGGCCGCGATCCCCGCTGGGCCGGCGGGCGGAAACCAGGTTTCCACCCGCCGGCCCAGCGGGGATCTCCAAATAGACCCAGCGGGAGTGCGGCTGCATTGGCGGCCACCCGGCAGTTTCAACTTGTCGGGCGGCGGTTGCCACCCGCCAATGTTGAAATGAGGGCCATAGTCTCCCTAACATGCATGTCAGGCCTCTCAGCATGGTATGGACATTCAGTTACCTTTACATAAATGTTTGTACTGTTTTCATTCTAATCTTTCAAGGAGGTAGCTCTGACAAGCATCATAGTGATTTAGCCATTCTAGATGAGATGGCTGATCTGACCCTATTTATGGCTGGGTTACCACTGCGGCATTGCAGATCCAGAAGCAGCAGGACGAGTTTCTGTCATTGGTATGACTACTATTTTCTGAAACTTAAACAGGAAGATTGTGCCAGAAGCAGATAGCAAATCGCCCTATAAACTAGGCTCTTCGTTTTTGGGAAGGTGTAGAACTGAACAGCATGCACCCATAATGGAGGCTAGTGTAGAAGCTACCCGGAACTGGGGCACCATTTCTTCTTTAATATCTATTCCACATTTCATCTTAATGTCGAAGCTGCATGGAAATCTCCTTCTGTTTTTCCTAATAACTTCTAAAGTAGATACATAAGGTAGTAACTCAACTTAATCTAAGTCTTCCTCCACTCTGTTATTTCTTCACCTTGTTTATCATTCTTGCAGAAGAAGTGGCTTGTTGATGATATATTGGTGACCACGTGATTAGTAGTCAGATGTTTGAAGTCTTCCTTGTTTCATTTGACAAGTAGTGAAAATGCCATCTCTTGTTCTTTACTATTAAACTTTCATCTGGCACATAGAAAGAGAACATCTATTCAGCAAGGTTTGTGACCTTCCCAATTAACATGTCTTCATGCCCCTCACAAATTTGAGTTTTTAGAATTGTGTTTATTTATTTTTTAGTTATGATTTTAAGCAAAACTATATTACAATAAAATAAACATGTGAAAACAATTTATAAATCGAAGAATAATTTAAAAAAATGAAGGGATCCCAAAACAATCTCTAAATTAGTCTGCAGAACAAATCAAATCAAGTGATTCTCTGATTGCCCTTATAGTGGAGGCAAAAAACCCTTCAGCATGTCATGGCATGGGACATTTAGGCAAAAGAGGCATACAAAAATAGTATGTAACAAGTCCTGCAATGTTAAATTTGATAAGAGACGCAACACAGTATTCCAAGTTTATTTGTGGACCAATGTCACCGGACAGGTGGTGCCAGACATAGCCAGTCCCCCCACAGAAAAGGCTCACAGTGATGACAGCAGCTCTGCACGCCTGGATCAAGATGACCAGCCCGGCCCATCAGGGACCTCGGGACAGTCGGTTCCCCTGACACAGTCACAAACCACCACAGAGCCTCCCCCCTCAGGAAACACCACCACAGCACCCACCCAGCAGGCCCATCCGTCTGTCCCCAGGACAGGTCAATCAGCAGTGTGTCCACAAGGCCAGGGACCCCAGGCAAACCCACCAACCCAAGACAATCAGGGACCTGGGGTCAGTGGCAGTGGGCACACGGTTCAGGGGACAGAGGCACAGGACAACAGGGAAGCTGGGAACACTGCTGTGCAACAGTGGGAGGACAGGCCCAGGGAACCCACTCTCCACGAGGCGCTCTCCAACATCATGGGAGCATACCACCATTCCCAGGAGACTATGGGCATGGTACTGGCCATGTTTCAGGAGACCCAGCGGATGCAGGAGGAACACTACCTTGGGATCAGGGAGGACTTGAAGTCCATTAACACCACCCTGGTCACCATTGCTGGAGTGCTGGGAGACCTTGTCAACACCATGAGGGACACAGTGGCACACTAGCCTGGACGATGAACAGCCCTCCACCTCCCCCGGCGCTAGTGGACAGGAGGCACCGCCACAGGACCAACAGGCCACCAGCACCCCACCCCCTGCAGAAGGAGACCAGCCCGCAAACAGTCCCTGAGATCCAGGAACAAGACAGAGAACATTGCCAAGACCCCCGCCAGGAAAAAAGACCCTCCTGAGAGTCACCCCTCTGTCCCACTTTGTCATCCTGTCCACCTTAAACTGCCATTGCTCCACTTCCTATGCCCCATTGGACAATGCACCTGTGATACAAATAGACTGTACTCTGCCATGGACATTCCTCCACCATCACTCCAGCCCATTTCACACCACCTGCACTTATTTGCACTGAAATAAACACCATTGATTCACAAAACAATCTGGAGTCAGTCTGTGCTTTCACAAATGTGTAATTGCAAAATCTATGGAATATAGCAATGTCAATGTACTTTTTCACATACCAAGGTTACACAGCTGTAGGCCAGGAGTAAACATAACAGAGGGCACAAATTGGGAGCCACATCTGTGAAATGGAAAGCCAAAGTGAACTGTCAGGGTCCATACACAGAGTGAAAAAGGCAGATTTATGTTAGCTCCTACAATAGTATGAGATGTGGGAAGCAGTTCCATCTTCTTACCTGTGTCTCACTGGAAGTATTGCATGATGATTTTGTTACGGTTGTCTACATCTTCTTCTTCTGCCTCCTCTTCTTCACTATCCACAGGCTCCACAGCTTCCCCAAGACCAACATCAGGCCCATCCTCCAGCAGAAAAGGCACCTGGCGTCGCAAAGCCAGGCTGTGCAACATACAGCAGGCCACGATGATCTGGCACACCTTCTTCGGCGAGTAGTATAGGGATCCACCTATCAGATGGAGGCACCGGAATCTGGCCTTCAGGAGGCCGAAGGTGTGCTCTATAATCCTCCTAGTTCGTCCATGTGCCTCATTGTAGCGTTCCTCTGCCCTTGTCCTGGGATTCCTCACTGGGGTCAGTAGCCATGACAGGTTGGGGTAACCAGAGTCACCTGCAAATATCGAGGGACAACAGTTAGACATCCTCCAAACATTAGGGAATCCCCCATACCCACACACCAAATGGAACTGTGTGGGGACTTTAGGCTCACCTATTAGCCACACACAGTGCCTCTGGAGTTGCCCCATTACATAAGGGATGCTGCTATTTCTCAAAATGTAATCGGCATGCACAGAGCCCGGATACTTGCCATTCACATGGGAGATGTACTGGTCTGCCAAACACACCATCTGCACATTCATAGAATGGTAGCTTTTGCGGTTTCTGTACACCTGTTCATTCCTGCGGGGGGGGCAAATGCCACATGTGTACCATCAATGGCACCAATGATGTTGAGGATATGTCCCAGGGCATAGAAGTCACCTTTCACTGTTGGCAAATCCTCCACTTGAGGGAAAACGATGTAGCTGCGCATGTGTTTCAGCAGGGCAGACAACACTCTGGATAACACGTTAGAGAACATTGGCTGGGACATCCCTGATGCCATGGCCACTGTTGCTTGAAAAGACCCACTGGCCAGGAAATGGAGTACAGACAGAACCTGCACTAGAGGGCGTATTCCTGCGGGGTGTCGGATAGCTGACATCAGGTCTGGCTCCAGCTTGGCACACAGTTCCTGGACTGTTGCACGATCAAGTCTGTAAGTGATAATAATGTGTCTCTCTTCAATTGTTGACAGGTCCACCAGGAGTCTTTACACCGGAGGATGCCGCCATCTCATCACCTGCCCCAGCGAACGTGCCCTATAGAGGAGAACAGTGAGCAGAGGGTCATCTAACACTTAGGTATCACAATGTGTTTTTTTCAAAAATTTGAAAAATTCGCCATGTGCCTTTGTCTGTCCGTATTCCTGGCCTAAGTAGGTGTGACACAGTTTTTTTGCCTGCCATGTGGCCCCCTGAAATGGTGGCTGCCTGACCTGTGAGGTGGGACAAGGGGAAATGAGGTAACTGCACTGGCGTTGTACACCATCGCGGTAGGCGGTCGAAGACCGTGGCGCAATTCAGCATTGGTTAACATTGGGCCCTACTGGTTCCAGGAGCCAATGACGATGCACACTGGCGGGGACGGTATGCACCGCCGCGGACGTGGCCGCCATTTTCTAACTGTTCCCTCACTTGATACCTGACCTTCAACAGGAGAGGACCTACACTGCAAGTGCTGCTGTGACTTGTGTCTGGAAGCGACGATGGCTACAGTGTCTGGGGAAAGGGCCCCTGCCTTCACTTTGGGGGAGTGGGAGAAACTGGTGGATGGGGTCCTCCCCCAGTACACGCAACTGTACGGTCCTCCAGACAAACAGGTGAGTACACTGGGAGCATGGTGGTGGCACATGATTGTATGGAGTGTCATGGATGGAAGAGGGTGGGGAGGGGGACAAGCCAGCATGTGAGGATAGTGTGTGTGTATGTATGTCTGTCTGGGCCAGAGTGGGAGGTGTTTAGGCAATGCGTGAGAAGAACTGTACGGGATAGTAACATACATTCTAACTTCACTTTTCCTCTAGGTCAGCGCCCACCAGAAGAAGGGTATTTGGCGTGCTATCGCCAAGGACTTCTGGACCCTGGGGGTCTACCAAAGAAGGAGCACCCACTGCCAGAAAACATGGGAGGACCTGCGCCACTGGAGCAAGAAGAAGGCGGAGGCCCAGCTGGGGATGGCCTCCCAACGTGGAAGGGGTGCCTGTCGCACCATGACCCCCCTGATGTACAGGATCCTGGCGCTGGCCTATCCGGAGTTGGATGGGCACTTGAGGGCTTCACAGCAGCCACAAGGGGGTGAGTACAGTTTAATTCAGCTGACTCAGCGTGCTTTACGAGGTGTCTGGCTGGGGGAAGTGGGCTGTGGGGTCCCCTAGGCGAGGGCGTAGGGTAGGTCCCTTGTTAGGCAGGCTCTGTGGCACTCCAACCCCAATAGTGGTAATAGACATCTACACCTAGTCAGGCTCCTGTGGGTTCCAGGTGTGCAGCAAATGGGGTTAGGCATCGTCCCCCATGGGCATGTGAATTTCCTAAGAACTGTTAGTGCATGGCTTAGTGCATAGGGCTGCTCTTTGTGGTGTTGCATGCACTGAACATGTGTTTCTTCTGTGTTACCCCCCCTTTTTGTTTTGTCACCCTGTTCTTGCATGCATTAGCATCATCTGACGGAGGAGCAGTGGCACCAGAGCAGGAGGGAGCTTCATCCCACAGGGCCCTGGAGGGTGAAGTAACGGAGTCTGAAGCCACCAGTGGGACGGAGGGCGAGGGGAGCTCCACGACGGGGACAGGAGCATACACCAGCGACAGCTGATGGGCGCTACCTTGTGGTGGCGGGCACCTCTGTGCCCACTGCATCAACAGGTACAGCCGCCACCCCCCCCACCAGCACCACCCTCCCAGCAGCCCCTCAGCATGTGTCCCGTGCCCGCTCACCCAGGAGGGTGGGCATCTCCTTCGCCCCAGGCACCTCAGCCCCTGCCCCAGTCAGCCCTGCTGCCCTCAGTGAGGAGGCTATTGACCTCCTGAGATCCCTCACTGTTGGGCAATCTACCATATTGAATGCCATCCAGGGTGTTGAGAGGCATTTGCAACAAACAAATGCATACCTGGAGGGCATTCATCCTGGGCAGGCGGCCCAACAGAGAGCATTTAAGGCTCTGGCCTCAGCACTGATGGCAGCCATTGTCCCTGTTTCCAGGCTCCCCTCCAACTTCCTCCACCCAGACCCAATCCCCTGTACCTCAGCCTATCCCAAGCACACAATCAGATCAGCATGCACACTCATCAACACACAAGAGTGGACATGGCAAACATAAGCACCACACATCCCACAGGCACTCACACAAGCACCATCCCCATGCAGACACAGCAACATCCACTGCCTCCACTGTGTCCCCCTCATCCACGTCCTCCTCCTCCTCCCTCCCTGTCTCGTCTCCACTCACACCTGCATGCACTACATCCTCAGTCACTACCTCCATCACCAGCACGCACATCACCACACACCGCTCATGTGCAATCACCACCCCCACTACTATTCACACATCCCCATTGTCCTCTCCCAGTGTGTCTGTGAGCCCTCCTCCCAAAGTACACAAACGCAGGCACACACCCACCCAACAGCCATCCACCTCACAACAGCCTCCAGCCCATGCACCTTCACCCATATTCAGCAAACGTACACCTCCTACAACCACTACCTCTTCCTCCACTCCCAAAGCCCCTCCATCTTCCCATCCCAGTGTGTCTAAGAAACTTTTCCAGGCTAACACTGACCTCTTCCCTACACCTCCCCACCTCTGTTCTTCCCCTAGGGCCAGGCTTTCCAGGTCCCAGCCCAGCACCTCAGCCACCAAATCCCCAAGCACAGTAGTGCCAGCAACTACGGTCTCATCGAGTACGCCACCCATCAGGGCTGCCAGTGTGCCACCAAGCGAGGCCAAGGTGCAGGCCATTCTGCCACCTGCCAAGGTGAAGAAGGTGCCCACATCCCGGAGGGAGAAGCCGCACCTACCAGCAAGCAAGGGCTCCTCCAAACCAAAAGGGGACAGTGGCAAGACACCAGCGGCAACATCAAAGGTGGGGAAGGGACACAAGCCGAAGAGCAGGTCAGGACAGGGCACGGTGGCTCCAACTGAGGGACTAGAGTCACTTCTTCTGTCAACCACTATACCAACCAGTACGGCGGTGGACACCGCCACCTGCACCGCCACCAGCACCGCCACCTGCACCGCCACCAGCACCGCCACCAGCACCGCCACCTGCACGTCTACTGCCTCAGCAACAGTCCCCAGCATCATCACCAGTGGGCAGCCATCCGAGGCTGCTGGAGATGTCCTGCTGTGTCACTCAACAGGTGCAGACACATGCACCACCGCCAGCACCTCCGCCACAGACACCGCCGCAAGCACTGCCACCAGCCCTGCGACGTGCTCAGACAGTGCCACCACAGCTGACATGGCTATCATCCCATGTGGGCAGTCGTCCGGGGCTTGAGGAGACGTCCTGGACCCTGCCCAGCTTCCATGAGGCATGACTCTCATCACTGTTTGTACCTGCAGGTGGCAGGCGAAGCCACAGCAGGGTGGGGTATGTCTCTGCCTCCATGGCGTATCATGCTACCTGTTCCCAGGCAATCTCGTGGCACACACACCCATGTGAGGGAATGGGACCAGCCACACTGCATGTGAAGCACTCTGGGCACCAAGCCCCCTCCAGAACCAGTGGAGATTCACATCCGCTAACCCAGTCCTTGGCTTGATGAAGCACTCTGGGCACCAAGCCCCCTCCAGAACCTGTGGAGATTCACATCCACTTCCTCAGTCCTTGGCAGGATGAAGCACTCTGGGCACCAAGCCCCCTCCAGAACCAGTGGAGATTTACATCCACTTCCTCAGTCCTTGGCAGGATGAAGCACTCTGGGCACCAAGACCCCTCCAGAACCAGTGGAGAGTCACATCCACTAACCCAGTCCTTGGCAGGATGAAGCACTCCTTGCGCCAAGTCCCCTCCAGAACCAGTGGAGACTGTAATCCACTTGTGAGACTGTGGCTTTGCACTCCCCAGGATAGAGCAGTGGGCAAACCACCCACTGGAGAGACTTGTGAGACTATGGCTTTGCACTCCCAGGATAGAGCAGTGGGCAAACCACCCACTGTAAAGACTTGTGAGACTGTGGCTTTGCACTCCCCAGGATAGAGCTGTGGGCAAACCACCCACTGGAAAGACTTGTGAGACTGTGGCTTTGCACTCCTCAGGATACAGCAGTGGGCATGGAGCCCCCTCGTGGAGCAGGTACCTCCCTCCCACTGAGGTGCCTGTTTCATTTCGATCTGATGCCCCTGCAGTGTTCTCTCCGTTTTGAGTCAGGTATCTTGTGTGGGCTTTGCCCATGCATTTTGGGACACTGATCCACGGACGATGTTTGATTAATATCCGGACTTGTGTAGTTGGTGTACATATTTGTATATACTGATTTTTGAACTTGCACTATCTGATTTTTATTGATTACAATCGTTACAATCATTTAATTTTGTCCTTGCGTTCTTCCAGGGGGAGAGGGGGTGTATATGTAATGTTGCTGCATGTATTTGTGTGTATGGTGTTGTGGGTGGGGGTATTGCGTGTTGCATGTGTGTGTGTCACTCTCTTTTCCCTCCTACCCTCCCCTGTGTTGTAGGTGCAGTACTCACTGTGGTCGTCGACGGCGTCTTTCATGCTCCTGAAACAGAAGGAGGAGACCAGCATGGGCAGGACTTGTAGTTCGGGCTCCATGGCGTCCTGGTTCTTTGTTGGGTGTCGAGAGGTGAGTGGTTTCCCTTTCAAGTCCTGTTTCCGCCGTGCTTTTGATCGCATTGTTCCTGCCCCGGAAAAGGTGGTGGATAGGCCTCTTGTAATAGTGTGGGTGGTACATTGTGTTCTGCCTGTCTGTTGGCGGTTACCGCCGCAGTGTTTGTTTCTACCGCCGTGGCGGTCGGAGTGTTAAAGTGGCTGTCTGTGTTGGCGGTTTCCGCCATGGTCGTGATTCAATTTTTTTTCCCGTCGGCCTGTTGGCGGTATTACCGCTGCTTTAACACCGACCGCCAGGCTTGTAATGAGGGCTTTAGTGTCTTAAAGTCACAATTCAGCATAGAAAGTGGCCTAAAGGCAGTCACTGGCGCCTCACGCTCCTCAGTCTTGGGCAGGGGAACTATCAATGCCTCTCTCATTGTCTCAGTTAATGTACCCAACTGCAGCGTCTCTACGTAGAGCTCGACTAACATGGGCGACAGGATATCCGAGTATGTCTTGTAAAATTCCATAGGGAGTCCGTCCGTACCCGGCGTCTTTCCCGCTGCTGACTGTGCTATAGCTGTCTTAACTTCCTGTCACCGGGCTCCCCAAAGGGACTCTATCCTCCAGCGCCAGGGTGCACAGGGGCAACGAGTTCAAATTAGTTCCCAATGCCTCAGGTAAGGCCATTACCGGTTTTCTGTACAGGGTCTTATAGTAATCCATAAGTGCATTATTAATTTCAGCCAGCCCTTGCACACGGACTCCTGCTGTATTACATACGCTCATTATTGGGGCACCTCCCCCCTGAGGCCTCACCAGTCACGCCAGCATCCTGCCTGATCTGCCCTCCTCCGCATATATAGCTGCCTGTTACCTCCGGTAACTGTGATGCCTCAACTGATTTTCAGCTAAATTGTTATATGCTCTCGCCTCGAGGAGCCTATTCCATGTTGTCTGGTCCCTACCCTCTGAGTTCTCTGCCTCGTGGATTATCCCTTCTAGGCTGACAAGCTCACGTTCCAGTGTATGTGTGATTCCCACTGTCTGTCCCATGCAATGTCCCCGGGTCACGACTTTAAGGGCCTCCCATTCCACGCACCTGGCATCTGTGGACCCTTTATTGACACAAATTTGCTCCAGTAGATGGGCTCTGAGTGCTTCCCTATAGGGTGGATCCTCTAAAGCTCCCGGCCTAAGTCTCCACATCGGGATAGGTGATCTAATCTCCGCACAGCGCCAGGTAATAAGTAGCGGGCTGTGGTCTGAGAGGGTGCGTCCCAGGTACTCTGAATGCGTTATTTTGCACACTAATCCCTCAGTGCACACCACTCTATTCTTGTATGCGCCTGGTGCAAACCCGAGTAGCAGGATTAATCCCTCTCCACTGGGTGCTGATTTCGCCACACTTCCTCCAGTCCCCAGTGAGTCATCCAGTCCCTCAACCCTTTAGCCAATTTGAATGTTAGTGCCCCAATTAATGGAAGAAGGGACCGGTCCAGCTGAGTGTCAAGGACACAATTTAAATCCTCTCCAACCACTAATTGGCCCCCCAGCTGCCTGGTGGGGCGGCCTGAGAGGCGCCGGAAGAAAGGCACCTGGTCCTGATTGGGGACATATATACAGCTTAGTACCACCTGTTTACCATGTTGTCTACCTTCAACAATCACAAACCTGCCCTCTTGGTCAATGTCAACGGACCCCTGCTCTTACCCATACTAGCGCGCCTCATGCAAAGGTTGAGTACGTAGTGGCAAATACCTGCCCCCACCATCTACGGCACAATTTATCAACTTCATTGGAATTAAGATGGGTCTCCTGCAATAATGCAATGTGTACTCCTCTCGTCTTTAAGTAAGTCTGCCATTTTGTATGCGTTGTGTTAGGAGATACCTCCCACTCCTGCATGCATTCACTACCGCAGGCCCCCATCTCCCCCTCCCCGCCGCCAGCATCTGCTTCAAGCCAAAACTGCACAATCTCCAGCGCTTAACACATAACATGAAACTACTAATCCCAACTCCCCTTCCCCAGCGCGCGGCTCCAGCAGTAGGCTGCCCAATTAGTGGTGCACATGCACAACTAAAACAATATGTCATTCTGCATTCTCGCCGTACACGCCTCCGCGGCTGAGAATCCAGAGGGGGTATTTTCTGCAGCCAACAGGACCCCAATTCAAAGCCCCCATCACGGGGCCGGGGTAGCCTATACAAACTCAGCCTAAGTCGTTGGCAGTTTGGGGTTCAGATTGGGAGCCCCATCCGGGCTACAAGAGTCCTCTTTTAATGATTCTGATGCTCGGTCTGAATCCCTTCCACTGGTCTCCATTGAAGAATCTCTACACTGTAACAAAGCCACGGCCTCTAGCACTGCTTTCTTGGCTGATTCTTTTTGAGCCTGGGTGGGCTTCGCTCTCAGGGCTTGTGTCGCTGTCTCCTTGGCCTCCTGCGGCTCCGGCGCCCTACTCGCTCCAATCTGCCAGTTGTACTCCCCCCGGCTTTATGCAGCTCTAACCATCGCCATGCCTCATCTGGAGTCTGAAAAAAGGTGGTACGATCCTCAGTGACCACCCTTAACCTGGCTGGATACAGGAGGGAGTATTGAATCCATTCATCCTGTAGTGCTCTCTTCACTGCTATGTAAGAGGCTTGTTTGTTTTGTACCTCCGCTGTAAAATCCGGGAATAATGTTAGCATTCTGTTTGCAACCCTAAAGGGTCCAGCCTCTCTCGCTCTACGCAGCAGCACTTCCCTATCCCTGTAATGCAGTAACTTGGTCACAACCACTCGTGGGGGTCTTCCCGGTGCCAATGCCCTTGCCGGCACACTGTGCGCACGCTCCAATGCAAGAAAGGGGGTAAGGAGATCCAGAGCCACATCTGTCCTTAGCCATTTTTCCAGGAAAGCCACCATGTCCTCTCCCTCAGCACCTTCCGGTAGACCTATGACGCGCACATTGTTTCTGCGATTGCGACCTTCGGCGTCTTCTGCCCTGCGTTCCAGGCATTGTACAGATTCCGTGAGCTGGAGAACTGTGGCCCCAAGCTCCAGCTGTGCCGGTGGGAGTTCTGCTAGAGCTGTCTCGGCCTCCTGGACTCTGCCAGCTAATTTCTGGTGTTCTGCCCTGAGCAAACTCACCTCCAGCGACACCTGGCCAATGTCCCGCTGGAGAGTCACCTTAGTGTCTTCTATTGCCCCCAGGATCTTGTCCAGCGTTGGCTGCAAGTGCGGGGCCACCGGATCAGCCTTGACTCCTCCAGTCAGGTCTCCCACACACTTTGCACTTTACTACTTTTCCTGCCCTTGGAACTCATCCAGTACATTGGGGTGAGTGACACCCTCCCCGCTGCTACCAGTATGTTCCAGACTCGCGGTTCAGCCAGCTATCCTTTCGGCCGCACCCTCAGTCCCTCTCCTCACACTGTATCAACACAATTGACCACTTGGGAAGGCCTCCAACACCTCCTTCTCTATTAATTCATATAGGTAACACATGTGTCCCTGTTGTCCAATTCCCAAAAAGAGATCTTGTGGTCTCCGGTCCTCGCCGGAACCCCATCTCCCAGCTGCTGCCTTCGTTGCCGTATCTGCTATAGTCTGGTTCACTTTGGCTCTTATCGCCAGGTAGGCCCTGCCCCTTGGGTGCCTCTCGTTATATGCCACCAAAGACTGCCAGCACCAATCTCCACAGCCGTCTGCCACTCCGCTCCCGGCCCGCTAGCTTCTCTCGCGCTGTGTGCCGCGCACAGCCCGGCTCCGGAGAGCCAAAAAACAGCCTTGGTCACCTGCTCCAGGGGTCCCCATCATCCCCACAACATCGTAGGCCACTCCCAGCTCCCAGAGGGTTATGGATGTTAAGAATAAAATATAGGCCCTAGCGGAGCCGCGCTCTTATGCGTTCACCATCTTGGCCACCCAGGCCATGCCCCCTTCACCTTCACAGAGTGACACTGACAACGTAAAATCAAAACATTTCACTAACCATAAACGTAGCAGCCATATTTAAAGAAATTATTAAATAAATAAGCTAAGACAGAGCAAGCTAATTAGGTTAAAAGTCACTTGGTTGATGGGGGCACAGGCCTGCAAGCCAGAAGGCTAAGCTAAATTCCTGATTCCCATTAAAATTAAATAGGATCCACTACACCCCCCCATTGCAGGAACAAGCATGATGTCTCAGTGATGACGCCAGAGAAGGTGTATGAGTCCAAGCTAAAAATACTTTGTGCTAAAAAGAAGTTAAAATCTCATTAAAGCTAGTAAAAACATCTAAAAACATACAAAGAGATTAACAACCATTAACGACCATGACAACCACAGCAGAGAGAAGTCAATCTCATCAATAAGGTAATTCGGCCTATTACTTTTGAAACTTTGGAATAAAGCAAAAGGTCAAATCAGTTAACAGTAGTCATGATCTTGAAGCATGTCTCTGAAGTAATTGAAAGGAAGCACATGACAGGATTGGCAGATGGATCCACGGAGCACAAGTGCACAGCAGTCTCAAGGGCAGGATTACCCATGAAGACAGTACCACCCAAAGTGCCTGAAGAATCCAAATAGTTGACAAGGGGTGGCTCATAGGTAGCCTCACGAATAAGCCTCAGTCTCATAAAACAAGATTATAAATGAACCCTCATCGAGAACACCATCATTTCTCAGTCTGCAGGAGGCACTGGCGGAACAGCAAGGCACACTGAAGATAGATACTCAAAGAGGCAATGTTAGACCGGTTGCACGCACCATAGGAATGGCTGGAATAACACTGACCAATCATGCTCCAATACTTCCAGCAATGGAGCACCAAAAGAAGTGCAACATGCGATCACGGCACAGCTGGGCTGGTGGTAGTAGCTCCATCACTCCGCTTAGCTGACAAGACACACCACTGCATACCAGGAACAGCAGAAACAGTAGCCCGCCAATCAATGCCAAAGTAACCTGAAACTGCCAAACACACTTGAAAAGATTGAATGGATTGCTGATTGAATGACTCTGAAGGCAGTCTGGAAGATGGAAACAAAACCAGACCCAACAACTTCAAAGAAGTGCACAATGCCCATAGTGCATGAAGCGTTAAATATTCTGGAAACCAGCTCTCCAAAAATGCTTGGGGAAGTTGGTATTTAATAGGGATTGTATCTCGGTTGATGATCTTGCTATCTGGAGAGCATACGTCTCTCTAGCCGATGTCAACGCAACTTGTTTGTGGAGCAGTAGGGCCTTTAGTCTGCTCAGCTTGTCATAATTTACATTAGCAGTATCAATGTGAGGCCACCTTTCTGCTACTCTTATCTACTGTGTGAGGGGAATAGAACATGTCCACAACAAGTTACAATCTTAGAGACTGAAATTGGCTAGGTAATTCCTGGTCTCTTGTCACAACAGCTCTGTTCATTCAGGACCACATAACTTCAATTCAAAAGCATATGAAATGCTGGGTAAATCAAAGGGACAAGAGTACCCTTTAGAACACAGGCCAGGTTTGCGACCCTTACATTGCAAAGGCCATGAAGGGACACCTGTTTGCAACTCACAGAATGACTAACAGTAGTCTTACATTCGCTTTCTCTGAAAAAGACCTCTGTTTTGCCCTTCAGACATTTGTATTCAAAAGGCAACTCACACTCTTCTTTAATATAGCTATCTCCTAGCCGCTTGTATCTGCCCACAGCAAGATGTTTGAAGCATTTCATAAAGAGAAAGGTAGAAATGGGTAGATTTATAATGCCAACCATGAAGGGCAGCTTTTCTAACTTTTCTATATGAAGCATGGTGAAACTCGTTTCCCTTTTAGCCATTGTCTGTTGTTCCCTGGATAAGTTAAAAGCAGAAAACAGGTCGCTACTGTCAATGATTTTCCATGAAACACAGCCATTCTTCAGAATCTGTAGTGTCCAACCTAACTGCCTGATGGAACGCAGTTGACTTTGTCCATTATGTAGAAGGGACATGTCATTCTGAATGATATCAATCGCAGATGGCACTATGGGGGTCATTACGACCCTGGTGGTCAGTGCAGTAGTGGAGGTATTACAGCCAACAGGCTGGCGGTACATGCCTCTACTATTATCACATTGGCGGTTTGGCCAAAGCCAAACCACCAAGTTAACACACCATCTGCCATGGCGGTAGTGACTGCCGGGCTGGAGACTAAAGTCTCCAGCCCGGCGGTTGTCACTAGGCCACCCATGACATTATGATCCCGCCCACCGCCATGGTTTCCGTAGTTTCTGTACCGCCACAAAAACCATGGTGGTATGCACTATCAGTGCCAGGGAATTCCTTGCCTGGCACTGATAGGGGTCTCCCCCCCCCCCCTTCCCCCTGCACCTCCCCCTTCACAGAGTCGTCCCCCACATCCCCCTCCCACCCTCCCACATACAAACACATACACGCACATTCATACACACCCAAACACACACACATACACACATTCACCCATGCATGCATACATTCATACACACTCACAGCAACACTCACAAACATACATCCAGGCACACACGCAATCACACGGCACAACATTCACGCACACACACACCCACTCATGCACAAACGTATTACACACGCATGCACACATTCAAACACAGTCGCAGACACCCCCCACCCCCTCTCCTGTCAGAGAACCCGACTTACCTGCTCACAGGGGGTACTCCAGAGGAGGCGGGACGCGGCGCTGCTGCCAGCAGCAGCATCCGCCAGCAAAATATTGATACGAACATGATACTGTAGGCAGTGTTTTGCTGGCGTGGCGATGCTGCTGGCAGCAGCGCCACCTTACCGCCATCCGCCGCCATGACCGTCAACGCAATTCCAGCTATGGTCATAATTCCATGGACGGCTGGTAGCCACGGCGACAGTATGTTGGCGGCCGTCGCCGTGGAGGTAGGTGGCATTTGCCGCCAATGTCATAATGAGGGCCAATGTTTAAGGGTATATATCCTGTTGGACAGATTATTCATGCCATTGTCGACAACAGCTAAAGCCTTTTCCAAATCTTCCTTATCTATCGGCCTTAAACGTGCAGCTGCTTCTATCTAAGAAAGCTTCCTGATCTCATTGTATATGGCATACAGGAATCGTTTAGAGCGTGGCCTTCTTGGACCTAGCAAGAAATATTGTAAGTTTATTTCTTCAGATAGCATATTAAGATGTTCTTTAACTGCTGCTGAGGTGTTAATCTGTAACCATTGTTGGCACAGTTTATCTGTACTGTATGTGGTAACTCTACCCGAGTGTTGACCTGAGACAAAGCGAGAATCCAGTCTGCTAATCATGAAACCCTCTGAGGAAATAACAAAAACACGCTTGACACCCATTTGTGTCCATTGGCCACAATAACCACCTGCCGGGACAGGAAAGTGATGAATTATAGGTACCAGCCTGAACCTCTGAATCTAATTCTTTACTTAGGAAGGATTGCCAACGGGTGAATTTGGCTGGTGTGGGGATACTGGGTACATTCATTATTTTTATTTTTGCTAACCCTAGACAGTATGTCTGTTGAATGGTATCATTTAAAAATAGAATTCAAACAGAATTAAGGCATCCTCTAAATAAAGCTTCCCTACCCTGAATTTGCCAATCTTGGGTTCCCTGTACACTTTTTACATCAATAGTGTTCTTCCAGTATTCGTAGCCTTCAACTGCAAGCCGGGAAACAAACAAATCTGAATAAATCATTTCAGTGTTTGTTAGCAAAATCTAATTGTAGAAGGTGGTAACTTGAAGTAGCATGACTGCATTTTTAATGTCATGCCCAGATAAGTCTGTAAAATTATCCTAATAGTTCTCTGGGCTCCCCACAGCTGGAGTTCAACAGTGTTCCCACTGTGTGTAATTAAATACTTATCTATGGCATGTTGCTCGGTGCAGGTAGTAATGTCCCCAGTTATTATAACAGAACATTTCCCCACAATTCTTTGTGTTAGTGTACACATCATCACTTTCAAATACAGTATAGTCTTGCAGTTCAACAAGCATTGAATCAACTGTTTGAATATCCCAGTCATCAGAAACAACACCAGGTGTAATTACATCAGTAATTGAAATTTCGAAGACACATGGAATTTGGATAACCTCGGTAGGCCTGTATATCCCAATCAATCACATCTGGAATTGATACTGCTCAAATGCTCACAAGGGGCAAATCTCTTCTGACCTTATGTGAGGAAAGAATTGGAGTTAAAACGTAATGCACTGGCTCGACTGAAGAGCATTCAGGAAGATAATGATCATTTACCAGGAAAAAGAAAAGTCACAAAATCATTCCATAACAGAAAGGCAAGCAATGTCAGAAATATCCACAGATAATTCCATGGATAATTCAAATAGTTATTTTTAGGCCATTTGTACAGCTTACGTGTCTTTGAAACAGTTTCAGTTGCAAGTGCAGATGAAGTTGAAGAAAAGTCATGAATGTCGATGAAGTTACCAGAAGCAGTCTTGCAAACACAGGAGCCGGTGCGTTACTGGTGGATGGATCCACTTCGCCTGAAACTTCATAGTAGGCGGTGTTGTCAGTTTGTGTTGAGTTGGAGTAGAAAACAGCCACATCCTGGACAATTGTTCTTGGTGAAGTGGTAACAGAAATCAGCAAAAGCTCATTTTCCACCCATGCATTTCCAGAATTGTTGTACATGCTGGTGTAGTCAGAAGAGATGTTGTTTCTTCTTTGAGTAGTGAGTCTGTTGAGTAGTGAGAGAGGACCAGGAACTACCCAAGTGACCTCTGGGTCTACTGTGCAGGATTGGCCACATGGCATAGTTTGATGTTGTCGACGCAGACAGATCTGTTTGCTTTAGAGCCTGGCAGTGGTGGTAAGATGATTGTTCTGGTGCCTTGTATTCAAAGGACTGGGACTAGTGCTCTGTAGGATGGGCTGAATTCCCTCTTCACTGCAATCTTCTCATGAACTAGATCCCCGACTTTAGGAATCCAACCTATAGAAGTTGTTGGCAATCCCTTATTCCTAAGGTGGCAGTACGGGCGAATGAATTATTATCACAAAATTCCTAAAGCTCCTGTAAAACAGGGAGATGTTAATTTATGTCAAAAGATGTGTCTGCTGCCACCAAACCCAGGCAATCTAGATCAGGGGACATACATAGGTATCCCAAAGAGGACCTTGGAAGGAGTGGGTCCTCCCAAGGACCATCTTGACAGATTATTCAGTGCTCACTGGACCCCATATAGGTGATGAAGCCAATAACGGCCTGAACCTAATACTCTATCTTTTAAGGACTGCGTTAGATCTCAAATACTCCTCTCCATGACTGAATTACCCTCAGGATGGTAGAGGGTAAACTCCAGTTCAACACCCATCGTCCTCTTAGTGTACCTGAATGGCTTAGAGGCAAAGGCAGGGCGCTGGTCTGAATGGAATGCTGCAACCACATATGTACTGATAAAGATCAGTAAGTCTTTTATAAAGAGATCAAGCATCAGCTGACAGCTGTGGCTATACCCACAGGAATCTAGAACAAAAATCCACAGTGACTAAGATGTATTTATATGCAACATTAGGTTTTAAGAGACCACAATGGTCCAGGTACGCACATTGTAGTGGCCTGTTGGACACTAAAAAGGATGTCTGCAGTAGGCGTTTGATGTTTGAGCCCTTTATCTGCTGGCAAATGTCACATCAAAAGACACATTGCTTGGTCTGTTTGTATAGACCTGGTTACCAGAAGCATTTCTGTAAGTGTGATGTTGTAGCCGCAACACCAGCATGAGCAGATGTGATACCTTCATGCGCTGCTTTGATGACATCTAATCTCTGGTCTTGATTGGGGATTACTCAATCTCCCATCCCAGGAATTGTTGCAAAATTCTGTGCACTGAAATGGTATGAATATTTAGCAGGGTATGCTTTTGGGACAGGCTTGCCTTCAGCTGAGGATTTCACGGCAGTGAACATTTCATTATCCAATCTCATCTGAGAACGAGTCACTGAAGCAACAGAAGCCATAGCTACTGCGGATTTGGCTGCTTCACCAGCCAAGGTGTAATCAATAACGTGTACTCCTACACGTTGGTAACCCAATGTATGGACTACATGAGCATCAGGTAGCTTATCCTTAAAATGAGCCATGCTCCCCCACAGTGTTCTGTGTTTTATGGTATTTCCCTTTGAGTCTCTGAACCCGTTGAACCACCAATGATTGAGATAATCATTGTAAGACTGGACACAGTAGTACGAATCACACACTATCAATTTAAGGAGTCTTGGATCCGTATTTTCCAACACCAGGATAAAGGCTTTGTGTTCAGCCAACTGTGCTATACTGTCCCCTAGGGTCTGCGTGTAGATATTGCGAAGGTGGAATGCATCATCTTTCATCACTCCACTCACAGCTGCACAAGTGGTTGAGTATTGTTGTTTGGTACCTACAGCTGGTTGTGCAGAACAATCAATGTAAATGACAGTATGGTATATGTCAAGTGGCAAGATGTTATGAGTTGCGGGTACTCCTGTCGTATTGAAGAAATTCTTGTGTTTGTAGTTTGGGGTCAAAGATGTAATCAACATCAGTAGCAGTCAGGGAGGTTTCCCATTGAGTCCAACATGGATATAATGCTTTAGCATTAGGAACGCTTGCTTTGGTGACGACCTCTAAGGCTGGCACCGGGGTAACAACAAAAATGCATTTCCCTTTGGCTAGTGGCCTCTCCTTGATGACTTAGCGACTCTAAAGGATGATGGACGAAGTGCTGAAACTTTTCAAACACTCACCTCCAGTCATAGATCTGGCTTTAATCCATCGTTCTTTTGCTCACCGTGCCACCTCAGTCAGGACTCAATCATATGCAAATCAGTCTTGACCCTGTTCCCCTTAGGGACAATCCAGCATGAACTGCCAGGCCAGGTCATCCCTGGACCAGAAACAAGCATCCCAGGACTGGTTTCAGGGTATTACCCTTCAGCCATGCTAGCTTGAATCCTGTGGCACAGTGAGCAAGGGACCCACGCCTGGGCATACCCTTCTCACTTAGGGCAACTTTAGCTTGCAATTCAAAAGGATGATGGACGGAGTGATAAACCTTTTCAAACACTCACCCCCAGTCACAGATCTTGGTTTAATGCATTTTTCTTTTGCTCACCGTCCCATCCCAGTTTGGACCCAGCCATATGCAAATCAGTCTTGATGCTGTTCCCCATGGGAACAGTCCATCCGGAACTGCTAGGCAAGGTCTTCCCTAAACCCGAAACAAGCATCCTGGGACAGGATTCAGGATATCATCGTTCATCAGCCAGGCTAGCTTGAATCCAGTGGCACAGTGAGCAAGGGACCCACGTCTGGGCCTACCCTTCCCACTTAAGGCAACTTTAGCAACACAAAAGAATGATGGACGGAGTGCTAAAACTTTTCAAACACTCACCCCCAGTTACAGATCTCGGTTTAATCCATTGTTCTTTTGCTCTACGTGCCACCCCAGATTCAAGCTAGCCTAGCTGATGGAGGGTGAGACCCTGAAACCGGTCCCAGAATGCTTGTTTCTGATCCACAGAGGACCTGGCCTGGCAGGGGTCTATTACTCCCTGAGTAAGGATCTCCCTCACTGGAGTTTTAACTTCGTGTTTAACAGGATATTAGGGCTGAGGCTGGGGTGTAGACCTAATTGGTATTACATGGTAGGGGGAATTTTTATCCCACCCTACGTTGTTAAGATATAGGGCGGAAGCTTGCGCCAAAGCCCAGTTAACAGCGTAGGTTTGTTTTACCGCCTCTAGAACAAGATCAAATAAAGGCAGCAAAATGACATCTTCCCCATGTGGGAGCTTACGGACATGTTCAGGAGGCCAGTCTCTTTTGGCCAATAGGATATCACAACTAAGTTCATCTGAGAATTTTACACCAATGGTGCACCCTATGTCTCCCTAAATTTGGATATTTAAATCACAAAATCTATCAGATGGGAGAACTTGCCCATCCGCAGTTTCGACTGCAATAAAGTTGCTAGTTACTGGTGCATCCAGATGATCTTTCAGACTCTAGCAACCTTATTAATATTCTAATACTGTGAAATGCTGAATATATGTTTGACTAATGTAGTAATATGCCATATTGAAGGTTATGCATTATGTCTTAGCTTTGTTAATTGTAGGCCTTAACTTAGCAAAGGTCTTGGCCTACTTGCCAGGCCTCATGTCAAAGCTGTATTTCTTAACATTTAATAAATGGCTGTCCTAGAGAGTGATTTTCCATTTGCACTGTTTAAATGTGCTGATAACTGAGAGTTTTCTCATGAGAACCGACTGTTAGAAGATGCTATTTTGCTAATGTAACATTTTGTGTGTGATGTGTGAGACTGACTGTCTCAGGAGGAGAACAATGGAGATACTGACTGGAATAGAAGCTGCAACAATATTGTTACCTGACAAGCTGGATGATGAGGACATTACAGGACAACCAATCAACGACATGTGAACGGAGAAATAGTAGAATTCATAGATTTGGAGTTTTAGTTTTATTGGACAAAGTGTGAACATGTGATTCATTGACCAATGGGGATTTGGGAAATAGTTTTACTGGTTTTGATTTAACAAGACTGCACTGAGAGAAGACACCATCATTGTCCATTTTCTTGCTGGCCGAAAGGTTAATATTTTCTTGTGCGTCCTGACAAGATGCTTAAAGACTTTGCATTTTCTGAACTTTGATGCTGAATCCTGATGCCTTGCTGATCGACTGATGTCCTGAGGACGAAGACTGACTCTGCTTGCTGATTCACATTGAGGATAGGTATTATGAATTAGAATATTGATTATCATGCATATTTGTTTTTCCTTTCTAGGTACCAACTGCACTGTTTGATAGAGCCATAGTTAGATGTTTTTCCAAATTGGTGTTACTAAATTATTTTGCATGAAGCCCAACACGCTGATGCTAATCTGGTGTTAGTTAAAGATCCTCAGTAATGAAAATCTGATAATAGGGAAAAATGCTTGATGAATTCCTCAGCTGAACTTGAATGTATGTATTTACTCTGACGCAGTTGATTTTGTTATTAATTTGCACCATAACCTTAGAGTGTGTCGTTGTTAAAAAATAAATATTCTAACTTTTACTAAAGGTGTGGTTATACATGACTGAAAGGTCAAGGTGTGTGACAATTACTGACTCTATTGATTATTACTGTTGTTGATTGTTGTTGATTTTTGATATTGTGTATTGATTATTGATCTGCATGTACTGGAGTTATGGTAAGAACATCTTATTTGCAAGTCAAAAGGTTTATCGACCTATTCGCGCCCCCTTCTAAGTTCACTTATTAAGGTCAGACGTGCTAACATTCTCAAGTTTGCTGGCATGTTTAATCGATATTGCTGCCACCTTTTTCTTTTTAAATTGTGGCTTTTCTTGTGGGGACTTGTCTTCTTTCTTGTCTGAGGACTGCTGTAAGTCTTTCTTCTGTTTTACGTGTCAGGACATTGCTCTGACAGGCCCCCTCTCTCACTACATCTAGCCAGTGTGTCCTGAAAGGAACTTGATGCATGTGAAACAGTATATCTGTCAGGAGCCTTTCTACTTTCTCTCTTTTTTAGATTATATTTCCTTTCAGAGTTGTCCGGGTGTGGAGAGTCTGCTCTGTGACTTTGTCTTTATTTTGTTTTTGTTTATCCCAGCACTTTTTAGAACCCTTCTGTGCTTGTTTAGTATGTTCCTTGGGGATGGTACCCTGAATTTCAGTCTTTGCTTTTTTGGCTTGGTTCCCAAACTATCCCGTCCTATACTAGTACAGGTATCAGAAATAATTTTCGGTAACTGTTTCTCCTGTTCCAGGTCTGGAATCTCCTAGAGCCGCTGGCGTATGGCCAATGCTACCACTTCCCCTTTACAAATACTTAGTATTGTTGAGGAGATTGAGTCATCAAAATTACGCATCAATTTCATCCCCAGGTCCAGGGTGGGTGCATCCCTATGTTCATTCTGAATTTGTTTTAACACTTAAAGGTAAATTGGCAAGTGTCGGAGTACAATGTGTGGTACTGTATATTGCAGCGAAGACTGTACCCAATGTGGTGCAGTCGTCCACTGAGGGAACCATTCCGAATGGCAAGCCTATTCTGAGAATTCTATGTTTCTCCTGTGGTCCCATATGGGAAAACACAGCTTCCAGCTGATTAGTTTTCTGGGCTATCTAGAACTGGATTTTCTCTCATTCAATGGGCATCTTGCCCATGATAGAATGTACTGTTTGTGGGTTAATCCCAGTAGCAGCCAATCAGTATCCAGCTGGTGTTGGTGGTGCTGGACACGCTGATGTTGTGTTCAAGGTTCGCATTACGAACTGAACAAGTTGTCTATCTAATGTTACTAGCTCATTGTAAAGATTCCGCAGATCAGCTGTCTGCAGGTTTTGTACAATGCGTGTGGTGTATATGTGGCAAACATTGGCCACATTGGTCGATCATTCCCTAAGTGACCTAATCTCACAGGTTGTATTACTAGTGGTAGGCACCATTAAACCAGTTCTAATGTTCTTGATAAGTAATCGGCATTTGAAGATACTGGTATGCGTGGTACCGTTGTGGTACATTTGCAATTCTGTATGTGTGGAATGCGTATGTTCTAGAGTCTTCCTCAGGAAAGGTGACCCAGGAATAGAATGTTTCTGTTTGGTAAGCTTCATGAGCTTCTACAATGAATGTGACATCCCCACCCTCATCTGTTAAGCCATGCACTATTAGATGTAGTGTTAATGCATGTCTGACATTCTCAAGAAAGTCTATGGCATTAGCTATATGGCGAAATGGGTAGAGAGATGGAACACCAAGTGGGGAAAAAGTCCTTTAAAGAGTTCGAGCTCAAACAACCTACAGTCTAGTTAGGTGCTCCCTGTTCTGCCGAGGAGGATTATCCCCAAGACCACGGTCGTTTGTGAGACAGAGATACTCAGATCATCTGTAAGTTAGTGCCAAAACACCCTTTTTGGTGGTACAATGTTGTAGTTGGACTCTCGCTCCTAGGTGAGACTGCTGGTTTAGGGGTGGCAGCACTTTTGTTTGTAGGTGGCTAGGCCACTCCTACAACAAGTTATAACTGTCGGCCCAACCCTCCCAGCTCACAAGCAGTACCTCACCCAAACCCCACACAATAAAAAGGTGATTTCTGGCAGCCTTTACGCATGGCCTCAAGAGTGTGACATCTCAGGGGAGTCGTGGTTAAATGGAGAGTTCCCTTTTCTGACATGAGCACTAAGTCTCAGTCAAACACAGGCAATAAAAGGAGATGCAGTAAAGTTTTCAATAGGTTTATTAACAAGACTGCAATCTACTGTAAAATGAATGAGCTGCAATGATTAGGATAATGAACAATTCAAGAAGCAGAACTGTAAAGATGAGAGTTGTGAATACAAAGACCCCCACCATCTTGCAATAAACTTGAAATGTATAATATCCCTAATGCCCTAGCATGGTTAACCTAATCTCTATCCTATTGAGAGCTAGGTGTGTTAAACCTAATCTGCCAGCACGAGGTCCATGAGGAGCACCCCCCAACCCTTTTTACCTTGGAATGAGGTCTCTAGATCAGACTCCGTGGTGTCAAGAAGGCTGGGTTTGCATCAAGGCGACTTGCAGCATACAGGCGTCAATAGCATCTGGTAGGAATCCCTCTGATAACCTTGCCTGCGTGAGATGTAGACGAGATGAGGCTCCGTGGTGACATGAAGACTGAGTCTGCATCAAGGCGATGTGCAGAAAAAATGGTGTCAATAGCATCTGGTAGGAATCTGTCTGATAACCTTGTCTGCGTGAGATATACAGATCTCGTAGGACCCATGACACAGGTATGTTCCGAAACAATAGATAAAGAGTCATGCTTGGGTAGCAATTATATAAACAATTCCCTCCTAAAGTATATTATGTTCCTGTCACACATTAAGTGGGAAAGGGACATGATGTGAATACCTACGTATCTCACTTAACTTTGACGCTGATAGTGACGCCTTCACAGAGTGACACTGATAACGTAAAATCAAAACATTTCACTAATTATGAACAAGCTATCCATTTTGAAAGAAATAATTAAATAAATAGGCTAAACCGGAGCAAGCTAAATAAGTTGAAAGTCACTAGGTGACGGGGAACAGGCCTGCAAGCCAGAAGGCTAAGCTAAACTCCTGATTCTCTTTAGAACTAAATAGGATCCAGTACGCCTCACAGATGATGATCTCAAAACACACCTAAAACAGGTTGATTGTGTTGTTGTGGGGTTTGCCGAATTGGGCTACAAATTTAATTTAAAGAAAACTAAAATTGCTTTTCTCAGTGTCTTATTTTTGGGATATGAGTTATCAGATGAGGGAAAGAATCTGGAACCTCACTTTCTAGAAAAGTGCACACAATTACAACCTTCTAATACCATCAAAAAGCAACAATCAATGTTGGGCTTTTTCACATTTGGCAGAACTTACATTCCAGATGATGCTCGTCTTTACAATTTAATACATCCAGATTTTTTCAAGCAAACATTGGACAGTTGAACATACACACTCTGTAAGAACATTGCAACAGGACATGCTTGAAGCAAAAACCTTACACACACACACATGATAATAGAACAAACCTGGTCATAAGAGTAATTGCTGTTGTCATCAGGTTCACCTAAGTAACATTCAACGAAGGTGACACCGTTACAATAGCATACAAATCACATTTGCATTGCACCAGTGAGATGGCTGTCATAAAAGAGAGACCTCTGGCCCCGGGGGAACGCATTATTGTCATTACTCTAATCCCAGCCCTAAACGCTGTTACAAAAGCAAGCATTCCAAACGCAAAATTATTACATCCATGCTGCATCCAATGGGCAATGTCTTTGACAGCCACTGATGTGGATTATGTTTTGGATTCAAAACTTCACACTCAAGATATCCTTAAATATGAACTTGAATACTCAATTCTTACTGCCTCTTGATCAATATCAAATAATGATTTACACTGATGGTTCAGCTCAACCAATTGTAGGTACCAAACAGCAATACTCTGCTGCTTGCACAGCTGTGAGCAGGGTAATGAGGGATGGTAAATTCCCCCCTCAAAATACCTACATACAGATCCTAGGGGACAGCATGGCACAACTTGCAGAACTTAAGGCTCTAATGTTGGCACTGGAACACATGGATCCTGAACTTTCTACAATGATTGTGTTTGATTTGTACTACTGTGTACAGTCCGTCAATGAATATCTGCATTATTGGCGCCAAAATGGGTTCAGAGATTCAAAGGGGAACAATATCAGACACAATCCATGGTGGGGAACGGTAGCAGATTTTAAAGACAAGCTACCAAAGGCCCATGTAGTTCATACATTGGGTCACCAACGTGTCGGAGTACACATTGTGGGAAACACTTTGGCCAATGAGGCAGCCAAATCAGCAGTAGCCACGGCTTCTGTTGCTGCGATTACTCGTTCTCATACAAAGTTGGATGATAAAACACTGGCTACTGTAAAGGCTTCAGCTGACATGAAGCCCTCCCGAAAGGCATATCCTAACAAATATTCCTACAACTTATGTGCCCAAAACATTGCAAATGCAACAATACTTGTGGATGGGGTGGGGGGGTGATTGTATGATCTCCAAACAAGACCAGAGATTTGATCTCTTCAAAGCAGTGCATGAGTGGTTTGCTTCTACAGATGCTGGTGTGACAGCTACTATTACATTACCTCAGAATTGCTACTTGTGGCCAGGTCTATACAAACAAACTAAACAGTATGTCCTTTGTTGTGACATCTGCCAACAAATTAAAGAGTCTACCATCAAACGCCAACAGCAGACACCCCTCCTATTTTCCAACAAATCACCGCAATGTGTCTACCTGGACCACTGTGGTCCCTTACCATCTCATGGTGGTCACAGATATATTTTAGTCACTGTTGATTCATGCTCAAGGTTTCTATGGGTATTGCCATAACGATCAACTGACGCTCGAGCTGTTTCTAAAGATCTGTCAGTCTTTATCTGGACATATGCAGTTATAGCATTGCATTCAAACTGTCGGGAATCCCCAAGGTGCCTACTGTGTTATCTGTCAGCATCCCCAGGGATTAGAGTTAAATCATATCTCTGTTCTTGGTTCAACCTTCATTTTTCTAAGCAAACATAATGTGCTGTGTTACACAATTGGTTTTATCAATGCTTGTTTTACCAATGCTTGTTTGCTAATGTGAGCAGGTGTAGACATATTTGGGTGTGGTGTAGACATGTGCTTCTAATTGGGTGTGGTGACTCATCCACATGTGGAAGCTCAACTGCTTTCCTGATTGGCTATAAATAACAGAGTGAAGCATGCCTCCCTGCTTAGCTTTGTTTTGCTTCCTGGTCTCAGCATCTGATTTGGCAGTCCATCCCCTGCTGTCATCCTCGTATTGAGGACTTTTGAGGCAATTCTTTTCTTCGTTCCTGTACCAGCTGACAAAAGGCATTCCTCCAGCACTTCTGAAAAGACTGCAGCTAAGTGACTGGTATTGTCCAGGGAGGTTGTTCTTTGAGCGCTGCGCTTTCCTAGAACAGCTGGTGTAATTCAGACCTCGTATTTTGGCAGAGTGCTTATCTTGAAGAGACAAATGCATTTCTGAATATTCTACATTATTATTGTAGTTACTTGCCTAAATGTGCTTCCGGAAATCTGCTTGAGCTCACGTACTGCAAAAAGTGCAATTTTAAAAGAGCATTTACGTGACTTTTCTTTCTCTAATAGCATAACTCTTGGATTTAAATTGTGTCATTCATGCCAGTGTTTCAGGTTTGAGGAATTTGCTTTTGAAAGGTTTTTCACACACACAGTGAAACCAAACCAAACCAAACTGTGCCACCCTAACTGTTTATCCCCAGAGTGGGCATTTGTATTTTTTGGATTGTTTTCTGTTCCTTTTAGTTTAACCCTATGCATGCAGGAAAGTTGTATGTGATATAATTAATGCCCTTGTTTGTCTTTTGCATGATAAGTGCAGCAACAGTTCTAATTGTAGTGTGCAACAGTGAATCTCTGTGAAGCCAGCCCTTGTGTCGCAGTACTAATTGTTATGGTACTCCGTTTGGGTTTTTGGTAATGCAGTGTTAGTAATTGTGCCAACAGTTATTATTATCCAAGAAAAGTGCTGGAGAATCCCGGTGTTCTTCTACTGCTCCTGTGCCCATAACAGAAAGAAAGATTCAGTTTCAAGGAAGTTAAGTGCACTAACTCTACTATGACTCTGTCAACAATGACCTGCCCCACGAAGATACAGGGTGCCTGGCTGGACAGGCAAGACGTGGCAGTGTTTTGTCTCTTTCTCTTCCATTCCCCCTTTCCTTTTGGGACACCTGCCAGGGTTTCTGTGTCCACCAGGAAGTGCTGAGAGGTGTTCCAGGAGGTCGGGGCATACCATTGCCCCTGCAGACATCCTGCTTTTCAGGTGAGTGGCCCCGTCTCAACACAAACCAGGGCCCTGTCTTTGCCTTCAGGGCATTCATGAACACCATGGTGACAATGGGTCTTCAACTCCATTTCTTGTCTCCATACGCGATCGTGGAGTGGAAACACCAAGACTTAAGGCAATCCTTAACAGCGAGAGTACTAGGTATGGGTCATAGTTGGCTTAACTGCCTGTATGGAGTCTACGGAGCACTAAATAATCTACCCAAAAGGCCTTTGGGAGGAGGTACCCCATACGAGTTTCTGTTCTATGTTTGTCACAGATCTTGATGGCACTGGCGCAGTAGCGGCAGAAACACCTTTTGACATAAATGAACATTTTATGGTCTTACAGGAATTAGAACAGTCCCATGATGAAAATTCATCTGCACAGGCGGCCACCCTGGGAATCAGGGATTTGCCAACAACACCAACAGCTGGATTCCAAAATTATGGGATCTAGTGTGAGAAAAAATTGCTGTGAAAAAGCAATTTGCCCCATCATATAGAGCACCAGTTCCAGTCCTAGGAATGCACGGTACCAGAACTGTCATTTTACCACCGCTGTTTGGTTCTAAAGAAAACCATTTAATTTCAATGAACAATTTCAAAGTACACCATGTGGCCATTCCTGCATAGTAGACCACAAGGACTCCTGGGTAGTTTCACTACCCCTCTCACTGCCAATTCAGGATGTATCTCAACAGACATTAAACAGCAATGAAGATACTTCCACGAGTCTGGGAAGGGTGAAAAACAAACTTTCCTTGGTTCTTATCACCACATCAATGACAAGAAATATCTAAAGCTCAAATGAATGATGCCCAAATTCAACACAAACAGCTAAAATCATTTACTATGAACCACAAAGGGAAACATCCACCAGCTCTCCTTCATCTACATTGGCTCCAGTATTTGCACAACCTGCTTCTGGTTACTTTGCAGACATCTAGGACTCCCTTTCAAATTCTTCAGAGTCTTCTGCAGCACCTGTATCAAGAGCACGTAAGCTTGTCAACTGGCTTAAAAATAACTATTTGATTCGCCCATGATACTACCTGAGGATTCTTCTGACTTTGATTGCCTTTCTTCTTTGAATTTGTTTTGCCTTTGTTTTCTTTCTGCAGATACATGGTCACTATCTTCCTGAACACTCTGCTGTTGAACTGGTGGGTGAGGTTTTAAAAGCTTACCTGTCCTCCATAAGGTCCGAAGAGACTTGTCTCTAGTGAACATTTTAGCTATTCCGATTCCTGATGGGATTGTTTGGGATAAAGTACCATTTGATATATTTGGCCCTACAGAAGTTATTCCAATTCCATATGTTTTCAAAGTAGCTCTGACTGATATTATAACACCAGGGGTTGTTTCTAATGATTAAGATGTCAAAACAGCTGATTCTATGCTTTCTCAGCTTGAATATTCTCACTGATTTGACAGTGATGATGTCTATATGACAACCGCGAATTATGGGGAAATGTTCTATTACTATCATTATGGACATTATTTTATGCACAAAGCCAGCACCCCAAGATTTGTTTATAATTACAAGCAATGGGAACATTGCCTGATTCCACCAGTGTGGAGTTCCAAAAAATACATAGAAAAGTTTTCATATTTTACTGGGCGTGATTTTTTTTTTTGATAACGTTTTATTAAAGTTTTGAACATAGCAATAACATTAACATAATAGTTACTTTACTTGAACTGCTTCTCCTCCCACCCTCCCCTCATGCATCCATTTTTATCTAATGTAGTTCACAGTTGGCGGGTCTCAATAGGGTTAGTTGCTGAATTCCTCAATCGAGAAGCATCAGGATTCAGGTGCAGCGTTTGAGTCTGAGTCGGATTCCGAGGTGGTTATACTTGCTTCTATGGTGGGTGCATTTGGTGATTTTAGTTTTTCCAGAATTGAGTCCCATTGAGAGGCGTCGTCTCTGGGCCTGAGCTCTCGTAGTGCCTCATGTAACAATACTGTCCCTTCTGCGTCTACCCACTTCTCTAATGAGTTTTGCCATCTGGTTATTTGTTGGCCTGTTGTTGACTTCCAGTTTGCGGTTATTTCACGTCGAGCCAGGATCAGGGCCAGGTCTATAAACTTGTTAGCTATTTTAAGGGCTGTCGGGCATGGGAAGTCCCCTAGTAGAGCCACTTCCGGAGATTAATTCAATGACCTATCAGTACAAGCTGAGATTTTTGCTAAAGCTTCTTCCCAGAATGTGTTAAGTTGGGGGCAGCTCCATAGAATATGTACGAAGCCTGCTGCCGGTTCCGCGCATCTGGGGCAACCTGCGGTGTTTGTGCCGTAGATTTTGGTGATCATTCGTGGGGTCATGTAGGCCCTGTGGAAGATGTATAGGTTTATTAATTTGAATCTGGCATTTCTGGATACCGAGTAGACATAAGAGGTGACCTGGTCCCATTGCGCTTCTTCCCATGTGATGTCTAAGTCTGATTGCCATTTGGATTTAAGATTTGGTAGAGGCAAGCGTGTGCTGGCTTGTAGTGTTTTGTATATTCCTGGTACCACTCCTTTCTGATCTCCTATTGAGCAAATAATGTTGCAGCTACTATGAGTGGGGGGTTCAAGGTTCCCAGTCCTCCAAGCTTTTTGGGCGACTCTAATGATGGCATTGTGAGTGATGAATAAACCGGGGGGAGGTTGTATTGTGTTTGTAGTTCATTATAGGTGTGAAGTTTCCCTCCCCGTATAGGTCTCCTAGTTTGGTAATATTATGTGCTATCAGTTTGTTGAGACCTGGGATATTTTGCTTGCCTGAGATATGGGTCAGGCAGGACAGTGGAACTTCTGGGGCATATGGAGTGTTAATGCGAGAGCGTTTTAAATATTGGGACCAACAGTGTCTAGCCGATTCCCACTCCATCGGGAGCAGTTGTTTGGGTTTCCGGGGGTTCAGTAGTATGCCCATTATCCTGTCTATGGAGCAGTTTAAGGGAAGGCATAGTTCAGCGTTAGCTGGAGGGTTGCGTGATAGTTTTGCGATCCATTGTAGTTGTCCTGCCCAGTAATATATTTCCATGTCAGAGGCGGCTAGGCCTCCCTCGGCTGTAGGTCTCTGGAGAGATCGTATTGCCATTTTGTGTCTACTTGGATCCCAAATGAAATTTGGTGACATGGACTCTATTTCTTTGAACGTTGCTTTCGGGATTATGAGTGGGATGGTTGAAAAATAGTACAGCAATCTGGGCAGCACTAACATTTTAAGAAGAGCAATTCTACCTGTGACTGTTAGAGGCAGCGTTTCCCAGAAGTGCATACTGGCTCTAATCCCTCTGAGTGCTCCTTGTATGTTTCCTTCTAGTAGATCACTTACTGAGTGGTAAATCTTTACTCCTAAGTATTTGAATGTGTTAGGTGACCAGGGAAGACCTCTTGTATCGTTAGGTTCTGGGGTATCTTTAAACAGTGGGAAAATGGCGGGTTCATCTGCAGTCCAGAGGCCGCTCCGTAGTTCTCCATCATTCTCATGGCCCGGGTAGTTCTGTTTCTAAGTTTTGTAGGAAGAGCAGCATGTCATCTGCATATAGGGCAATGTGATGGGACCAGTTATTAATTGTGATGCCCTTATAGTAGAGGCCGGACCTTGCCATTTGGGCTAAAGGTTCTATTGCGATTGCAAAAAGAAGGGGGGATAATGGACATCCTTGTCTGGTGCCCCTTCCGAACCGAAATGGAGGGGATATGTAATTGTCTGTTCTTACTCTTGCGGTAGGGTTATCAAACAATAGTTTGGTCCACCTTACAAACCCTTCCCCCAACCCCAACTTTAGCATAGCTTGTTCCAGGTAGTCCTATCTTAAGCTGTCAAATGCCTTCTCTATGTCGATCGAGATGATCGCCGCTTGTGGTAAATTCGGGGGCAAGGAGTGGAGTACTGATATGAGGCGTCTGATATTTTGGGATGTGCTGCGTTTGGGTATGAATCCTGATTGGTCTTGATGTATTAATGAAGGCATATGTAGAAGTAGTCGGTCAGCTAGGATCCGGCTTAGTATTTTATAGTCTATGTTGAGCATGGACAGGGGGCAGTAAGAGTACCCATCTGTGGCTGGTCTATCAGGTTTCAGCAAGGGGATCATGATGGCTACATTGGTCGATTGGGGGAGGGTATTACTATTCCATGCTTCTGCATATAATGTGCAAAGGTAGGGGGCTAGCAAGTCTTGGTACCGGTGGTAAAATTCTAATGGGAGCCCGTCCGCACCTGGGACATTGCCCCTGGACATACTTTGGATTGCAGATTTTATTTCAGCGATCGATATAGGCGTCGCTAGGGTTGAGCTTTCTTCTGTTGTCAAGTTGGGGGTGGTGAGGGCTTCTAATTCACATAACTGGGTGGAGGTCAGTGTTAGAGTGGGGGATGCATATAAAAGTGCATAGTACTCGTGGAAGACTGAATTAATTTATTTTTGGGTGTATAGATGTGCGCCCTGTGAGTTTTCGACTTAGACTATAACGGTTTGTTTTTTGGGGGGTTGCGCGAGCCAGACTAATAAAGCGCTAGCTTTGTCCCCTTCTGGGTGTTGTCTGGTTAAGTGTTGTTTATAATCGAAGCGAGCGAGTGTATTAGTTGCCACGTGGATTTTTGTCCTGGTAGCCGCTAGCGTGGGGTGCAAGTCAGGTTGCGTGGGGCGCCTTCTTTCTAAGTCCCTAAGAGAGTCTTCCAATTGTAGAAGTTCTGCTTCTATTGAGTTTCAGGCACCTATATTTTCGGCAATGCACTTTCCCCGGATTACTGTTTTAAAAGTCTCCCATTCAATGGACCTGGTAGACGCTGTTCCCTCATTGTGTTAAAAAAATTCCCCTATTGCTGTATGTGGTGTATGTTTGAATGCTTCATCTTCGAGCATTTCTGCTCTAAGGCACCAGGTTGGGATTGTTGGTCTCTCTCTGCCCCAGGATAGTGAAGATATCAGGGGGTTATGATCAGAAATCGTTCGGCTAAGATATTCCGCTGCCACCGTGTCGCTTTGTAGTTCGGGGGATGCCAAAATGGTATTGAGTCTAACGTGTAGATTGTGTACAGGTGAGTAATATGAGTAGTCCCTAGAGTGTGGGTTGAGGGTTCTCCAGCAATCTATTAGTTGCCAGTGTTGTTGCCATTCCGTGAATAGTTTCGCAGTTTTCAGCGACTGGGATTGTGACACTGGTGGGAGTGATCTATCTAGGGTGTTGTTAGCTATGCAGTCAAAGTCCCCCCCGATTATATTTACGCCTGCCAAAAGAGGGCCAATTTCTAGAGACAATCTGTCTAAAAATTTGCCTTGGACGTGGTTTGGGGCGTATACACCTCCTATTGTCAGTTCTCTTCCTCCTAGCCTTCTGTTAATCATCACATATCTTCCCTCTTTATCAATGATCTTGTGGAGTATTTGGAAAGGGACCCCAGGGCGGATCCACATTAGTACCCCGCCAGCATAGGCTGAGTAGTTAGTGGCAATTATTTGGCCTCTCCATCTTTTGCTGAGGGCTTTAACTTCCTGCTCTATCAGATGGGTTTCTTGCAATAGGGCTATGTGAATCCCCCTTCGTTTGAGATAGTTGTGCACTTTGTATCGTTTGGACATATTATTTAGGCCTCTCACATTCCAGGTTATTATTTTATACTGTGTAGTCATTATCTAGTTTAATTTTGGCTGTGTTAACAGGATTGATCATAAGCTTTGCGATGCGTGAGGTCAGGCTTATTGACCTATGTTTAATTTGATTACTGCCAACTAAGGTGATAGTGCGTGCATGAATTGTCCCATTCCCAACTTTAACGAGAACTTTCCCCAACTCCCTCTCCCCAGGACCGGATAACATAACTTTCCCTGTCCAAACCATTTAACTTATCTTAAATCCTATTGGAGGTGGGTGGCGTGTCAGGGCCGAGAGCCTACACCCTGGGCCGTCCCGGAGACCTGGCTGAGGTATATCTGCTGCCCGTGAAGGAGTATTCGGAGTTTGCTATTCCCTTGTAGTTGTCTGGTGGGTTCACCTCCGCCAGAGTTGTGTGTGGGAAATGTTCTCTGAGTAAGTTGGGTGACCGCTGTTTGGCTCTAGGGGGGTTAGATGATTTCTTCTGCAGTTCTGGGAGTCACTTTTGGTAGCTTAGTGCAGGTATCTTGCGATGAGACCAAGAGACTCCCACAGCTCGAGTCATGGTCTGAGGCATCTCCTGTGGTTTGCGAGTGAAGCGAGGCTCCTCTGCTCAAGGCTGCTGCTGCGTCTACTGCTTCGCGCATTTCTTGTAGAGACTGGTGTCTGGGGGGGTGCTATTTCTAATGCCCTTTTAGAGGATCTACCCCGCTTCCTGCCGGGTGCGCGGGAGGATCTGCTCGGAGTGTCTAGAGATGTAAAGTTTAGAGATTCTAGCCAGTCTCCTACCAGCTGTGGGGTTGAGAAAAAGTGCGTCTTGCCCTCGTGTTCAACTCTAAGTTTGGCTGGGAAGAGCATTTCATATTTGATGCCTTTCTCACGTAGTGTACGTTTATAGTCATTGTAAGAGGCTCTCTGAGTTTGAGTTTCTTTGGTAAAATCAGGGAATATCATGATACGCTGATTGTTTAATATGATTTCCCCTTTAATACGAGTTTGTGAGAGGATGTAGTCCCTGTCCTTAAAGTGCAATAATTTTGCCACTATCGGGCGTGGTCTGGATCCCGGTGGGGGGGGTCTGCAGGGGACTCAGTGAGCTCTTTCGATCGCAAAGAATGCTGAGAGGCCTTCAGGTGGGACTGTGTCTTTGAGACAGTTTTCTAGGAATGTTTCCATGTTTTCCGCCGAGTATTCCACACCCTCCGGTACTCCAATTAGTCACAGGTTGCTCCTGCAGGAGTGGTTTTCCGCATCCTCAGCTCTGGCTTCCAGTGTTTTGATTCGGGACATTATCTCAGATGTCTCTATGGTCATTGTCTTTTGAGTGGACGTCACCATACTTAAAGTTATTTCTGTGGCCCCCACCCTTTCTGTGAGTTTACGATGGTCGTCTCGCAGCAGTGATAAGTCCACAGCTAAATTGTCTATTTTCTGTTCAAGAACTTCACGAGATTCTCTTATGGCTTGTAGGACTGTATCCAGGGTTGTTTCTTGTTGAGTTGATGCACTCTGGGAGGCCAGATTTGGAGGTTGTCCGGGCATCTTGTTTGTCACCAATTCTTCTTGGTCTTGACCATCACACTTTTTGGGCTTGCCCATTTTGTTATGTTTGCCGTAGGTTTGACACTAGTTAGGGGCTGGACCAGTTGTTACTCACTGCGTTGGTTAAATGCCCTTCTTGACTCCTGATTATAAGAGCATTGTGCCCCCTTCTCCACCGCCATCCCTCCGATCCCGGGGGGTCGGTCGCCCAGGTTCTCCACGTCTTCGTGGCCAGGTAGTGATTCCGCTCTCATTAGCGGGGGGTCCCCGCCTTTCTCCACCTGCACTCGCCAGGCCCCCAGTCAGGGGTCCCTCGCTGCGGCCGCGATCCCCAGCCGAGTCGAGCGGGGGGTTCCAAGAGGGAGCTGTCGTCCCCAGGCGCACGGCACCACCGAGCCAGCGGTTCATAGCGCCTCGCCGCCCAGGTGTCTTTTCTGCCTCGACCCTTCAGACCGCTGAGCTCCGCATCCTCACCTGACACGTTCGTACTGCTGTTCCGTGCTTCCCGCTCAGTTAGGCTGTTGGGTCGCTGTTCCTTCCCCGCTTCAGCTTGGTGAGAGTGGCCGTGTTCTTGAGATCGCGTCTCCGAGTCGTTTTAACTTAAGCAGATTTCCCGATGCGGCCGCCATCTTGGATTTTGGGAATTACGGAGCTCGTTCGCATTTTCTTCTTTCTTACTCGATCGGGGACATTGCCCCTGCTCTGATTTCTGCTCGGGGGTCTGCTGCTGTTAGGACCGCCTTTGGTTGCGGTATCTGGGCTTGTTTAGAGCTAGGTTTTGTTCGGGTCCCGTTCTCGGCCCTGGAGAGCTGCTCTACACGTGCAGCTTCATCGGCTGCTGGCCACGCCCCCCCTTACTGGGCGTGATGTTAGAAATGCTGTCTTATTATTTTAAATTACTACCTTCAAAATTGTGGAACATTTTTTATCCGATACCAAATTAATTTATTCTGATTTCTTTGTTTCCCAGTTGGCTATATAAGGGTATGAATATTGGTTGAAGTTGATTGAATGAAAAGTGTGTTGGGGAACTAAAGAGTGGCAAATATAGGGTAGGGAAGCTTTATTTATAGCTACCTTTATTCCATTACAAATTATATTTCTCAATGAAACTGTACAGCAAAGAAGTTGGTTAGGCTTGGTGAGTATTAAGGAATTGAATGTGCCCAGTATTCCCTCACCAGCTAAATTTGAAAAATGGCAAAAGATTTTAAATGTCACTGAAGAACAGCTCGATGGGTGGATCCAGAATGCCAATTTTAATTAAACACTTTCAGGTCCCAACGGGTGGTTATTGTGACCAGAGGAGACAAATGGTTGTCATGCGTGTTTTGTAAACTCCATATGCGGTTTTAGAGCGAACCGACCTGACCCTCATTACATCAGCACACTACACTCTGGTATCATCACCACATACATCGTCGGCAAACTATGTCAACAATCGTTGAAATCTTCCACACTAACACCTTAGTCTCCTGTCAGAAGATATAGGCTTACAAGACTTCTTGTTAGGTCCTAGAAAGCAGCACACTAAGCACTTCCGTAAATGCAATCTGCAATGAAATTTGGAAGCTTTCCAAAAAAGAAGCTGCCACTTGGTTAAGGCAAATAGACCAGGAAAATGTTCAGAAAGCTCTAGCCGTTGTCGATAATGGTATGAACACATTGTCCAACTGAATTTACACCCTAAACAACATTGTGGCATCTGCAACTGACATTATTCAAAACAATATGCCATTTTTACATCATGGATAATGTCAACTTAGGTCCATTATGAAGTTAGGTTGGCCATTACAAGTTCTGAAAAGTAGTTGCGTGCCCTCGCAATACATCAACTCCAGGGACTTAGTTTCTGCATTTATTTTGATGCAAAATCAACAGATAATGGCTAAGAACGAAGCAACTTACATCATGCTTAACATCGGACATTCCATTAGAAGTATGGGGTAATTAATCTGCCCATTTCTACATTTTAATTTACCTTGTGCTTGAAACACATTTAAGTTGACAGATTTGAGTGACTAGGAGATAGTTACAGTCATGAGGTGTGAGAGCTACCCTTTACATACAAATGTTTCAGTGGCATGAAGGAGGTCTCTCTTAGTGGGAGGAAATGTGAGACTTCTGTGAGCCATTCGATGAATTGTAAACAGCTGTCCTTGCACAGAGCTTGCAATGCCTCAGTAGTAACCTTAGCTTGTTACTTGATTCATCAAGCATTCCAGGTGCCCTTGAATGGGAGTTATGTGATGTTGAACTATGAAGGCTGCTATGGTATGCAGGCCGGAATTACTTATGTGGTTTTGGTCTCCCAAATGTGACTTGTTGCGGAAACGTTCTTGCCCCCCCCACACAAGAAATAAAAGTAGCAGACATATGGCCGCATATTGTTACTTCAAATGTAAATTTTGACAAGCTTGGCAGAGTGAAGGCTCTTTTGTTTCAAAAACATGCAGTGCTTACATCTGCCTGTGAGACCTGTGATCTCCAAACAGGAAGGTTGTCTGCAGAGATACAGTCCCTTTTAAATACCAACTTTCCAAAACATTTTGGTGAATTGATTTGTCGCATTTTTAATGTGTCCAACACCGCTGGGATTGTACACTTTTTTAAGGCTGTTGGTTCTAGTTTTGTCAGAACCTTTCAAACTGTTTATGGAGTAATACCTTCAGCCATAAACTCACTATTTTTTAGGGCCTTTGAGGGGTTCCCGATAACTTTGGCATTACTTGTCAATGCATGATGCAGTACTTTGGAGTACCACTCCTGGAAGAACTGGAGTCAAACTGGTCACTGTCATTCAGACCAGTTTTGAATTGCATGCGGCCCGTCTTTTGATGTTTGTGGTGCCCATTCAAACATGCACCAGAAGTGTGTCTTGCTAGGCAGTGTGTACCTTCTTTGGATGCAGGTATGATTGTGTTCTTTCTGAGTGTTCATTGCCAGACGTGCCCATTGAGATTGCAGTTGTTGCGGGACGCTTCCTATAAGCCACTATAGTGGATCTAGTGGCTCCTAGTGCTACAACACCTGGCACTACACGGAATGCTACCTCCTCGACCTGAGCAATGGCTGAGGTACTGGAACATGAGTGCTCCCTCGCTTTTCTTGCCATTGAGCTGGTTAATTTATCGCTTGCTGAAGTGGAATCTTTCCTGGATTTCATCACCATTGATGACATTGGTGATGTTTTGCAGGACCATGATTACTGCTGAACGTTGACATTTTGCCTTATTTGCTCTAACTTTTTATGAAATTCTAAATAGACCTTTTTTAAATTGACTGAACTTTGATCTGTCCTGCTTGTCAATATGGATATTTTTATCTCTCTTATGTACATGTTAGCTTGCTTTAAATAAGTAGTGTAGGAATAGTGATCTTAGCATAATGTTTTTACAATAGACCTCTGCACTCATGCACCGAAAATGGGGACGGTGTTATGGGATTATTTTAGTGCTTCATGCAGGCACATTTATTTTAACTCTGGGCCTGGGGCCTGTGCCCTTTTGCCAGGTTGCATTTAATTGTATTCCTTTCATTAACTGAGCAAAGCTTCAATTTAGTGGAGATGTTCTATTATTTTATCAGTTGTCCTTCCATGCAGAATTTGTTTTTTATTAGTTCTTTTGCACAACATTTCATCTTGTGCTCAGCCCAAGGCTGTACATGATTATTTTTTAGAATTGCTGGTCTGAAGAGTACAATGTCCACCTTACACAAAAAAGTTGTATTATCACATAAGGCAGTTCTTAGAAAAAACATGTTTTACTATAAAACAACCTGCTGCCCAAACTAAGGCAGAGGGAACATCCCAGTCAGCCAGCCGTTTTATGCTATGCCATGTTGTTGCAGTTTTGCTACAACTGGTGTCTTCTCTCCATCAACTTGGGAGGTCTGCCAGCAGACCAACAGATCTCCTTTCTACCTATTATTCAGGTATGGGGATTGGGTTTTATTGCAGAGACTAGATGGGCAGATTAAGGTCAACACTGCTATTTCTCTCATGTAGACTTTTAGTAGTATAGGTAGGGATTTTAGATTCACTATTGACACAGAATGTTGTAACTATTTATCATTTCACTTTTCTGGTCACCATAATAATAGTGTTGTGTTGTATTGTCCTAATAATCGCAGTACATGCATTTCTACATAGAATGCAGTTGCTTCAGTAAAATGTACTGAACCAAATCCTGCTTCAGTTTGTCTTGTGCATGTATGAAACTTGAGTAATGTAGAGAAAGGGGTAAAATCTGTTCCACCACAACTTCCCTGAGAAGTCTAAGAGTGTCATGAGTCAGGTTGCCACAAATCACCTTTACTTCTGATTTTGTTGAGGTGCTGCTAGCTAGCCAAAAGGGTTAAGCCAACAGCTATCAGATGGTGTGGGATGCCGCCTGAAACCAGCAGTCTCTTCCCCATGACACGAGTCCTACGACAACATATAGGCCCTCATTTTGACTTCGGTTTTCTTTTTGAAAAGCCACCAAAGCTGCTGCAGCCAAACAGACCTCCAGTGGTGCCTGTCTGCTGACCGCCATATTAGGAGTCTTTGGAGGACTTCTGCCAATTTATGGACGGAGGTCCGATTCCGAAGAGGCGGTTGAATTGCCAGAACCATCACGCCAGCAAGACTCTGCCCACCGTATCACGAGCCATAATACGACTTGGTGGAGTCTTGCTGGCGTGGTGGAGCTGGCGATGTAAGACCGCCAGGACCCATCCACTCCAGGACCACCTCCTCGAAGGAGAAGGTAAGTGATTGTCCGAAATGGGGTGGGGGAGGCTGGGGAGCGTTGGGTGCATGTGTGTGGTGTGTGCGTGTATGTGTGCAAATGGGGGTGTATGAGTGCGTGTATGTGTGCAAAAGGGGGTGTATGAGTGCGTGTATGTGAGCGAGTGAGTGGGGGTGTCTGAGCAAGTGTGCGGATGAGGGTGTGTGTATGTGTGAGTGCGGTTGTGTGACTAGATGTGTACGGTTGGGGGGGTGTTTGTGGGTGTGTGTATGCATGTGTGAGTACAAGTATGCGGTTAGGGCGGGGGTGGTGAATGCGTGCGTGTATGTGATTGAATGTAAAGGCTGAGGCCGGCCGCCGGATTGGAGGTGCACACTGCCGGCTGTGATGGTACAACTGCACCGGCGGGCCAGGCGGCGTTGTGGAGGTTTGGCATATGCCAAGCCTCACAACTCTTGATGTGGTGATTTTTACCGCCAGGTCCGCGGCAGTAAGACCGCCACGGCGAGGCTAGCGGTCTGATGACCGCCAGCCTCTTAAAAAGGCCCATAGTGTCTTATTCTGTCATCAGTCTAATATTATGATGCACATATCAGTAAATCTATATGACTTTAACGTGAGGATATATCTATATGTATTAGATACCCTATGTCTCTATGTTTCACAATGATGAATAACTGAAAACTCTGAAAATATAAACTAGAGTTAAAATAGTAATTAAAAATTGTTGCATATTAAAAGACTTCTGTGAAACCATAGATTTAAATCTAAAATCTCCAAAAAAGCCAATATAACAAAATATTATACTAGAGCATATAAGTTACATCTATAAATTAAAAATAAAATAATAAATACTCAAACTAAGCAACAACTAACATTAAGAAGGCGAAATTACAGTCCACTTCCCAACAGTAGAGACATAGCTAACATACATTGATTTAGTAGTTCTTGCATTGTTGATAAAAGCTTTATCCCAACTGTTCAGATGTTGTTTTAAACAAAAACACCTAGCAGCCTTTATTAGTAATTGATATATCAGAAAAAAACACAGTAGGCATAGTAAGCAGAACAAGTTATATATTCTATATTTTTCACCCTTAAACTTTAAGCAGGCCATTTCATCTAATGTATAACAATAACTTTAAAAAAAATAGATAGCACTAAATATTGCAATAAGAAGCAGTGGCATCTCTGGTATGTCACTAATGAAGTCATGAGTGATGTCATCAATGATGCCACTTATGATGTCATGTGAGATGTCATTGGCAGCTCACTGGGTGGCACAAATTATGGCTCAAATAGCCTTGTCAATGGTGATGTCATAAGTTATGTAGTCAATATTGTCACTTAAGGTGCCATACGTGATGACATTGGCAACACACGGGGGAGGTGACACTTATGGTTTGTGCTACAAGCCATAACTGGTAAATTACAGTTGTTTAAACAGTCACTTCTGTGTATTTATTGTTAGCTCAAAGTTTCCAAATGAAAAATGTTTTTGTTTTGTTTCGCTATAACGTTGGCACCGTTTGATGAATCTGCACAAATCTTTGAAAAAAAGAAAGCTCATCCACTGTGACTCCTCCATGAAATGTTTTGTGGGTTCCAGTAAGTGGAGGCAAAGAAAAAGGGGGGCCCCAAAAGTGCAATTTACAATGTTATTTCACATACGAAATCTTGACTCTCTGATACAGAAAAAAAGTTAGAACTAAACTCAAAAAAACTTGTTTTTTGTGATTTGGTGTAAATACATTCAGCCATTTTCTAGGAATAAGCGTTAACAATAAAAAAAAATGAAATTCAGAAGCTATAGTTTACTGAGCTAACTATAAATTGTATTTCAACATGCACTCACATATTACCTCACTCATCTCATGTTAAATGAACTCAGTGATGACATCACTGTTGTGTGGCTGGACAGCCTCTAGTTTTAGATTCCCTAGTTTCATTAAGATTATTTCTGTTATGTTGACATTTATGTTCTCCCTCTGTCAGACCTATAATAAAACTATGTGTGGTTGAGCTATACATGTTTACAGGTGTTTCCCTGTCACAAGATTAAAAAAGAGGGTTGAAAAATATACTATGCCTCTGTTTTCTTTCAACATGTCTCAGTCATTGAAGACTGCCACTGTGTGGTCAGGTGTCTTCCTAAGGACCATGAAATAATCCCTGGTTTTCAGGGCATGTTATTCAGTATGTTTTAGTTTTTGTTTTTTCCTTACATGGGGGAACAGCAGCAGATGCACTACTTCTTCAATCAACAGGTACACTATGGCAAGAAGAGGAGTCCATTCTTCACTCCTTCAGAGAACAGTTCTATGTAGGGCAGCAGCGGCACATTCTTTCCTCATTACAGGCTAGGTGCAACAGCAAACAGTGCTAGCTTTGCTTTCTCACTCAACAGGTACAGCAGGACAGTAGCACAGCAAGCTTCCCTCTCTCAAAGAAGGCAGAGTTATCCTCCATTCCTCGGAGAATATACCTAGTGTGGCAGACGGCTACACACTTTCATTGCTCACAGTGACTAGTGTTAGTGCGTTGGACCTTAATAAGTAAACTTACAAGGGGACGCGAATAGGTCGATGAACCTTTTGACTCGAATTAAGAAGTTCCTAACATAGCTCCAGTACATAATCAATAATCAATACACTATAATTAGCAATCACTTGTAATCAATTAAAATCAATAATCAATGGAGTCAGTAAATGTCACATCCCATGTCCGTTCAGCTATGAATAACCACACCTTTAATGAAAGTTTAGTAAGTTTATTTCCCTTATATTAACAATGCTAAAGTCATGTAGATTAATCTCAAAATCAAATAAAACACATATAAAAACAACACTGGTTGTCCAAAGCGGCAGAAGAAATGCAATCTAATCAAAGTTCGAACCACAACACATTCTACAGCTACAGTGCAGATCAATAGCAGAGTCAGCTGCAACAAAGACTTAGCATACATGAAATTCAGCAAGGTAAATCATCAATCATTAGTCCCTGTAATTTGTCAGTCATTTGTGGGGGCCCTTAACTAACGTCAGATTAGAATCAGCGTGTTGGGCTACATGCAAAACAATTTAGAAACATGAATTTAGAAATACATCTAACTATGGATCTGTCAAACAGCGCAGTTGGTATCTAGAAATAAATGGTATAAAATGCATAACAATCATGTTTCATCATATCTACCTATCCTCGGTATGGGTCAGCAAAGCAGAATCAGTCTTCGTCCTCAGGTCATCAATTGATCAGCAAAGCATCAGGCTCTCAGTCAAATCTATGAATTCTAATATTTCATTCTTCTCATGCAGTTGATTGGTCCGCCTTACGATGTTCTCATCATGCGGCTCGTCAGGTAACAATATTGTTGCATCTTCAGCTCCAGTCAGTGTCTTCATTGTTCTCGTCCTGGAAAAGTACATCTCACACACATTACACATAAGTTGTTACACTAGCGGGAACATCATCTCCTTGCAGTCGGTTCTCACGAAAAGCTTGTGTTAAGCACTTTTAACAAGACAATGGACATTTCACAGTTTAATTCATTTGGTCAGCATTTTTATTAACCGCTAAGAAATACAGCTTCTGCATGAGCCCTGGCAAAATAGGCCAAGACACTCACTAAGTTAAGGCCTACAATTAATAAGGCTAGAGCATACTTCATAACCCTTAATATGACATATTACTACATTAGTCTAGTACATATTTGATTATTTCATAAGTATTAATCATTAATTAGCACATTTTGTGAACACTAGTGGCCATCCTTTGATGGCACATTTTCAAATGCGTGCATTATTTTTCTAAGTTATTCATTTTCTACATAAATTCATTATTCAAAATACATACACACTCATTAATAAAATCTAGTTAGAACACCTGCGCTAGCACTAGTTAAGGCATGAGGGACCTGTAGATTACAGGTACATCTCTGGAGGGGCTGCCTATGTCACTGAAAGGAATGTATAGGCAGATGAAGGAGTGAATGTGCGAGATCTGACACCATTCTCACTTTTATTTATTCCACACTAGCATCCAGAAAATCCTGCTGCTGTCACTTGGAGAACTGCTGTTTCTTTTGATTCTTAAGTTTTTCATATATTGACAATTAGTCATGGTTGCTTGGAGTAGGCTTGCCACAGCCTAAGTAACCATGCTCTAAACCTTTCGGCTGCTTTGCAAGGCACTATGCAAACTCAGTGCTGCACCTGTTCAAGATGTTGAGGAGTGCCACTGCTGTCATCTATAGTTATGAATATTTCACTCGTTCGGCATGTGTTTTAACTTGGACTGCAAAACTTTTCATACATTTCTGCAAGTGGTAGGTAGCCATGCAAATGAATATTGTTAGACATGTCAGCCTTAGGTGGTCTTCCCCCAATTTTGTTTGCCTTCCTCCTCCATTTTTGCTGATCTCATTTTTGCTTGCCTTATGACTCTGGGCTTTACCACTGCTAATCAGTTCTAAAGTGCATGTGCCCACTCCTTAAAACATGGTAACTTTGGCTTATTTCCAATTGGCATATTTCATTTACTTATAAGTCCCTAGTATAGTGGTACTACTAGTAACCATTGCCTGTAAATTAAATGCTACTAGAGGGCCTGCATCACTTATTGTGCCACCCATCTGAGTAGCCCTTTAAACATGGCTCAGACCTACCTTTTCAGCCTTCGTGTGCAGCTTTAAACTGCCATTTCGACCTGGCAAAATTGGCCTTTGGCCAGGCCCCAAATCTTCTTTATTAGTACATATAGGTCACCCCTAGGATATGCGCTGGACAGCTTAGAGGGCAGGGTGCAGTGTGTTGAAAATTAGGACACGTACTTTTAAGTGTTATATGTCTTGTAGCGAAAAACTCTTAAATTTGTTTTTCACTACTACAAGCCCTACCTCTCCAATAGGATAACTTTAGACTTACCTTGCTACATTTATTAGGCTGCAACTTCCAAATGGGAACAGATAACCAGTTCATGTTTGGTGTCTTTGGAACTGTAATGAAAATTCCTCTCTTAAGGTAAGGTCCAATTTTAGATTACAATCAAATGCTGCTCTTAGAAAGTTGGCATTTTCCTGCCTTAGTCTGTCTCTGGGTAACATGACTGGGTGTAGTTGGCAGTTGGGCTTTGTGTATTCCTCCTAGGTAGCCACACACAATAGAGAACTTAGGTGTGCCTGGATGGGTCATCACTGGCAGGGTCGGAGGGCCAAGGGACTTGAATAGGCGATGTCCTGTCTCCTCACAAAGGTCTGCAAAACCCCTGAAATTTGTCTGGAGCCAGGGCAAGGGAGGCAGGAAACCTGTGCACTTCCAAGGGAAACCTCTCGAAGATTTTCCCACATCAAAGGAGGCACCTAGTATAGATGTGTGGACATTTCAGTCACAAGGACTCTGCATAGCCCTTCCAGCCCACAGCCTCATCAGAATTGCTGCTGGCGATGCATCTTTGATGCAGGCCCTCACATAACAAATCCCTTGTCAACGGCAGCCTCAACAATGATGCTGGGCTCTGCATCACAGCCTCACAGCTCCTTAGAACCGGTGCATCACCCCGACTGTGTGATGCTTCCTTGACGCCAGACTTTGCATTGCAAGCCCCGTGTTGATGGGACCCTTGATGATGATGCAGGACCTCGCATTGCAGCCTTGCAGCTCCTCAGAACTGATGCACCACTTCTGCTGTGCGACGCATCTTCGACAAGGGGTCTTGCAATGCTCTGTAGGTAGGATTTTAGGTGCTCTTGTCCCACAGGCCTAACTTAGCCAGATTGCCACAGTTAGTGCTTTGTGCTTTTTTGCTGCTACTTTCACTGTATTCTTTAAAATTGCATATCTCCGGTTATATATTTATTAAAAATTGCTCTATTTTTCTAACCTAGTGGGGGATATTTTTGTGTGGTATTTTTACTGTATTACTGGTGGAAGTGTTGCACACATACTTTACACATTGCCTCTAAGTTAAGACTGGCTGCTGTGTGCCAAGCTACCAGAGAATTGAGCACAGGTTAATTTAGGGTTGGCTTGTGCCTTACCTTGACACGAATTGTGGTGCTGTTTGAGAAGTGTTTCACCTCTCTCAGCCCAATTTCTTACAAACTGGTGAAATGTTTCTTTTCACCTGCATAGTTTAGTTTCAAAATATATTTGGGCTAGCCCCTTTAGTGAGAACGTGTTTGTGTTTCTCCTTGATTCACATTTAAATTTCGGAATACATTTTGATTAAGGATATCTACGACATATGAATACCGTGATCACAATAATATTTGTGATTTGTGGTTTTCTGTTTACACATCTTGACAAATTGCCATATTTTATTTTTTTCATATTCATTTAGAATGATGTTTTTTTCTGCCAATGTTGCGAATTGCTTCTGTTGCCACATTTTGAGGTGTCGGGAGGTTTGGAGGAGCAGAAAATTGCTCCAACCAAAAACAACCTTTGCAATTATTATTTGCAAATTGTTTCCAGTAAACCTGGCTTCCCAAGTTTGCCACAGACTATTAAAAGACCAAACAGTGATGGTGTGTAGCAAAATGAATTAAAATTGTGCATCCTTTCAAATTTTGAAATGCTCTATCTCACCACATAAGCATATTGCACCATAAAAGAATAGACATTACCAGCAGAGGAAAGATGCTAATTCAACGTGGATTAATAGTTCGAGTCATTGTACCATAATCTGCGCACATGCTGAAACGAGGCCGTCAGCAGTCAGCACGCAAGGCTCATTAGCTCTCCTGAGGCTCCACAGCTGTGGTTGACTGTTCTTAAATGAATCATTAACCCGGAGCTTTCCACTTATGAAAAATTAAAGCGTACATTGAAATCTTTCTATTAAACGATAAACAGTACAAGCATTTCTTCTGTTGGCTGCCTCTTTTCTAATAACGGGAGGCCAGTTTCTATTTCCGTCCGGTACCATATGTCTGCTGAAAAGTGCAAAGACTGCTCATTTTGTTACGGCTGGTAAAGGGAGCTACGCACAGCGTCAAGAGGCAATGCAATTCTGGCGGGAAGAGTTATTCGCGCGTCACTGATGCATTTCCTCGTGACAGAAAGTATATTTGTAATGTTCTTAATTGCAGCGGACCCTCTTCCCACCCCACAAATTATCAACTCCTTCCCACACTTCTAATTAATTTCTGCCACACTTGAGTATGATGCACTAAGGAGGGCGGCGCCAAAACCTTAGAGTTTGTAATATGGATTGGAATTATATGCTTATTCTAAGGCTATTCGAGTTTTGATCCTTGTAGGTTCTTGCTATTCGATAGGCATCTTCCTTGCTGACAGCAAATGAGGGTGATTCAGGCATGTTTTACGTGTAATGGCAGATGGCATTTCAGTCTCCATAATAATTCAATAAGGTAGCACAATCTGCTGCACACAGTTACCTTCCTGTCCAGTTGCCGTTAAACATCAGACTGCACACCAAAGCAAAAACGGCGCAAGGGATTATTTTTACAAGACATTTGTAGCGGACGGCAGTGCCACAAAGATTAGCATGCTACATTTCTTCTCTATCTAATTCCGATCCTGCTGTTTGTGCTTCAACATTCCAAACGTTCTAACACCATTAATATTAAAGCAAATATAATGAAGAATACTTTGATTCCGTTGGTGTGCTTCTTTTTGCGATGCTACCATCCGGTCACACGTCCCAAAACAGAAGTGAGAGGACTAACCAGGTTAGCCAGTATACAAGTGGCATCAAGGCACATGACATTGAGTGTGGCATCACAGGAAATGACATCACAGGAAATTACATTCAAACCTCACAGGAAGAGATATCCTAAGAAGTGACATGAAACTTTGAGATCTCACACATATGTTTAGAAGATCAATCATGAGTACATTTGAGAGCATTACAAGATTTAACAAACGAAAGCTGGTCAGTATTTAAACTTATGATTTGAGTTACCTGTCTGAAGAAATTAAGGGCACAAGTGCAGATGATGTTTGATGTCTCGCTAAATACAGGAGACATGCCACTACGTTCTACAAGATAGGGATACTAATCTTGGCACCAGAAACAAAGTACAGCTCATGCATTGCATTTAAAATTCTACAAACTGAAATTGCGTATATCAAAACTATAAAATGTATTAACCTACCAAACTACCACTGTTATATACTCTTATGATTTTAGAACTTTGACCATTCTAAAACAATTCAAGTTGCACTCTGTATTTAATATTTCTAAGCACAGCAAGCAATATTCCATAAGAAGGATACATTTAAAACTGGATATTCTTTTCATATATTAATTCAGACATCATAGGCCACGCTGTATTGCCATAAGAGTTAACCACAAGAAATAAGTATTTAGTAAGACCTTTTACATATTTGAATCCCTAACATAAGGGTAACAAAATCACTTTAAAAAATCTACAGCTGGTATCTTTTGTTGTGATCGGCAGTAGGATCTACCTCCCTATGCTGAGTATCATCTGCATGGGGATGAGCAGTCAGCCATCTATTAAAATAAAATACAACAATGGATACCAAAGAGGCATCGGAGGGCCCATTAGATGTACAAACATTAGTGAAGAAAGACGTGCAACACCAAGATAGTTTTGTATGGGTGACATTATAATTTTCATTATGCTGAAACTCCCTTTACAGTCACTTGAAGTCACTGGTAGTATGTGTATTTCCCTCTAAAGAGGTTGCAGCTGTTTTGTAATTTCATTCCCACAGTTTTCACTGTAGTCTCTGAAACCTTCTGATATGAGTTTATAATTAAGAGCGAATCTCCTGTACAGGCCTGGACAGTAACGCAAACTACACACACTCAAAATTACACTCTTGTGCATGTGTTTGAGTGGCTTGCTAGGAGGGTATGTCTACAGCCATTACTGTAGCCAGGGTCCTTAGGTAAATGGACAGCCAGCACTTGCCAAGCATATATAAGTTGCCTCTGCCTCCTCTGTGGGAGTGACTCCTTCAGCTTTAACCCAGCATGTTACACTGTCCTAAAAAATTAGCAAAAGAATACAGGAAGAACATTTCTGCATCCAAGAACAAGTGGTCAACATCAGTAAAAACAATATATAAACATTGGGAGATTTTTACATCCCTAAAAGGCTCAAATATACATAGTAAACACGGGACAGAGTGGTGAACTGATCATTTGACTGTTTGAGTTAAAAGTTCATTGCAGTTAAAAAGTGCAGATAACTATGGCCCTCATTCTGACCTTGGCGGTCTTTTCGCAAGACCGCTGAGTTACCGCCGCGGTGAAGACCGCCGAACGCGGCGGTGTGCCGCTGTGCGCATTCTGACCGCTGGGAGCCTTCCGCCGGACAACCGCCAGCAGCCACACTGGCGGTCGGCGGGAAAGTGGAGACTGGTCAACCTCCACCGCCACGCCAGCAGAACACCGCCCACAGAATTACGACCCACATTTCTGTGTGGCGGTCTTCTGTTGGCGGTCTTCTGTTGGCGGTCACGTCCCTATGGCTCCCGTCGCCTCCCGGAGGACCAACGCACAAGGTAAGTTGATCGTTCGTGAGGGGAGGGGGTGGGGGGGTGTTGTGTGATGTGGGCGTGCATGGGGGTGTGCGTGTGAGTGTGTAGAGGGGGTGTGTGAGTGCGTGTATGCGGGCGGGGGGTGCTGCTGTGTCTATGGGTAATGTGTGCTGTTCGGCAGGTGCGCATGTCGGCATGTATGTGTGCGGGTATGTGTCCCCGTTGTGTATGTGTGTGTAGGGGGGGTGTATATGTGCATGTTGGGGGTGTGTGCATGTCGGGGTACATGTATGTGCATGTCGGGGTGGGGGTGGGGAGGGGGTTCGTACCACCTCTGGGGGGTGGCAGGGGGGTGGAGGGTGTGGGGGGAGGACTCGGGTGGGTAGTGGGGGGTGGGGGAGACCCCTATCAGTGCCAGGGAAGGAATTCCCTGGCCCCGATAGTGCTTACCGCCATGGTTCGCACGGCGGTTCCCGCCCGCAAGAAACCGCGGCGGTAGGCAGGGTCATAATACCCTTGGCGGTCTTGGGACGACCGCCGGGCCGGAGTGCGCAAACTCCAGCCCCGCGGTCATGACCGCCGTGGCGGTCGGAGTGGAGAAGTAGCGGTCGGTCGCGGCGGGGACCGCCGCGGTCAGAATGCCATTTTTAATACCGCCGGTCTGTTCGCGGTCCGACCGCCGTCTCTCCGCCGACCGCCAGGGTCAGAATGAGGGCCTATATGTAGTATCTGAATCACAGCAACACCACCTAAAGCTTTTAGCATTGTGGAAAAATAGATGTAATTGCAAAAGCAGAGTTTAATTAGGAACACCTATTGTTATAAGGTAGGTACATTGACTTGAGGGAGACCCTAGTAATTGCAGAAAACAATGCTGAAACTATGAGACTGAAAAGTGGCCAAAGCATGGGACACAAAGGAGCATATTTATACTTTGTTTGCACTGAACTTGTGTCATTTTGTTTCACGCAAATTCGGCACAAATTAATCTCCATATCTAGCATCAAAATATGAGTCAACATCATTTTTTGGATGCGTGAAACCCCCTTGCCTCAATGAGATGCAAGGTAGGCGTTCCCGTCCAAAAAACGACTCAAAGCCATAGCGCCTTAATTATCCACCCATGCAAAAAAGGTGCACGGGTGGGCCTAAATAATGGCACTAAGCCCGCTTAGTGCCATTATACAATGCTTGGGTCAGAACAGGCATTAGGGGACCTGTGGACCCATTTCCATGGTCAAACACCATGGAAATGGGTCCACCAGGTGCCCATCCCAAACCCCAGGAACATCCCCACCTACACCAGAGGGACACCAGAGGATGGGGGACCCCATCCCAGGTAAGTAGGGTAAGTAAAGGTAAGTATTTTTTAAAAACATTTTTTAAGTGCCATTGGGGGCCCAGAAATGGGCCCCCGTGCATGGCACTGGGTGCAATGGCCATGCCCAGGGTCACTAGTCCCCTGTGCTGGCAATTGAGGTGGTGGGCATGACTCCTGTCTTTTATGAGACAGGAGTCATGTGGCATGGATGGTTTTGTGTCAGGAAATGACGCTAGGCTGATTAACTGCATTAACTGCATTTTATTTGCCTCTAACCAGCCTAGTGTCATTTTATGAGGCAAAACCCCCTTCCCCCATACAACCACCCCCACCTGGCTAACTTAATATTTCTGGACACTAGCCCATCCTTAATGCCAGCTTGCGGGATTCCATAAATTTGGCGCCCGGCTGGCGCTTTTGAATGACTCAAGCTGGCGCTATAGTTTTTGCCACAAAACTGTGTTTGCAGTTTTGCGGCAGAAAGTATAAATATGGGCCTAAGTGTCAACTGCCCAGTTCCCAAGGATGAGAAGGACATGGTATTAAAGTAAATTCACAAGCAAAGGTCACTTGCAATTTCATTCCCATCCAGTATATTCAAGAAAATATTGGTCTTTACAAGACAATATTGTTAGTTTGCAAAAAAAAACTACCCAAATGTGGAGATGTAGGCACTGTGGGAGATTCCACAAAATATGGCCAGAATCTACATTGGACTACATTTGCCAATAAAAACCTTTCACATACTAGACATGTCACACTGCCAACATGGTGCAGTGGCGATGGCCTACTTGTTTATAGTAACACTGACCTGTGGGCTCACCTATTCTTGATAACCTCATACTAAGGGACCTAGCCCTACCTAACCACACATGATTTTTCATCTCATGCATAGCCAACTTCTGAATTACATTAGCCTGCCAGACCTAAGAGCATCATAACAGCAACACTACCCTGTGTCATTGTGTTATGATACAGTACACAGTAAACTCTGCAACATCACTCAGTAGATAGTGGTAAGAGGCTAAAGATCAAAACCAGACATACCCAAGCAGGGTAACAACTTATAAAACTTTAACATGGCCATATCCAACACTCTCAAATTTCCAGAACTATAAAAAACACAGCTTCTCTTCCTTTCAAGGGAAATAGCTCTTCAACAATTAGCGACTGGAACTGGTAAATAAAGCACAACATTTCTTAGATTTCTTAGTAGAAAAGAACATAAAATAGAAATAATTATGATAATTATGATTATAAATCAAATTCCAAATCCAAATACACATACAGATACAAATAAAAATACAAATGCAAAAACAGATGCTTTATACATAAAAGTGCATTCATATGAAATCTGAATTTGACCAAATACAGTTATACTTTTTTACATTGAATAATTAGTTTTGCATATACGTACTCAAAAAATTAACTCTATTCATTTTATTCTGCCAATAAATTAGTAAAGGTGTCTCAGTGAAATTCCATCATTGCAAAATCAGACAGCAAGCAACTGACATTGCAATAAATATAAACCTGCTCTCAGATAATGATATCACAACATAAAATCAAGATTAAAGCTGTTGTTCTGTATAATCCGAAGAGAATAGTAAAGAGTTCCAGCAGAAAGAGCTTATTTAATGATGAACCCAGTAGACCAGCAACTGATTCCAAAAGTCATGTAGAGCAAGGCAGAATGCAATGACATGGAGCCATTCCCCTCCTCCTTCCGGATGGCATCTAAAACACTGATTAACAGCTAAATGAAACAAGCTGTTCACACGTTTAGGGGTATAGTATAGAAGCCAATGAGAAGAAAGCACCATATGTCTAAAACTGGTGCCTTTAAATGACTTATAACTTAGGGCCTGGTTTAGATATTGGCAAATGTGTTACTCCGTCAGAACAGAGATGGATTTCCCATCCCCCGAAACCTAAATCCCATTATTTCCAATGGGATTTAGATTTCCGTGGATGGGATATCCATCACCGTTCTGACGGAGTAACCCATAAGCCGGTATCTAAAGCAGGACCTAATTTGGCCCATTTCATCCCACTCCTTAGGCGTCAATCTGAACCCAGTTTCCTTCGCTACTTTCTGGATATATTTAGCAAGCAAATCAAAGTGACATCCACCTTGAATCGTTCCAGCTGCCCAGACCTATCAATGAATGTTTGAACAACATTTATAAAACAGACAAAGTCCATCCTGAACGAGATGCCAAAAACAACTTTAACTAGTTTTTGATTTTCAGAAAGCTAAACCATAGCTTTTACCTACAATATCATTTGCGATGTCCTCCATTATTAAACTTAAAATTAGCAACTTCTCAAAAGTCAAGGCTTTCCCAACTGTTCAAATCCTCAGAAGAAAGGTCTAAGCCTAAACCAGTACAATCCTTCAGTGAGAGAAATTCACGGCAGTGTGGGATTTTGAATTCTTTAAAAACAGCATTCTTACACCATAGTAGGTCCTGAATCACCTTATACCCTATTTTGTTTTGGTAAATAAAAAATGTTCATAATACTGGCAAAGAAACATCTGTATCCTCCTGCATGGCGTGGAGAGCAAAATTGTCGAAAATCGGGGTAGAAAGTATATAATTGAGACGAGACAGGGTATTTACAGTGCTGTCAAATAATATGATCGCAAATTGGGAAAAGGAAGGCCACCATGTTCATTGTACATTTGGGAAACTCAGTCTGGGCTGATGATCTTTCCAGATCAACTTACATATGAACAAATCAATCTCCAAAAACATGTTCTTGAAACTTTCATCACTATATTTGAGAATAAGAAAATAAAAAGTGGCAAAATTGACATTTTGATTAAGGCTACTCTGCCAATGATTGAAATGATAAATAGGGACCATTTGAGGAGAAGATCACATACTTTGATTAATGCAGACACATAATTAAGTGTATACTGTTCTTCGTCATAATTGGATGTAACATAGATACCCAAATATTTGACAGGGTGTAAGGAGTTATACTTATAACCTATGTCTAGTGGGATATCAACGTTGGAGGCATTAAATAAGACAATTTGGGCCTGATTTAAAGGAAGTAGTGCTGCACCCAGTGCAGTGATACTTTCCTTGCACTCCTTAGCTCCCCACTAATGCCACCATGTGTGCGCCCTAGCTAAGATAAGATGCACAAAAGTTTTGAAGCTAGTTCGGAGCTTTGCAGGATTAGTGTAAAAAATGTTGACGCTAATCCTGCAAAGGCCATTGAGGCCCACTGTAAACAATGTTGTGCCTCCTTTTAACTCCTGCTCTGAGCAGGCATTAAAAGTACCAAAAACAATGGCACAAAGAAATCTCTTAGATTTCTTTGCGCCATTTTTTTGGCCCCCTAATGGGGAAACTCTCCCTTTGCATACATTATGCCTGGCGCAGGCATAATGTAGTGCAAAGTTACAAAGTTGCACAATGCATAAATTGCACCACTTTGTAAATTTGGTGCAGCGATTTTGGCCTCTTTGGGCCACATTAGCGTAAAAAAATGATGCTATTGTGGCACAAGGAGGCGGTAGGGGCTCTTAAATCTGCTCCTTTATGTTTTCTCTTGATTTATTTTGTACCTCTCAGTTGAGGTAAGCTATGCGATTTTATGGAGTAAGCTCTGACTATTACACTTATCTACTACTTATCAGATAAACCACTAGATCATCTGCATATAGCTTCAATTTAGAAATGCCGGGGAGTGAAGGAGAAATGCTGTTATTCCTGCGAATGGCTAGGGCAAGGGGTTCGATAAAGAAAGCAAACAATTTTGGTACAGAAGGCACCCATGCCTAGTGCTCCTGGTGGCCCCAAACTTGCTGCCTTCTATAGAATTTGTTATTATTGATACTGAGGCTTTTGCATAGAAATCTTTCAAAACATTATCAAAAATCGAGGGGGAAATGAAAAGACCCTCAGGATATAAGAGAGAGTCCCAACTAACCAGATCAAAGGCTTTTTGAGCATCAAACATTAAACTAGCAGCCTGATGTTTACTCTGAGCAAAAAAAATCAAAGCCTGAATCAAATACTGAGTATTTGCTGAATTGATCCATTCAACAGAAACCCACTCTGCTCTGAATGGATCAGGGATGAGGTAACACCATGACGCTAACTACTATAATTTGCATAAAAAGCTTATAGTCTGCATTAACAGACTAATTGGCCGGAGTGGACTGCTGCTTTATCTTTTTTCAAGAATCTGATCACAATTGCCTCTGAAAAGGAAGAGGGCACAAGACCCTTTTTTAAGTTTAATCAAAATCTATGGAGCTGAGAAAGCAAGATTTTATAAACTTCTACTGGGAGTCCATCTCTACCCACCACTTCCCCATTGTTGCAGCTATCTAAACATAACTTAATTTCCTCATGCTAAAATCAGGGCCATTAGAGCTGAGCTTTGAGTGGAGGACATCTAAGAAATTGTGATCTTACATAAAAAATCAGAGATCCTATTAGGATTCCTGGTATCATCTGTATAATAAAGTACCATATAGTGATCTAAAAAACCTCTGTATAAGATGAGGTTTGGATACAAGATGTTTAGTTTGTTTCAATAATTTTCAGAAAGTTAACATTAGTTTTAGCCTTAGCAGAGCATGATAGTAATCTGCTAGTGGTTCACTCTCCTCATAACATTTTTAGTTTATATTCTGTAGCCTCAACAATTTTTGCTTTTTCAAATCTAACTCCTGGAGACGGGCTTGAAGGTCTAAATTCCTAGCTAAGCCTAGAACAGTAGTTACATGTTCAACATTCTCCAGAAGTGTACCAACCAGGCTCTTTCTTCTTTTGCCATTATAACCGACCATCCAATCGCCTGACCCCTCAAAGCCGCCTTAAAGGTGTCCCAAACAATATGGAGAGGGTCAGAGTTCAAATTAATTTGAAGGACATCAATCAGAACCCCCAATGCCGATCTCACCCAGTCAAGCTCAGATAACAGTGCTTAATCAAATCACCACCTTTTCTGGGGCCAATAACCCGCTTCCAATCAAAATCCAAAGATATTGCTGCATGATCAGAAAAACTATTCATAATAATTTCACACTTTAAGCCTCCTACAAACTAGGGAACCAAAATGAAGCAAATTCTAAAAGCTGTGCTATACCTAGCTGCATAACAAGTACATTGACTAAGTGGTGGGTTCTGAAATCAACATGGGTCTATAAGACAAAATTCCGTCTTAAAAGTGGAGATGAATCTTGCCATTTTAGGCTTAGATTGCCTTGTATTTTTCCTTAAGGAATCTCATTTTGGGTCTTGAAGGAAATTACACCACTACCCCCAAATAATAGGTTCTTTCATTTGAACTGCAAGGGAATACAAATGCTGCAGGGCCTCAATCTGGTCTAGGGTTGGGCCATAATAGTTCACAAAATTGCAGACACCAGCTCCCACTAGAATGTTGACCCAGAGCTATCTTCCTAAAGGGTCCTTGACCGAACTGATAATCTCTACCTTTATTGAACGTAGAAAAATGATAGCCGCCCACTACAAGCTACATTTGCAGAAGGAAACTGGGCTTGTGCTACCCAATTAGGTAGCAAGAGCCTAGGATTGTTCGATTTAAAATGAGTCCCTTGAAGAAATGTATTATCTGAAGAAAAAATGCCTAACCAGTTCATTGTAGCACAACATTTATGCCTATTACTTGCACTGTTAATAATTAAATTAAAGGCAAAGCATTAATCATTGATGTAAATAACTGCTCGTCTGGTGGCAGAATTACACTACATAAAAGCGGAAAACTTGGGCTCAACCCCAGCTTCCCACCTTGACTAATGTGTGTGATGCTAGGCAAATCTTTCTCTTGAGTTTGATCTTTTAGACTATAATTTTGCTCCATGTAAATATAAATGTAGGCCAAATATATATAGGGCGCCCATGACAACTGACTTGCCTCTTAGATCATTAATAGCATTTTTGTCAGGATGAGGGTGGGCATGAATGTTATAAGTTCACACTAAATTCAAGCTATCACTTTTAATAAATGCCTATGAATGCAGTGATATATCTGCATTTTAGCAAAATACAACAGTTTAAATTGTGAAGCAACTTTGCATAAATTTCTTGCCAGTTTCATGGCTTAGCTCATGCATTATTTATTACCTTGCCCATTTTTAAAGTTGCTAGCATTTGGAAGCAAAACTGGGGCTGAGGTGATTGAAATGGTACTCTGGGGCCGACCCTTTGGAGTCGGGAAATGTCCCTTGAAATTGGCACATGCTAAGCAGATGCATCACAGGGGCAACATTTTATCAAGAGATGAGAGTATTTCTTTTGCAGAGGGAGGTGCATAATTCTGGCTGGGGTAGTAATGCCTACAAAGAGATGGAATGGATAGCTGGATACAGCTGAATCCTCTCCACCAGCGATCTCCATCTGGCTTCTTTCTTCCTTTTTCCATTCATGTGCACTGTGTGCTCCAGCTCCAATGGAAGGCAAGGCACAGGGTGGCAACGGCAGGTGTAGGGGCTCAGGAACAGAAAAGATCTACCTTCTGACTGCTCACCTATTTCAAATCGTGTGCAAATATGCGTGGGCATGCCACTGAAAGCTCGAGTCAGGTGACTGCTTTGGCTCACTTGAGGTCTTTTTGGGCCCCAAAGTCAAACAAGAGCTGAGCTTTCATGTCGCATCTGCCTGCTACATAGTCTAATCTTGTGCACCAAGAATTGAAGACAAACCATTAATGATTAACAGAAACAAATACCCATCCAGTGGGCTGCACTGCACATTGTGCAACAAGAAAACCAGTGATCAATCGTGGCTGCTATGGTCACTAATTATGTGATCATGGACAAGTATTTCATTTCACTGAGCCTCCTTGTACTTTATCACTACACATGGGAGCACCTTCAGATAGGTGAGTTCATGATGTGCGCTGCTCAAAAACCCCTTGTGTTTGATTACAACATTGTTCCATCTACAGTAAGAATCTGGGCCATTTTTAGGCACACATCACAATTGACTTGCTTCTTGGTATACTAATGCCATTGTAGCGGGGGCAGGGTCAGGAACGATTATTTGTTTACATGTTCATATTTAACCCCTACGGTGATCTCGTCCAAGGCACCGGTTCCTGAGTGCCTTGGACGAGATCACCTGAATCTGCACCTGGGAACTGGGGGGGAGCGCAGGCGCTCCCCCCATGAGCCCCCCACCCACACACCCTGGTCGTGGATGGAAGGGGAAGCCCTTCCCCTTCCACCCCCCCCCCCTCAGCAATCCGATGATGTCAGCGCGCACAGCACGCGACATCATCAAATATTGCTGAGGGACGCGCTGGAAGCCATTTGCTTCCAGCACATCCAGGAGAAAGGATCCAAAAGGTGAGTCCTTTTTTCTTTGGGGTGGGGGGAAACAGACACGGGGGGAAAGGAAAGCATTTTTCCTTTCCCCCGGTGCCTGTTTTCTGTGGATTCCTGCTCCAGGAGCAGGAATCCCCACTAGGCACCAGGAATTACCTTTTGTTGGTAGTTTTGGGGGGCGACCCCTTGACACCAGGGATGGTTTATTTTCTGCATATTGTTTGGGATCGACCCCTTGTGCAAGGGTCGCTCCCATTGGGGGGCATTTTTCTCCTTTTTCGCCCCCCCCCCGGGGGCAGATCGGCTGATTTTTCGGCAAGGGTCGCTCCCATTGGGGGCAATTTTTTTTTCTTATTTCGGCCCCCCTTGGGGGCAGATCAGCCAATTTTTTTGGCCGATCTTTCCCCGGGCGGGGGGGGTCGAAAACCACTAGACACCAGGGAAATTATTTTCTTTGTTGTAGGGCAGGAACCCCTTAGGCAAGGGTCGCTGCCCCGGGGGCAATCATTTTTTTATATGTTTCGGCCCCCCCTGGGGCTAGATAGGCCATGTTTTTGGTTGATCTGGCAGACGGGGGGGGTCGAAACCCAGGGATTGTGAGGTGTGTGTGTGTTTTGTGTGTTTGGGGGCACCCCTTGGGCAAGGGTCGCCCCCCCAAAGGGGGGAAATTTTGTATTGGCTATCTCTGCCCCTCTTGAGGGCAGAGGGGCCTATTTTTTAGGCCCATCTGCCCCCAAGGAGGACAGAATCCACCAATACGGCAGGGATTTTTTTTTTTTGGTTCCCCTTTTTTTGTTTAGTGCTGGGGGTGCCCCCCGTTTGCCCTCTTTGGCAAAGGTCGCCCCCTAAAGTGGGGACAGAGCTGTTGGCCATTTCTGCCCTCCTTGGGGGCATATCAGCCAATTTATTTTACGCCCATCTGCCCCCAAGGGGGGCAGAATCCACTTAGGCACCAGGGATCCTGTGTGTGTGTTTTGTGTGGGGGGCGGCGGCACCTTTGGCAAGGGTTGCCCCCAAAGGGGGCACGTTAGTGATGGCCATTTCTGCCCATCTTGGAGGCAGATCAGCCTATTTGTTTTTTTAGGCCCATCTGCCTTCTAGTGGGGCAGAAGCCACTTAGGCACCAGGGACAATTTCTAAGTTCTTGGTGGTGGGGTGTTTGTCAACTGGCGAAGTATTTGTATTTTTGATTATAACAGTTTATTTCTTCTTTTTGTTCTAGTTCAAAGCTTTTGCTTCCTTTGCTGTGGATCCTTGTGGTTTTGGCAGTAGTTGTCCTGCGGTTTGCATAGTTGCATGTTTTAGGCAAGTGAAAGCAATTTATTCCAAAGGACTATTGTTGACATGCATGAATGACATGTTTGTAGGTGGTGTACTAAATGAAGTATTGTGTGTGAAATTGTCCTTAGATTTGAGCACAATGTTATTTGTGTTGTCATATGTCTAATTTGCTTTTTTCTTTTTTCTTTTTAGTGGGATATCATTGGTGATTGCTGTGTCTGTGCAGAGTAGTTGCTGGTGAGTAGCTTTTTCAGGCAAGTGAGTGGTATAGTTTTTTAGTACATAACTCTTTGTGATAAAGCTACACTTTGTTTATTACTTATTTTAGTGCTAGTTGTTGTTGGCAATCCATTTGTTGTTAGTGAGGATCATGGCTAGCCGCAGAGTGACCGCTCAGCAGGTTGTTGGCATGCTCTTTGAGTTGTCTTCAGATCATGATTACGAGACTGAGGGGGTCATTCTGACCCTGGTGGTCATTGACCGCCAGGGCCAACGACCACGGAAGCACCGCCAACAGGCTGGCGGTGCTTCCTGGCCAATTGTGACCGCGGCGGTAAAGCCGAGGTCAGAAAAGGGAAACCGGCGGTTTCCCACCGGTTTTCCCCTGGCCAAAGGAATCCTCCATGGCAGCGCTGCAAGTAGCGCCGCCTTGGGGATGCCGACCCCTTTCCCGCCAGCCTGTTCCTGGCGGTTTACACTGCCAGGAAGAGGCTGGCGGGAACGGGTGTCGTGGGGCCCCCTAACAGGGCCCCAGCAAGATTTTCAGTGTCTGCTTGGCAGACACTGAAAATCGCGACGGGTGCCACTGCACCCGTCGCACCTCAGCAAATCCGCCGGCTCCATTTGGGGCTTTCCCGCTGGGGCTTTTTGCAGATCGCCCGCCGGTCCAGCGGGAAAGTCGGAATGTCCCCCGCGGTCATCTGACCGCGGGGCGGTGTTTGGGCGGTTTCCATCCGGCGGGCGGCGCCCGCCGCCCGCCGGGGTCGGAATGACCCCCTGAGTCTGCATCTGAGGCAGAGGAGGAAGTGAGAGATTCTGGCAGTGAGTTTTCTGTCAGAGAGTATTCTTCTGATGAGGAAGCTACTCTTAGTGCAGATGAAGGGCCTGTTGTAGAGGAGGACATTGATGTGCCAAGAGTGCAGCAGCCTGGGGCTGAAGGGTTTCCCATTAGAAGACCTGACACCTGGATTGCCCCAAACATGGAGCAGCCACAGTTACCGGCATTTACTGGTCTCCCAGGGTGTAGAGTCAATACGGAAAACTTTTTGCCTGTCCATTTCTTTCACTTGTTTATGGACGATGTATTTTTGGAAGAGATTGTGGAGCAGACTAATTTGTATGCAGAGCAATATTTGTGGGACAACGCTGCCAGACTTAAGCCTCAGTCTAGAGCTACTCAGTGGGTTCCCACATATCTGGAAGAGATGAAAAAGTTTTTAGGTTTGACTTTTTTGATGGGGTTAATCAGGAAGCCGTCACTGGCTTCTTATTGGTCTACTAGTCCCTTGATGGCAACGGCTATATTTCCTGCAACTATGACACGTAATCGGTATTTGCTTCTTCTTCGTATGCTGCATTTTGTAGACAATGCTTTAGCCTTGCCACGAGATCACCCTGATTGTGACCGTCTTTTTAAGATCAGGCCTGTCCTTGATCATTTTGTAGATCGGTTTTCAGAGGTCTATGTTCCAGGCAAAGAGATAAGTGTGGACGAGTCTTTGGTCCTTTTCAAGGGGCGTTTAGTTTTTAAGCAGTACATTCCTAGTAAGAGGGCACGGTATGGGATTAAATTGTATATGTTGTCAGAAAGCAGTACAGGATATGTGTATAATTTCCGGGTCTACACTGGTAGGGATTCCAGTATTGACCCTCCTGGTTGTCCGGCCACTTTTGGAGTTTGCGAACAAATTGTGTGGGAACTTGGTAGACGACTGTTTAATAAAGGTCTCCATTTGTACGTAGATAATTTCTACACTGGAGTGAAGTTGTTCAAGGAGTTGCTTAGAGTGGACACTGTTGCTTGTGGCACAATCCGTTCTAACCGGAAAGGCTATCCAAGGGAGCTTGTCTGTAAAAAACTTGAGAGGGGACAGTACAGTGCCTTGCGGAATAATGAGCTGCTAGCTCTGAAATTTTCAGACAGGAGGGATGTGTATATGCTATCTACCATCCATGCTGAGAGTACTTCCCCTGTGACTGTTTGGGGTCAGGTTGCGGAAGTGCGCAAACCTGCGTGCATTTTGGACTACAATAGGCACATGGGTGGTGTTGATAGAGTAGATCAGAGGTTGGAACCTTACACTGCTCTTCATAAGTCTTACGTGGGGTATAAAAAGTTGGCCCTACATTTATTTCATTTGGCAACTTTTAATGCTTTTATTGTGTTCAAGGATTGTTCACCTGAGTCAAGGATGACATTTGTTAAATTTCAGGAGTCAGTGATAGAGAGCCTTATTGTGGTGGAACGGGCAACAGTTCCTAGAGTAGAAGTGGTGGAGGATGTGGCTAGATTGAAAGATCGCCACTTTCCAGATCACATTCCTCCCACTCCCAAAAAAGACTTGCCCACAAAGAAATGTAGAGTATGTGCCCGGAGATCAATCCGAAGGGATAGCCGGATGTACTGCCCCGAATGCCCTTCAATGCCTGGCTGTGTGTGCCCGGCTGTTTTAGAAGTTACCACACAAGGAAAAACTTTTGGGAAATATTGTGAGCGTAAACTGCCTATTTTATGTTTTCATATGTTCGGTTTCACGGTTGGCATTACTGTCATGTATTTAGTTAGAGCTTTTGTGTTTGTAGTTTTGTACTTATTTTATAAGTAGTTAGTGGTTTCTTTGTTGTTTATGAACAAAAAAAAAGTGATGGCGGTGTGCGTGGGGTGGCGCTTGGATGGCGGTATGGGTGGGGTGGCGCTTGGCTGGCGGTATTGGTGGGGTGGCGCTTGGCTGGCGGTGTGCTTGGGGTAGCGCTTGGCTGGCAGTGTGCTTGGGGTGGTGCTTGGCTGGCGGTATGGGTGGGGTGGCACTTGGCTGGCGGTATGGGTGGGGTGGAGCTTGGCTGGCAGTGTGCTTGGGGTGGCGCTTGGCTGGCGGTGTGCTTGGGGTGGCGCTTGGCTGGCGGTATGGGTTGGGTGGCGCTTGGCTGGCGGTATGGGTGGGGCGACGCTTGGCTGGCGGTGTGCTTGGGGTGGCGCTTGGCTGGCGGTGTGCTTGGGGTGGCGCTTGGCTGGCGGTATGGGTGTTGTGGTGCATGGCTATCGGTGCCAGCCAAAAGCCAGTCCACACACTCATCAGCTGGTGTGATTGCTGTATCAGGCATGTGGGCGTATGAAAGTGATGGGCCCTCGACTGGTGCTGTCTGTCGATGCGAGTGTTGTATTGTGCCGGTCCCGTGGCTGGCGGCGTGAATGGTCTTGTGCATGTCATGTATGAAAGGTGTGTGAATGGACTGTAAAGCGGTTGGCGCCTTGCCGTGGCTTTACTGCTCACGAGCTGTGAGTCATTGGTTGAGTTTTTTGGCCTTTCAGTTATTACCAGTGCATTTCACTTTTGTGAAATCTGTTGTTAATAAAATTTGATCTACTGAACCAACACTCACCCTCGTGCCTAATCCAACCAGTATGTGTGGTACAAATGAAAAAACCTGCTGCGCTGTAATCAGGCATCGCAGCACACTTGAGACATGCTAGGTGTCTCAGGTGGGACCCCGATGATGAAGCATGCCACCAACTTGGTTGGTGGGTGAGGGGTCTTTTTCACATGACCTAAGTGCGTTTCTTTTCACAGTTTTAGTGTTGGGCACATCAGACATATGTGGACACATCAAAATGATATATTACAAAACTACCTGTGTTTGGGGGGGAGGGGGCACCTATGTTTTTGGTCCTGGGTGTGGCCTTCATCTAGGGAAACCTACCAAACCCAGACATGTTTTAAAACTAGACACCCCAAGGAGTCCAGGGAGGTGTGGCTTGCGTGGATCCCTAACATTTTCTTACCCAGACTCCTCTGTAAACCTCAAAATTAGCTTCAAAAAGCATATTTTCCTGACTTTCGTTTGTACGATCACCGCTCCAGCACAATATTCCTACTCCCCAGCGTTCCCCTCAGTCTCCCAAGTAAAACAACACCTCACTTGTGTGGGTCCCCAAAGCAGAGTCAGCCTAAAGATGTATAAAAGAAGAATATGTCCTTATCAACTCGCTGTGCTATCCCCTCTATCTCTACAAGTTTTTGGCCTTATTCTGTTGCAGGCACCTGGCCCACCCACACAAGTGAGGTATCATTTTTATCGGGAGACTTGGGGGAACGCTAGGTGGGAGGAAATTTGTGGCTCTTCTCAGATTCCAGAACTTTCTGTCACCAAAATGTGAGGAAAATGTGTTTTTTTAGCCAAATTTTGAGGTTTGCAAAGGATTCTGGGTAACAGAACCTGGTCAGAGCCCCACAAGTCACCCCATCTTGGATTCCCCTAGGTCTCTAGTTTTCAGAAATGCACAGGTTTGGTAGGTCTCCCTAGGTGCCGGTTGAGCTAGAGGCCAGAATCTACAGGTAGGCACTTTGCAAAAAACACCTGTTTTCTGTCAAAAAATGGGATGTGTCCACGTTGTGTTTTGGGGCATTTCCTGTCGCGGGCGCTAGGCCTACCCACACAAGTGAGGTATCATTTTTATGGGGAGACTTGGGGGAACGCTAGGTGGGAGGAAATTTGTGGCTCCTCTCAGATTCCACAACTTTCTGTCACCGAAATGTGAGGAAAATGTGTTTTTTTAGCCAAAGTTTGAGGTTTGCAAAGGATTCTGGGTAACAGAACCTGGTCAGAGCCCCACAAGTCACCCCATCATGGATTCCCCTAGGTCTCTTGTTTTAAAAAATGCACAGGTTTGGTAGGTTTCCCTAGGTGCCGGCTGAGCTAGAGGCCAAAATCTACAGGTAGGCACTTTGCAAAAAACACCTCTGTTTTCTGTCAAAAAATGGGATGTGGCCACGTTGCGTTTTGGGGCTTTTCCTGTCGCAGGCGCTAGGCCTACCCACACAAGTGAGGTGTCATTTTTATCGGGAGACTTGTGGGAACATAGAATAGCAAAACAAGTGTTTTTGCCCCTTGTATTTCTCTACATTTTTTCCTTCCAAATATAAGAGAGTGTGTAAAAAAGACATCTATTTGAGAAATGCCCTGTAATTCACATGCTAGTATGGGCACCCCGGAATTCAGAGATGTGCAAATAACCACTGCTCCTCAACACCTTATCTTGTGCCCATTTTGGAAATACAAAGGTTTTCTTGATAGCTATTTTTCACTCTTTATATTTCATCAAATGAATTGCTGTTTACCCGGTAGAGAATGAAAACCCACTGCAGGGTGCAGCTCATTTATTGGCTCTGGGTACCTAGGGTTCTTGACGAACCTACAAGCCCTATATATCCCCGCAACCAGAAGAGTCCAGCAGACATAACGGTATATTGCTTTAAAAAATCTGACATTGCAGGAAAAAGTTACAGAGTAAAACGTAGAGAAAAATTACTGTTTTTTTCACCTCAGTTTCAATATTTTATTTTTCAGTTGTTATTTTCTGTAGGAAACCCTTGTAGGATCTACACAAATTACCCCTTGCTAAATTCAGAATTTTGTCTACTTTTCAGAAATGTTTAGGATTCTGGGATCCAGCATTGGATTCATGCCCATTTCTGTCACTGACTAGAAGGAGGCTGAAAGCACATAAAATAATAAAAATGGGGTATGTCCCAGTAAAATTCAAAAATTGTGTTGAAAAATTGGGTTTTCTGATTCAAGTCTGCCTGTTCCTGAAAGCTGGGAAGCTGGTGATTTTAGCACCGCAAACCCTTTGTTGATGCCAGTTTCAGGGAAAAACCCACAAGCCTTCTTCTGCAGCCACTTTTTCCCATTTCTTTGAAAAAAACGAATTTGTCACTGTATTTTGGCTAATTTCTTGGCCTCCTTCAGGTGAATCCACAAAGTCTGGGTGCCTCTAGAATCCCTAGGATGTCGGAAAAAAAGGACGCAAATTTGGCTTGGCTAGCTTATGTGGACAAAAAGTTATGAGGGCCTAAGCGCGAACTGCCCCAAATAGCCAAAAAAAGGCCTGGCACAGGAGGGGGAAAAGGCCTGTCAGCGAAGGGGTTAAAAAACATCACCTTTAATAAAATCTTTTTAATTTAGTGATAAAATATGATATGCTAAGGTGAACACTTCTTTGAATTTCGAAGACACCTTTTCTTGTTGTAATAAGTTTTGTGCTTGATTTACCTGCCAAACATTTCCATTCTTCCTCCGATTTCTTCTGGGTTTCTGGCACTGGGCATTCTGGGAATAATCACTGGGAAGACGCGAGGAAGGCTTGAAAATGTTTTCCAGCCTTGCTAGCTACTGCCCTGTGTGTGATCCTGCTAAAACTGGAACAACTTTGCTCTGGAAGCCCATACGTTGGGGGTCAAGGTGTACCAAGAAAAAGAGGGTGAGTCACAATGGGTAGAGTCATGGAAAGTAGTCTGACAGGTCAACTAATGCATTTATTTTTAAAAAAATCCTCTGCCACTAAGATATTGGCAACAAGGAAAAATCCGACAGTAAATCTGATCTGACTTTGCTGATTGCAAAGGCTGCATTTTAAGATATCTTATCAGATTAAGGCACCTGTCGCAGAGATCTTTGTGTGACCAATAACTCTCAGAAAATAATAACAACAACGGTAAGATAACAATGTTTTTTAATGCATGTGCTGGAGATATCTGTGTTTTTTCTTGTCACAGTTTTGACTCAAAAAAGCATAGAGGGCTTGTGTGTCTCCTGCAAAGCACATTGTGTAACATGCAGATTACAGATTTTTTTAATGTAGATAGATAAGTGGGTTACTACTGTTAAAACAGACCCTTTTGTTACTTGCAGTTCGTAAACTGCAGTCCCTATATTCTAGCACAGTGAGTTATGAAGGACAATGTGAGACTCCTACACCATGTAACCCTCATTCATGACCACTAGAATTATGTGATTTTGCAGTTGCAGGCATGTTTCCATAATTATGGGTTTGCCTCATTTGCCAAATAATCCATCTTTGCTGAAATATCTGTAAATTAAAAAAAAAGACTTTTCTTTAGCTCAAATAAATGAAACATTACAACAAGCGAAGTAATGTGTTGCTTTGCGTGGAAGGCACTTTGCAAAGGTTAACTAGTCACCTTTCTGTGGATTTCTGTACCATTCTCTCTTTCGATGTCAAAGTCATACTAATGAGGTGACACCTTTGGCCAGATAGCATTAACATGTGTAAAAATTCAAAACTATTGAGCTAATACTAGCATTAGATGTGCAGCTTTACGCTGCTTAATTTACCTTTTATTGCCACAAAAATTAGGCAACACTGCTGCTGACTGTGTCTGGCCGCCACACAAATCCAGTGGCCATTCCCTCATTGTCTTCTATAACACATCCCACACATTTATTTAAACACTTGTATGATTTTGTGTCAATGTATATTGTGTGTGAGAACCCACTTCTGAGGCTCAGGACTTGATGGGGCACCTCAGGCAATGGTAGGACTCACAGATGACAGAGTGCAGCAGCACCGGGAGAGTTGAAGGCAGTGTTTGAAGTCCCTGAGACTGCGGAGAACAGAGGGCATGTCAACAATACTTTGGAGAATCTTGGGGTCAAGGATGTTGAGAACAGGTCCAGTCCTTCACACTGCAGGCAAGAGGCAGCTGGCAGCAGGCCAACACAGCAAAGCAAGTAGCAAAGTGGCAGCCCCTCCTACAGCACAGTACACAGCAACAGTAGGCCAACACAGCAATGCAGTTGACAAGCAGCAGTCCCTCCTGGCAGCACACCAATCTTTCTGGCAGGATGTCCTTGGTTCCAGTAGAGGTCTGATTTGGGGTTAGGGGGTGTGTTGGGGATCCAGTACTTGCACCCAAATGTGCCTTTAAAGTGGGGAAGACTTCAGAGAGGCCTTTGAAGATCACAAATTCCCTGCCCTTCCTTCCCTGGCTCCTGAGGCTCTACAGGGGAATATGCAGCCCTTTGTGTGGGGACAGGCACACCCCTATTCATGTGTAAGTGGGGCAGTACTAACCTCTGATCCCATCAAGTCAGTTAATGGCTCATTAAGGTACATTAAGTCACACCTAAGTCCCATTCTGTGTGACTGTCTAGACGGATTGCACAAAGCCTAGCTGTCACCAGTCCTAAACATGTATTCAGAGACAGGCAGGAGCACAGAATGCTTAAAGTAAGCAAATGGCAACTTTCTGAAAGTGGCATTTTCAGACTTACATTTTTTTATCTGATTTTGCCATAAATTGTGATTTTCAATTACCAATCCAGAGACACCAAACTCCATATTTCTATCTTTTCTCAATTGGAAGTTACACTTAAAGGCTTTTTACAGGTTAACCTATGGGAGAGATATGCCTTGCAGTAGAGAAAAACAAATTTAGAAGTTTTTTACTACCTGGACATTTTAAACTTAAAAATACATGTTCAACCTTTGAAATACGCTGCACCCTGCTCCTGGGGCTAATCAGGGCCTACCTTAGGGGTGAATTATGTGTAATGAAAAGGAGGGTCTATGCCTGGCAAGTGGGTGCACTTGCTAGGTCGAAATGGCAGTTTAAAAGTGCACACACAAGCTCTGCAGTGGCAGCCCTGAGACAAGTTTACAGGGTTACTGTAGTGGGTGGTACAATCAGTGCTGCAGGCCCACTAGTAGAATTTAATTTACAAGCCCTGTGCACCTATAGTGCACTTTACTGGGGACTTACAAGTAAATTAAATATGCTAATCATGGATATGCCAAAATTATCAAGTTTTAGAGTGGAGAGCACATGCACTTTAGCATTAGATAGCAGTGGTAAAGTGCCCAGAGTCCTAAAGCCAACAAAACAGGGTCAGAAAATGAGTAGGAGGAAGGAAAAAAGTCTGGGGATGACCCCGCAGAAAGGGATGTTTCCAACAGTGTGCATGCAATGTAAAGCACTGTGACACCCTGCATTGGGAGGAATAGTGCTATAAAAGAATTAGATTTAAAAAGTCTGATATTTAAAATGTTAATCATGTAAATACATGTACAGAGCAATACACCTGACACTCCAGTGCATTCATATCTCTTTTGTATAGGATAGAACAAAGTCAAAAGCTTACTTCCAAATCATAGTTTATCCTAAGTACTTGTGAAGCGACAACAAGCCCTGTGCCTTTGTTTCCCTTTCATTCCACTCGCATCAAAGTGGTAGGCTTGAGATAGCTCCCAGCCAGGATCCTACTCAATTAATAGAAGGGTAGGTGGCACTTTAAATTAGGCCTCTGTCTATAATCCAGCTGAAGGTGAAACTAAGAAAGCCCACTCACCCTCTGTAGGCTGTTGCTCCTTACAGAAAGGGCTCAATGTACAGACATCTGCTGATTGTGTCCTGGTGTCAGAAATTTACATCAGACATGTTCATCATATGTCACTGGGTCCCAACGTTTTGAGAGGGGGGAGCGGGGTTCACTCTGTGAAATTAGTGAGTGGACACCATCCATGCTTGTGTACCCCCAACTTATGCCCTGGGTAACATCAAGAAAAAGGCTGCTGTGCAAAAAATAATAGGATTCTTTCTTGCAATAGCTGTGGTGCTCAGCACAGTAGTTCATACATTTAACTTTTGCAATAATTGTGCTTGCACCATTCACGGCAAAATATTGAGTAAAATATACAGCATTTAGGGATTGTTGCTTGGTTTGCAGGATTGCTTTCTATTTGTTTAGGAGAGAGAAGTATGGAAGTGTCACGACTTGTACCTTTCATACATTCTAAATTATCTGTTATTTTTTTAATTGTTTTTATTGCATTTTGTGAACAAATACAACGGGTGAAGTGATATAGACAAATCAGAAGGAATATGTTACCCAATGTGTACGTCAGCACATCCATTTGGCAGGCAAGTATTGTCATAGTAATAATGTACAAGGAATCAAACCTGGTTTCAATAATCAGTTTGATGGCTCACAAGGGTTGTTAGCCAGGACCTTCATCATGCCTCAGGTGTGTGTCTCTAGCATGTGGCAGAGCTGTTAATATCTGTAAACTGGTGCCTGTGGAGCTGGAATTCATATGCTAATTGTTGGGAGGATTTTATACGGTCAGTGGCTCAGACAACCCCCAAAGAAGAGATGCCTATTAGATCCCAGGCACCAAACCCCATCAGTTGTGTGACGTGCCACACCCAATCACTAGTCCATAGTGGGGCCAGGTTAGTGAGTCTGTTCAATCTATTGATATGTTTCAAAGTCTTTCCCCAGCAGAAGACAGTATCCTAATGACTTGATGAAGCACAAAGGGGAAGCACTTCCATACAGCAGAGCTAGAATCTCTGTTTTTTCAAGGTTATCCAACTCTAGCCTCAGTGCCAAATCATGCCTGTCACTAAACAACCAATCCCTGACTGGAATCAGTTGGGTTGCCCAAAGATATGATCTGAGGTTAGGGACCTCAAGACTGACTTCATACATTGTTTGAGTACATTTTTATAGGAAAATCAGGGGAGCTTCAAACTGTATTTTTTCTAGAGAGGGCGATCATCTTTTACATTTTAAAGTGCTGTTCTGCCCATTATAGAGATTGGCAGTAGGGCCCACGCCTCCAGGTTCCTCTGGATGAGGTGTTTCGGGGGCACTATATTCACTTCCCAGGCCTAATGCTGGATGCAAGAGCTGGTCATTCCCAAATAATGGAAATGTGTTGCGGCCATCTGAAGGTGAGAAAGGAAGATGTAAAGAGGCATGGAGACCACAAGCGATATGTATGTGGACTTTGGTAAAGTTACTTTCAACCTAGAAGCATCCCCATATACACTAAGCATCTCCATCAGTCTTTGGAGGGGTTCTGCAGGAGGTGGAGGAAGATGGGAAGGTCATCTGCGTAAAACGCAATTCTGTCTTTCTGCCCGTTAGGCCAATAAAACTCTGTCTGTTGGGTATACCGTTGGATCCATTCTGCCAAGGGCTTTACTCTCAGGGCAAAAAGGAGTCAAGATAGTGGACACCCCTGCGGGGTGTTCCTTTCTATTGGAAACAGCAGACAACATGCCATTTACCATAACCTGTGCCACTGGAGTGTCATATAAAGCCTTAACATAAGAAATGAAACATGGACCTATGTTAATTCTCTCAATGATCCCAAATACAAGGGGCTAGTGCACTATGTCAAATGGTTTCTCATAATGGATTGAAACCAGGGATGCCAAGCCTTGCAGGTCTGATGCCATAGCTAAAGCAACGTTGACATGCCACAGAGAATACTTGATGCTTCTACCAGGCATGAAGCCATTCTGATCCTCCTGAATGAGATTCCATGTCACCTTGTTTAATCTAGAAGCAAGTGTTTTGGAAAGTAGCTTTATCTTTACATTAAGCAATGAGGAAGGACAGACACTCATCTAGCAGCTTGCCAGGTTTGAGGGCAGTGGTAATTATAGCCTTCCTGAGGGCTTCTGGGAGATAAACTTTAGATTTGATCTCACCAAACAGATTCCTCAAATGTGGTAACAGGAGGGAAGAGAATTTCTTGAGAGTTTGACAGAGAGGCTATTTCGCCCAGGTGCTTTACCTGTACGTGCTTCACCTATGGTTGTGTGTACTTCTTCCAGCATCAGTGGCAGGTCTAGCTCAGCACACTTGTCTTGTGAGTGTGTTCTTATGGTGAAATTGTTCTTATTTCAAGATCATTCACTATTTGATGTGTTTTCACCTCTTCAGAGGGGTTCCATCTGTCCTATATTAGTCTGCAAACACTTCTGCTATCCCGGCCAAGGTTATGACCACTAGGCTCGCTGAAGAGGGAATTCTGGGGGCAATTTTAGTCTCCTCTGTCCTCTAGGACAACCAATGCAGAAGCTTGCTTACTTCATTCCTAAATTCAAATATTTTAATACTGGGACATTGTCTATGCCAGTTTGCCCATGTCCAGCAAGGTAACCTTTGCTCAATTGCTCAAGATGTCTGTCCTCCCCCTCAGATCAGCCAGTCCTGGGGACCTGTTCGGTGCTTAGTATTTCATGTTCTAGCTCCACAATTTCCCCTTACTTGTCTTTCTCGCTACCTCTGATGCAGGAGAAAGACTACCCTTTATTACCATTTAAAAGGCCTTCCAAAGAATTCACAGGGAGCTCACCAAGGGGACATTCAGTTGGAAGTACTCAGTGATCATGCTTATGTGTGTTTCATCTTTCAATCACCATACATTAAGGCACCATATGCCTCTAGCACCCGACTTCAGCTGGGACAATTTATCTGTTATTTTATTCATGGCCCTCTGATAGAAACAAAGTGCATTTATAGAGAAAGCACTTTCATTCATACATTTATTGAAATGGTTTTGGTGTCTGTAGCAATGTGTGGTTGGGTGGTGGTAACATGCATTCACAATAGAGCTCTTCTAATGTCTACAGTGATTAATCACATGGAAACCATTGGCAGAAATTGAAACAAACAGATGTGAAAGAGGCAGTTACAATTCAACGACTACAAAGTTTTTTAGCGCAAAATCCCGCAAAAGGTCTTATAATGAAAAGTGGTGATCTTAATTCCACATTCAAACCCATGGCCATTGCCCCCATTGTCCTGACAGACGATCTGGGGTAAACCATCTTTGAACCTACCATTGGTCAAATGGCCAGCGAGAGCAGCCCAACTTACTGAATTCACTCTAAGTTGAGACCTCCAGGCTTGTAATAGTAGAACTCCCTCAGATAGAGCTGGCCACCAAATGTTCAAGTGTTAACATTGAAGAGGCTATTGGAATCCCCAAGTCTTAAATCATCAATGGCATTACTGGGGAAAAGCTTTTATTCCAACAACAGAGAACATGTCAAAAGGGCTTGGGTTAAGTGGAATCCTGATGTCCTCTTGAAAGTAGCTGTAAAGGTGGCTTTTGAAATGTAAAACTTTAAACAATTCCTAAAAAGTAAGATCAACATTAATCATGGACTAGCATGAAGTTTTGTTTAACACAATTCAAGATGCTGTAAGCCAAGATATTAAAAAAGCGAATAACAAAAATAGCTCACCCTACGGTTTCACAAACATTGCAGGCAACTAAAAAGCAAGCTAGTGGAAGGCTTTAAATCCAATAACAGAGCAAACTTTATTTATTGATCTCTAGGAAAACATCTAAGAATATCTTGGACTCCGAGAACAAAGCATGGGAAAGTTCTCTTTTGGATGATTTAGTGTTAGCTGCCGAAAATAAGGATAATACGGCAATTTGAGCGATACTAGCACTGTGGTTGTCTAAAGGTGCATGTGATCTAGAACATTTCATCCAACTACAGGCTTGGGTGGATCATTTTATCTCACTTTATAGTAATGAAAATGAGAATGCAGCTTATTCTGTAGATGAGGAGCTCCCAGCTAGGATCAAGGAGTGCCCCCCATTGGTTTTACCTTTTACTGAAACCTTATGTGCAATCAAATGCATTACAGCTGGCAAAGTGCTGGGACCTGATAAAATCCCAAGTGACTTATATCAAGCAAATCCATAAACCTGGACCTGTTATATCAGCTGTATTTTAGATTTTATTCTGGTAGGAGTAGGTACACTTAGTGACGCAACAGAGATCATCCTGTTACTCAAAAGGGCCCAAGGGATATTCTTAACCACACCTATTGGCAGATTAGTCTTCTGGACAGCTTTCAGAAGATTTTTAGTAGACATACAGTGAATCTTCTGCAGGACTGGATTGATGTTAATAACATCTTGTCAGACTGTCAGGCGGTGCTCGGGTGATCCGATTTTGTACCATCTACTGGAAGATGTTATGATTAACAGAGGCCGGTTATCTGTGACCTTTGTTGATTTGTACTTGGTGTTTGACCTGAGCCCTGGGCCGGAGCTATGGGCTGTCCTACATGAGATAGGTCTACCACACAACCTGCTATCTATATTAATCTGGTTACATTCACAAAACTATGCCAAGTTAAGTTGGGAAAGAATGGCCAATTATCTGAGCGTATTACAGTCCAGAGGGGTATCAGGCAACAGTGCATCCTAGCCTCAGTACTTTTCTCATTGTATTTCAATGGAGTAACGTAGGAGGCTGCCTTGGTTTGTAGTGGGTACCTATGGTACTTACACCTTATACAAGGTCCAGTTATCCCTTATTAGTGAAATGTAGGCAGTGTTTAGAAGCCAGGCTCTCAAGAGGTAGTTGTGGATGAGCAGTCAAGGTTTATCTAGGAGACATGCAAAGCTCATGCAATACCACTGTAGCCACACAGTACTCACACATCAAAGAAAATACTCAGGTTTACAAAAATAAAGGCACTTTATTTTGGTGACACAAATACCAAAAATACCATAGAGACTATACTCCCTCAGGAGGTAAGTAATACACAAATTATATACACTAGTATGCAGAAATAGGCATAAAAACAGTTAGAAAACAGTGCAATTTGTGAAAATCGCAATAGTTAGAAATGGGCCTAAGGGAAGCTCAAACCATATACTAAGAAAGTGGAATGCAAAAGTCGGTCTCCCACCTAGGCAAGCGTAGTGTGTAGAGGGGAGCTGGAAGTACAAACAAATACCAAAGGTAAGTACTAGAACCCACCCCAGTGACCAGGAAAGCAGGAGTAAAACACAGTAACTTTCCCAGAACACACAGCAATGTGAAGAAGAACTGGGCAAAACCCAGAAGAGACTGCGAGACACCAACAGTGGATTCCTGGACAACTGGACTTGTGGAAGAAGGGGACCAAGTCCAAGAAGCACATAAGAGTCCAAGAAAAACAGAAGCCCCTGCTAACCCGGATGAAAGTGCAAAGCGAAAACCACCCGTGAAGAAGAACAGTCAGTACTGCACCCAAGAAGATGGAGTTGGGTTCCTGGTTGGTGCAAGTGATGTCCCACGCCGGATGGAGGATTGCATTTGAGTTTGCGTCATCGGAGTCTGCCAACAAGCCTTGGTAAACTCAATGTTCACTGTTAGAACAAAATGGCGCTGCCTAGTACCAGGAGGGAGCAGGTGTACTCTACCCTGAAGGGGGAACCAGAGGGGGCGCTCAGCAATTCAGAGAGCCCACAGAAGACCAGGTGGCGCACACAGGAGTCCCACAGGATGGGGACAAAGAAAGTACAAAAGAGGCCCATGCAGCACAAGGATAAAGGCTCCCACAACGCTGGAGAACCACTCAGGATGCTGTGCTTTGCAGGATAGAGTGCGGGGAACTGAAGCTTCAAGTTGCATGAAGAACGTGGTGTGAGGATTCAAACAAGCCTTGGCAGCTGCAAAACACGTGGTGCACGGGGTATTGTCTTGCGTGGGGAGGCAAGCTCTTACCGCAACCAAAGTTGGATAGTTGCACATGAGGACCGTCGGGACCACTTCAGTCTACCACCCGTGATGCAGGATCAATGCAGATCAGCAGGAGAGGGGATTCACGCAGCCAGTTGTTGTTGCAGTTGGTGCCTGCAGAAGCAGGGGAGTGACTCTTTCACCCCAAGGGAGATTCCTTCGCTCTTCTGATGCAGGCTGAAGATGGGCTGTCTTCAGAGGATGCACAACTGGGAAACAGTTGCATTTGCTGGCAGGAGCTGGATATACAATGTTGCAGAAGGCGTCTTGCTTCTTTGTTGCAGTTTGTAGAGTTCCTGGAGGGTCCAGATACAGTTTCTTCAGTGAGAAGTCAAAGTGGAGGATGCAGAGGATTCCTGCTGGAGTCTTGCAAACCGAATCTGAGAAACCACCCAAAGTAGAGAACCTAAATAATCCTGAAAGGGGGATTGGTCACCTAACCAGGTAAGCATCTATCAGGAGAGGGCTCTGACGCCACCTGCTGGCACTGGCCACTCAATCAATCAGAGAACTTATTAAGCGCACTATGTACCCGTCAGGGTTTCGAGGCGCTGAGGGGGGGGGAGGGAGCTGCTAGCGTTCGAAGAGCCAAGTCTTGAGGAGTCTCCTGAAGGTGAGGAGGTCCCGGGTCTGGCGTAGCGAGGTGGGGAGAGAGTTCCAGGTCTTGGCGGCGAGGAAGGAGAAGGATCTGCCGCCAGAGGTCTTGCGCTGGATTCGGGGGACGATGGCGAGGGCGAGGTTGGCAGAGCGGAGTTGACGTGTGGGGACGTAAAAGTTGAGTCTGGTGTTGAGGTAAGTGGGTCCGGTGTCGTGTAGAGCCTTGTGATCGTGGATGAGGAGTTTGAAGGTAATCCTTTTTTCCACGGGGAGCCAGTGGAGGTCTTTCAGGTGGGGGGAGATGTGGCATCGGCGGGGTATGTCGAGGATCAGGCGGGGGGATGCGTTCTGGATGCGCTGGAGTCGTTTGATGTCTTTTGTTGGGATGCCTGTGTAGAGTGCGTTGCCGTAGTCAAGTCTGCTACTGACGAGGGCTTGAGTTACCGTCTTTCTGGTTCCTATTGGAATCCACTTGAAGATTCTGCGGAGCATTCGGAGGGTGTTGAAACAGGAAGAGGAGACGGCGTTGACCTGTTTGGACATGGTGAGAGCGGAGTCGAGGATGAATCCGAGGTTTCTTGCGTGGTTGGCTGGGGTGGGTGGGGGTCCGAGTGCAGTGGGCCACCAAGAGTCGTTCCAGTGCGGTCTCGGTACTGTGGTTTCGTCTGAATCCAGATTGAGAGGGGTCTAGGATGGAGTTGACTTCTAGGAAGTGGGCGAGCTGTGCGTTGGCGATCTTCTCGATGACTTTCGCTGGAAAAGGGAGGATAGAGATCGGTCTGAAGTTTTTGAGATCGTTGGGCTCAGCCTTGGGTTTCTTGAGGGGGGAATGGATTTCTGCGTGCTTCCAGCTGTCCGGGAAGGTGGCGGTGTTGAAGGAGAGGTTGATGATCTTGCGGAGTATGGGGGCGATGGTGGCGTCGGCTTTGTTGAATGCGTGATGTGGGCCTGGGTCCGTGGGAGAGCCTGAGTGGATGGAATTCATGGTTGTTAGGGTCTCGGCGTCGTCCACTTGGGTCCAGGCGGTGAGGCGGCAGGCGTGGGCGTCGTCGTCAGGGGTGGGGTCTGGCGGAGGAGCGGTGTTGAAACTGTCGTGGATGGCTGCGATTTTCTGGTGGAAGAAGGTGGAGAGGTCGTCGCAGAGTTTCTGGGAGGGTGGGACGTCGTTGATGTTGGCGTTAGGGTTGGAGAGTTCCTTCACGATGCCGAAGAGTTCTTTGCAATCGTGGGCGTTGTTGTTGAGGCGTTCAGTGAAATGGGCGCGCTTGGCGAGTCGGATCCGTTGGTGGTGATCACGGTTGGCGTCTTTGAGGGTGGCAAGGTTGTCGGGAGTGCGCTCGAGGATCCAGTTCTTCTTGAGCTTCTGGCAGGTGCGTTTTGAGGTAGTCAGTTCTTCTGTGAACCAGGCTGATTTTTTCTTTCCTTGGTTGGTGGTGGGTTTCTTGAGTGGAGCTAAGGTGTTGGCGCAGTCGAGGATCCATTGATGGAGGTTGATGGCGGCGGCGCTCGGGTCGTTGGAGTCGGGTGGTGGGTGTTTGACTAGGGAGCTGGTTAGTTGGTCTTTGGTGACTTTTCCCCAGCGGCGGTGAGGTGGTAGAGGGATGCGGTGGTGTTCGGTGTTTTTCTTGAAGGTAAAATGGACGCAGTGATGGTCGGTCCAGTGGAGTTCGGTGGTGTGGCTGAAAGAGATGTGGTTGCTTGAGGTGAAGAGGGGGTCAAGCGTGTGACCGGCGATGTGGGTGGGAGTGTTGACCAGTTGGTGGAGTCCGAAGTTGTGGAGGTTGGTGGTCAGTGAAGCGGTGTTGGCGTCGTTGTTGCTCCCACAGAACCTTGAATCCAAGATGGCAAAACCCAGGGACCCTCTGGAGTGATGATGGACAGGGGAGAGGTCACTCCCCTTTCATTTGTCCAGTTTTGCGCCAGAGCAGGGACTAGGGGTCCCTAAACCGGTGTAGACTGGATCATGCAAGGACGGTGTGAAATGTGTCCTTCAAAGCATTTCCAGTGGCTTGGGGAGGCTACCCCTCCCAAGCCTGTAACACCTATTTCCAAAGTAAGAGGGTGTAACACCCCTCTCCCAAAGGAAATCCTTTGTTCTGCCTTCCTGGGCTCGAGCTTTTCAAGCAACAGGAGGGCAGAAACCTGTCTGTGTGGCGGCAGCATCTGGGGCTGCCTGGAAACCTCAGAAGGCTGTTATGGTAGTATTGCAGATCCTCTAAGGAGCCTCCAGAGTATATGGGATCATACAACCAATGCTTGCAAAAGCATGGGGGTATGATTCCTACATGTTTGATATCAAACATGCCTATTTTCGGATTTACCATTATGTAGCTGAACATAGGAAGAGACCTATGCCCAGTACACGTGTAAAATGGCATCCCCGCACTCACGAAGTTTGGGAAATGGTCACACACAGGTACTTTGCACTCTGCCTTCAGGGCTGGATGATCTGCTATAAGGGTGACTTATCGTGGGGGCACCACTCCAAGTTGCAGGGGTGCCCTCACACACAGGTACTTTGCACCCTGCCTTCAGGGCTGGATGATCTGCTATAAGGGTGACTTATAAGTTGCGTAGTGCTTGCACCTTTTCACGCAGGCTGCAATGGCAGTCCTGCAGAAGCCTTTGCATGGGCTCCCTATGGGTAAGGAAAAATATATGGTGAAGCCCATAGGGATCCCCTGGAACCTCAATGCCCTGGGTACCTAGGTACCATATACTAGGGACTTATAAGGGGGCACCAGTATGCCAATTGTGGGTGAAATACTGTGTTAACACTAACCAACAACCAATTTAGAAGAAGAGAGCAGAACTACCAGGATCCTGATTAGCAGGATCCCAGTAGACACAGTCAAGCACACTGACATCAGGCAGAAAATGGGGGTAACCATGCCAATAAAGAAGGCACTTTCCTACAGATCATGAAATATCTTGATAAAGATGGCTGTGACACACCAAGGATAGAAGTTCAGAGGAATCCTGCCCCCCTGTTCACCGATGGCACTATTCTGGTATCAAAATCCTCTCAAGACCTGCAGCAGCTGCTAAGAGAATTTCAGCTGTTTGCCACAAGAGAGGAAGGGAGCTTAATAGCTCAAAAACTAAGTTCATGATGTTTAACACAACCAAAGCCCCTACAGTCAAGGTGTGCGTGGGTAAAGCGGAGAGGAAACTTTTGAGGACCTGGGTATAAAGCTCTTTTATGGCTTAGCTTGAGTTCCTCAGATATAAAGAAGCCAAGTAGCTTAATTCATCATTTGTTTAGTATAGTTGTTAGAAATGGGGTCTTTGGTTGGCAGTCAGGTTACCCCCTGTACAAGCAAGGACCCTCACTCTAGTCAGGGTAAAGAAGAATCACGGCTGCAGGTGGATCATCGATTTCAACTACGAAGCCGGCAGCGCGTCGTGTTTTCAGCCGCATCTCGGAGGTTGCACCGGAAATTTCCCCGCACAACGGTCTGTGTGTGGATTTTCAATCTTGGTCTGCCAGCTTCACCTGTCAAGGCCGCAGAAACTGGATAGGGCACCACTTGGCAGAGCAGGTGTCTCAGAAGAGAGTCCAGGTGCTGACAGGGGAAGTCTTTGATGGCCCTGAGACTCCAACAAGAGGCAAGCTCAGGACAAGCCCTTGGAGATTTCTCCACAAACAGGAATACACAACAATGTCCAGTCTTTGTTCCCTTTCACATGGCAGAAGCAGCAAGTGCAGGATAGCTCCACAAAGCACAATCACAGGCAGGGCAGCACTTCTTCTCAGCTATTCTCGAGGCAGGGGTTCCTCTTGATGTGCAGAAGTGATCTAAAGTCTGTGGTTTTGGGTGATTTTATACCCATTTCGGCCTTTGAAGTTGGCTTACTTCACAGGAAAGTCTCTCTTGTTTGTGAAATCCTGCCTTGCCCAGGCCAGGCCCCAGACACACACCAGGGGGTTGGAGACCGCATTGTATGAGGGCAGGCACAGCCCTTTCAGGTGTGAGTAACCACTCCTCCCCTCCCCTCCCTCCTAGCACAGATGGCTCATCAGGGTATGCAGGCTACACCCCAGCTCCCTTTGTGTCACTGTCTAGAGAGAGGTGCAAACAGCCCAACTGTCAAACTGACCCAGACAGGGAATCCACAAACAGGCAGAGTCACAGAATGGTTTAATCAAGAAAATGCCCACTTTGTAAAAACCCCAAACTCTATATGTCTATCCGCTCCCAAAAGGAATCTACTCCTTCATCATATTTAAAGGCAGCCCCCCATGTTATCCTATGAGAGGGATAGGCCTTGCAACAGTGAAAAGCACATTTGGCAGTATTTCACTGTTGGGACATATAAAAAACATTAGTATATGTCCTACCTTAAACACACACTTCACCCTGCCCATGGGGCTACCTAGGGCCTACCTTAGGGGTGTCTTACATGTAAGAAAATGGAAGGTTTGGGCCTGGCAAGTGGGTACACTTTCCAAGTCAAATTGGCAGTTTAAAATATGCACACACAGACACTGCAGTGGCAGGTGTGAGACATGATTACAGGGCTACTATTGTGGGTGGCACAACCAGTGAGCAGGCCCACTAGTAGCATTTGATATACAGGCCCCGGGCACCTCTAGTGCACTGTACTAGGGACTTACCAGTAAATCAAATATACCAATCATGGAAATCCAATCAACAATACAATTTACACAGAGAGCATATGCACTTTAGCACTGGTTAGCAGTGGTAAAGTGCCCAGAGTTCTAAAGCCAACAAAAAAAGGACAGAAAAAATAGGAGGAAGGAGGCAAAATGATTGGGGATGACCCTGCAAAAAGAGCAAGGTCCAACAATAGTGAAGATGTAAAAGCCACACAATCAAGAGTCATTTCTCCAGCTACTGAAATCTACAACATCAAGACCGAAGGGATGTCATTATATGATACAGAAATGTGGGGTTATGCAAATTGCAATCTGCTAACAGTTCCAAAGAATATATTCTTAAAATCCCCCAAATAGTACCCCTCTAGTCCCCGTTTGGCTTGATTTGGCCCCTAGACTTCTATTTTCTTCTCTAAAATAGCCTTTTCTTTTCTGAAGTAAAATGTTTTGAAACAACTGTTTAAATAAAAGGTGTGCTTCAGGGCAATGCTTAAAATAACTCACCCTCAGTCAAACTCTCCTTCATTAAGAGTCCATTGCAGCAGCCTCTGCACCCTTTCTATACTTGTCATAGTGTGGAGGGACCCACGTCAGATTCCCAAGCCTCCCGCACACCAATCATACAGTCCAGAATCTTCCGAACAGGCTTGCAGTAGATGTCCGATAGTTTATGCTCCTTGATGTTAGTCAGGAGCAATGTGGCCTCCAGGGGAGATTACTCAGGGATATTTCCCTCCTGGGGTAAGTAAGACTGGGGTGCATGCTGGAGTTGAAGGTTTCTGAAAAATTGAGATAGGTGGAGGTCATATTTGGCTTGCATATTCCGAGAAGGATTTCATTAGTCCACCTTGTAGGCCTCTCCTAAAGTGAAGATGACCATAATGTCCCAGACATAGAAACCACCAAGGGCTGCCACCTGTGGGAGTCGGGTACCCTTCCATAGAGCGGTCACAAATGTGAGTTTGGAAGCCCACCCAATTGCTCTAAGCTCACCCAATCACACCTTCAGCATGGTCTGGGTGGCAGAGGGCAGCCACTCTGGGACTTCACCTCTGTACAGGAGGTGAGGTAAGCTGGCCAATCCCAAAACCTTCCCACTGATGCATAAGTTGGGTCATCACAGCCCACCAATCATTAAGAACTAAAAGGTGAGCCGCCCTATAGTACAGAAGCAGGTCTGTTAAACACAGGTCGAAAGCACTTCCTCAGGGACCCTCATTGAGTATCCCCTCCCCACTACAGGGGATTGATCTTTGGAAAGAAGAGTCAGTCTACTGGGTAGGTTAAGTTTTGGAGAGGGTAAAAGAGTTTTGGCAAGGCCACCATTTTAAAAATGGCCCAACGGCCCACCAGTGACGGCGGAAGGTTAGATCAAAATTTCCTATCTTTTGCCAGCCCTTGAACAATGGAGTATAGATTGCGTTCATGCGCAATGGCCTTCTACAAAGTAACATAAACACCCACATATTTGGCGATGGTTATGTGTACTTTGAAGTCTGGAGCCCAGGGATTAGTCTGGGGACATGATACTATCGATTATATTGTTAACTTAGCCTTGTTCACATGAATGAGTAGGTACCAAATGTGCGCAAAATTTGCATTGCTCGAGGTCCCTATTCTTCTGGGTAATCTAAGAACAAGGAGATGTTATCCGCTTAAAGGGATATCCTATTGCTCACCCTCTTGGACCACTGAAATCACCCAAAACAGAGCATCCACTCACCCCATGCAGCCAAGTGTTTGATAGCCAGCTTGAACAGAATGGGGAAAGGGAGCAGCCCTGACAGGTTCTCCGCCTGATAGTGAACCAAGGGGAAACAGTCCCTCCAACCCATACCTGTGCCATCAAGCTGGTCTTGTAGTGAATCCTATTTACTTTTACTGGGAATCAGGAGATAGCTTAGCCTTCTGGCTTGCAGGCCTGTGCCCACATCACCTAGGGCCAGATGTAGCAAATTCCAATTTTGCGATTTGGAAATTGCGAGTCGGTGCGACTCGCAATTTCCGAATCGCAAAATCGGATGCAGAACGGTGTCTCAGACACCGACTGCGAATCTCAATGGGGTCGCAAAGACGCACCTCATTAATATTAATGAGGTGGGTCGCATTTTGTGACCCCATTGAGATTACCCGCACTCACAGGGATGGTGGCCTGCTGGAGACAGCAGACCACCATGTCTGTGACTGCTTTTTAAATAAAGCAGTTTTTTTTGTATTGCAGCCCGTTTTCCTTAAAGGAAAACGAGTTGCAATACAAAATAATTACGAAACCATTTGGTTTTGGCTTTTCAGAGTAGGCAGTGGTCCATTGGACCACTGCCTGCTCTGCAAAAACATTTATGGCAACATTCACAAAGGGGAAGGGGTCCCACAGGGACCCCTTCCCTTTTGCGAATGGGTTACCACCAGTGTGACACTGGTGGTAACTACGAATTGCTTTGCGACCGCGTTCGCGGTCACAAAGCAATTCTGCATCGCGGTGCGAGTCGCAAATAGGAAGGGAACACCCCTTACTATTTGCGAGTCGCATTCCCAATTTGCGAGTCGGTACCGACTTGCAAAATGGGAATGTGCATCGGGATGCGCGTTTTGCATGGTGCAAACGGCGATTTTCGCAGTTTGCGCCATGCAAAATGCTTACTACATCTGGCCCCTAGTGACTTTTCACCTACTTAGCCTGCTCTGTTTTGGCGCATTTATTTAATTATTTCTTCCAAGGTGGCTGCTATTTTTATAGTTAGGAAGATGTTGTGATTTCACGTTATCAGTGCCACTCTGTGAAGGCATCACTATCAGCGTCAAAGACAAGCGATATACATAGGTATTCACATTATGTTCTTTCCTACTTACGTGTAACAGGGACATAGGTGGTCATTACAACCCTGGCGGACGGTGTTAAAGCTGCGGTAATACCGCAAACAGGCCGGCGGACAAAAAAATGGAATTACGACCCTGGCGGAAACCGCCAACAAAGACAGCCACTTTAACACATCGCCCGTCAGGGCTGTACAGACAAACAGCGCGGCGGTCACCGCCAACAGACAGGCAGAAGACAATGTACCGCCCACACTATCACAACACACCAATCCGCCACCTTTTCCGGGGCGGACTCACTGTGGATAAAAACACGGCAGAAACAGCTTTTGCAATGGGAAAACGCTCACCTCAACACATCCCACGAGGAACGAGGACTCCATGGACCCGGAACTACAAATCTTACCTGCCCTTGCATTCCTGCTCATCTATGACCAACAGCGACGTAGGCGCAGAACATACCGGTGAGTACTGCACCTACGACACGGGGGAGAGGGGAGGCAAAAGTTAAGGGGACACCCACCAAACACCCCCACCCCCACCCTTGCATATTACAACATACACACCAATGCAGTCACAAAAATCACAGTAACAACCCACAACCACCCCGGAAGAATGCAATGACAAAGCGAATAGCGCCCAAACTTTGTATTTAGCCAATATACAACTCATTAAAAAAAAATACGGATATATATCACGAAATCTGTCAAAAATAAATTTACAAAACAAGAAGTAGTGCAGATATGTACACAACAATGTCCGTGGACCAACAGTCCAAAAATGCATGGGCGACGCCCACAATAGATACCTGACCAAAATCCGAGAGAACACTGCCGGGGCATCAGATAGAAACACTACAGGCACCTCAGGGTGAAGGGAAGGGGGGGCACCTCAGCCACATGAATGCGAAGCCAGATCCACGACGGGGCTCCATGACCATTGATGTATCCTGGGGAGTGCAAAGCCACAGTCTCTCAAGTCTCTACAGTGGGTGGGTTGCCCACTGTGCCATCCTGGGGAGTGCAAAGCCACAGTCTCTCAAGTCTCTACAGTGGGTGGATTGCCCACTGCCATATCCTGGGGAGTGCAAAGCCACAGTCTCTCAAGTCTCTACATTGAGTGGGTTGCCCACTGTGCCATCCTGGGGAGTGCAAAGCCACAGTCTCTCAAGTCTCTACAGTGGGTGGATTGCCCACTGCCATATCCTGAGGAGTGCAAAGCCACAGTCTCTCAAGTCTCTACAGTGGGTGGATTGCCCACTGCCATATCCTGGGGAGTGCAAAGCCACAGTCTCTCAGGTAGATGCAGGTCTCCACTGGTTCTGGAGGGGGACTGGTGCCCAGACTGGATGAGTCTCCCCGTGAAAGTACCTGTCCTGTCACTGTCCCAGCTGCACATGGGAGAACGATGCCTGATGTGCCGGACTATTCATACCCACACGGTCTTTGCCCTGTTCAGCGGTCTTCACCATGGCGGTCTTGGCCTTGTTCAGCGGTGCTTTGCCATGGCTGCCTATGGACTGTTCAGCGGTGCTTTGCCATGGCGGTCTTTGCCCTGTTCAGCGGTCTTCACCATGGCGGTCTTGGCCTTGTTCAGCGGTGCTTTGCCATGGCTGCCTATGGACTGTTCAGCGGTGCTTTGCCATGGCTGCCTATGGACTGTTCAGCGGTCTTCACCATGGCGGTCTTGACCTTGTTCAGCGGTGCTTTGCCATGGCTGCCTATGGACTGTTCAGCGGTGCTTTGCCATGGCTGCCTATGGACTGTTCAGCGGTAGCCTAAGATGGCGGTTCAGATACTGACATTGGTGTGTGGCATGACGTTCCATCATTGCCCAGCGGGGCTGTGAGATTCTGGACCCTCCTGGGCTGTGACTCCGGCGGTTGCGGTGGTCTCCTGACCAGTAACGATACTTGAGCCCTCCTGGGCTATGACTCTGGCGGTGGTCTCCTGACCAGTAATGATACTTGAGCCCTCCTGGGCTATGACTCTGGTGGTGGTCTCCTGACCAGTAACAATACTTGAGCCCTCCGGGGCTATGACTCTGGCGGTGGTCTCCCGACCAGTAACGATATTTGAGCCCTGCGGGGCTATGACTCTGGCGGTGGTCTCCTGACCAGTAACAATACTTGAGCCCTCCGGGGCTATGACTTTGGCGGTGGTCTCCTGACCAGTAACGATACTTGAGCCCTCCTGGGCTATGACTCTGGCGGTGGTCTCCTGACCAGTAACAACGGTGCTGGCGGTTGTGTCTGGACCGCAGGAAATGATGGCGCACTTCTCCGCCGTGACACTCACAACAGGTTGGGGAGACGTCCTCGGGACCTTCCCCACCTTCTTTTGAGTTACAGATGACTCACCAATCGCCTTGGATCCCATTTCACTGTTTGTACCACCAGGAGTCTTGACACGGTCCCGTCGTCCAATCTCCAATTTCGGAGCCTTCACAGGGGGTGGGCTGACAGTGCCTTGGCTCCGGGTCCTACTGCCTGCCCTGGTGGACGGGACACTCCAAAAACCTGGAACACGCACCACTGGTACTGGAGGCATTTTGGCTGAGGCGCTACGACGGGACTGATGAATTGGAGGGAGGAGGGGGTGGGGCAAAAAGGTCAATTTGACATAGGGACAGTTTCTGACGTACACTGGGATGGGTAGTTGGAGGGGCTCTGGGAGTGGAGGAAGAGGAGGTGGTTGTAGGAGGTGTCACTTTAGGTGTTTTGGGAGCAGGTGCAGGTACTGGAGGCTGTCGTGAGGTGGATGGATGTTGGGTGAGTGATTTCCGGCGTTTGTGTACTTTGGGAGGGGGCATCACAGACACACTGGGAGAGGACACAGGGGGCGTGTATATGGCAGTGGAGGTGGTGACTGCAGGTGAGCGGCTTGTGATGCTGGGTGTCCTGGTGCGAGTCCTAGTGCCTGTAGATGTGGTGCATGCAGGTGTGTGTGTAGACGAGACTGGGAGGGAGTAGGGAGAAGAGGAGGAGGGGGACACAGTGGAGACAGTGGATGTTGCTGTGTCTGTATGGGTCTGATGCTTGTGTGAGTGCTTGTGGTGAGTGTGGTGCCTATGTTTGCTTGAGCTACTTTTGGGTGTTGACTTGTGTGCATGCTGGTCTGTAGGTGTGCTTGGGATGGGCTGGGGTACAGGGGATTGGGTCTGGGTGGAGGAAGTTGGAGGGGGGAGGCTGGACACAGGGACAATGGGTGCCATCAGTGCTGAGGCCAGAGATTGCAGGGTTCGCTGAAGGACAGCCTGACCAGAATGAATGCCTTCCAGGAATGCGTTACCATGTTTCAACTCTCGTTCTACACCCTGGATGGCATTCACAATGGTAGACTGCCCAACAGTCAGTGACCTGAGGAGGTCAATGACCTCCTCACTGAGGGCAGCAGTGGTGACAGGGGCAGGGCCTGAGGTGCCTGGGGCGAAGGTGATGCCCACCCTCCTGGGTGAGCGGGCATGGGGCGAACGCTGAGGGGCTGCTGGGAGGGCGGTGCTGGTAGGGGAGGTGGCAACTGTACCTGTAGAAGTGGGGCGCACAGATGGTGCTGCCACCACAGGGGAGCTTCCATCGGGGTATGAGTTCGTATCGCTGTTTGGTGATCCTGTGGCCGACGTGAAGCTCCCCTCGCCCTCCGTCCCACTGGTGAAATCAGAGTCTGTGGTGTGGCCCTCCATGGCCATGTGGGATGCAGCTCCCTCGTGCTCCGGTGCCACTGTACCTCCGCCTGATGATGCTGATGTACAGAAGGACAGGGAGAGCAGAAAAAGGGTGGAGACAGAAGAAAGAGAGTTTTAGTGCATGGCATACCGCTACCGTTGGCGAACAAGACAAACGCAGCAGCCCCCTGCATTATGCCGTGCTCCTGCCCTCTGCACATGCAAATCCTGGGAAATGGCCTACATGGAAATGGTAGACATCTTCCCACATGGATGGCAAAGGGACAACTATACATCAATTTGCCTTTTTTTTGAGCTGGGGTAGAGTGCCACATAGCCTACATAACGGAGGGGCCTTGCCTACCTAACTCGCCCTGGCCTAGGGACACCCACAGCCCACCACCCCCACCCAGACAGCTCCACAGCACGCAAAGTCCATTGCATGAGGTTGAACTCACCCCCTTGTGTCTGCTGTGATGTCCTTAAGCGCCCATCCAACTCCGGGTAGGCCACAGCCAGGATCCGGAACATCAGGGGGGTCATGGTGCGACGGGCACCCCTCCCACGTTGGGAGGCCATCCCCAGCTGAGCCTCCGCCGTCTTCTTGCTGCAGCAGCGAATGTCCTCCCATCCCTTACGGCAGTGGGTGCCCCGTCTCTGGTGGTTCCCCAGGGTCCGGACCTCCTTGGCGATGGCATGCCAAATGTCCCTCTTCTGGTGGGCGCTGACCTATGTGACATGCACAAGGAAAGAGGAACAGTCATTACCTACTGCACCGTCGTTGTAATTGGCCCCCTCCCAACTCTATCCCTGTGGCCCATTCATCCCCATTCATGACTGTTCTATGTACTCTGCCCCCTTCCCTCATCCACCCAGCCCTCTCCACCCAGGCCTAGCCCATACAACGTGCTCCCTGTGTACTAACCTGTTGGTCTGGAGGACCGTAGAGTAGCGTGTACTGGGGGAGGACCCCATCACCAAGTTTCTCCAACTCCTGTGCAGTGAAGGCAGGGGCCCTTTCCCCAGACGCAGCAGCCATCGTCGCTTCCAGACCGAGGTCACAGCAGCACTAGCAGTGTAGGTCCTCTCCTGTCGAAGGTCAGGTATCTAGTGATTGAACAGATAGAAAATGGTGGTGACGTCCGCAGCGGTGACGTCCGCGGCGGTGCGCATCATCACCGCCAGCGCACCTGTTCATGGGCTCCTGGGACCCATAGGGTCCCATGTTAACCAATGCAGCATTTTCGCCGCGCTCTACGACCGCCTACCGCGACGGTGTGCAACTCCAGCGTAGTTACCCCACAATTCCATTGTCCCATTTTAGAGATCAGGCAGCCGCCATTTCAGGGTCCCACATGGCTTAATTTACTATTGCGTCACACATACCGAGGCCTACACTCAAAACCTTTCCCGGATGGGTTAATTGTCTGGTGTAGTCTTGTGTATGACTGTGGGTACATACCTGAAGGAATGCTGACAGTTTTTTCGCTGTTGTCCTTTTGAGGCACTGTCAGTTGGGACATATTGGAAGATGGCGGAATCCGCCGGTGTACCGACCGCTGGTGGACCTGTTGACAATGGAAGAGCGACATGTCATCGTGACCTACCGGTTTGACCGTGCCACAATCTGGGACCCATGTACCCAGTTGGAGTCTGACCTGATGTCACCAATCCGCCATCCGACTGGAATCCCCCCTGACGTGCAGGTGCTGTCAGTGCTCCATTTCTTAGCAAGTGGGTCTTTTCAGACAACAGTGGCCATGGCATCAGGGATGTCCCAGCGTATGTTTTCCAACGTCTTGTCCAGAGTGTTGGCTGCCCTGCTGAAACACGTAAGGAGATACATAATTTTCCCTGAGGTGGCGGATTTGCCTACAGTGAAAGGTGACTTCTATGCCCTTGGACATATCCCCAACGTCATAGGTGCCATTGATGGGACCCATGTAGCTCTGGTCCCCCCCGCAGGAATGAACAGGTGTACAGGAACCGGAAGAGTTATCATTCGATGAATGTCCAGATGGTCTGTTTGGCAGACCAGTACATCTCGCAGGTAAATGCTATGTTCCCTGGCTCAGTGCATGACGCCTACATCCTGCGGAATAGCAGCATCCCTGACATGATGGGTGAACTCCAGAGGCACCGCGTATGGCTATTGGGGGACTCTGGTTACCCCAACCTGTCCTGGCTACTGACCCCAGTGAGGCATCCCAGGACCAGGGCAGAGGAACGCTACAATGAGGCCCATGAGCGGACTAGGAGGGTAATCGAGCGGACCTTCGGCCTCCTGAAGGCCAGGTTCAGGTGCCTCCATATGACAGGTGGGTCCCTATTCTACTCACCGAAGAAGGTGTGCGACATCATCATCGCCTGCTCCATAACTTGGCATTGCGACGCCAGGTGCCTTTTCTGCAGGAGGATGATCCAGATGACGGTGTTGTTGCAGCGGGGGAGCCTGGGGAGCCTGTGGACAGTGATGAGGATGAAGCTGATGAAGATGAAAACGACAACAGGGAGTCAGTCATACAGCAATATTTTCAATGAGACACAGGTGAGTACAATTTCATGTTTCACATTATATTACATCTCACACGTCTACCTCTATCCTGTACCTACATTTCACTCCCTATTTGTTAACTGAGTTGTCCCCTTCCATTTCAGTTTCACTAATGTGTTGACCTACGTGTCAACAGCTTGCACCCTTGAAAGGCTTGTGATGTGTGACATAGGTATGATGACCTTCCAATGGCTAACCTTTTTTAACACTGTAATTGACAATACAAAGTTCACAATCATTGACTGACTCCAATATTATTGAGGTTTCAAGGGTGTTTATTAAAGTGCATAAAAATGTAGGGGGGTTGTGAAATGGGGAGAGGTCATGGTGGAATAATGTCCATGGCAGAGTCCAGGGGCAGTTCCAATCTGGACAGGGTAACAAAGTGGGACAGTGGGGGGACAATCAAGGTAGTCTTATTTCCTGGCGGGGGTCTTGCCATCTTGCTGTGTCCTGTTCCTGGATCTCAGGGCCCGCTTGCGTGGTGGTTGTCCGTCTGCAGGGGGTGGGGTGCTGGTGTGGTGGTCCTGTGGCCGGGCCTCCTGTCCACTAGCGCCGGCGGAGGTGGTGGGCAGTTCGTCGTCCTGGCTAGTGTCAGGGGCCCCTTGGAGTGCCACGGTGTCCCTCAAAGTCTTTTGAATGTCTGTCAGCACCCCTACGATGGTGCCCAGGGCGGAGCCGATGGTCCTGAGCTCCTCCCTGAACCCCAAATACTGCTCCTCCTGCAGGCGCAGGGTCTCCTGCAACTTGTCCAGGACCGTTGCCATCGTCTCCTGGGAGTGGTGGTATGCTCCCATGATGGAGGATAGGGCCTCGTGAAGAGTGGGTTCCCTTGGCCTGTCCTCCCTCTGTCGCACATCAGCCCTCCCAGTTCCCCTGTGTTCCTGTGCCTCCGTCCCCTGGACTGTGTGCCCACTACCACTGCCCCCAGGTCCCTGTTGTTGTTGGGGTGGTGGGTTAGCCTGGGTGCCATGTAGTGGTGGACACACCGCTGATTGACCTGTCCTGGGTAGGGAGGTATGGGTCCGCTGGGTGGGTGCTGTGCTGGTGTTCCCAGAGGGTGGCAGTTCGGTGTTGGGCTGTGGCTGTGCAAGGGGAACCGACTGTCCTGAGGCCCACGATGGTCCGGGCTGGTCATCAAGATCCAGCAGGGCAGAGCTGCTGTTGTCACTGTAGGCCTCTTCTGGGGGTGGAGTGGTGTTGTCTGGACCCTCTGGTGTGGTGACGGTCCTTCTGGTTCCTGCAGGGGTATGAGAACATGATTATTGTATGTGTGTGTTTCATGGTGTGCTATGGATGGGTGTGCGTGAAACCCAGTGCAGGCATTCCTGTGTGGGGGCTTGTGTGGTGATGGTTGGGGGGTGTTGTGGGTCTGTGCAGTGGGCATGCTTTAGTGATGGGTGTCCATGCTTAGTTTTGTCATGCAGGTCTTGGGGTTGGGATGGGTGGTTGGTGTTATGGGTAGATTAGTGAGGAGTTAGGGTGATAGGGGAGGGTGTGAGGGTTGGGGTGTGTGATAGCATGCAGGTAGGGTGGGGGATATGATAGTGAAGATTAGACTTACCAGTGTGCGTTCCTCCGACGACTCCTCCGAATCCCTCAGGATGCAAGATGGACAAGACTTGCTCCTCCCATGTAGTTAGTTGTGGGGGGGGAGGTGGGGGTCCGCCGCCAGTCCGCTGTACCGCGATGTGGTGCCTCGATACCGTTGAACGCACCTTTCCCCGTAGGTCGTTCCACCTCTTCCTGATGTCCTCCCTATTTCTTGGGTGCTGTCCCACAGCGTTGACCCTGTCGACTATTCTTTGCCATAGCTCCATCTTCCTGGCTATGGATGTGTACTGTAACTGTGCACCAAATAGCTGTGGCTCTACCCTGATGATTTCCTCCACCATGACCCTGAGCTCCTCCTCGGAGAAGCGGGGGTGTCTTTGGCGTGACATGGGGTGGTGTGTGTGATGTGTGGGGTGGTGTATGTGTTGATGAGTGTGGTGGGTGTAGTGGTATGTGGTGTTTTGTGCGTGGATGTTGTGTGGGTGATGGTGTAGTGTGCCTCTGTGTGATGGTGTTATCTATTCTGTGCTGTCTCTCTCTGGCCTTCGTCTCTAATTTGTGGTCGTAGGGGTTTGTGGGTGATGTGAGTGTGTGTTTTATATTGTATTGGATGTGTGAGAGTGGTGTTTGTATGTGTATCAGGTGTGTGTATTTTGAATTGTCCTATGTGGCGGTGTTTTGGAGAGGTGTGTGTATTTTGAGCGCGGCGGTGTGTACCGCCAATGGAATACCGCGGTTGAAAGACCGCCGCGTGGATTCGTGGGTCGTAATAGCATGGGCGTGTTTCTGTTGGCGTGGAGGTGGAGGATTTGTTTCTGCATATTTATCGCTGACCTTCGGTGTGGCGGACTTGTGTGGGTGTCTGAATTTCGGCGGATTCCGTGATGTGTGTCATAATAGCTGTGGCGGTCTCCCGCGGCGGCGGCGGTGTATTAGCGGTCTTCGGCACGGCGGTAAGCGCCTTTTACCGCCAATGTTGTAATGACCCCCATAATGTCCTTTTAGAGGGAATTGTTTATGTAATTTCTGCCTCAAGCATGCCTTCTTATCTATTGTTTGGGAACATACCTGTGTCAGGGGTTCTACAAGATCTGTAGAAATACATCTCACGCAAACAAGGTTATCGAGGGATTCCTGTCAGATGCCATAAACTCTATCTATACTACACATGGCCTTGATACTGACCCAGCCTTCATGTCATACGGAGTCTGATATGGAGACCTCATTCCAAGGTAACGAGGGTTGGGTGGGTATTCTCATGGCAATGGTACTGGCTTTAACACACCTAGCTCTCTTTAGGTTAGAGATTGGGTTCATCATGCTAGGTTATTAGGGCCTTGTTCACATCTCATGTTATTGCAAGATGATGGGGATATTTATAATCATGACTCTAGCTTTAGCTTTTACAATTCTGTTTCTTGCATTGTTCATTATCCTAATCATTGCAGCTCATGCATTTTACAGTAGATTGCAGTTTTGTTAATAAAACCTACTGAAAACTTTACTGCATATCCTTTATTGCCTGTGTATGACTGAGACTTGTTGCTCATGTGAGAAAAGGACAATCTCAGTTTAACCACAACTCCCCCGAGAAGTCGCATTCTTGAGTCCATGCGTAAAGGCTGCCACAAATCACCTTCTACTGTTTGAGGTACTGCTTGTGAGCCGGGAGAGTTAGGCCTGCAGTTATGACTTGGTGTAGGATTGGCCTAGTCGCCTACAAACAAAAGTGCTATCATCCCTAAACCAGCAGTCTTGCCTAGAGCAAGAGTCCATCTACAACAGTCTATAGCAGGCTGACGTAGCAAATTAAATGATGACCAAACCCATTTTGTTGGAGCAGGGCAAAAAGATCTTCCCAGTTAACTGTTTTGAAAGCTTTATAGAAATAGACTACAAAAAGCGCCTGGTGGCCTGCAAGTCTCTGCTCACTTTCAGTGTATTGTAGACCCTCCAGTTGTTGTGTCTGGTTGCCCGCTGGGACATAAACCCAGACTGTTAAGGGTGTATTAGGTGTTAAAGCACCCTATTCAGCGTATTAGCCAGCCTCTTGGCCCAGACCTTTACTTCAGTATTCAGCAATGGAATAGGTCTGTGTTCTTCACATTTAGCGCCTGAGAGACCAGGATTCGGTATTACGACTATTTTGCCTGCCCTCAAATCACAGGATAGTTCAGCATGATCTATGGATTTGTTAAACATGCTCAGCATCTGGTGATCCATAGTGGGCCAAAGCAGGTGCCAGAATTTTGCTGAGGATTAGTTTGGTCCTGGTGCCTTTCCTGCATGGAGCTGGCCTAATGCTGCCCCTAGCTCGTCACTATTGGCCTCTGGTTCTAGAGTATACCGTTGCTCAGGTGTTAGTCATGGGATTGGCATATCTATTACAAATTGTTATAAATCTTCGGGTGGGCCATCTGGCTGTTTCTCAAAGAGGTTGCCATAATAGTTTGCAATCTCAGCTGCCATATCTATGCTGCCTGTAACTAGAGTACCATCCTCCCTCTCTAGGAATGCCACCGGTGACCCCGACTGGCGAGGTGTGACGAGCCAATGTAATGTTTTGCTAGTTTTGGCGTCCCACTGGTATATATGGCTACGGGCAGTGCTTAATTTGTGCTTGTTGTTTCCGGTGCTGAGCACCGGCACTTATTTGTGAGGGCCGGGGCTTATTCTCATGCCTCAAGCATTTGCTGCGAGCAAAAGACACATATGTGAAAGACGGAAGAAGGAAAAACTAAAAAGCGTCATAAAGGGAGAAAGTAGAAAGTTGCAGGATGAGCTGAAGGGGCAGGGATGGCTGTAAATGGATTGAAGGGGCCCGAAATGGCTTCAGGATTACGCTGCCTCAATATTCAATGCTGGCAGATTTGATTACAGCAGCCTCATGTTTAAGAGAAGGGCTTTGAGCACCAGGACCTCTTAATTTACAAATTAAGCACTGGCTACGGGTGGCCCTCCACACCTCCCTAGCTTCTTGGGTGAGCTCTTGTTTAAGAACGTATTGAGCATGAAGGTAATCATGGAGATCCCCCTGAAAAGTGGCCATGTATTGGCTCCCAAGGGATAGTACATGTGTCCCTATGTCACCTACCCTCTGACAAAGGTCGACCTGCTGGCTTTTGCAGTAACCTCTCATATTTCCATGTTGCGCGGCCTTCTGTGCCAACCACAGAACCATCAGAGAGTCAACGGAACCAAAGTTTTCTCTAGAGAATCTCTGGCACCACTGTATACATGTTTCTCTGAAGTCTTCATCTCATAGGTACTATTTTTTGGGACACCAGCTTGTCGATGCTCTAGGGGGGCCCACTCTATCTCCATCAGTACTGGGGAGTGGCCAGGGAGACCTCTCTCCATCAGGCTTATATTTCATACCTGGTGACCCTCTCTCTGAGGAGTAACAAAATAGTCCAGTCTGGAGAAGGAGCAATGGTCTCCAAAATAGAACATGTACTCTTTCTCCTTTGGGTGATGAACCCTCCAGACATTGATCGCTGTCAGGTTATGCAAAACCCTGATAACAGTATGGTACCACTTCTCAAGCCAGCGGTTGTGTCGGAGCGATCAAGTCCAGGATCACAGACTCTGTTAAAGTCCGTCCCCGTAGTTCCATCTGGCAGTTCGCGTATAAGGGTCCCAAAAGCATCCAAGAAGGTAGCAGTCAAGGGGGAAAGGAGGAGCATTCACACATATAATGGATATTGGAAGAACCCCCTCCAGTATTCCTGTTATTGCAACATGTGTACCTAAGCCCTAAGCTGTATTTTCATACCTTAGTCACCATTAGGGGGACCCTCCTGTTGATCAAAATGGCCACCCCTGCGACCCCCAATGAAAGCCCAAATGATGAATTGTGGAATATCCTCTGTGGGCAAGAAACAGACACCTAGTTCCCATGAGATGCGTCTCCTGGACCAGCAGGATATTCACTCTGTGATGATGAGCTTACTTGAGCACTGCCCTGCAGTATAGCCATTTTAGTTATAGCTCCATGCACGTTATTTTAGCATAATAGGCCTGCCGCTGTGCACTTTAACCTAGATATATATTTTTTTCAGCTTTGTTTTATTATTCTTGCAATAGCCACTTTTGCGGTTTTGTTTTATTTCTTTCTATCTAGCTGTTTTTGCTGAGGCCAGCACTATGTTCTTAAACAAGACATTCTTTTTCACTCTGTGCTTCTTTCAAGGCTGCAATAAGATAGGTTGCCAGTGAACGTGGTATGAGGTTTGTCTCTGACATTCATAGAAAAACACACATCCTAACGTACTGACATTTTCTCAGAACATCAGCTGTTTTATAATAAAAACTCTTCCCTGTCCTTAGAGCTTAAAATGCTGTGCTGTAATATAGCCTAGGTAGGAATTAGTCTATTGACTCTAGTGACAATATGGTAGAAATTATTTCTATGGTTTACTCTCCTTGTCACAATTTTAATCGTCTCATGCTGTATCATCCTGGTTATTACAGTACATGCTTTGCTAACTAAGATGCAGTTGCTTCATTAAAACCTTATTGAAACATACACTCCCTCTGTTTGTCATTGTGTATGTGAGACTAATGTAACTGAGAGAAACGGATAAGACCTAAGTGACAACAGTTTCTCTGGGAAATTAATTATGTCATGCGCTCAGCTGCCCAGTCATCCTTGCCCTTGGGTAGAGATGAGGCACTGCTAGTTAGCCAAAGCAAAACATGGATTAGGGTGACAGGTGACACCTGTAGTGGATCAAACTCAGTCTCCCACACCGCAGGTGATTCTGCCGCTCAAAATCCAGTAGTCTCATTAGAATAATGAGAGCCTACACAACAGCCCCTCTCTTCACCTTAACTAGTAGCCCATTCATGTTCCAGGATAAGAATGACATTGGCAGCTTCACCGTTTCCTTCAATGCAATCTGTCTGGAGGGGGAAGTGAGTGTGATATTGATGACATGAGTGGAAGCATGACACCTAGATGTGCCCTGTCTGCGATGCAAAGGTCATAATGTGGAATTAGTCTCAAAATGTGAGCAACCCCTTCCCTCTGCCCTACCCGGATCTGCCCCCATACTTTGCAACCTAGAAGTGCCTATTGTGTGCCTTATGGGGAAAGCCAACCGGGCTATTCTAGACATTCCAGATCCCCTTAAGGGTTAACTCCCTTCCTCTACCATAACCCTCACACCCTACAACTTAAATCAAATAAGTTTACAATTAGTATGCAAGAGTTGGTCAATTGGGGGTGGTAACTACAAGTTAATGCCTGTGGTGTTCTATTGGGCGATAACTACATATATGCTAGTCCTGTGAGATATGGGACTCAAGTCTTAGTCTTGTGATGGTGATCACATCTTGTGTGGAGCAGCCTCGGCCGATAGGGATGCACCCTCCGCAGTTGTGGAGGCATCATGTCTCTCTGTGTTATTCTCATGACACAAAGACCAGGCCCTCCTGTCTTTGCATATCAGGGGTTTTTGATTTTGATGGCTGTACCGCAACCACCAGAGGGGCCTCTTGCTGCCCCCTTCCCACTTTCTTTCTGATCCTCTGCTGTTCCCCCCTCTCTAGGCCGGTCATTCCTCTTTCACAGAGGTTGGGACACTTTGATCCAGTCCCTTCAGGGATGTCAAAAGACAAGGTTTTGTCCTAGAAAAGGACCTTCAGCCGTGTTTGAAAGAGCTCCATAAATTTTTTTCCATGGCCCTAAGTTTTTGTTTTGCATCCTGGAATGAATGTCGTTGTTGCTGGACCTTCTGGGTGTAATCTGGAAAAATCATAATGGGGAGCAGCGACACATTAAGGGCCTCACGGCTCGAGCAGCCCTGATGATCGCATCTCTATCCACAAAATTAAGAACACGGGCAATAAAGGGCCTGGGAGGAGCCCCACCTGCGGTTTAACCATCAGGGCCCAATGAGGTCTTTCAATCACAAAACAGGTTGATAAATCAGTAGTGGGTACCCATGTCTTAAGTCAGTCAGATATGAAGGTTGAAGGTGAGATCCCCGCCGCCCCTTCTGGAATGCCCACAATGCAGAGGCTGTTCCATCTCAGCCTACCATCCTTGTCTTCCAGATGAGCTGCCAAATGGATGACCTGGTGTTGCAGGGCTCTCAGACACATCTTGTATGGTATAACCATCTAGTCTGTTTCTGAGAATGTGCTTTCAACCTCTGTAACTCTGTGCATCGTATTTCAGAGGTCTTAACAAATCAGAGTGAGGTTGACCTAGACCTCCCCCATTTTTCCTTACAGAGTGTCCTTGAGTTTTTTTATCTCCTGCAAGACAGCAGAGTTTTGCAGAATCTCGTTCTGCTGGATCGCTCCCCTCACTGAGCCACCTTCCGCCTCTTCCAAAGTTTGTTTGGTGTATATGTCAATTTTGGCTTGGAACGCTGCTGCTATAGGTTTGCCTCCCGCCATGATTCTCTCATGGTCCAGAAGGAGACTCCACTGCCTAAGGAAGGCAATACTTTCTGGGGCTAACAGCAAGGTCCCTCCAATGGATCAGATCAGAAGTTCTTTTCTCCTGATATAGGTTGCCTCCTGGTCCGGCCCCTTCACATAGTGCTATCATGTTCTGGGGCTCCCTGTGATGCAGGCAGAGCTTCAGGGGCAATGGGCCAGATGGAGCCCACGGTGTTCCCAGCCTCTCACCAAGGTCCCTTCGGTCTTACACAAGGGCCTCTTTCAACTTCTCAGAGGAGCATGTGAGGAGGTTGTCAATCTCCCATGGGCCAGCTCTCTGTGACAGGCCATAGCGCCCCAGTCCCCCCCTCATTCCTGGGGGGATGACCTGGGGTCCCCACAGCAACAGTGCAGCGTGGCACGTTTCCTTTGTGGGGCCTCTCCAGCATCCTGTGCTGCCAGTCAAATGCATGTGGGGTGATCCACTCCAGTCCCCCGGCTCGCCTGTGCCTTCCTCACAGGCCTGTCACATCGCTTGCGGTGGGGTTGGCCCGGCTCACCGCTCCCAGCATGCCTACACCCATTGTTGGTCTCCCCTTTCAGTCGCCTCAGATGGTGCCCTTCAGCGGTGGCTCAGGCTGCAATCATCAATCCTCCCATTTTGTGGTTGATAGAGAAGGTGCTTTCATAAAAATTATTAATGAATATTCATGTATTCTGAGTAATGGATTTGCGTAGAAAATACATTAACCTAGAGAAAAATAATGCACGCATATGAAAATGTGTCCACGTGAGTGGCCGTCAATGTTCACAAAGTATACTTATTAATGACTTATTAACATGAAATATGGAGTTTATGTTTGATTAATGTAGTAGTACATTATACTAAGGGTTATACATTATGTATTAGTTTATTAATGGTAGTCCTTAACTTAGAGGAGGTCTTGGCCTAATTGCACGGCCTCATGTCAAGCTGTATTTCTAAACCGATTAATAAAATGTCTGCTTAGAGAATTAAATTGTGATTTTCCACTGTGCTGACCAAATGTGCTTGTAGCTAAAAGTCTTTCTCATGAGAACCGATTGCTAGAAGATACTGATCTTGCTAATTGTAACATTGTAAGCATGATATGTGTAAGACTGACTTTCTCAGGAGGAGAACAATAGAGACACTGACTAGCGTATAAGCTGCAACAGTATTTTTACCTGATGAGCCCGATGATGAGGCATTACAGGAGAAGCCAATCAGTGAGTCTCCACCAACTCCCACGACACCATCAACTCCGCCGAGCACCTCCACTTTAAAATCCACATCAACGCCAACAACACACTCAGAGGAACACTGATCTACAGACCCCCTGGCCCCAGACCACAGTTCTGCGATGACATCGCAGACGCCATCAGCTCCCAAGCCCTCGCCTCAAAAGACTACATCCTCCTCGGTGACCTGAACTTCCACCAAGAAAATAACAACGATATCAACACCACCAGCCTAATCAACAACCTCGCCAACTTTGGCCTCAAGCAACTCGTCACTTCACCCACCCACTCCGCAGGCCACACACTCGACCCCATCTTCTCAGCCAGCAACCATGTCTCCTTCAGCCACACCACCAAACTCAGCTGGACAGACCACCGAAGCACACAACCCCCGATGCAACTGGAGCAAAATATCAACAGATCAACTGATCTCCAATCTCGCCCGAGCCCCACTTCCTGGGACCCTGGACCCCAACACAGCTGCCACCAACCTGCATCGCTGGATAGAAGACTGCGCCAACACCCTTGCACCGCTCAAAAAAAAAACAAACACCTCCCACAGAATCAAGGCCAGCTGGTTCACCCCAGAACTACAGGAATCCAAAAGGCTATGTCGCAGAATGGAAAAAACCTGGCTCCTTGACCCTACCAACTCCAACCACATCGCTTTCAAAGATGCCCTACACAAACATCACCAATTGATCCGCACCACCAAAAGGACCCACTTCAAAAACCGCATTGACGCCAATGCTTACAACAGTAAAGAGCTCTTCGGCATCATCAATGAGCTCTCCACCCCCAAGACCTGCTCCAACGAACCCCCGCCATCACAGGAGTTCTGCAACTCATTGGCAACCCACTTCCGTCAAAAGATAGAAGAAATCCATAATAGCTTCAAACCCCAGACCCACCAGCTGACCACAAACACCCAAGAACCCAACGCTCCAAGCAACACCCACTTCCTCCACACCTGGACCCCCGTCAACATAGAGGACACCACCACCACCATGGCCTCCATCCACTCTGGATCACCATCGGACCACTGCCCACACCATATCTTCAATAAGGCAAATATCATCATCGCCCCCACCTCTGCAGAACCATCAACAGCTCCTTCGAGTCAGCCACCTTCCCAGAAAGATGGAAGCACGCAGAAATCAGCGCCCTGCTGAAGAAACCAAAGGCAGACCCAGACGAAAAAATAGTGAACAGCCAACTATTCCGGTTCCTGGAAGACAGCAAGGTACTCGACACCTCTCAATCCGGATTCCGCAGAAACCACAGCACCGAGACCGCACTCATTGCTGCCACAGACGACATTAGGACCATGCTCGACGAAGGAGAAACAGCAGCACTCATCCTCCTGGACCTCTCTGCAGCTTTCGACACGGTATGTCATCACACTCTCCGCACATGCCTCCACAACGCTTGAATCCGCGACAAGGCACTCGACTGGATCTCGTCATTTCTCTCAGGCAGAACCCAGAGAGTCCGCCTTCCAACGTTCCTGTCAGAAGCCTCCAGAATCATCTGTGGCATCCCCCATGGATCTTCGCTAAGCCCCACGCTCTTCAACGTTTACATGGCCCCCCTCGCCAACATCGCACTAACCCACCACATTAACATAGTTTCCTACGCAGACGACACTCAGCTCATCCTCTCCCTCACGAAAGACCCTACAACTGCAAAGAACAACCTCCACAACGTACTTCATGCCATCGCCAGCTGGATGGAATCAAGCCACCTCAAGTTAAACACAGACAAGACAGAAATCCTCGTCTTTGGCACCAACCCCTCAGCTTGGAATGACTCCTGGTGGCCCACCTCCCTAGGATCCGCACCCTCACCTACCACCCACGCACGCAACATGGGCTTCATCCTGGATTCCACACTCAGCATGACTCAGCAGGTCAATGCCATCTCCTCTTCCTGCTACAACACTCTCTGCATGCTCCGCAAAATCTTCAAGTGGATTCCCGTCGAAACCAGGAAAACTGTCACCCACGCCCTGGTCAGCAGCCGATTGGACTATGGAAACACCCTATATGCAGGAATAACAACCAAACTCCTAACAAAGCTGTGAAGAATTCAGAACATATCCACCCGCCTCATTCTGGACGTCCCACGCCGCGACCACATTTCCCCCCACCTCAGAGACCTACACTGGCTACCAGTATCAAAGAGGATCACCTTCAAACTCCTCATCCACGCACACAAGGCTCTCCACGACACAGACCCTGCCTACCTCAACGACAGACTCACTTTCCACACCCCCACCCGCAATCTTCGCTCTTGCCTCCGTCCCCCGCATCCATCGCACCACCGCCGGAGGAAGATCCTTCTCTCACCTAGCCGCCAAGACCTGGAACTCCCTACCGCTCCACCTTCGCCAGGCCCAAGACCTCTTGACATTCAGGAAACGCCTCAAGACATGGCTCTACGACCAGTAGCTCCCCCCCCCCAGCGCCTTGAGACCCTAACGGGTGATTAGTGCACTCTATAAATCCTTGATTGATTGATTGATTGATTGACATGTGAACCATGTGCTAGTAGAAATTTTAGATTTTATGTTTTAGTTTTATTGGACAAAGTGTGAAAACAGAATCCTTTGACCAATAGGGACTTGGGAAGTAGTAAATCTAACTTAGCCGGACTACACTGAGAAGAAGCTGCCACTGTGCATTTGTCTTTTGCCTAGCACATTTGCCCATTTTCCTTGTTGTCGAAAGGCTATTACTTTCTTGAGCGTCTTGATAAGAGATGTGCTTAACTTTAATGCTTAAGGACTTTGCGTCTTCTGAACTTTGAAGCTGAATCCTGATGCCTTGTTGACTGAACTGATGTTGTGATGACGAAGACTATCTTAGCTTGCCTATCCACTTGAGGAGAGGTATACCATTACCAATGTGATTTGCAATGCATGTTTGTATAAATGTTTAGGTACCAACTGCACTATTTTGATAGAGCTATAGTTAGATGTTTTCTAAATTTGTGTTGACTAAATTGTTTTGCATGAAGCTCAACATGCCAATGCTTATCTGATGATAAATAAGGATCCTCACTAATGAGAATTTGCTATAGGGAGTAACAGTCAATGTTTTTCTTTGCTGAATCTAAATGTATGTAATATTGTTTGCCAAATTGTTGTTGTTATTACTATTGCTCTGTACCTTTAGAATGTGAAGCTGCTCAAATTTTGTTTAGATTGTATTTCTTTTTATTGCTTTGGACAGACAGTGATGTTTTGTATGTTATCATTTGATATTGAGATTATCATGCATGATATTAGCATTGTTATTACAGGGAAATAAGTATTCTAACTTTTACTAAAAGGTGTGGTTTTTCATGACTAAAAGGTCATGGTGTATGAAAATGACTGACTCCTATTGATTACTAATGTAATTGATTATTGATGTTGATAATTAATTATTGATTATTGACCTGTATGGAAATCAAAAGAAGAGAGGGACCGGGAGATTAATGGTCCAGTGTACACTCTCCCAATGTGAACGTTAAAGAAAGAAGGGTACACTGTTCCAAGGAAAGAGAGAGAGGACCTCTAGTCATAAGGTCTACATGTTTCGCATCTGTTGGTCCAGCTGGATCCAGTGACGCTTCATCAGGACCATAGAAAACAAACGACTTCTCCAAACTATAAACTAATGTGGACCCTAATAGGGGGCAGAAAAAAGCAAAAAGCAGTCACTTACTTTGATCTACTTGCTAAGTCAAAATAGGTCACCCGTCCCCGGTATCAGGATAGAGCTCATAGGAATCGCATTATTTATGTGCTGTCCGTAGGCCAATAAACCTACCCTCCTGGCAAGCTATCTACCGGGGACGCATAATTGGTTTAATCCTCTTGTGTTGAGAGTAGGTGAGCATTATTACTCACCCTTCTACTCCCACTTTGTTTTTAACCTTGGTCTCCATCAAATCAACACTGATTAAATTTATGATTAATATGTTTTGATGGATAGCCAATTTTATCATTTCATTCTCTCCATTGTTGCTCTGGTACTTGATACTAGGTACCTTATTGATACTATCTGATTTCATCCGCTACTATTTGAGCAATACGGTTAAGAGCCCCCCTCGGGGAGCCCGTTAGGCATTGCAGCACCAGCCTAACGAGGAGCCTTCCCAGTGATGAAGCCAGACATCCAGTGTGATGCATGAGGGTTCTCGCTCCTGTAGAACTAGGTTCTCTCTCTCTTTCCTTGGAACAGTGTACCCTTCTTTCTTTAATATTGACCTGTATGTCCTGGAGATTTGGTGGGAACATCTTAATTGCGAGTCAAAAAGTTGATCGACCCATTCGCGTCCCCTTGTAAGTTTACTTATTAAGGTCAGACGCGCTAACATGGTCACTCTGCTGCTGCTCTACTCCATTGCGATCTGTTCTGCCTATTCTCTCGCTGCCACCTCGGCCTTCTGGGCCCACCCTAGGCAATGTCTGGCCCACTGTCTGCAGTGCTTTTACGCCCACGGTCCAACCCACTGTCACTGCGAGGGCCGTCTCACTACTGCCCAGATGGACAGGCAATTCCAAAGCAGACCCAAGGCAAGCAGAAATTAGGCAGGAGAGACTCGGCCCTGGAGCCCTCCGAACCACATCCGTCTCCTCACACCGTGTTCTCATAGTCATGGCCCGGAAGGGCCTCTTTGCACCGATGCTATAGTTGCAGCTCCAGGACTTTTTCGGCAGGCCTCACTGCTGCTGTTTGGGGCCTCTCCTCACAGCGATAGGGTATTCTCTGCCATCTGTTCCTCAACCTGGGCTAGTCATCCTGGGGAGCCGGCAGATTTCTCCAGAATTCGGCACGATGTAGCGAAGCTCACTTAGGGCCACATGTACGTACGTTTGCGACTCGCAAATCAGATGCAGCACTTTTTGCGACCGTGCAAAACGCGAAATGGTATGTACAAATGCCATTTCGGAGTCCCAAATAGCGATGCGTCCAATTACCGAATCGCAAACATTTGTGACTCGAGTGTGCCTCTGCTGTATGTGCTGGTTAGACACCTCCCACTTCCATAGGGGGTACTTCCTGAGTCTGAGGTCATCATCCAGTACCAGAAAGTGTGATTTTTTTTGTTCTGCACCCTTTCGCTAATTGCGACTCAGTCGCAATTTGCGATTCTGTTACACACCCATGTGCAATTTAGGAAATTGCAATTTGCGATTTTGCAAATTGCGATGTGATGGCACCAAATCGCAAAATTGATTCGCGATTTTTTGTTACATCCCATTTTGCGAGTCAGAAATAGCGATTCGCATTGAGTCGTTATTTCCGACTCGCAATTTTTTAGCTTTGTACATGTGGCCCTTATAGTCCAATCCACCATGTTCCACTGCTTGGCCACGCCTCCCCAGTTTGCGAGTTTTGAAGACAAACTGTGGAAGATCCAGCACCACTGCACCTAACACTGCATTGCTGTGAGGAGATTTAGTGAACAGGTCAGAGGGGTTTCTGTTTATTGTTCTTTTCCATAGCTGAGCAGCGCAGTGATTGAGAAAAATGAAAGCGAGCCCCAAACCAGAAGCACTTCTGTTTCCATCTCTTCCCTGGCACTAATTATTTTCTCCAGATAAATGTGGATATGTGGCTGGTTATCTGCATGATCTCTCTGAAAGCAGAGCAGCTACTCCACCATTGCTCAGCCTTGCCAAATAGGCTTTATCATTATCTTGCAGTGTTTATTGTCAGTACTGAAGGAAGCTGTGGCAGAATTCTATCGGCAATGCTTGGGATTCCTATACATGCGCATTTTATTATGTGCAACCAAAGTGACCTCACACTGTGTGTTTTCTCCTCTCCCATGGTGTTGTACGCTGGCATTTATTTCTCAATGGAGTTCTTTACATTTGGAATAGCGATTTCCTAATTGTGGTACGCATGGAATCGCAATTAGGAAACCGCAATTCCAAATGTTCGTACATGTGACTCTAAATGTATTCTTAAAGCAGTGGAAACAAACTTCAAAGAATGCACAGCATTTTTTCTGAAATATAATTAAATGCCAGCTACAAGTAATTTGGAATCATGAGTATGAAAATTCACTTTTTTTAATGGAGCTTTCTCCGTCTGTGGGGCACGGAGTTCTTCTCTTGGTATTTCATTTCAGGAATAAATGCATTCTGATTGTTGGTATCTGATAACTAACTCACTTGACAAGAATGATTTATTAAAGGAGAACCAGGATTGCAAACACAGTGTCTGATATAGTTGAGGTTACCTTGAAAACTTGTAAGTGCTCTGAAGGTCATATGTTTGAATCCTACCAAGGCTGGCTCAGCAATCCATCCTTACTACGTCGAAAATGCAGGGAACCTGCTTTGTAAATATTATAGTGAAGTGGAAAGGGATAGAGTAGGCATACGGAAAGCACTACAATCTTACGGACCCATGATTATTCCAAAGAGGGCTGTGATTGAACAGGCATGGAGAATGAATCGTTTCTTTTATTAGAAAAAAGTAATTTCCCTAAGGAGAGGCTAAGAATTGATTCTTCATTGATACTAGTCTTCCCTCTACCTCAAAACTGACTGCATAAGCTAAAGTTGTAAATATTCAGTGGACATGAAACCTACATAGATACCTACTTCTTTATGTCAATTTTTCCTTCTGTCCTTCTATATATGGCGTCTGGTGTTGTCTCTCCTGGGACTGTACATGTGCCGATATGTTTGTTGTGCTTGCTTCAGCCTCTGTGTGCTGATTTGTAGAAACGGGGTATGTGGCTGTTACTGGTTGCTCCGGCATCTGCATAACAGTCAGCCATTCACAATTTGCTGTCAGGATTCGATTCCTACCAATATTTAACTCCCATCTCACTTGATGAATACACTCTGGGATCCTCTGCTCTCTCCTTGTCCCTATTACTTTAAGTTCCCACTTTCTCTTCGCCTACAAAACCTTTTGCCAGCTTTCATCGTCCACTCCGTTGTGGAAAAGATGATTTCCTTTACAATGCTCCTTCCCCATTTCTTCTTTGTTCTTCCATCATTCCCACTTCTTGTGAAAGCTATCGTTTTGATATGGCCTTAGAGCAGCATAAAGTGCTACATACTCAACCAACACAACACAGTATTTATATTTTGGTGCATGTGCATGGATGGGCTGCATAACAGGTGGCCTCTGTGTATGAATGATGTAAGTCTCTAAACATGTGTGCCTGTTTGCTGTTCTAGTTTGCTGTTTTAGGTATGTGGGTGGATGTAGGTGTTGTGGTCTGTGCATACATAGTTGTGTGTAGGTGTGTTGCTCTTTGTATATATTTGCATGTATGGACAAACTCTTCCAATGTGCTCATGGATGCTGTGTGTCTGTCTGCATGTGTGCATGCATCATACAAAAGTCAAAACTGTTGGCTTTGTCAAGGACTTTTATGTGATGTGTTGCAAAAATGCCTTTGGCATGAGGGGCACTGCACTGAACTCCTTTACTTCACAATTATTGTTATAGATGGTAAACCAATTCAGTGTACGTTATTAGATCGCCGCATTTTGATGGGCTACTGGTCAGACAATATTTATCCAGGAAATTCACAATAAAGAAACCTCATTGCTTCTACACTGTCCATGGTACAAAGCACTGTTGACCTCGGAATGATGTCACAGAAAGAAACTTAAAACTACCACGTGACAGATATATGTTATCTTACCTTTATAACTCATGTTAGTTATCTCAACATCAACATCGATTCTGGTCTAACATTCTCTGTACATACTGGCAATGTGAGCAATTTCTGGCTTGCAGTCTTAAAATGATACTGATGTCTCTTCACTCCTTTGGTGGTTATTGAAAAGTCAGTAAGAAAAGCATAGTTTTGCTGCACATTTTTAACTTATTGATTAATTTTCTTTATCATACAGTGGTAATTGGTGGATTTGGATTTGGTTTACTGTGAAATTTCACGATGTTCAATTTAATTGATAGCTATAATTATTATTTATAAACCATTTCAAATTATTTCTGGAAGAGAGAAGTTAGATTATGTTTAATAAGTTCCAGGTCCAGGTATGCCAACTGTTACTTAGAATGAGGCGATACTCTTGACCCTCATCAATGTTTTACTGAGAGATTTCAAACTGTAAAATCCAATTTCAGAATTGTAGAGGTGTATCCTGAAGTTTCTGTGAGATTGAAAATGTTGGGGGAAAATCAGCACTTACACTACAACTGAATTATATTATTACATATTTGCTTTCTATACAATTCAAGCTAAATCCAAGCTGTAAAAGAGCACAATAGAGATTCAAAAAGGAAATTAGACAAGATATAGCTAAGTACAAAAATTTCAAAATGGAATCCTGCCACAAAAAAGTGCAAAGTAGAGAAACACAACATGCAGATAAAACACAGAACGAACAAATATGCGTTTAAACAGACACGCATATAGACCCTTCGCCAGGTGTCTCATGCCTCCTTAAAAATTGCTTTTAGATATTTGCAAATCAGATGGGTGGTTGGATTTAACTGAATGTTTGGAGGAGAGGCGTTCAAAAAGGCAAGGTGCTGCAGATCAGAAAGTTGAGCAGACAGTTTGGTGGGCCCAGGGAATTTCTAGATCAATGATCTCCAAACTTCCCTGTGGAGAGAGCTACTTCTGATGAATATAAACAATCCTGAGATACTGCTTAATATAGGGGTTCATAAAGACCACATAACTTAAACACTGTCTTTAGAATATTCATTTCCTTTCTACAGAAGTAAGCGTTTAAAAACTATATTACAAAAGGTTTACCTGTGGTGCCCCAAAGATCAGTTTGGTCTCTTTGCTCTTCATCACGAGTTATCTCTGAGAAGTCATAGTCTCATTTGAACGTGAAATCTCATCATTCAGTACGTAGGTTGACGCTACTGAGAACGTGAGCGCTATGTACATATATGTGTTTCTGGTGATATTTGTATTGTGCATACCTGACTAGGAAGTAACAGAGTGTTGTACTTTAAAAGGGGAACTGAGAAACAATCTACAACATTGTGTGCATCAAGTGTGGATTACACAAAAACACTCCAGATATTATATTTCACAGAGAAACACAGTCAACTTAGTGTAATCAATTCAGTATTTCAGATAAAAAACAGCCTGAATGTCATATTGTCAGCTTGTCATCTGATTCACACTTGGTTACATACTGAAAAGTTTCAAAATCGTTATGACCTGAAACACTTTCACTGTCTAGCTAATTGATTTGAGATCAATTGGTTGATGTCCACAAAAACAAATAAGAACGTTCTTTTTTAAGATATACATTGCACTCTTTCCTTGGGACCATTGAAGATAATGCATGCTGCAAGCGCTGTGCAGACTTCCTTGCTGTCTATGAGAAAGTGTTCTCTGCTCTCATTTCACAGGGTGTGCCTGCCAGGGATTCATTGCACACAAATTCAAGCATGAAGAGATTGTTTTAAGAAGTCAGGAACTCTTTTAACACAGAAAGAAAGAAAGAAAGAAAGAAAGAAAGAAAGAAAGAAAGAAAGAAAGAAAGAAAGAAAGAAAGAAAGAAAGAAAGAAAGAAAGATGACTTAAAAAGAGAGGAAGAGAGTGGAAGATAGAAAAGGAAAGAGGAAGAAAGACAATGAAAGAAAGTATGAAAGAGTGGAAAATATAACTGAAAGAGGTAAAGGAGAGACTAAAAAAAGAAAAAGAGCAAAAGAAAGTAGCAACTAAAATGAGAATGAAAGGAAAGGGAGATAGAACGAGGAAGATAACATGCAATATAGAAATGAGCAAAAGGAAGGAGCTTGAACAAAGAAACCCGGACAGCAAGGATAGCAGAAAAATAAACAGAAAAACAACTCAAAGAAAGGTGCAGGAGAAAGAAAGAACAAGAAGGAAGTAGAAAAAATGTAGCTATGAGCAAAACAGAAAGAAAGAAAAAAGTAAGAGAGAAAGAAAAAAGGAAATAATAAAGAGTGAAATAAGAGTGAAGGAATCGAGAAGAAGACAAAAGAGTAAAAAAGAGAAACAAAGGAGGAACGAAGAAAAAGAAAGAAAAACATACAAAACGAAATAGAGCAAGTAAGAGAAAATAAGACAGAAAGAGGAACAAAAAGAACCATAGAAACAGAGAATGAAGAATAAAAAGAAAGAAGCAGAGAAATAAAGCTTATAGAGAGAAACAAGAAGTGAAATTGTAGGAAGTTGGCTCTGTATGTGCTATTTCAAAGTAAGGAATAGCATGCACAGAGTCCAAGGGTTCCCCTTAGAGGTAAAATAGTGGTAAAAAGAGATAATACTAATGCTCTATTTTGTGGTAGTGTGGTCGAGCAGTAGGCTTATCCAAGGAGTAGTGTTAAGCATTTGTTGTACATACACATAGACAATAAATGAGGTACACACACTCAGAGACAAATCCAGCCAATAGGTTTTGTATAGAAAAATATATTTTCTTAGTTTATTTTAAGAACCACAGGTTCAAATTTAACATGTAATATCTTGTTTGAAAGGTATTGCAGGTAAGTACATTAGGAACTTTGAATCATTTCAATTGCATGTATACTTTTCAAGTTATTCACAAATAGCTATTTTAAAAGTGGACACAGTGCAATTTTCACAGTTCCTGGGGGAGGTAAGTTTTTGTTAGTTTTACCAGGTAAGTACGACACTTACAGGGTTCAGTTCTTGGTCCAAGGTAGCCCACCGTTGGGGGTTCAGAGCAACCCCAAAGTTACCACACCAGCAGCTCAGGGCCGGTCAGGTGCAGAGTTCAAAGTGGGGCCCAAAACGCATAGGCTTCAATGGAGAGAAGGGGGTGCCCCGGTTCCAGTCTGCCAGCAGGTAAGTGCCCGCGTCTTCAGAGGGCAGACCAGGGGGGTTTTGTAGGGCACCGGGGGGGACACAAGCCCACACAGAAATTTCACCCTCAGCGGCGCGGGGGCGGCCGGGTGCAGTGTTAGAACAAGCGTTGGGTTCGCAATGGAAGTCAATGAGAGATCAAGGGATCTCTTCAGCGCTGCAGGCAGGCAAGGGGGGGCTTCCTCGGGGAAACCTCCACTTGGACAAGGGAGAGGGACTCCTGGGGGTCACTTCTGCAGTGAAAGTCCGGTCCTTCAGGTCCTGGGGGCTGCGGGTGCAGGGTCTTTTCCAGGCGTCGGGACTTAGGTTTCAGAGAGTCGCGGTCAGGGGAAGCCTCGGGATTCCCTCTGCAGGCGGCGCTGTGGGGGCTCAGGGGGGACAGGTTTTGGTACTCACAGTCGTAGAGTAGTCCGGGGGTCCTCCCTGAGGTGTTGGTTCTCCACCAGCCGAGTCGGGGTCGCCGGGTGCAGTGTTGCAAGTCTCACGCTTCTTGCGGGGAGTTTGCAGGGTTCTTTAAAGCTGCTCCTTTGGATAAAGTTGCAGTCTTTTTGGAGCAGGTCCGCTGTCCTCGGGAGTTTCTTGTCGTCGTCGAAGCAGGGCAGTCCTCAGAGGATTCAGAGGTCGCTGGTCCCTTTGGAAGGCGTCGCTGGAGCAGAGTTCTTTAGAAGGCAGGAGACAGGCCGGTGAGTTTCTGGAGCCAAGGCAGTTGTTGTCTTCTGGTCTTCCTCTGCAGGGGTTTTCAGCTAGGCAGTCCTTCTTCTTGTAGTTGCAGGAATCTAGTTTCTAGGTTCAGGGAGAGCCCTTAAATACTAAATTTAAGGGCGTGTTTAGGTCTGGGGGGTTAGTAGCCAATGGCTACTAGCCCTGAGGGTGGGTACACCCTCTTTGTGCCTCCTCCCAAGGGGAGGGGGTCACATCCCTAATCCTATTGGGGGAATCCTCCATCTGCAAGATGGAGGATTTCTAAAAGTTAGAGTCACCTCAGCTCAGGACACCTTAGGGGCTGTCCTGACTGGCCAGTGACTCCTCCTTGTTATTCTCATTATTTTCTCCGGCCTTGCCGCCAAAAGTGGGGTCCGGGGCCGGAGGGGGCGGGCAACTCCACTAGCTGGAGTGTCCTGCGGTGCTGTGACAAAGGGGTGAGCCTTTGAGGCTCACCGCCAGGTGTTACAGCTCCTGCCTGGGGGAGGTGTTAGCATCTCCACCCAGTGCAGGCTTTGTTACTGGCCTCAGAGTGACAAAGGCACTCTCCCCATGGGGCCAGCAACATGTCTCGAGTGTGGCAGGCTGCTGGAACCAGTCAGCCTACACAGATAGTCGGTTAAGTTTCAGGGGGCACCTCTAAGGTGCCCTCTGTGGTGTATTTTACAATAAAATGTACACTGGCATCAGTGTGCATTTATTGTGCTGAGAAGTTTGATACCAAACTCAGTTTTCAGTGTAGCCATTATGGTGCTGTGGAGTTCGTGTAAAACAGACTCCCAGACCATATACTCTTATGGCTACCCTGCACTTACAATGTCTAAGGTTTTGCTTAGACACTGTAGGGGCACAGTGCTCATGCACTGGTACCCTCACCTATGGTATAGTGCACCCTGCCTTAGGGCTGTAAGGCCTGCTAGAGGGGTGTCTTACCTATACTGCATAGGCAGTGAGAGGCTGGCATGGCACCCTGAGGGGAGTGCCATGTCGACTTACTCATTTTGTTCTCACTAGCACACACAAGCTGGTAAGCAGTGTGTCTGTGCTGGGTGAGGGGTCTCTAGGGTGGCATAATACATGCTGCAGCCCTTAGAGACCTTCCCTGGCATCAGGGCCCTTGGTACCAGAGGTACCAGTTACAAGGGACTTATCTGGGTGCCAGGGTGTGCCAATTGTGGAATCAAAAGTACAGGTTAGGGAAAGAACACTGGTGCTGGGGCCTGGTTAGCAGGCCTCAGCACACTTTCAATTCAAAACATAGCATCAGCAAAGGCAAAAAGTCAGGGGGTAACCATGCCAAGGAGGCATTTCCTTACAGAAATCAAGAAAGTGCGGATAAAAAAGAAATAGAGAAAGGAAAAGAAAAGAAAGAAAGATGGGATAGGATAGGAAAACGTAAAGAGAAAAAAGGAAGGAGAGGGGAGAAAGAAAGGCAAAAAAGTAGAGAGAGCAAAAAATAAAATAAAACAAATGACCAGAAGAGAGTGGGCAGCATGGCCAAGCACTGTCATCTTCGCAGGCCTATTTTCGGACTGGCACAGAAAAAGTCCTGGCGACCCCCTTTAGTGAACAAGATAGCTTAAAAAATAGCCCATGTTTGAACTTGTAAAGACACACTGCTAAATGTTTTGCAGGGTATAGTAGACTGCATGAATTTAAGCTGCTGGCAAAGTTTGTTTTAATATTGACTTTGAGGCTGCTGTAGCGGTCTATTCAGGCCATTAAAGGCCTGCTCCAGAGTTAAAGGCCTTAGCCGAAGGCGAGTGCTTTAGCAAGGGACCGGGACTTCAATTGTCAGTATAGCCCAGCTGCGAAGGGCTATAAGGCTATTAGGACATTCCGCCACTAGAGGCCAGAATGTTCTAATAAATAAACAAAGTCCTCACGGAGCACGAGGGGACTGAAATCCCCTCGGGCTCCGTGAAGCCTTTGTTCACAGCTTTTTCTGTGGACAAAGAACATTAGAATGTTAATGCTCCAGGCTTTTACCAGCCAGTAAAATCCCAGAGCACTCCATTGTTTCCAATGGAGCTCCCAACGGCCCAGCAGACCATAAAACAGGTACACAAAGAGCAAAAACAATCCTACCCCATGGTCTGTCAGATCAGCCCATCGGGCACTGCCTGAGTTCCTTCTGGGCCTGTCCAAATCTACACAGGCCTCACAGAACCTGATGTAGAAATGAGGCAGCTACATACTGTTCAACAAGCTGACATGCAATTATCACGTGCAAGCTACTTAGATCTAGGCTGAGAGCTACTGGTAGCTCGCAATCTACATGTTGGAGATCCCTGTTCTAGATGATTGGGGTTTCAACTTCTAGCACTCCTCGACCCACATAAAACTTCTAACTTCTCAACCGCAGCATATTTGAAGGAAATTATAAAGGCAAAGGTAACCAGTGTGACTAAAGAATGGGAGTAATGTGATCCAGTTTACAAAACCGGAAACAAAAAGAGTCACAGGCTGAAGGCCAGGATTGATTGGAAGCAGTGATGGAGAGGCAGACTCAACAAGAAAAGCAGTAGCGACATCTACCCAAGAAATCACTAAAGACTGACCCCTTATATATGTGCTACATATTTAAAAGACACGAGTTTTCAATACTTCAGCAAAAAGTAGGCGAATTTCTACCTTTTGCTACACAAGTAAATGTAAAATTCATGACATTTGAGACTAAAAATGTTGAAATTACTGAAGGAGAAATAGAAAAATAGTTTAAACTCAACATTTATGTTTAAGAGCTCTATTTGCAACCAAAGGATCGAGGAGCAATCGCAGTAAGGAGCGTTTCTAGTTCCTCTTTCACAACGAAAGTGCCTTTCCTTCTGAAGGAAGCATCTTCCTTTAAGTGGCTGTCAGATTAGGTCAAATACTTTTGCAAGACGCTTATAGATACTACAGGTCACAAAAGCAGTGCTGTATTCAGGTCAATATGCTCCCTGGTACCTATTGGCTGATGGCATGGCTTCTTCTCTGCTCCATTGACCTTTCTTACAATCTATTTCACTGCATCCAATAATATTGCTTAACTAAGCCTTGGAGATTGGGCTCCTTAGAACATTTATTTTTCTGCAGTGGCTCCCACTCCAATACTGCATTCACACCATCTCTTACTTCCATGCTTCTATGTCTAGAAGCATAATAATGTTAGTTAGATTAGCTCATTAAATTAATTGTTCACTTCATACCTGCAAGTCGCTTGGGCATGCACTCATCCGAGGTTGATAAACTGAATACTATTGCATTGGGTGATAATACCATCTGGAGATAATGTATGGTCATATGATGAAGTGTGTATGGATGCAGGAAGGAGCTCATATGTACTATTACGCATGCATTCATCTACAGCGTAGCTCATTTTCTGCAAACAGCTCAACCACTAAAAAACGGTGCGACATCCGACGCCCTCTGCTTCTAAGATGTGCCGTTTGGAGGACATACTCTTACTTACAGAGTTGGCGAGTTAGTGCATGCCCTGCAGGCAGCGTGGTTTAATGCAAAAACAGCTACAAATGTGCCTTCTTTATTCATTAGCACTTGTGCACAAGATCATATGTCCTTTGGGTATTACAACACTATAAATCAGCACTCTATACAAAACAAGGTATTCTTATTCAAAGCCCATCTTTTGATCTGTCCCCCCGCTTTTTTGTACTTCTTTTTGGTTTCTGGGCATTTATCACTGGAATGTGGGTCAATAGAGCCTACTGATTAGCTTTTCCCCTACATCTGTTTTGCCCTAAAAATACAACAAATTTGTGTTTAAATTGGTGTATTTGATGCTTTGATTATCTGAAAAGTGCTGAAAAGTTTGGCACAGATGCTCAGTGTGCAGATCTTTGATGTAGGCATCAATAGACTTATTTCTGACATACTTATAGAGAAAAATGTAACATGCCTTAGGAGCACAGATTGAGCAACTTTTTAGATCTGCAATTAAATGAGAAAAGGATAATTGTTGTATATTTAACCTCAGTAATTCAGCTTTTAGTGTTCACCAAGGTTTTGTGAAGCTAAAAAGTGCCTTTGTGTAAGCTTGAAATTGGCGTTTGTCCCATTTATACTTGCATATATGAGAATTAACTATGTTTCTAACTATTTTAGAAAATAGGAAATTGGACTGTTGGTTGACTGGTGTGTGAGCCTGTCACCCGTCGCTAGAAAGAAAACTGACTAGAAAACCACCAATAAGATTAGAGTACAATATATTTAAACAGCCAGGTAGTTTAAGTTTTCTTTGCCATTGTGTGGAAAGCATTGCTTAGTTTGTAAAAAACAAAAGTACCGGCCCCCAAACCTTTCCGGAGGAGGCTGTCACCAATTTCCACCACTGTCGTGTCCCACTTCCGCCATCTGGGTTAAATCGATTACACTGACTCACAAATGTCCTTTGATACAGTGCATTCTACACACTCTCAGCCGCACAGATGGTGGTACAAGGATCCTGTTCCTTCGTTGTATCGCAGATTGCAGACACAATGTTGAGCAGTCCTGCAGGCCTATAAAAGAGCTGCAAACAGACTCATGCGAGCTGATCAAAAGAAAGGCAGAACGTGAATGTCTCTCTGGTGCAGTGCTCTGAGGATACTTCTGAAACTGTAATTTGAAATCGATAATTTTACTGCAAACATAATGTCAGCAGCCTAGGCATGCCTACACCATCAGCGTTGACAGCCTTTGCTCGTCTGCTAGCTTTGACCAAATAAAAAAGTAGTGTTTTATAATGTTTTCCCTATTCTTCTATAATACTTACTAAATCTGGTTAAAAAAATATTCTGAGCAAAATGAAAACCTATCTAATTTAACAGACAGTTCCCAAGATCTAAATCCTCTCAGAGTATCCTCCAGAAAAATCCGCATATTCAAACATAGATTGAAGTATTTCCTCTAGTAAAACTATCACTGTGCTTATCCTCTTTCCCGCTCTATTTCACCCCAAAACTAAAAGCTTGAAATACATCCAAGGGTGGTCTGGCTGCTGGAAGAACATTTTAGCTAATCAATTCACCTTTCTCAAGTGGTTTGCAACTGTTTTGACTTTCCTGTATCTAATAATTTCTGGCAACAGCACCCGTACTTAGGGGAAGAGGGCTCCCTCCTCTCCACCTCTTTGCTGACATGAAGATTGTCTGTTAGGCTGAGCAAAGGTCAGGTGACAGACACTATTCTTGTACAGGTCAGGCTGCCAAGTGCTATACATTTGCTAAATGAACAGGTGCCTGGCTGTCTGCAGTGAACTACGCCAGGCTGAAAATATCACAGCCCTATCGGCGTAAGCGCTTCAGCCCTGCAAAGCGCCTTGAGGTCCGTCCCCCCATGATGCGGGAAATTGTCGCTAATAACTTCGGACCTTGGCACTTCCGTTTTAAGACCTTAAGTGCCTAGGGCAAAGTGTTTATCACTGGGGTCACCAAGTCTCACTGGTCCCATCCCACTCTGTGACGAGTCAGTGTCTGCTACCTATTCTCATTTGCTGACTTCCAGCCAATAACATGAGGTGGCACTTCCAAGCCTCCTGGAATCTCAGAGGCTTCCCTCCCACCACCTGAGATGCTGCAGCTGGGAAGTCTTATTTTTTTATTTAATGTTCGCTGCGTGCGTGCGTGTGTGTATATGTGTGAATGTATGTGTATACGTGAGTGTGTGCTGTGAATGTGTGTGTGCATGTGTGTGTGAATGCATGGGTATGAGTGTGTGTGTGTGTGGCTCCGCTCAACACCCATGTGCTGTAATTACTGGCCACCACTTGATTTCAGATTGTGAGGGACAGCAGCTCTTATACATAATAGAGATAGAAGTCTGCAAAGATGACCTACCGTTTTCTTCCAAATTTTATGGACATCTGAAAACAAGTTCACTTCCAAAAATAATCTCTTTGCTCACAACTAAGTCAGTGACTTTGCTGCCGGGGCAGTCCAGTGAGTGGGGCTAAGTGAGTTCAATCTCATAGCTGCTTGATTCTTTGCAGTCTCCCTATCCCTGCAGAAGGAGAAGGTCTGGTCATTCAAGCAGTAGTGGCTGGTAATTTGGGCATAAGGAGTTCAGGGAAATCCTTGGAAATTAATGAAACAGGTGTCCATCTGTTAAATGCTGGGCCTTGTGACTGAATGAAATAGGTGTTCATCTTTGTCGTCCAGTCCCGTGATCCAATTTTCAACACTGATTGACTGACTGGGGATAACCTTTGGGACCTTTTGAGGCATCATTGCTTATACGCACTGTTTGCTGCAAAGAGAATATAGATCTGAGACCAACCAATTTGGAAAACTCTAAATAACTGATTCAGCTTCTTTCATATAGCTGGTGCTACCAACCTGTCCTGATGAAGACCTTGCAAAATAATATTTAGGGTCAAAACGTTAATGTTCTAACGTGTAGACTGTCATTGCTTGTTACTGCTGAAATTGTACTTCACATTTGGATCAAGATTGAAAAATTGATCGTGAGTACGTTTACCATGTGTTCATTCAGTTTTTTCATTACAAGATTTAGTGCACCACAACTCACTTATGTCATGTTCACTGAAGCTTTCCCTGCTGTACCTGCCAAAGAACCATTGAGAAATGTGTTTCTTGGGAGTGATTCAATATAACTAAAATTATTAAATTCTATTTGTTATGATAACTTGTTCAGGTTGATTAGTGTTCCCAAGGAAATATAGGCATTAGGGGCCAGATGTAGCAAAGTGTTTGCGCCTCGCAAACGGCGAAAATCGCCGTTTGCGAGGCGCAAAAGCCACTTTGCTATTCAGAAATGCATTTTGCGAGTCGGCTCCGACTCGCAAAATGCATTTCCGACTCGCAAATAGGAAGGGGTGTTCCCTTCCTATTTGCGACTCGCAGTGGGATGCAATTCCATTTGCGACCGCGTACGCGGTCGCAAATGGACTCGCAGTTACCATCCACTTCAAGTGGATGGTAACCCACTCGCAAATTGGAAGGGGTCCCCATGGGACCCCTTCCACTTTGTGAATGGACCCAAAAATATTTTTTCAGGGCAGGGAGTGGTCCAAGGGACCACTCCCTGCCCTGAAAAAATACCGAAACTAAAGGTTTCGTTTTTTTTTTAAGTGCAGCTCGTTTTCCTTTAAGGAAAACGGGCTACACTTAAAAAAAAAAAAACTGCTTTATTTAAAGCAGTCACGAACACGGAGGTCTGCTGACTACAGCAGGCCTCCATGTTTGCGAGTGCCTAAACTCGCAATGGGGCCGCAATTTGCGACCCACCTCATGAATATTGATGAGGTGGGTCATTGCGACCCCATTGCGAGTCGCAGTCGGTGTCTGAGACACCGTACTGCATAGCAAATTGCGACTTGCAAATTGCGAGTCGCAGGGACTCGCAATTTGCAAGTCGCAAATTGCCGATTTGCTACATCTGGCCCATGGTTCTCTCTGAGGGAATCATTGTTTTATTAAAATATTATCCAGGTTTCCAGGAATGCAAGGTAAATCCATATACTTTTCCTGAATCATCCATGCATAAAAACATCTCCTCACCTCCTCAATCTTCTCAAATCCAACTTTTTATCTCCATTATTTTGCTGTAGTACAGTTGCTTCGTAATTCTGCTGCAGTACATTTTCTCTGGGCCAAGACACCCATTGTTGGGGTATTTGCGTGTTTCACAAAATTAAATTACATCCTGCATTTGTGGGACAACAAATTCCAGTTAATAGATGTGCAATTTGTGATACACATCATATCAAATGCCTGTGTTCAAGGATCTTTAGTGGCCAATACTCAGGGAAACTTAAAATGTACACTGGGAAGCACAAGTGAACCATACTTGAGAAAAACACAGCTAAAGACTAGTTAAATCACTAGAAATTCCAAAGGAAGCACCATGTTTGCAAAAACAAAAAAATCAACTCTTATGCAGAGGAGAAATGCAATGACTCTTTCTTTATTGAGCAGCAGTTTGGGTGGAAAGAATTTAGGGCCAGATGTAGGTAGCATTTTGCATGGCGCAAACTGCGAAAATCGCAGTTTGCGCCATGCAAAACGTGCATTGCGATACTCATTCCCATTTTGAAATGGGAATGCGACTCGCAAATAGGAAGGGGTGCCCCCTTCCTATTTGCGACTGCACCGCAATGCTAAATTGCTTTGTGACCGTGAACGCGGTCGCAAAGCAATTCACAGTTACCACCAGTGTCACACTGGTGGTAACTCATTCGCAAAAGGGAAGGGGTCCCCATGGGACCCCTTCCCCTTTGTGAATGTTGCCAGAAATGTTTTTTTAGAGCAGGCAGTGGTTCAATGGACCACTGCCTACTCTGAAAAAACGAAACCAAATGGTTTTGTTATTTTTTTGTATTGCAACTCGTTTTCCTTTAAGGAAAACGGGCTGCAATACAAAAAAAAACTGCTTTATCTAAAAAGCAGTCACAGACATGGAGGTCTGCTGTCTCCAGCAGGCCACCATCCCTGTGAGTGCAGGGAATCGCAACGGGGTCGCAAAATGCGACCCACCTCATTAATATTAATGAGGTGGGTCTTTGCGACCCCATTGTGATTCGCAGACGGTGTCTGAGACACCGTTCTGCATCCGATTTTGCAATTCAGAAATTGCGAGTCGCACCAATTCGCAATTTCCAAATCGCAAAATCGGAAATTGCTACATCTGGCCCTTACTCTCTGGAACCCTATGGCCTAAGTGATGAGCAGAACTTGCTGTATTTTCTATAAATTAATATGGAGAATACATCAGAAAGAAATCCAGGACTAGTTGAAGGTAAAACATGGTGTTGGAATCGCCTGGTATCCAACTCTCCCTCTGAAACTCAGGATGGAAAGGTATTTGTAGATACACAGGTTTCTTAAGAAAGAGTTGGGTATGTCAAACCTATTACATTTGTAAATGCTTATATAATTTGTAGATGCATTCTACCCATGATTTCAACATGTGACTCTGCTCTATGACGGTCCTTTTGCATGATATAAGGTTTTGTACTCTGCTTCCATATGTTGGAAAGCAGAGTACGAAGCAATTAATACTCATAGCCGTAGGCCATATGCACTGCCTCGCGTGTAGTGTCTCATGGTAGTTAAAGTGTATGTCAATCAAGCTGCATTCTGTGTTTTGTGAAAACAGTGGAATAACTTACCTTGAAAGTGCATGATCGTCCTTTGTCATATCACTATGGATGCTTGATGTCTAGAGTAACAGTGGTGTGCTCCACCAAGGAGTCATACAACAATGTGGAAATATATGCAATTGCACTGGGGAGCAGGTGTGTGTGTGTGTGTATGTGTGTGCGCGCGCGCACACGTAAGCGTGCGTATGTGTTTGTTTATGATACCGCAATTTGTTTATGATACCGCACTTTGTACCATCCATCACTTTGGTAGGCTGATTATCTGACTGCAGAAAGGGCCAACATTGACATCAAAACCTGCAAACTTGCTAGAAGGAATAAAAGCGTTCAGTGTCCTTACAAATGATGTTCTTCCACCGAAAAACCGTATTGTTTATCGGACCTCTGCTTCCATAAATCACATGACATCCAGCGTGCAACAGCATAGAGTGCAGACATTTTCAGGCACATCATAGCTACTGAGATGGGATTTTAAAGCTTCCTTCATGCTTACACTGGTGAGCTACCTTTTCAGATGTGTCCTTCCTTGTAAATGTTTAGTCGCATCGCAGGCGGAGCTAAGGTTTGCCCATTTAGCACATTTTGCAACGTTTGCATTTTTCTTACGTACGCTCATTTTTATTGATGCAACACACACATATTTACTGAGCAACCACCCACTTGCAGACTTTCGCTCATTTCGCTAAACCCTGCAATGATACCTAGGATTGTGGTGCGTGTTATTGTAGCTCTTTCATACTTGCATACACACAGTAGAACATTTACTCTGAATTTGAACAACACAGACACCGTCTACTCTATTTTAGAACATTGTACTCTTTCAGCGTTTAGTTGTTACCTTACCACTCTCTTTGGCACTATAACTGAAAAATTTTGGCTTTTTTTCTTTGCAACATACCATTCTTACTTCTTTTTAATACGTTTATTTTGACAAATAAACCGAGACAATAATTGGAAAAAGTTAAAGTGCCAAATTTCGCACAACTTAATATCTTTTTTTAAAAATCTAAGCTAATGGTCTGAAAAATGTGCTGTTGTGATGCCAAGTACATATTCTCTGAGACCATTTCATTTTGGTAACACTGTAACAATTAAGTTGTATACAGAATTATAAATTGGCCAGCTAGTCTACCCGTATTTTGTTCCTCAAATGAACTGCTTCTTGTTTCTTTTTTCAGTTTACATTTAACTTGGACAGCAGTCCACAGTTACTATCCAAGCAGCTTTTACCAGCAGAGGTTGGACTCGCGCCCGGTCAGTAATTACTTTGCGGAGAATGTTTTGGATAAGGGAAAGGAAGATGAATTGTGCAGTGGTTACCAGATGCAAGCACAAGGCCCCTTAAAACTGCAATAGCAAGAGCATTTGGGAAGGTAACGCATAAATACATTGCATCTAATTACCACTTCTGCCATCTAGGAACGCCTTTGCTAGTATCATAAATGTAAGAGTTCATTACAACGTAGGGGACTTTCGCAGGTTGTAACATAGCATTGTCAAAATCATTTTTAAGGGTGGGGGGCTGCTTATAAATTTTAAATCTGAAGAGCAGTGTTTTCAACTGCGGAACTGTTTCTTTGAAAAGGCGAAAGCTATCTTATTTGTTTATAATATTAGTTTTGATTTGAATCAGCCACATAACGTATTAGGTCCATATGTACAACATGCAACAAGAACAAGTGGTGGACGGAATGCTGAACAATGTCAAACATTCACCCCCAGTACAGAGATCTGGATCTAAATCCATTGTTTTTTTGCTACCCGTGCCATTCCAGTTTGAACCCAGCCATATGCAAATCAGTCATGACCCTGTTCCTCATTGGAACAGTCCAGCCCGAACTGCCAAGCCAGGACCTCCATGGCCTAGAAACAAGCATCTTAGGACCGGTTTCAGGGTATCACACTTCATCAGCCAGGCTAGCTTGATTCCAGTGGCATTCCATACATCATCTGTTCTTTTTGCATTTGTCCCCCCAAGTAGGAAGGGTATGCCCAAATGTGGGTCCCGTGCTCTCTGAGCCACTGGATTCAAGCTGTCGTGTAGGCTCTCATTATTCTAATGAGACTACTGGATTTGAGCAGCAAAATCGCCTGCGGTGTGGGAAACTGAGGCCCTCATTACGACCCTGGCAGTGGGTGATATAGTGGCAGTAATAGTGCCAACAGGCTGGCGATAAGTACTTCCAAATTATGACCGTGGAGGTGATATCTCTGATATAGAGCCAATGTACCACACCAACCGCCACAGTGGAAACAACAGCCATCACGGCGGTAGCCGCCTACAGCCAGGTGGAAGTTAAAGTTCCGCCCACCATATTAAGACCCTGCAAACCGCCACCTTTTCTGGGGCGGTACCAATGCCATCAAAAGCCTGGCTGAAACAGATCACAAAACTCAAAGGATTCACCATTTGAGACACAGGGAAGAACCACACCGCCATGGAGCAAGACCTGCAAGTATTCCCAATGATCTTCTACGTTATGCTCCTCCTGGAACACCAATGCCGACGAAGACAATGGCGGTGAGCACAGCTACCTAGCACACAAGGGAGAGTGACACACACATGCACAACACACACCATTCACACACGCACCCCACACACAATCAGCTGCAATACAAAAAGATTTTGACCCCGAAAATCTGCAGAATAATGCAAGGACAACAGGAATTGACGAAAGTGATTGTAATTAGTTCAACATCAAAATTAATAATCCGATTTGGCCATGAAACAGATATGTACACTAGTATAGAAAAGGGACACTGTCCAGTCCCTAGTTCAAAGGGCCCACATGGACACAGGGCACAGTCCAAGGGCCAACTCAAAACCTGACCACATCTGGATAAAACACTGCAGGGGCATCAGTTTGCAAATAGGCAGGCACCTCGGGGGGGCACCTCAGCCGGATGTGGTAACAAACAATCCCACTGTCAACACCAGAGCATTACACGCTCTATTGGCGACTGGAATGCAAAAACCCAGCACTCTCAAAATACTGTAATTTATGCATTTTGCTGATATGTTGTGGTTTAACCTTTTGCATTGCAGAGTTCAATCCTGAAGACTGATTTTGAATATGCTTACAAATACTGCTCCTTTGCAATGTATTGTTGCAGGTTTTCAAAGTGTGTTAGGGTGTGGCCCTTTCCAGGGTCTTCCAGATACTTTCCCTACAGCATGCCTCGGCGTGGTTGTGGGCTGGGCCAAGACTCTATAAAAGAAGAGCCAGCCCAAATCCCAGTGCTCACTATTCAGCGGTCCTGGTGCAGAACAGCAGCTATTTCCAGAGTTCCTGTCCCAGTGGCCTATTTGATTTTCCAGTCCTCTGCTTTTCATGCTTCAGTGGTGAATCTTGTTCCTGGGCGATAAGACGGTAGTTGGGTTTATTCCCAACACCGTTTATTTTCAGAACTATCGTATTCTAAAGTCTAATTATTTATTTGATTAACATATTGCTTTGAGTTCAGAAAAAGTGCACTTGAGTGTTTTGTAGTGTTTACATGGGAGTTTGTGAATCGGCAAGACTCCTGATTAGTTTTATGAAAATTTAGAACTTGTGTTTCATTACGCGCTACTATTACGGAGGCGCCGGTTTTCAAACATTGGGGATAACAACTAAAGAATTTTGGGTATATTTGAATTTCTTTTCGGTGAATATTCATATTGCAACATATCGATTTCGGATCATCTGACATTACTGTCTAGTGCTAATAGTGATATTGGATTTTTGAGCCCTGAAGAAGTCGTAAGGGATGTTAATTACTCCCAAAGACGAAACACGTGTTGGCTGGAAAGCTGGAAGTACACATTGTTTTGGATTGCTGACTGTCCAATATGAAGTCATATGTTCAATAAACTCTGGACTGATTTATTTTTCGTACTGATTTACTGATTTACTCCAAAATTTACTGGTGGCATCATGGACTGATTTTCGCAACAATATATATGTGAATTCTGTATTTTTTTGTTCTTCGTTTACTTCAGGGGCACCTCGTTGTGTATTTTCTGAGTTATGAGGTAGTTTGACCTCCAAGGGTTGGGTGTTTCCCTAGTGGGGTTCCCCGTTATATACTTGGGTGGATTGAGCACCCTGAGCGCCACATCTCCTCATTTTGCACCCGGTTCTTCTTATTTTACTATTTTTAACATGTACATGGACGTTTACGAATCGGCAAGACGTGCGATTCGTTTTATGAAGCTTTCAAACTTGTGTTTCATTACGCGCTACCATCTATTGACATTTACATGGAGGCTACGAATTGGCAAGACGTGCGATTCGATTCAAGATAATTTTAAAGCTTGTTGTTTATTGTGCGTAACCATTTCTTGACATTTACATGAAGGTTTACGAATCGGAAAAACACACGATTCGTTTCATGATGATTTAAACCTTGTTGTTTATCACGCGCTACCATTTCTTGACATTTTGCATGGTGGCATTCGAGTCAGTAGGACGTGCGATTTTCTCCTCTAGTTTATTTTATGTTGTTCATTGTATACTACCATTCTAGGACATTTGTTTGGTGGTATTCGAGTTGACAAGTGTGTGATTTATTTCTTGAACTCATATAGTATTAAGTCATTGAAACACAATTCTTCCATAGTGTTTACTATATATAAATATATATATATATATCTGTAAAGAGTGTAATCTGTGTTGAAAACATTTCAAGAAAACACAAAAGGTCAGAGTTTCTATATGTAGTATTGTATGCTACTATTATGCATGTTATTTTTTTCAGATTCATGCTTGAATAAGAAAGTTTTCATTTAATTCATCTTGATTCCATTACAGGTATCTGACCATCTTGAAAACCTAGTCATTTTAAACTTAATTCTTAGATTGCTCGTGTTTTCAGAATGACTATGCTTAAAACCTTAGTCTAGTATTGATTTCAGGTTATATTGTGTGTTCTAACCTTTTTTCTTACTATAGGTCTCCTTCCCAGCTTTTCCCTCCCTAATCCCCTCTTCCCCTCTTGAACTCTCTCAGCCTCTGTGATTTATCTATCAGAGTCTTGGAGCTGTTCAGTGGTGGACGTGTTGGGAACGTGCACAGACCCAGAGGATCTGCTGACTCTGACACCCACTGGTTCTAGAGGGGGCAACATGCCCATTGCTTTGTCCTGGGGAGTGCAAGGCCACAGTCTCTCGGATGGGTGTCTTTCCCACTGGTCCTGGAGGGGGCAACATGCCGATAGTTTTGTCGTGGGGAGTGCAAGGCCACAGTCTCCCAAGTGGGTGAATACCCCACTGGTTCTAGAGGGGGCAACATGCCCATTGCTTTGCCTTGGGGAGTGCAAAGCCACAGTCTCTGAAGTGGGTGAATACCCTACTGGTTCTGGAGGGGGCAATATGCCCATTGCTTTGTCCTGGTGAGTGCAGGGCCACAGTCTCTCGAGTGGGTGTCTTTCCCACTGGTTCTGGAGGGGGCAACATGCCCATTGCTTTGTCCTGGGGAGTGCAGGGCCACAGTCTCTCAAGTGGGTGTCTTTCCCATTGGTTCTGGAGGGGGCAACATGCCCTTTCCTTGGTCCTGGGGAGTGAAAAGCCACTGTCTCTCAAGTGGGTGAGTACCCCACTGATTCTGGAGGGGGCAGCCCGCACAGTAGCCTCTGTAGGGTGGACTACATGGCGTCTGCCAGCAGGGATGGATGCATGCAGGTGGTGGTTGTGGGAGGCTCCTGGTCAGCCCCTGCAATCTGTGATGGCTGCATGCTGGTGGTAGTTGGGGGATGCTCCTGGTCAGCCCCTGCACGCTATGATGGCTGCATGCTGGTGGTGGTTGGGGGGAGGCTCCAGGGCAGCTCCTGCACTCTGTGATGGCTGCATGCTGGTGGTGGTTGGGGGAGGCTCCTGGTCACCCCCTGCACTCTGTGATGGCTGCATAATGGTGGTGGTTGGGAGAGGCTCTGTGGCAGCTTCTGCACTCTGTGATGGCTGCATGCTGGTGGTGTTTGGGGGAGGCTCTTGATCAGCCCCTGCACTCTGTGATGGCAGCACATCTATGGCTTGTGGTGGGGGCCCTGTGACAGCTGCTGGTGGTGGAGGTGTTTGCCTGACAGCTTTCACTGGCGTAGTGTGCCTCTTCTCCTCCTAGTCATGGGTTAGAGATCCCTTACCCTTCCTGGCAGGGGTGGATGGGCTCTTCCCCTCTCTGCCTGCTGGTGCAGGCTCCTGCCCCTCTCTGCCTGTTCGTGCAGGCTCCTTCCCCTTCTTCCCAGCTGGTGCAAGCTCTTTCCCCTTCTTCCCAGCTGGTGCAGGCTCCTTCCCCTTCTTCCCAGCTGGTGCAGGCTCCTTCCCCTTCCTCACAGCTGGGGCTGGACTCTTCCCTTTCATTCCAGGTTGTGCTGCCTCCTTCTCCTTTAGTGTTGTTAGTCTGGTATCCCTACCACCATGAATAGGTGGTGCTACCACTGTCCCCGTGGACTGTTTGGCTGAGGTGCTGGGCTGTGTCCCTGGTACCCTGCCCATACCTGCAGGACAGGCGGGAGGGGTAGGGAAGAGATCAATCAGGGAAAGGAAAAGCTTTAGAGGGACATTGGGGCGGGAGGAGGGAGGAGTAATGGGAGTGGAGGGTGAGGGAGTAGTCGTCAGAGGTGTATGTCTGCTGGATTTGGGTGCAGGAGCATGGGCTGTATGCTCTTGTGAGGTGGATGACTGTTGGGTGTCTGAGTGCTTGCATTTGTGTCCTTTGGGGGGACAGACACGATGATAGAGGGCACAGGGGACGTGTGCATGGATGTTGTGGAGGTGTCTGCCAGTGAGGTGTGTGTTCTTGGTGTGGTGATGATGCTGGTAGTGGATATGGATGTAGTGCACGCAGGTATGAGTGTGGACGTAACTGGGTGGGAGGTGGAAGAGAAGAAGGAGGAGGAGGGGGAGACAGTGGAGATAGTGGATATTGTTGTGTCTGCAACTGAATGGTGTTTGTGTAAGTGCCTGTGGGATGAAGTGTGGTGCTTGTGTTTGCCTGTGCCACTCTTGGGTGTTGTCTTGTGTGCATGCTTGTGTGTCTGCGTGCTTGGGATGGGTTGGGGTTGAGGAGTACGGGACTGGGAAGTGGAAGTTGGTGGGGCATGGTTGAAACAGGGACAATGGCTGCCATCAGAGAGGAGGCCAGAGCATGAATTGATCTCTGTTGGGCCCGCAATCCACAGTGAATGCCCTCCAAGAATGCATTGCATTGCTGCATCTGGGATGCCAGCCCCTGGATGTCATTCATAATGGTTGATTGCCCTACAGAGATGGATCTCAGGAGGTCAATAGGATCCTCACTCAGGGCAGCAGGGCTCACTGGGGCAGGGCCTGAGGTGCCTGGGGTTAAGGAGATGGCCACCCTCCTGGGTGAGCGGGCACGGGCAACTCACTGAGGGCTATTGCGAGGGTGTTGCTGGTATGGGGGGTGGCGGCTGTACCTGTAGCTGGGGTAGTCACAGAGGTGTCCGCCACCACCAGGGAGCTCCCTTCGGCGGAAGTATCAGAGTCTCTGTTATCCCCTCCAGTCCCCGCCATGGTGCTCCCCTCGCCCTCTGTCCCACTGGTTCCCTCGGTGTTGGTGGACTCTGCCTCCAAGGTCCTGTGGGATGCAGCTCCCTCTGTTGCTGGTGCCTCTGCTCCTCCGCCAGATGATGCTAATGCACATAAGGATAGGATGACAAAACAAGAAGGGGGGGGAGAGACAAAGGATACACAGGGTCAGTGACTGCACCAACACCACCGGTACACAGCACCCTCACCCACAGGGAACAGGCCTATGCACTATGCATTGCACTACCAGTGAAATGGCTAGTCACCAAGCCATGAGGAGGGGCACACACCACCAACTGCAGCACACCTGGGACCCACAATGTCCTGCCCAAAAGTGAATACTAACAAGCTAGGTAAGCAGTATTTTCCATTCAACCCTTAGCCTCCAGAGGACCTACGCTGCTGTGTCTGGCCTGGCCTAGGGACACCAACTGACACACAACCACCACCCGGACACCACCCCACCAGCCATAAGTTATAATGATACCCACTGTACTCACCCCCTTGTGGCTGCTGTGATGCCCTCAAGTGCCCATCCATCTCAGGGTAGGCCACTGCCAGTATGGGGGAGTCAGGGTCCGAAGGGCACCCCTTCCTCGTTGGGAGGCCATTCCCAGCTAGGCCTCTGCGGTCTTTCATGCCCAGCGTTTCAGGTCCTCTCACTGTTTGCGACAGTGGGTGCTCTTCCTGCCATAGACCCCCAGGGTCCGCACCTCCTTGGCGATGGCCCGCTGTATTCCCTTCTTTTGATGGGTGCTGACCTGTGGAGGCAATACAGAAAGGAGAACGCCATTAGACAAACAGTCCAGCCTGTCACACTAATGGTCCACCGTACCCATTTGCATCACCACTGGCACACACATAGCCCAGCGCACAACATGTACATGGCCAAGAGGACATCCACCCCCCTCCTTACACAATGCCTTCACACGCATCTCCATGCATTCATGCCACATGCATCGTGCACACAGTGTACTCACCTGTTGGTCTGGAGGCCCATACAGCAGTCCGTACTGGGGTAGGACTCCATCCACCAGCCGCTCCAACTCCTCAGAAGCGAAGGCTGGGACCCTTTCCCCGGTCACACTGGCCATGGTAGGTTCCAAACACAGATCACAGCAGCACATGCAGTGTAGGTCCTCTCCTATGGAAGGTCAGGAAACAAGTGAGGAATGTGAATTATAATGGCAGTCACATCCACGGCGGTGCATACCGTCACCGCTGGCATAGATCCCCATTGGCCGCTGTAACCCATAGGGCCCAATATGAACCAATGAGGAATTGCACGGCAGTTCATGGCCACCTACCGCCACGGCGCACAACGTCATGGCATTACCTCACTTCCACCTATCCCTCCACACAGGACAGGCGGCTGCCATTTCAGAGGGGGTGAACAGGCCTATCGATAATTGCTGTGTCACAGGATGAATAGGCACATACTGTTGGAAATGGCCTTTCTGCAGGGACATCCCCAGACGTTTTGCCTTCCTCCTTCTCTTTTTCTGACCTAATTTTTGCTGGCTTTAGGACTCTGCACACTTTCCCACTGCTAATCAGTGCTAAAGTGCATTTGCTCTCTCCTTAAAACATGGTAACATTGGACTATACCCACTTGGACTATTTAATTTGCTTAAAAGTCCCTGGTAGAGTGCACTATATGTGCCCAGGGACTATAGATTAAAAGCTACTAGTGGACCTGCAGCACTGATTGTGCCACCCACTTAAGTGCCCCCTTAACCTTGTCTCAGGCCTGCCATTGAAAGGCCTGTGTCTGCAGTTTCACTGTCAATTTGACTTGGCATTTAAAAGTACTTGTCAAGCCTAAAACGTCCCCTTTTTGAGTGGTAGCTGCTGATCTGAGAGGAGTAGGAAGGTCATATTTAGTATGGCCAGAATGGTGATGCAAAATCCTGCTGACTGATGAAGTTGGATTTAATATTACTATTTTAGAAATGACACTTTTAGGAAATGAGCATTTCTCTGCACTTACATCTTTCTGTGCGTTACAATCCATGTCTGGCTAGGTTTAGTTGACAGCTCCTTGTGCATTCACTCAGACACACCCCAAATACCGGATACTTAGCCTCACTTGCATACATCTGCATTTTGAATGGGTCTTCGTGGGCAAGGAGGTTGGAGGGCCTGACACTTGCATGTCAAAGGACAGTAGCCTGCCCTCACACAAAGGACTGCTACACCCCCTACTGGGACCCTGGGAGACAGGATTGATCTGAAAGGGGACCTTTTGCACTTCTAAGCCACTCTTTGAAGTCTCCCCCACTTCAATGGCACATTTGTGTATTTAAACAGGGCCTCTGCCCCTACCAACTCAGACTCGTCTGAGGTAGACACTCTACCTTAAAGACACTTCCTGGAGAAGAAACTTGTAACCAGAAACTGCATCCTGCCAAGAAGAACTGCCTGGCTGCCCAAAGGACTCACCAGACTGCTTTCTGTGAAGGACTGCTGCATTGCTGTTGCCCTGCTGCCTTGCTGCTCTCTGGCTGATGTGAAAAAGTGCTCTCCAAGGGCTTGGATATAGCTTGCCTCCTGTTCCCTGAAGTCTCAGAACCAAAAAGACTTCATCTCTTCAAGAAGGACTCCTTGAGCGATGAAATGCGATGCACAGCCTGCCAGAAATGAAGCACAGCCTGCACAGCAGTGAAAATTTCACTGCACGCCGAACTGGAACGACGCAGCCTGACTTCGCAACAGGAAGATCAATGCAGCGCCAGCGTAGCAACTGGAAATTCAACTCACGGCCCACTGGATCGACGCACAGCCGACCTGAAACAACGCAGACCAACTTCCAGAGAGGACTCGACACAGCACCTGCCGTGCAGTAACAAATTCGACCCAACACCCACTGGATCGACGCAGCTCCTGTGACCTCAAGGAAATCCACTCTTCGTCCAGAGAGTGTCCGAAAACCCCACAACCCAAAGCAGATCCCCGACCGAGTGGAGGAAATCGATGTACAGTCGCCCCTGCATGAAAACTAAACAACGCATTACCGTGGGCGGCCTGAGAAATTGACGCACACCCCTTTGTTTCCACGGTTGTCTTCCTCTGTGGTTCTTTGCGGAGAATTTTCATGCAAACCAGGTACTTTGTGCTTGAAAGAGACTTTGTTTTCTTTAAAAAGACTTAGGACACTTTATATCACTGTTCAGTGATATCTCAACATATAGTTATTGCATTTTTTATCGTTTTGACCTGCATTTATCCAGATAAATATTAAATATTTTTCTGAACACTGTGTGGTGTACTTTTGTGGTTCTATATTGTGTTATTGTATGATTTATTGCACAAATACTTTACACATTATAAGTTAAGCCTGACTGCTCAGTGTCAGGCTACCAGAGGATGGGCACAGGATAATTTGTATTGTGTAGGACTTACCCTGACTAGAGTGAGGGTCCTTGCTTGGACAGGGGGTAACCTGACTGTCAACCAAAGACCCCATTTCTAACACATACTTTATAAATTACACTGTCCCAAAACATGTTTGTACGATGTGGACTGCTGTTGTGGTATAGTTGTTCAGATTGTGACAGCCTACTCACTCTTGTGTCCCTTAGATACCTACCACTGTGGATGAATAGGAGATGGAGACATACCCCTGTGTACAAACCCCTGGTGGACTTGACTACACTGGAGGACAGGCACATTATGTTCACCTATAGACTGGACAGGGCCACATTCACAGAGCTGTGTGCCCAGTTGGAACCTGACTGGATATCAGCTGTCCGTCAGCCCACTGGGATCCCCCCTCTTGTGCAGGTTCTATCACTGCTCCACTTCCTGATAACTGGTTATTTCCTAGTGACAGTGGGCCAGGCAGCAGGAATGTCACAGCCAATGTTCTCAATCGTACTAAGAAGAGTCTTGCCTGCCCTGATAAAACACATGTGCAGCTACATTGCTTTCCCCAGGTGGAGAATTTGGCCACTGTGAAGGCCGGGTCTTATGCAATGGGACATATCCCCAATATAATTGGAGCGATCAATGGAACACATATTGCATTTGTAACTCCACCCCCTGTCAAAATGAACAGGTATACAGGAATCGTACGAGCTTCCACTCCATGAATGTGCAGATGATGTGCCTGGTGGACCAGTACATCTCCCACGTCAATGCTAAGTATCCTGGGTCAGTACATGATGCCTTTGTCCCAAGGAATAGCAGCATCCCAAATGTGATGTCCCAACTACAGAGGCACATGGTGTGGCTAATAGGTGAGCCCTGGATCCCACCCAGTATTTGTTGGTGTATGCTTATGGAGTTGGCCATATATGATAGTGTATGGCTAAATGTTGTCCCTCAAAATTTGCAGGTGACTGGTTACCCAAATCTATCATGGCTGCTGACCCTTATGAGGAATGCTAGGACAAACGCAGAAGAACATTATAATGAGGCACATGGGCGAACCAGAAGGATCATTAAAAGGACCTTTTGCCTAGTGAAGGCCAGGTTAAGGTGCCTCCATCTGCTACTCACCCTAGATGGTCTGCTAGATAGTAGTGGCATGCTGCATGTTGCACAACCTGGCCCTCAGACACCATGTACCTTTGCTGCAGGAGTAGGAGACTGGAGATGCCCCCGTGGCAGCAGTGGACCCAGAGGACATTGAGGATGAGGAGGCATAGGATGAGGATGTGGACAACACAACATTGGTGATACGTCAGTACTTTCAATGACACACAGGTGAGACAGTGCTACTTCACATTTCTATGACTATTGGTGTATTCTGTGTGGCACTAGATGGTGGCATGACCCACTTCTTTCCCCTACTTACTGATACTTATGAATATTCATTTTACAGATGTTGGTGATATGATAACATTCTCCTGTTGTGATCACAACAGACAGCTACAGGTCATTAATTCTATGATCATACTTTTTACAGTTCATTTGCAATGGTTGTAGCTGTTTCAATCAATACTAATTTGCAATACATAAAATACTAGTAGTTGAGTTTTATCCAAGGGTGTTCATTGTTGTGATCAAATATAGAGGGGAAAGTGCAATGGAATGGGGTGATGATGGAAGAAAGTCCAGGGTATTGTTCCAGTCTGTTTGTAGCACAGGTGCTTTGTCCATGGGGACATAGTAAGGGGAGCAATGACAGTTCAAGGTGGATAAGGTGACTGAGTGGGACACAAGGAGGACAATCAGGAGAGTCTAATTTGCTGGTGGTGGTCTTGGCAAGTGTCTCTGGCTTCTATCTGGTTCACAGGGAACGTTTGTGGGGTGGTTCACTTTCTGCAGGGGGAGTGGTGCTGGTGGCCTGTTGGTCCTGTGGCGGGCCCTCCTGGCCACTAGCACTAGCAGAAGTGGAAGGCTGTTCAGATGACTTGCTAGTGGCAGGGGCCCGCTGGGGTGCTGTTGCCTCCCTCATGATGTTGGCCATGTCTGCGAGCACCCCTGCTATAGAGATCAGGGTGTTGTTAATGACCTGCAAGTCCTCCCTGATCCCCTGATACTGTCCCTCCTGCAGCCTTCTGATCTCCTGCACGTTGACTAGGATCTGGCCCTTTGTGTCCAGGGAATGTTGGTAGGCTCCCAGGAGAGTGCCTCCTGGAGAGTCGGTTCCCTGCTCCTGTCCTCCCCCGGCACACAACAGTCCTCCCAGTGTTCAGTGTTGGCCTGTGCCTCTGTCCCCTGAACGGTGTGAAAGACAAACAAAAGTACACTGTTCCAAATAAAAGTGTAATTAGAGAGACCTGAGTTATCAGGAGCAAGAACCCTCAAGCATCACAGTGGATGACTGGCATCATCATCGGGACTTGCTCCTCGCCAGGCCGGTGGTGCAACGCCTGACGGGCTCCCCTAAGGGGGCACCAAGCCGTATTGTTCTGATAGTGACTAGTGAGTTCAAACTATCTGGACAGGAAAGCCTATATTAGGGCACCAGCACATAAAGGAGAGAACAAAAGAGAAATAATTAAAATTGATTGTTCATCACTATAGATCTCATCATTTTAATCAATACTCAGTGATGAAGGCCAAGATTAAAACCAAAGGAAAGTAATGGGTTGAGTGTTAATGCTCAATTACTCTCAAAAGAGCAGTAAACAAGGGCGATTGTCACACTGGAAAATCCCCTTAAACTAGGGTCAACATGTTTCGCGTCGTGCGGTCACCACGGATCTAATGACGCTTCATCAGGACCAATGACAAAAGATATAAGACAGCTCTTCTCCAAATAGACAAAAAACACAGTTTAGGATTAGAAAAATGCCGGTCACTTACATTGAAGTAAACTGGCTAAGTCAAAGTCAGGTCGCCCTAAAAGACACAAGGTAAAAACAGACACCAAAATATACCCGAAACGTGGTTGTATAGGTGAGAACATGCAATCAATGTGCAATTCGTCATGAAAACATTTAGCAGCAAGGTAGGCTTACCATCCCCAAGTCGGTAAAAGGCTCCTTGGTAAGCACGTTCTAAGGACTCGGTTAATTACTAAATATAATAAACATAAAACATCAGCATATGTCAATAAAATGTCCGTTAAACACGTCTGTAATATAAAAAAAAAAAAATAGTGATACATATCAAATAACTCTTTGATAGTATATATGTAGACAACAGCAAAAATAAAGTAGGAACAATATGTGTCATATGACCAATCGTAGTGTAATTGTGGTCAAATGGTAAAAGTCAATATTGGAGTATCAGTAATTTCAAGGCAATTACCAGTACTGAGAAGTGTCAGCAATACAAAGGAAAGACACATAGTCACTAGCGATACCAGTGCTGAAATTATCAGTAGATGCAGACAGTATATTAACTGCGTTTGAAAAACACACAACCAGTAGTTGGTTGTAGAAAGGAATTATTGCGGGCGGGGTATGTACCGCTGATGCACTAGAAACACAGGGGGCACACAGAGTACTTACAAAAATTCCACCGGTCCGGCATTATGGACCTACCCTCCAGAACGGCAAACCGCATCTGAACGCGGCGGTTGCCGTCAGAGTTTAAAAGGACGCCGCAAACCCGGAAATGGAAGTTCTGCCGGGGTTCGCGCGCGTCACGAGACACTCAGGGAAACAGAGACTCCAATACTTCTTGGGGTCCTAGAGATAGAAGGAGGACTGTAAACAAATCCTCCCTTGTGACAGCGGTGCCACAGAGGAAATATTTGGAATAAGTATCGGTTACAAATGCTGATAAGCAGAAAACAGCACCGCTGAAAAGAAAAAAACCATATATTAACACAAAAGAGTGGTGCCATAGAAATGAGAGGGCTACCAATTGATAAGAGGAAAGTAAAAATGTAGTCAAAACTACAAGATCTAACAAGGGCTGCCCAAATGTATAAGACTCAGTAGTTGAATATTGAAAATCAGAAAAATGATTAAAACAAAATACCCTACTTTTCATCAAATGAAAATGTCACTACATGTATTAAAGAAGCTTTGTAGGATGTTACCTCTCCATGGCGCAAAAGCCTTATTAGGTAATGCGCCATTTAAGAGAGGGAGGTCCAAGGAATGTCATCATTCAGACCCCGCGTATTAGTACCTAATTTGAACACCCATCTTTGTTTGGTCCTAAAAAGGTATCTTGTATCATTAGGTCGAACTTGAAGCGCTTCTATGACCACCCACCAAAGGTCGTCGGGTGAATGTGTGGCCTCCAGAAAGTGTGCACTCAATTTGGTGGTAATCCTATTGCAACGGATATTACTCCGATGTTCGTTAATGCAATTCTTAACAGGTCTGGATGTCATACCAATGTAGCGTAAACCACAGGGGCATGTGATCATATAAACACAGTTCCTGGTGTTACAATTGGTATGTTTCTTGAGGTGCCATGTGCCAATCGGGTCGAGATTCAACGTTGATAAGTGTTTTGTGAGTACACAGACACAAGGGTGATGACCTACAACAGGGGTAAGGCCCCATAATGTCTTTTGGGTGTTCGTATCATGTGGAAGTCGCGGCCGAGTATGAACCACTATGTCCTTAATGTTGGCTGAGCGCTTGAATGCAAACAGAGGTCTGGAAATCTCAAATCCCCCACTGGTAAGGATAGGCCATCTTTTGTTAATCAATTTCTTAATTGAGTTAGACAAGGGAGTAAAAGTAGATACACATGTTATTCTGGACTGTGGCACTTTGTCAAAAGTGGCTAGTAGAGTATCCCTATTATTGTTTCTAGCCCTCTTTCGTGCTAGATTCACAAGTCTAGAAGGATAATGGCGTTCCAAGAGTTTTTCTTGAAGGGAGTCAGCTTGACAATCAAATTCATGTGAAGAACTGCAATTCCGTCTGAGTCGTAGGAATTGGCCAACGGGTAAATTATCTCGTAAAGATTTTGGATGATGACTCTCATAAAGTAGTAAAGAGTTACGGTCAGTTGGCTTGTGGTAAATTGTTGTGGACAATTTCCCATTGTGAATAGTAATCATTAAATCAAGGAAAGGTAACTGAGTCGCAAACACAGTAGTCGTGAATTTCAAAAAGGGATCAAGAGTATTGTTCCAAGCTGTGAAGTGGTCTGCGATAGATAGAGGGCCCTTCCATATAATCAAGATATCGTCAATGTAACGACGCCATAATATGACATGGTTCTGGTAGGAATTAAGAGGTGACAGAATATATTTCTTTTCAAATTCATACATATATAAGCAAGCAAAGCTTGGGGCAAAAGTGCTGCCCATCGATGTGCCACGAACCTGATGATAGAACTGGTCCTCAAATTGAAAATAATTTTCAGTTAGAGCCAATCTAGCACAGTGCATAATGAAAGGTACTGGAGTGGAAAGAATATTAGGTGTGTCCTGGAGAGCTGACTCTATAACCTGTAGGGTGGCTTCCTGTGGAATGTTGGTATATAATGCTTCAACATCCATAGTGATGATACCTTGTACGGTGCCTAACTCATTGATTGACTCAATAAGATTGAGGACATCTTTGGTGTCTTTCAGGTATGTGGAGGAACTCTTCACTAGTGGCTGTAAAAAGTGATCACAAAAGATTGATAGTGGTTCCAAAACTGAGCCTATCCCGGAGACGTCCTATTGTCTCTGGGATAGGCTGGGATACAGTCAATAGACTAATTCCTACCTATGCTATAGTAGCTCACATCATGTTAAGCTCTAGTTCTGCCCTTCAGGTTTCCCTGGGAAAACATCATCCCCCATACCTGAGCAAAGGCCTGAAGTCTGCATAGGCAGCTGTAGCGAAGTGTTCAGCAATCAGCATACAGTCGTGGTCATCTGGCTGGAATCTCCCTCTAACGTGTATGGGACAGGGAAGTGTTTTTCTAATAAAACAGCTGATGTTCTGAGAAAATGTCCCTACGTAAGGATATGTATGTTTCTAAGAGTACCAGAGACAAAACATTACCACGTTCACCGGCAACCCTATCTTACTGTAGCCTTGAGAGAAGCATAGAGTGCTTGTTTAAGAACACAGTGCTGGCCTAAGCAAAGAACCGCTAGATAGAGAGAAATAAAACAAGACTGCAAAGGTGGCTATTGTTAAAATGACAAACAAAGCTGAATATAATATATCTAGGTTAAAGTGCACAGCGGCAGGCCTAGTGTGCTAAACTAACTAAATGGCTACACAACACCCTCCAGTTGAAGGTGGTTCAAAGCCTAATTATGTATAAAGCTACTAAACTTAACTTAAGACATATATATGTGTAAAAATGACAATAATGACAAGTAAAAAAGGACACAAGCATATATAAAATGACAATTTAAAATGTTAACTAGTGGCGTAAAAAGGCCGAATTTCAAGAGTCAGAATCATTTTGAAAATTGGCAATCCAATCCGGAATAATTGAAGAGAGGAAATCTTCCACTTCGGCAGATGTTAAAGTAGGAAATGCATCGTCAAAAATGACCAAAGAGCATTCGTGTTCCATAGCCTGAGCTTCAGCCGAGGCAGCAGCATTCCGTGGTGTGCCCAGTAATGAGTTCAGAGCCGCATCCTCCAGGAAGGGCAACTCATAAGCAGCTTCCTGTGGCAATGCACCCTCAGCGCGCATGTCCCTTAATGAACCCTCAGCGATAACATCAACAGTTCATCGTCCAATGAAATCAAGCGCTGCATAGAAAGACAAACTCTCAGTGCATGTTCGAATGAGCATCAGAGGCACCGAAACACTGGCTGCACACAATGCAAAACCGGTCTGAATAACAGAGACCAGTCACACTCCAATTCCTCCAGGAGTGTTGCTCAGAAGTACTGCATCATACGCTCACGACACAGCTGCGCTGGTGGAAGTGCTTTCATTTCTTCTTGTTGCGGCGGGACAGCTATTGCGCAAAAAAGTAGCAACAGTAAAATGCCACCTATTATAGCCAAAGTTATTGGAAATCCCCAAAAAATACTGGAGAATTTTGAGTGGCTGGCTAATGGTATTAAACTGAATATAGAGGAGAAGGCGTGAACGAAACCAGAACCAACAGCCTGAAAAAAAAATTCTATTCCAGTAGTACTGGACACAATAAATAGTCGTCCCACGAGTTCACCAAAGTGTCTCAGAAAGTTAGTACTTAAAAGGGGACTGTATCTCAGATGATGACCTTGCCACCTGAAATGTGTAGGTCTCGCGTGAAGATGTGAGCGCCGCATGTTTTTGGAACAAGAAAGCCTTGAGTCTGCTCAACTTGTCAAAATTCACATTTGAAGTGGCAATATGGGGCCAGATATCAGCTACCTCTTTTTGTCTAGTGGGAGGAAAAAGTACATTCCCGCAGCATGTAACAATCTTAGAGACCAAAACAACATAAACTATTCCAACTCGCATCCCACAACAGTCTTCACTATTGAGGAGAACATAGCTGCCATTTGAAAGCACCTGGAACGCAGGTCTAATCAAAGGGACTGGAACTCCCTTCAGATGACAAGCCAAGTTTGCTGCCGAAGTGTAACACTCGCCGTGCAATGACAGCTGTTTACAAACCATCGAATGGCTGACAGAAGTCTTGCATGCACTACCGCTTAGAAAGACCTCTTTTATAGCACTGAGATCTTTGTATGAGAAGGGCAGCTCCCACACCTCATGGATGTAACTATCTCCTAGCCTTTCATATCTGCCTACTGGAATGTGTTTTAAACAGGAAGTGAATTGGAATGTTGAAATAGGCAGATTAATGACCCCATGTATTAACCATCCAGCAGATGGTATTTCAGCCACCGTAAAAGGCTACTTTTCTATCTTTTCAATGATTAGCATGACAAAAGTTGCTTCTTTCTTAGCCATTAGTTGTTGTTGTTGTTAAGTTAAGTTATATGTGGAAAATATGTCCCTTGTGCTAACGTGTTGCCAGGGAACGTGACCTGCCTTCCGTGTTTGAAGTGTCCAACCCAACGGCATAATGGATCTTAGTTGACTCTGTCCATGGTGTAAAGAAGGCATATCACTTTGTATTATGTCTTATGTCTATTACAGAAGATCCAATGTTGTTCAAGGTGTATATCTGGTCAGACAGGGTATTTATCCCATTATCTACAATAGCTAATGCCTTCTGAAAATCTTCCTGGTTTATTTGCCTTAACCGGGCAGCAGCTTCTTCTTGTGAAAGCTTCCAAATGCCATCATATACTTTGTATAAAAATCGCTTTCTGTGTTGCTTTCTGGGGCCTATCAGGAAGTCCTGTAAGTCAGTGTTATTAGACAGGAGACTGAGGTGTTCTCTAACAGCATCTAGTGAGGAACCGTTCAACCATTGCTGGCATAGTTTCCCTACACTGTATGTTGTTACTATACCCGCATGTTGGGATGATACATAGCAAGGGTCCGTCCTATTAGTTCTATAAAACTTTCATGACACCCATATGTATCTATTGGTCACAATAACCACCTGCCAGGACGTGACAGTGAAGCATTAAATGTGCCATTCTGGACCCATTCATCGAGCTGATCTTCAGTTGCATTTATATATTTTTGACATTTATGAAATTTTGCAGCGGCAGGAATACTGGGTGCATTCAATTCTTTAATCTTTGCTAAGCCTAAACAACTTGTTTGTTGTATCTGTTAATAATATGTGTACATTTTCCATTGATGGCAATTTAAAATAATACGACTCAGCATTCTTAATATCGTGCCTAGAAAAATATTTAAACTTCGCAGAGTATGTTTTAGAAATTCCTTGTGGTGGAGTTGGACAATGTTCCCATTGTGTGTAATTAAAAATAGTCTTTGGGGTACTTGCTCTGTGAATGAAATGGTGCCCACAATAATTATAGCAAAACATATCACCATAATTCTCTTTAGATTGATAAACATTTTCACTTTCAAGTACAGTATAATACTACAATTCAGCCATCATAGAATCACTGTTTTCACATACATTCATCAGAAACAACTCCGGGTATTATTACATTGGTCATTGAAAGTTTAAACACATATGGTATTTGAATGACCTCTGTTGGGCCGTGTATTTCAAATGTTACTTTATCCCAAACAGTCCCATCAGGAATTGGTATAGCAGAAATGTTCACAAAAGACAAGTCCCTGCGGACCTCATGAGAAGAAAAATGTGGTTTTAGGACCTCATCCACCTGTTGATCTTTTAGGAAGAAAATGACCATGTATTAATAAAAAGAATGTTATAACAAAAGCAATCCAAAGCAGGAAAGCCAATATAGTCAAAGAAAGCCACAGATAGTTCCATGGGAGAATAAAGTAAATTGCTTTAAGCCAGTTTATCAGCTAACATGTTACGTGACAGTTCAGATGTAGAAGAGGCGAAAGAGTCCGAAACGGTGTCGTTGACATCAGCAAAGTATCCAGAAGCAGTTGGTGCAAAAGCTAGAGCCTTGTTTGTAGGTGGAGGACCACTGGGGTTTCCCGCGGTGGTTCAGAATAAATGACGCCATTCGTCTGTGTTGACGTTGTGTCAAACAGATCAATTATTTCTGTATTGTTTGTTGAAACAGATGTCAGTGGAACTAATGCAAGATCATTTTCCACCCTCTCCAAGCTCGGAGAGGTGTCAGTGTTGCTGCTCACAACTTGTAGAGGGACTTCTTGACCAGTAGTGAGAGGGATTCAGAAACTACTGGCTGTTCCTCTTGGTCTGCTGTGCGGGATCGGCCACATGGTTTAACTTGACATTGTCGATAGATACAAAGCGGTTTTCTTTGGCACAAGCCAACGGTGGTAGAAAGACAGTTTTGGTGCTGTGTGTTCCCAAGATTGGGACCAGTGCAAGAAAAGAAGGACCAAACTCCTTTTTCACAGCGACCTTTTCACGTACTAGATCCCCAACTTTAGGAATCCAGCCGGTAGGTGTTACTGGTACATCCTTAATTCCTGTGGAGGCAGCACTGGCAGAAGTGTTGTCGTCATACAACTGTTGTAAATCTTGTAAGATATTGACACATTCATTTATGTCAAAGGGTGTTTCTGCCGCCTCCACGCCAGGAACATCAAGATTTGGAACATGCATTTGAGTTCCGAACAGGCACTCATATGAAGTATGACCCCTAAGGGACCTTCTAGGCAGATTGTTAGGTGCTCTATGGACTCCATACAGGTAGTTAAGCCAACTACGACCCGTACCTAAGACTCTGGCTGTTTTAAATCACGGTTTAGTCACTCGACAACACTATTTCCCTTGGGATGAAATGGAGCCGAGCAATTGGGTTGGACCGCTAATGAAGCCATGGTATCCCTGAAAGCACTTGAGACGAAAGCAGGGCTGTGGTCAGAGTGGAAAGCCGCAACTGCATATGTCCTGCTAAAGACTCGCAAATCTTTAATAATAGTCTGAGTGTCAGCTGAGCGTTGGGGCCATACCCGTAGAAATCTGGAGAAAGAGTCAACAGCGACTAAAATATATTTGTATGCACTATCCGGTGTTAGGGGACCACAATGGTCCAAGTACACACACTGTAATGGTTTGTTAGAAATTTGGAGGGGTGTCTGCAGTGGGCGCAGGGGTGTGGAATTTATTAAAATATCTACTTGTCCAGGGGACAGGTTGCTTCTCAAATCTACTTGTCCTGTAAAAAGATCTACTTGTCCCTTTGGTGCCATGTAGTGTGGCGACAAATTATGGCAGCAATTAATAGCCTCTCTGATTATGCCAGGGCTACTACCATAGTAGGGCTTGAATACTTGGAGTTTCAATCCCTACTGTAGAAATTTCCTTATTTTGCCACCTTTCTACAGATCTGCATACTGGGGCTGGAGGAAGCAGTAAGCAATAGTTCCAGGGCTGGAATGCCTTTGAGTCTGCAAACCTACTAACCTGCATGTTTTAAAGATTTTTACCAGCTTCTCTCTAATATTTTCCCATAATAAGAAAGGTTGGACATTTACTCCTGACAATGGCAGAATTAGAACTTCTTCCAGGGTTGGGAAGAAAGTGGCTGGAGGGAAAATGAACTTGCAAATGCTCAATAGATTTTCACATGAGCAAATCTACACATCGTATTTACCCACGCTAAAATACAGTTCACATATATTTTATAGGGGTACGACATATACCATGGGTGCACTTTTGTGACTTTCTTTAAGAATTTGGGGCCACAAGTAGGTAGGTTCAGATTTGTGACCTGCAAATTGCGAGTCACAAATCCGAATGTAGGATGGTGTCCTTGACACCATCTGTGATTCGCAAGGGCTTCGCAAATGCCCACATCATGAATAATCATGAGGTGGGTCGCAATTTGCGACCCCCTCACGAATGGTGGCCTGCTGGAGACAGCAGACCACCATGTCTGTGACTGCTTTTCAATAAAGCAGTTTTTTTTGTAATGCAGCCCGTTTTCCTTAAAGGAAAACGAGATGCATAACAAAAACGAAAAATGAAACGTTTTCGTTTCATTTTTTCAGAGCAGGCAGTGGTCCACAGGACACTGCTTGCTCTGAATTTTTTTTTACAGTGACATTCACAATGGGAAAGGGGTCCCATGGGGATCCCTTCCCTTTTGCGAAAGTGTTAGCACCCATTTGAAATGGGTGCAAACTGCGATTGGTTTGCGCCCGCGTTCGCAGTCACAAAACAATCCTACATTGCACTGCGAGTTGCAATTAGGAAGGGAACACCTCTTACTAATTGCGAGTCGCAAACCCGTTTTGTGATTCGGTAACCAGGTTACTGAATCGCAAAACTGGGTTTGTGCATCGCAATGTGCTTTTTGCACGTCGCAAACAGCGAAAGTCGCTGTTTGCGACATGCAAAAAGCTACCTACATGTGGGTCTTGGTCCCTAATTAGGTCTGGTGTTAACAAAGACATTTTGTTTTTATTAAACTTCTATTTCTCTCTCTTTTGGCTGGCTTTACTGTGAGTGATCGCATTCTGCTCTTCCACAAGGAGCATATTGCCACACAAAGTAGTTTTGTTCAGTGTCTGGAACTACAGTGGCAATCAGTGATGTAACGAAACTGGAGGGTGCCCCTTTGCAAAGAACATGGAGGAGCACCCTCTCCAGACTCACTCAGGGCAGGTGCTGTGCTGACGGGGCCCCCTGGAGGGCGGCTGCGGGGCCTTTGTTATGCCGCTGGTGGCAACGTGTGCTTTAAGAGTTCAAAAACTTTTTGGGGGGGTTTTGCCAATGTTTGTTACAATGTTGAGGGCCTGGTAGCTGCCACAACAATAAAGTGTTACAAAAGCCATGTCAAAACAAGACACGCATTGATAAAACTAAAAGACTTATAAAAATATGTCAGATCAGTTGGCTTTGTCAGTGTTTGTTTATTTTCATGCTTCCCATAATAGTGTTGAACATGGTTACACTGATTTTCCATTAGAAATATTTTTGGGAAATACTAGCATGCATCAACACATTTTACTAAAAGACACTTCATTTGCATATAATCAGAGAGCATTCTGGGAGCATTATACTTAGCCTCTTAGCCTAAACTTTTCAAACATGTGTGTACACGTTTTATTTTTTTGTACTGGAACCAACGTCAGTAGTGAAGTGTGACCTTAAAACATTTATTTACAGCACGCACCCTAATAATGAAGGCTTTCAAATAATGAACCATAAATACAAGTTCGAACAGCATTATCCTTTGGAAACACATTATCTCAACTGCAGAGAGTTCAACTCTCTGTAAACAGGCAGCCAAAGGGTTTGTGCTGCAGGGGGTTGGGCCTACTTGTCCCAAGGACAAAGTAAACATAAAAACTTGTTGCCCTTGACCCCAAACAAGATGTCCCGGGCGTCGGGCGATAGGAATTCCACATCCCTGTGGACCATCAAGCCAATTATTATGATCTTGATAAGATAGAGGTATTTCTAAATATGCATATGCTCTGTATTGTGCAGATACGTTTGCAGGTGTGTGTTGTGATGAAATGTATTTGTGTTCCCATCAACTGCTGGAAATGTGACCCAAGAATACAAAAGTTCTGTTCTATAGGCTGCGTTTGCGTCAACAACAAATGTGACTGGACCCCCCCTGGGCCGTTAGGCCATGTGCCATTAAATGTGCAGTAAGGGGTGGTCTCATGTTGACTGCAATTGCTACCTGTTGTGGATTCACCATAATGAATGGTAAATTTGTTCAGAGACAAGCACACCAAATGGGGAGTATCCTTTTAGAAGTCAAGCTTGCACTACCTCCAGCATCAGATAGGTGTTCCCTACTTAGCTGAGGAGGAAATTCTCAATACCACGTACGTCTCCGTATATAGTACTGAGGTGTCTTTGTATGTAGTGAGACAGAAATACTCAGGAGGACCCAAAAATTAGAGCCTGACCAAATGTTGTGTAGGCTCTCATTATTCTGATGAGACTACTGGATTTGAGCGGCAGAATCGCCTGCGGTGTGGGAGACTGAGTCTTAACCCACTACAGGTGACACCTGTTGCCCCAATCCTGGTTTTGCTCCGGCTAACTAGCAGTGCCTCATCTGTACCCAAGAGCAGGGATGATTGGGCAGCCGAGCGCATCACACAATTGACTCCTCAAGGAAATCGTGGTCACTCAGATCTCATCCGTTTCTCTCAGTTACATTAGTTTCACATATACAATGACAAGTAGAGGCAGTATGTGTTTCAATAATGTTTTAATGAAGCAACTGCATCTTAGACAATAAACCATGTACTGCAACAACCAGGATGATAAAGCTTGACAGGATTAAAATTGTGACAAGGAGAGTAAAGCATAGAAATAACGCTACCATATTGTCACTAGAGACAATAGACTATTTCCTACCTAGGCTATAGTAGCACACAGCATGTTAAGCTCTAGTTCTGCCTTTCAGGCTCCCCTGGGAAGACATCATCCCCAAACCTGAGCAAAGGCCTGAAGTCTGCTTCAGCAGCTGTAGCAAAGCATTTAGCAATCAGCATACTGTTGTGGTCATCTGGCTGGAATCTCCCTCTAACATGTATGAGACAGGGAAGTGTTTTTATAATAAAACGGCTAATGTTCTGAGAAAATGTCCCTATGTAAGGATATGTATGTTTCTATGAATATCAGAGACAAAACGTTACCACATTCACCGGCAACCTATCTTATTGTAGCCTTGAGAGAAGCACAGAGTGTTTGTTTAAGAACACAGTGCTGGCCTAAGCAAAGAACAGCTAGATACAGTAAAATAAAACAAGACCGCAAATGTGGCTATTGTTAAAATAATAAACAAAGCTGCATAAAATATATCTAGGTTAAAGTGCACAGCGGCAGGCCTTGTGTGCTAAAATAACGTGCATGGAGCTATAAGTAAAATGGCTACACAACAAACCTAGCCTAGCTGATGAAGGGTGATATCCTGAACCCGGTTCTGGGATGCTTTTTTCCGGTCCAGGGAGGACCTGGTTTGGCAGTTCGAGATGGACTATTCCCATGAGGAACAGGGTCCAGACTGATTTGCATATGGCTGGGTCCAAACTGGGGTGGCGAGGTGAGCAAATAAATGATGGACTAAACCCAGATCTTTGTGACTGGGGTGAATGTTTGCATTGTTCAGCATTCCTTCAATCATCTGTTCTTTTTGCATCTGTTACCCCAAGTGGGAAGGGTATGCCCATACGTGGGTCCTGTGCTCACTACGCCACTGGATTCAAGCTAGCCCAGCTGATGAAGGGTGATAGCCTGAAACTGGTCCTAGGATGCTTGTTTCCGGTCCAGGGAGGACCTGGCTTGGCAGTTCAGGCTGGACTGTTCCCACGAGGAACAGGATCAAGATTGATTTGCGTATGGCTGGGTCTAAACTGGGGTGGAGGGATGAGCAAAAAACCAATGGATTAAACCCAGATGTTTGCGACTGGGAGGGAATGTTTGTATTGGTCAGCATTCTGTCCACCATCTGTTCTTTTTGCATTTGTTGCCCCAAGTGTCCCGCAGTCACTGAGCCACTAGGTTCCAGCTAGCCTTGCTGATGAAGGCTGATACCCTGAAACCAGTCCTAGGATGCTTGTTTCTGGTCCAGGGAGGCCCTGGCTTAGCAGTTTGGGCTGGACTGTTCCTAGGAGGAACAAGGTCAAGATTGATTTGCATATGGTTGGGTCCAAACTGGGTGGCGAGGTGAGCAAAAAAACAATGTCTTCAACCTAGATCTTTGTGACTGGGGGTGAATGTTTGCATTGTTCAGTATTGCGTCCATCATCTGTTCTTTTTGCATATGTACAACATGGCATGAAAAATTACAGAAATAGTTGGTCTGATTTAATGTTAAAGGTGTTACACAATATTTCTCAAAGAAGGGATTAAAAACACACCGCGTGGCAGTTCTTAGATCATGCTAGTAGTTGGAGGTGGTGGGGGCCAGCACTTATTTTTTAGGGTCCAGAAGTCATTTTTCATATTATGGCATGTGTATTGTAAAATACGCTATCACTCACAAGGGTATCCTGGCACTGAAGCAGGTGTGTGTTTGTCTAGCCCTGCTTATGGTAGTTTGGTTAATTGAAAAGCCAGGTCTTCAGCCTCTTGTTGAATTGAAAGAGGTTCTGATGTGGAGTCAAAGGCCATTCCACAGTTTAGTAGTGATAAAAGAGAATGCGCGTCCTTGTGATCTGGTCCTATGTATTCGTGGGATGTGTTTGAGTAGGAGACTTGCGGAGTGAAGATATCTGGGTGGTTAGTGAAAGGAGATGCAACTCTTCATGGAAGCGCACCTTAGTTGAATAGCGCACTGAAGGTTTGTGAGGAGTTTGAAATTATCTTCTTTGTGTATCTGGAACCAGTGTAGCTCCTTGAGGTGTGATATGAGTTCTGTGTGAGAGGCTGTACATATGTCTGGCTGCTTAGTTTGGGATGGTTTTTAGTGAGTTGCTTGGTAATCATGTAATAGAGGGAGTTCCCGTATTCCAACTTGCTGGGAACTAAAACATGAGTGACAGTCTTTGAAGTGTTGCTTGGGGGCCATTCAAACATCTTCCTGAGTATCTTCAGAGTTTGAAAGCAGAAAGCAGAAAAAATGTTGACTCATGTGGTCACGTAGAGTTTGCTGTCATTGATTGCTCTGGGTTCCTGGTGTGGGTGTGGGTTTGCGTCCAAGTTCAGCCAGCCACCAGTTGGAGTCCCAATGTGAGGTGTTCTTGCTGAAGATCACTACTTCTGTCTTGTCTGTGTTGGCATTGAGACAGTTGGTTTTCATCCAGTTAGTGACTTTGATCATGCAGGAGGTTAACTTGTTTCTTGTAATGGGGTCTTATTTAGGAGGGAAAGTATGAGTTGCATGTCAGCAGTGTTGGCGGAGGATGTTGATGTCATGGATGCGGATTAGACAGAGGGATCATGTATGCATTGAAGAGGGTGGGGCTGAGCAATGAACCTTGAGACACTCCAAGGAGTGAGGTGCCAGGCTGACAGCTTGGGTTCCATCACTTAAGAAGGATCAGCTCCAGTGGAGAGCATACGCTTGGATGCCAATCTCATGCAGATGCCTGAGGAGGATGGGGTATGGGACAGTGTCAAATGCTGAAGAGAGGTCTAGGAGAATGAGAGCTGTCATTTGTCCTTTGTCAAAGATCAGACGTTGACCCAGAGGAAACAAGAGAAGAGAAAGAAAGGGAGAAGGAGAGGAACATATTCACAAGTCACTCTCAGGACAGTGAGGGCAAGCAGTCGAAGGCTTTACATCGAGGTTCTGTGAGGATGAAGTCTCAAAAGTCAATCACAGACACATAAGTAATGTTTAGCAGTGTGCTTTTCTTTGTAAAAAGAGAAGTCCCTTAATCACACACTGTTAGACTTTTCATCCTTGGCGTGGTCTCCCTTAACTTTTTCCCAGGTTGTTGATGTGTGCTGGACTCTGTTTTTGCTGATTTTGTTACTCTGGGCACTTTACCACTGCTATCCACTTCTAAAGTGCAAGTGCCCCTATGCAAAATGTGTATGTAATTGGTTCATCCATGATTAGCATATTTGATTTACTGGAAAGTCCCTAGTGCAGTGCACTAGAGGTGCACAGGGCCTGTAAATCAAATGCTACTAGTGGGCCTGCAGCACTGGTTGTGCCATCCACATTAGTAGCCCTGGAATCATGTCTCAGTCCTGCCACTGCAGTGCCTGTATGTGCAGTTTTTAAACTGCCAATTTGACTTTGCAAGTGCACCCACTTGCCAGGCTCAAACTTTCCCTTTTCTTACATGTAAGACACACCTAAGGTAGGCTCTAGGTAGCCCCATGGGCGGGGTGCAGTGTATGTTTAAGGTAGAACATATACTAATGTGTTTGTATGTCCTAACAGTGAAATCCTGCTAAATTCGCTTTTCACTGTTGCAAGCCCTATCCCTCTCATAGGTTAACATGGTGGCTGCCTTTAAAAATGATTAAAGTGTAGATTCCCTTTGGGAGTGGATAGACATGTGGAGTTTGGGGTCTCTGAGCTCACAATTTAAAAATACATCTTTTAGTAAAGTTGATTTTAAGATTGTGTGTTTGAAAATGTCACTTTAAGAAAGTGAGCATTTTCTTGTTTAAACCATTATGTGACTCTGCCTGTTTGTGGATTCCCTGTCTGGGTCAGTTTGACAGTTGGGTTGTTTGCACCTTTCTCTAGACAGTGACACAAAGGGAGCTGGGGTGTAGCCTGCATGTCCTGATGAACCATCTGTGCTAGGAGGGAGGGCAGGAGTGGTCACTCACACCTGAAAGGGTGTGCCTGCCCTCACACAATGCAGTCTCCAACCCCCTGGTGTGTGTCTGGGACCTGGCCCGGGCAAGGCAGGATTTCACAAAACAAGAGAGACTTTTCTTTGAAGTAAGCCTACTTCAAAGGGCAAAATGGGTATAAGAAGGGCACCCAAAACCACAGACTTTAAATCACTTCTGGAAACCAAGAGGAGCCTCTGCCTGGAGAAGGGCTGAAGAGCTGAGGAAGAAGAGCTGCCCTGCCTGTGACTGTGCTCTGTGGAGCTCTCCTGCAGTTGCTGCTTCTGCCTGTGCAAGAGGACAAAGACTGGACTTTGTGTACCTTCCTTCTTGTGAAGAACTCTCCAAGGGATTGAAACTGAGCTTGCCTTCTGTTGTTGAAGTCTCAGGGACAGCAAAGACTTCTCTCTGCCAGCACCTGGAGCCTCTGCTGAGACTCCTGCCCTGCCAAGTGGTGCCCTATCCAGTTCCTGGGGCCTTGACAGGTGAAGCTGGTGGACTAAGGTTGGAAATCCACGCACAGATCACCGTGTGGGGAAATATCAGACGCAACCTCCGAGAACGGCTAAAAGAATGATGTGCCGCCGGTTCCGCGGCTAAAATTGACGCAGCACGGCTGTTAAATCAACGCACTCTGCTGGAGAAAAGACGCTCTGCATCGCTGATGGAGGCTGCAACGACGCATCATTGCTGGGCGCGTAAAAACAAGGCTAGCCTGCCCGGACCCGAGTTGTTTTGTCCGGATTGACACATCTCTCTCCTGCTGGGAAAGAGACGACGCACGGCGATCGGACCGGAGAAGGAGAAACGATGCACGACCTCGCATGCAGGCGGAAACCTGTGTTGTGTCATTTTCTAGTGTTTTCATTAAGTTACTGTGTGTGTTGGTACAAATACTTTATACCTAGCACTCTGAAGTTAAGCCTGCCTGCTTGTGCCAAGCTACCAAAGGGGTGAGCGGGGGTTAGCTGAGGGTGATTCTCTTTTACCCTGACTAGAGTGAGTGTCCTTGCTTGGACGGGGGTAACCTGACTGCCAACCAAAGGCCCCATTTCTAACACACACCAAAACAGAATAATACACATTTGAAAAGTTAATCTATTATAGGGCTCCAAGACAGGTGGCACAGGATTATAAACATAAACAAATATTCAGGAACAGGTGTGAGCTCACTGTAGTATGGTGCAAGAACCTTCTGTGATTCTGTGATACACAGGCCAGTCCGTACATGTCTCATTACTAAGGTTATTTAGGTTGATTCAGTCTCACTGGGTTAAATAAGCACCTGGTGTTTTAGTCAAGCAAAACACAGCCAGTGTTCATGTAGCTCAAGTTACCTAGCGGATTAGGGACTGGGAACGCACACACTATGGCTGGTAATTGAAACACAGGCAAATGGTCCTGTTTGATTCTTCCAATAGTACAGACTGGTAGCCTTACCTTGGCATTGGTGTACACCTCCAGCAGAACATCAACATCTCTCACTGTCAGGAATCATACCCCTGGGGCAGTCTTGGGTATTTGATTGTAAGAGCTAATGTCCCAGCAGAGTCAACACCAGTTCCCAGGTCTCTTGCAGATGACCACACAGATTAATCATTCTTACTTACTTGTACTGGGGTAATTCGATTATTTGACTCACTTGACTTGTTGTAGAAACTCATGGGGGTTAGCTAGGAGACCCTCTCCAGGGTTGAGTCGCCACTGGTTACATTTCCCAGTTTCATCAACTTCTTCTGTGCTGTCCCAGACTCTGAACACATAGACTGAGCTTCTACTGCTGAACAGTCTCTTCCTGCATGGCCAGGTGCCCCTTTCCTTCTTTTTGCCACAGACCACAGAAAAGTCTACAGAACTCGACTAAGATTTTAAGAACTTAGGTGATGCCCCCTCACCTGTGGGACGCTGGATATAAAAAATATCTGCCCTGCATCTCACCATGCTTTCAAGTACTCGTCAATTAATATAAATGAGCCAGGACATGGACAATAATCATGCTGACTGGGGAGCATGCTTGTTGTGCCCCAACACACCACAGAGCCAGGCCCTATGTTTCAGAACCAGGCTAAAAGTCCTACATCGAAAAATGTGTACCCGATATCGCAGAATACCAGAAAACCTACAGTTTATATCAATCATGGCAGAGGTGCAAACATGTAGTATCATGCAGGGGACATTTCTGTCCCAGCAGTATCCAATATAGAATCAGAGCAGAATATGTATTTACCCCTTATTCAATATTGTATGGCTTCTTTTCTATTTGTGTCTCATTTCCTCCTTCCCATTCAGTGATGCCCATTATTACTATTGAGCTTATCATAACCAAGGAGCATTTTGGTCTTACCGTGTTTTTATTGAATGAGATGTATTCTTCCACTGCTGATGGCAGTACCTTCCACTGCAGTGTGCGAACAACTATTTTCTCTACTCTCTCTATCTTTGCTCTCCACCCTTTCCTGCCCCTATTTAAAACTCCACTTCCACTTCCCTCGTGCCAAACATGCTCTGTCACACTTTATGAGCTGCCAGCCACAAATATAGAGGTGGACGAACATTTTTTAATAGTTTTACAATTCCAAGGTGGCTGTCCAGGTGCATGTGCTAACCACAGCCACTTTCTAACGTTTTTCTACTCCTTTATGACACAAAAACATGACTTTTCATAAAGCGTAATAAAAACCATTGCAATATTGCCACCGTACTTCCATGCATGATGGCCATCTATTATTGTTTTTTTCAAATGTTTTGTGAAATGCTATACAAGATGAGTACTTTGCATGTCTGTGCATGCTCGGCAGCCATCTCGGAAATAAAATACGCTTGCAAAGCCAATAGGTCTATGCCTGATATCAAAGCAGGACTTATTAGGTTTACTAACGCTTGTTGTTTTTATAATAACGTTACATGAAAAAAATATTTATTTGAAATGGGCTCTTCATTTCGATCTAAGAGCCCAAAAAATGCTTTGAATTGCTACATTACACAGGCGTCGGGCCCTAGAAGTATGCAATCCTGCAGAGAGGGCTTGCTCCAGTTCTAAAATCTCTGTAAAGCATGTGACGTAGCTCTTTTACTTTCTGACAGCTTTCATGTCTGTGTCAGATCAAAACTGTAAAGGCACATTTGCCTAACCCGCAGAGAGACTGCTGTCATTTTGATAGCTGGATAGTCCAGTTCTTGATAAACCATTTCGGAGAAAATGTTGCTTATTTTGGAAAATGTTCTAAAATGCTGCTACTATACGGCACTTTTTGCAGAACGGAAGAACTCAATTTGCATTACAATGAAACTTTCCCAGTTTTATTGGAAGCACAAATATATTTTCAAAGAACATGCATTTCCTAGTATAACTGTGCTGCATTACTGAAAGGAAGGTAGTCAAACGTTCAGTCAATAATCTCAAATGCCAGTAACAGTAATGTACTATTCTTTCCTGAAACAGTAGAAATTTCCCAACATTTGGTTCTCCAGTACCACTACAATATGCTTGTTTTTATTACTGTAGTATGAGCACTGGTGTTGAAAAGAATTTGTATGCTGTGTACCACTTTTCCCACCCTCTCACTCTTACCTCCAGGAACCCGTATCTGATGAAAGAATAGTGTCATAAAATATATGAACAATAATACACTGGTTTTACAATCCAATTACTGTTTGTGCGACTTGTCTGTCCACTAGGGTTGTAAACCGGACTGTTTGGGTTGAGGTGTACAGTCTTCCCCAAAACCATGGTGGCACTCTGGCGTAATTACAGTGGGGAATGAGTATTACAGTAGGCAAGTACCCCAGTAAAGGCTAATGGATTCGATCAAGCAACAACTACAGTTCCAAAGTTGATGCTAATATGGAAGCAGGTGAGGACTAAAAGCATTGATCTAGTAAATTGTACTACGATTAGCTTTACTGTCGACGAAGGCAAAAGTAGAGGGGCACTCTACCACCCAATGTGCTCAGCACAGGTGTTCACAAAGCAGTTACAATAATGAAGTTATTTTCCAAACAATCACACAGCTCCACTTCATTGAGAGCTACACAGACTTCAGTAGCTTATCTTGTTGTGATTGTATCTTCTGCATTTAGCTGCTTTTGGATGTAACTCGTTCAATTATGTAAAACTATAAATCCCAGAATGTAAAGGCAATAAGCAGTGTCAAAGCCAGTAGGACCAGCTATAATATGTTAACGCATGGAAACATAAACAAGCACAAAAATGCTATTTGCGTGAGCGAGTACATTAAAGCTAGACCTATTGGTGCGTTACACTGGGGACAAATGAGTTCCCAGTTGAATTCTGTGCTCCATTTCAAAACATAAAGATGCCACAACTGCTAGAGATGCATCAAACGATGAGGATCAGGGGCTCTTTACCTCGTAGACCGAAAGGGGTTTTGGTAATTATTGTCCCAAAAACTGCAGAAGATCTGTTATATTTGGGATCTTAGCGTCCTGTGTCATGTTGAACATTAATTATCAGATAGTGACTGAGGTGCAAGTGACGAGAATTGCAGATGTACATCCGGAGTTTGTCCATCCAGACCAATCTGGATTTGTGCCTGAAATGAACACTTCATCAAATATTAGAAGATTATACCGCACAATAAATAATTCATTATAAAGGCTCCCGAGTGGCCTCCAGTAATATGGAGGAGGCCTTTGATATTCTTGGGTGGAGGTCACTATTTCAGATGCTAAAAGGAGTAGTAGGGTCTGGTTTTGAATTATTAGCACGGATACAAGTGCTAAACTCAACACCAACAGCCCGTATCCCCAATAGTAGAGTAATATCAGAGGCACTGGAAGTGAGTGAAGCAACACGGCATGGGTGACCACTTTCGCCCCAGCCACTTGCACTTGCTGTGGAACCCGTAACTGCAATGTTAAGAATGGAGGAGATAAACAGAAGCATCCCATTATATAGGCCTAAACACATAGGCCCTCATTACAACCCTGGCGGACGGGGGAGAAGTGATGGTAATACTGCCAACAGGCCAGCGGGAAAAAAAATGGAATTATGACCATGGCACTTACCGCCATGGTCATCCGCCACTTTTCCACTCCAGCCCGGCGGCTGTCACCAGACCGCTGGCAGTATCAAAACCCTGCATACCACCATGGATTTCGGGTGGATTGGAACAGCCACAAAATCCATGGCGGTAGGCACTATCAGTGCCAGGGAATTCCTTCCCTGGCGCTAATAGGGGTCTCCCCCACCTCTCCTCCCCGAGTCCTCCGCCAACCCCCCCACCCCCTGCCACCTCCCAAAGGTGACAGGACCCCACTCCCCACCCCCACCTCCAACATGCACAGACACACACCCCCTCCCCACCCCCACCCCCAACATGCACAGACACACACCCCTACACGCACACATACACTGCAACAACACAAACCCGCACATATACAAACAGACATGCACACAGACCGACCCGCACACATTTCCCATACACATAACCCACCCCGCATGCATACATGCACTCACACACACCCTCCACATACTCACACGCACACCCCCATGCACGCACACAATACCCCCCCACTTCCCTACCCTAACGGACGATCAACTTACCTTGTCCGTTGATCCTCCGGGAGGGGATGGGATCCATGGGGACTGCTCTGCCGCCAACATCCCGTCACCAGAACACCGCCACATCGAATCATGGGATGTGATTTGGTGGGCGGTGTTCTGATGATGGGCGGTGGAGGTGGAGCAGCCTCCACTTCCCCGCCGACCGCCAGTATGGCTGCTGGTGGCTCTCCGTCCGAAAAAGGACAGAGGGCTGCTAGCAGTCATAATACGCCGCACGGAAAACCACCTGCACTGGCGGTCTCCAGCACGGCGGTTCCTCGGCGGTCTTTTTCGAAATGAGGGCCATAATTTCATAATACGTATATGATGCACTCCTTTACATTAATAATCCAGTGGAGTATGTAACATCACGCCTCACACAATTGGACAGTTTTGTGTTTGTTCTCTATTAAAAATACGTTGATATATCACACCTACCCACTTTACCTATACACTGGGCCATTAATACTCTTAAATATCTCAGAATACAAGTATATCACAACGATAAGGACACATTGGAGGGTAACCTGGGAAGAAAAATTCTGAACATTGGAGCATCCATACTATTTTGGAAAAAGTTCCTGCTATGAAAAATAGGAAAAATGCCCACTCTAAAATGATAATCCTCCCTAGATTTTTATATATCTTTGCACATGTACGAATAAGTGTTACTAAGTGGATATTTATGGCCCTCAGGGGCAGGTTTATACTATTTGCCGCAAACCTGCCTTAGCGCAGGTTTACTGCAAAAAGTATAGCGCCAGCTAGTGCCATTCCAAGCCGCTGCCGGGTGCCATATTTATGGAATGGCGCTAACCGGTGCTAAGGCCCTGTTAGCGTCCTTGTAAAGGACGCAAACAGGGTCGGGGAGGCGTAGGGGGAACCAGGGCTTGTGCGCCAAATTATGGCACTACACTGTTGAAAGACAAAAAGATTGCCTCTAAGTAGTGTAGCACCATGTTCTGACACACAAGCCCCATGGACATGGCTCCTGTCTTAGTAAAAACAGGAGCCATGGGGCCAGCGCCATGCAGGGGACCCCAAGTCAGGGCCCCGAGTGGCGTTGGACAAAAAAAAGATACTCACCCGGACTTACCTTCCGATGGGTCCCCCATCCGTAGGTGACCTCCTGGTGTGGGTAGGGGTGGGTGGGGGTGTCCCTGGGGACAGGGAAGGGCACCTGTGGGCAATTTCCATGGTCTCTGAGTATGGAAATCTGCCTACAGGTCCCCTTCCACCTGCCCAGACCCAGGCGTTAAATAATGGCGCTAAGTAGGCTTAGCGCCATTATTTAATGCCCTCCTCCTCCTGTGCGTGATTTTTGCACGGGATGATAAATAAGGCGCTAGGGCGTTTGAGGCATTTTTTGCCCAGGAACACGTACCTTGCATCTCATTGATGCAAGGTAGCTTTCCACAGGCAAAAAACATCGTTAACTCCAAAATTTTGGCGCTAGACATGTTTAGCGCCAAAATATAAATATGGAGTTAAGTTTGCGCCGGAATGTGCGTAAAAAAAAATACGCAAGTCCGAAACAAACAGAGTATAAATATGGGCCTAAATGCATTACTTTTGCCATTACTATGGGAAGGAGGTAGAAATAATACAGGGCTAAAAAACTACGGAATGTGGACTCAGTGTATCAGATTTTGAAAAGTATTGCACCACGTTTCAACTTTATTGAGCAGCCTTCTCATGTGAAGATGTTAAGGAATAGAACTGATTTACATTTGTGGCATTGACAGATGTGGGCTGCTTGAGCCAGCAATGCTGTCCCACAGTACACCTGAACTGACACTCTAAATTGTTGGAAGCAACTATATATTGGTGAAGGAAATGTTTATCTTGCTCAAATACAATAGTGGCTTATGTACTTGCCCTTACAATGTGTTGGTAGAATGCAAACACTTTGAGGCCAACATTAATAAATGCCTTAGCAAGAAGCCGGGTTGTATAGTTTGGGTAGCCTGTTTGAAGGTCATAAGCTTCAAACATTTGACGTGTTGCAAAGTGAAAATGATCTCCATGTGGATCAATGCTTTACTTATGGTGCCACATTCCACACAGTAAAATCTATAACCAGATTTGGGAATGTAGAACCCACAACACATAATACATCACAATTATTACAATGTCTTGGAAGGTCAGAAGGCTATAGTTACACATTATCATGCCATTACTAAGCAAAATAAAGAAAGCCTTGCAGCGCTTCTGGAAAGGTGGAAAACTGACTTTAATAAACAATTCACAGATAGGGAATGGAGAAAGATCCTTGAACACCCTGCACAGGGAAACCTCCTGAACCATGACTCTGGAACAAGATATTGTCTACAAAGCAAGCGTAAGCACGCTTGCCAGAACAACGCATGGCTTTTTCTCTGCCTTAACCACACATGTGCTGAACTATGCATATGAGTGGGTAAGGCAGAGTGGATCCGGATAGGACATGGTCAGATATGGGGGCTGGGGGGTACTTTTTAGGGGTGGGGTGGATAAGGGACTTTGGGTGGGGGTGGAGGGATCAGGGGAGTTTGGTTTTTAGGGGAGGGGCAGGGGGATCGGGCTAGTTATCATTTTAGGGGTGGGGTGATTGGGTAGTTTGGTCAGGTAAGTGAGGTTGGGTCAGGGTTGGGGTAGTTTTTATGGGTGGAGTGGATTAAGGGCTTGGGGCGGGGGTGGGGGTCAGGGTAGTTTGTTTTTTAGGGGCAGGGTGGAGGGATCGGGGTAGTTTGGTTTCTACAGGTGGGGTGGGGGATCGGGTAGTTTGGTTTTTAGGGGCAGGGGTGGGGGATCAGGGTAGTTTGGTCAGGTAAGTGGGTTTGGGGCAGGGTTGTGGGTAGTTTTTCAGGGCGAGGGTGGATTAAGGGCTTGGGACAGGGGTAGGGGGTCAGGGTAGTTTGGTTTTTGGGCAGGGTGGGGAGATCGGGATAGTTTCCAGTTCCAGTTCAGTTCACACAAGCTTTATTCTGTCGAATTTAACCATCAAAGCAATAACTTTATATCAAATAAAACCACAATCTGTGCATATTAAATACAATATCAAAGATTACAAATAAAAAGTCAACAATTGTACAATAAAATATTGATGTAAAATCTCACATGTATCTCCCCTCCTATATGTGAGGAAGGACCATCGATCTTGGCTTCCTCATTATTGATTAAGTAAAAATCTCAGTAAACTTAAAACTATTATATAAAACAATAATTAAGTTAAATAAATTAAGAACAATGTTCGATTGAAGACAAATCACTATGATTTTTTAAAAGGCGTGTGCATATGTGCCATGCGGATGCAAGGAACTTGCTGACCCCACAGTTTAAAAAGGAGGAACAATCTCTCATCATCAGTCTTAGGGCATCTTTACAAGTTCTCAACCCTATATTCCTGCAGGCGGGGCGGAGCCATTTCCGCCGAGCAAACCCATAAGGTGGGCAGATAAACATAAAGTGGACTACAGTTTCTGCAGGGCCATTACAGCTTGGGCATTGATCAGTTGGCGAAATAGAACACCATGGGCTAGTAAGAGACTTCAGAGGTAGGCATCCATACCTGAACCGGACATACAAACTTTTGCTTAGTTCGTCAGAAATTAAGGGGGTCATTCTGACTCCCGCCGGCCACGGTAACCGCAGGGCCGGCGGGAGCCGCCGAATGACCGCACCGCGGTCAAATGACCGCGGCGGCCATTCTGCCTTTCCCGCTGGGCTGGCGGGCGACCGCCAGGAGGCCGCCCGCCAGCCCAGCGGGAAAGCGCCTTCAACGAGGAAGCCGGCTCCGAATGGAGCCGGCGGAGTTGAAGGCGTGCGACGGGTGCAGTGGCACCCGTCGCGATTTTCAGTGTCTGCTAGGCAGACACTGAAATTCTTAGTGGGGCCCTGTTAGGGGGCCCCTGCAGTGCCCATGCCATAGGCATGGGCACTGCAGGGGCCCCCAGGGGCCCCACGACACCTGTTACCGCCAGCCAGGTTCTGGCAGTCAAAACCGCCAGAACCAGGCTGGCGGTAAGGGGGTCGGAATCCCCATGGCGGCGCTGCCTGCAGCGCCGCCATGGAGGATTCCCCAGGGCAGCGGGAAACCGGCGGGACACCGCCGGTTTTCCGTTTCTGACAATGCCCATGGATGCACTGCCAGCCTGTTGGTGGTGCATCCGCGGTCGTTGGCCCTGGCGGTAGTCTACCGCCAGGGTCAGAATGACCCCCTAAGTCTAGAAAAGGTTCAAAGTGAGGCTACCACTTGAAATCGAGATGTCAACCTACCATATGAAGTACATAACAGATAATTGTTCCTAACATGGGACCAGTAAACTGATTCCAAGTGTTCCTTGTGTGCCCTCCTTAAATTGTGGGGCTAGCTCCAAAAGTCACTAAGGGCCAGATGTAAGAAGGCTTTTGCGCCTCGCAAACGGCGAAAAACGCAGTTTGTGAGGCGCAAAAGCCCCTACGCGATGCTGAAACACATTTTGCGAGTCGGTACCGATTCGCAAAATGTGTTTCAGACTCGCAAATAGGAAGAGGTGTTCCCTACCTATTTGCGAGTCGCACCGTGATGTAAGTTGATTTGTGACCGTGAAAGCGGTCGCAAATCAACTCGCAGTTACCATCCACTTGAAGTGGATGGTAACTCATTCGGAAACGGGAAGCGGTCCCTATGGGACCCCTTCCCCTTTGTGAATGCTCACAAGAATATTTTTTCAGAGCAGGCAGTGGTCCCAAGGACCACTGCCTACTCTGAAAAAAACCAAAACTAAAAGGTTTTGGTATTTTTTTCTATTTGCAGCTCGTTTTCCTTTAAGGAAAACGGGCTGCAAAGAGAAAAAAATAAACTGTTTTATTTAAAAGCAGTCACGCACATGGTGGTCTGCTGTCTCCAGCAGGCCACCATCCCCGTGAGTGCCTAGACTCGCTATGGGGCCGCAAACTGCGACCCACCTCATAAATATTTATGAGGTGGGTCTTTGCTACCCCATAGCGAGTCGCAGAAGGTGTCTGAGACACCTTTTTGCATACCAATTTGCGAGTTGCAAATTGCGAGTCGGAAGGACTCGCAATTTGCAAATCGCAAATTGGTTTCTACCTACATCTGGCCCTAAGTCCCAAAGTATGGAACCAATCCGAAATATACTTGAGCCAAGGGATGGAAAGTGCATTCTGTCTATCCAGTAGATCTTGTAGAGACTTCTTGTATACAACTAATTCGGGAGTGGTCCAGATACGTACCCAAAAAGTTAAAGGCCTTAAAGCTATTACGTCAGAAATGTGGGAGAACCCTAGGTCCAGAAACACTGGAACCAAAGGGATACTGCGAGGGCATGCCAAAAGAGATCTTACAAAGTTATTTTCCCCCACAGATAGTTTGCTAGTTTAAATACAGCCCCAAACCTCTGCGCCATAGACCGATGCGCTCTGAGCCTTCGCTAAATACATTTTAATAGCTGGAGAAACAACTTTCACAGTACCGGACTTTTGAAAGCACAGGATTGCAGCTGATCTAGATAGATAGATATCGGGATAGTTAGTTTTTTAGGGGTGGGGTTGGGGAATCGGGGTAGTTTGGTCAAGTAATTGGGGTTGGGGCAGGGTTGGTGGTAGTTTTAGGTGTGGGGGTTGGATTAAGGGCTTGGGAAGGGGTGGGGGGGTTGGGGTAGTTGGATTTTTAAGGGTGGGGAGATCAAGGTAGCTTGGTTTTTAAGGGAGGGGCGGGGGATCAGGGTAGTTTGGTTTTTAGGGGCGGGTGGTGGGTCGGGGTAGGTTGTTCAAGTAAGTGGCGTTGGGGCAGGGTTGGGAGGTAGTTTTTAGGGGTGGCAATGGATTAAGGGCTCGGACCAAGGTGGGGGGGTCAGGTTAGTTTGTTTTTTAGGGGTGGGGTGGGGGGATTGGGGTAGTTTGGATTTTAGGGGCTGGGTGGGGGATCAGGGTAATTTTGTTTTTAGGGGTGGGTGTCAGTTGTTTTTAGGGTGGGCGACGGGTTTGGGAAGGATTTAGGGCTCAGGGTGGGTAGGGGTGTCAGGGTAGTTTTGTTTTTAGGGGGGAGGGAGGGTCGTAGTAGTTTTAGTATTTGGGATGGGGCACCTTTGGGCCTTAGGACATGTGTGAGGTGGCATGCTAGAACCACACAAGCCGTTCTCACACATGCCTTTACTGGGCATACTTTTACAATTAAAAATCTTTGTAAAGGCGGTTGTTGTTTCGACCGTGTTGTTCAGGCATGCGTGGTTCTCGCATGCGTTGTTCCATCATACATTCCCCTGCACATATTTTCAGAAACAGGTTCAACCTAGCACAATATGAATTTCTCCACAGATTGTATCTGTCACCCGGCTACAGTGAATTAACCCATTAAGTTAATAATAATTGCTTGAAATGTTTGAGCCCCTCTGTTGAACTGATGAAGATGTTCTGAAGCTGGACAGCCTTAAGCATTTACTAGCAGGAGATAAAAGATCTACTATCAGAATTTTCAGGGAGAACGGATCCATTGAAACCAGTGTAGTGTATCCTCGGTTTTGGTAGTAGTCAAAGAAAAGGTAAACTAGAGATAAGATTTGTACATATAGGTTTGCTGTTGGCTTTTCACCAGATAGCAATGTCTTGGAAATATTCACAACCACCCCAGTTGAAGAACAGTATAGCTGAAATTCTGAAATGGGCCGTCGACAAAGGTAAATCACTGACAGCCATGCAAAAATTGATGAGAGAAAACACTGAAGTGAACATGTGGAATACAACACTGCTAGCACTAAAAACAAAAGAAATATAGGATGGTGCCATAGCTGAGCATAGATCATCTTGTGTAAAGCTAAATGTGTTTTGAAATGTCTTTTTAATGCAGACTATGCTTCAAATATATTGATGTACCAATTTGCCTTAAAGTAATCTTTTTTAAATATTACTTGTAAATAAAGGCCACTGCCACCTTATATATTAATCCAGAATCTGGCTGTAGCTACATCTCAATACTTTGTGTGGGGACTTTTGTGGTCTAACAGCTCTTAAATTGGTTTAATTTTTTGTAAAGTGATACACGTCAAATATGAAATGCAGTGGAGAAGTTCACCAAAAGACGGCATTGATGTTATAGAAAACACTCTTATATGTAAAACCAGTACCGAAATGTAAAAAGCACGGACCTATTGGCGTTAACAATGCTAGCTGCCCTGAGAGTGAGCCCTTTGACTGCTCTCCCTCACTGCCCTGAGAGTCAAGTGAGGAAAGTTTGCGAGGAAAGGGTGTATTTGATCATTTTTCAGCGACATAGTATGATGGGCCCAGGACACGTGAGACAAATGATCTCACACACTACAGTTGTGGTCAGTAGCCCCTGTCTGCCCGTCGGACCGATTGGTGTGAACACTGCTGCTGTTGGTGCTTTCAGAACGCGCATCTGCATGGTGCCCATTATCTCCTGGCTAGGAAAAAGCCTAAGGGCCCTGCCGATGCCCTCCTGCCCTGCCCTCCTGCTGTACTTAATTACCTTAAAGCCCCCAGCTCCCCACGGGTCTAGAAGTGTTGACACATTGCCTTCAACGTTTACCAGCCCTTCGCCAGAGACCAATGCTGCACCAAGAAACGGCTGCAACAGTTTCGGGTGAGCTGAGTGGTTACTATGCTCGACAAGCACACTATCATCCTGCTTTTCCTTTTGTTATTTTCTTCTTAGTTGAGTGGTTGTTTCCATGTTGCTACAGCAAATTGCTGAATTGAGAGCTACCTGAATCGAGAGACTGCTGAAGGACATTATCGAAATTGTTGTCCCTGACTGAGGAACATCTTACTTAGCCTCTGTGGCACTAAGAATTAATTTCCATATCAAAGAGGCAGTTCATCAGAAAGATACACCCGCATACACACTATCTTAGACAAACTAGATAGCCCAACCTACTCAATGTAATTCCATCAAATACTGAAAAACGAGGGTCTTAAATAGTAGAGATGTATGAATGTATTATTTTCTTTTTTTTCTGGCAGTAGCTTCTGTTTTAGAGCATAACACAGCGCCAACAGGTTTTTTGTCTCCCACGACTTATCCTCGGAACCAGTTACAAACGAACATGTATTTCAATCTCATAATGCTTTAAATATTTATCATTCGTATACTAGAATGTCCGCATTTTGGAAAAACTCACATTTGTAATGGTTTCCGGTATTGCATGATTAGCTAAGTGTCGGACAGCGTTACCGTGGGATATGGGGTACAATAGTCTCTAAAGACTAAAGCCCTGATTTATACTTTTTGATGCTGAACTGCGCAAATGCAGTTTAGCATCAAAAAGTATACTGCCGGCTAGCACCATCCCAATACACCGGCCGGGCGTCATATTTAAGGGATGACGGAAGCTGGCGGTAAGGCCTGGCTAGCATCATAAAAAAGGACGCTAGGCAGGTGGGGGAGGCGGAGGGGGAACAGGAGGTTTCGCATCAAAGGATGACGCTATTATGGGCAGAGTCATAAATAATGCCTCTAACCAGACTAACGTCATTTTCTGACTTTAAAACCCCATGGACATGACTTCTGTCTTAGTTAAGACAGGAGTCATGCCCACCACTTCAATGGCCATGCCTAGGGGACACATGTCCCCTGGGCTTGACCATTGGGCCAAGTGCCATGTACAGGGGCCCAAGTTAGGCCCTCTATGGCACTACAAGAATTTTAAAAAATACTTACCTCTACTCACCTATACTTACCTGGGATGGAGTCACCCATCCTCTGCTGTCCCTCTGGTGTAGGTGGGGGTGTCTCTGGGGCTAGGGAAGGGCACCTGTGGGCTCGTTCCATGGTCTCTGACAATGGATAAAGTCCCACAGGTTCCCTAACGCCTGCCCTTACCCAGGCGTTAAATATTGGCGCTAAGCAAGCTAAGTGCCATTATTTAAGCCCCCCATCCCCTGTGCTTGATTTTAACATGGGGGAATAAATATGGCGCAGAGGCCATATCATAATTTTTTTACCCAGGAACGCCTACCTTGCATCTCATTGACGCAAGTTTTCCGCAGGCAAAAAATGACTTTAACCCCAACATTTTGGAGCTAGACATTTCTAGCTGCAAAATATAAGTATGTAATTAAGTTTGCGCTGAATTAGCGTAAACAAAAGTGACAGTAATTCAGCGCAAACATAGCATAGATATGTCCGTAAGAGTGACTAATCTTAAACCAATAGTTTGCCTTAATTTACTTTCCTGAGCTGTAAGACACTCCCCCTTTCTTTGCTGTTACTCTCTATTGTTGATTGTACTTGTGGTTGCATTCTCCTAACTGCATTGCGTTATGGAGCTCAGGAATGTGCACCTGTTTCCAATCAATTAGTGATAACGAACAGAGAACAGTGATGATAGTCAGGTGCACTTCTTTTGTTATTTTAGTCTATTGAGTTACTATGTTATTGTTTGCTACATTGTTTTTTTTCACCTTATTTGATTTCCATTTTGGACTATAAATATGCTTATATAGTTTGAAATATTAAAGTGTTATGCAGTCACAATTCGGGTAACCTCAATAATTGTGCTGTACTGTACGTCGGCGTACTGTACATTTCCTCATTGAGTATGCCTTCATTGTTCTTCTATGTCTATGTAGAGAGGTGAGAAGACTTGCCTTGCCAGCTTTCATTTTATCTATGAAAAACCACAGATACAATCTCGAGAACATGGTTTGACAGGTTTGCAATATATTTAAAATAACAAGGTCCAGCCAGGTATCATTACGTTTGGCAATGCAAAATACTTAAAAAACCTATCAAGTGAGTAAATTAATACAAAACAATTACAAGAGGAGACCTGTTAAAAATTGAGTTTCTTGTTGTCAGAGTATGAACCCTGTACAAGCGGGAACCACAATCCCAGCCAGGGTAAGTCTGATACACACTAAAAGATAACCTGTGCTCACCCTCTGGTAGCTTGTCATGGAGCAATCAGGCTTATCCAAAGAGGCAATTTGAAAAGTATTTGTGCAAAACACCCACACAGTAACACAATGAAAACACCACAAAAAGACTCCATGCAGGTTTTGAAAAATAACCACAAAAATCCACTAAGTATAAGTCGAGATATGAATTTTTAAAGATGAAATAAAAAAACTGTGCTGAGAAGTCAATAGAGGTAAAAGATTACTTGAGGTTGCGAGGGACCGGTGCCAATCCAATGCTGAGGCTAACTTTGATGGAGGTAGGCTGGCTATGGAACCCAGCCAGGGTCTGCTGAAAAAGGACCTTGGATGGAGGAAGCGTCGATATCGAGGAGCAAATGTGAAGGTGATGCTTTAGTGCAATCCACACAGTCATGTTGAAGCGTCATCGTAGAGTCTCGCAGTGGGTTCCCATGTCAGTGTCAAACTCATTGAGGCTAATGCAATGCCGTGCAGAGTGTTGTCGGCTGTGCAGGTTGTTGATCCGCTGTTGTCGAACAGTCTCTGCATCAGCATCAAAGGGGCGATGCATCAGTTTTGACTGGGGCAGTAATGATGATGCATCAGTTTTTGCAGAAAGAAGTTGTAGAACTCACTTCTGAGGCCCAGGACTGGAGGGGGCAACTCAGGCAAGGTTAGGATTCACAGATGGCAGAGTCCAGCAGCAGAAAGCAGAGTTGCAGGCAGTCTTTGATGTCCCTGAGACTGCAGAAAATAGAGGGCAAGCCCGCTAGCCCTTGGAGTCATTCTGGGTCAAGTGAGATGAGTCCAGTCCTTGTCTTCACTAGGGCAGAGATTAGAAGGCAGCAGGGGCTGCTCAGCAAAACAGGGAAGCAGTTCCTCAAAACAGTCAGTCAAACAGAGTGGCAACCCTTGTAGTACAGCAATCCTTATTCCAGAAGAGTTCTTCCCAGGTCCACCAGTGAACTGATTTGGTAGAGTCAGAGTCCCAGTTCTTATACCCAAATGCAACTTTGAATTGGGGGTGACTTCAAAGCAGCTACTTGCAGTGCACAGATATAATTTTTATCCCAGCCCTGGCCCCAAGCTATCAATGTGGGGACAGGTACTTCCCTATTAATGTGTGTCAGCTTCCTCTACTCTTCCTGTCCAAAATGGCCCATCAAGATGCAGATGAATGCAGATGAGTGCTCAGACACACCTAACTTTCTTGTGTTTGTGACTTTCTAGAAGGAATGCACAAGGTGTAGCTGTTACCTACCCCAGACGTGTATTGGAGACAAGCTGCAAGGCACCCATAGCAGTAAGAGCAGAGAAATGTCCACTTTCCTAAAGTGGCATTTCTAAAATAGTAATGTTAAATCCAACGTTACCAGTAAAGAGGATTTATCATTATCATTCTAAAGATATGAAACATAACAAAGCTGCTCCTTTATGATCAGGAATTATAGCATAAACATATATTAAGGAATTCCTAATGCTGGCCATTGAGAGGAGTAGGGCTCACAGTAGTGAAAAATAAATTTGGAAGTTCTTCATTACCAGGACATGTAAAACTTTAAAGTACATGTCCTGCCTTTTATTTAAATAACACGCTGCCCTATGGGCTATCTAGGACCTACTTTAGGGGTGAATTATATTTTTATAAAAGGGGAGTTTAAGACTTGGCAAGAAGTTTTGAATGCCAAGTTGAAGTGGCAGTGAAACTTCACACACAGGCCCTGCAATGGCAGACTAAAGACATGGTTAGGGGCTACTGAAGTGGGTGACACAATCAGTACTGCAGGCCCACTAGTAGCATTTAATTTACAGGCCCTGGATATAAGGTATAACACTTTACAAGGGACCTACAAGTAGATTAAATATGTCAATTGTGTATACACCAATGTTACCATGTTTAGAGGAGGAGCACATACACTTTAGCACTGATCAGCAGTGGGAAAGTGCTCAGAGTCCTAAAGCCAAAAAAACAATGTAGAAAAAAGTGGAGGGAAAAAGGCAAAACTTTAGAGGCTGACCCTGCAGAAAGGGCCATTTCCAACAAACCACATATACGAACATAATTTTAATATTTTCAGTCTAAGTTAATCAAGGAAAAAAAATGCAAAACTGCTCAAGAGTGAGTGTGAGCCACAATTGTTAGTGGTAAAACACTTATAGCCTAAAAACAGTATTGATGTGAGAACAATGTAGTTAGACAGAATATGCAAATGAAACAAAATTAACAGAGCATCTTATGCTAATGTGGTAAAGTTGTAATCTATATGCTACTTTTGGAAATGTTCATTTGAAAATGTCTCTGCGCCTAGAAATGTCAACACTCTTTTCACCACTCATTGAGTCATGGAGTCTTCATCAGGACAAGAGATGTAGTAGAGCAGCATAGATGCCTTATGCCACTGAAATTGAATGGATATTCAGTGATATACTTTAAAAGTTGATAATTCATTAAAATATTACACGGTGTGGATGGAAAGGTCTACAGTTATATTTATCTATTACAAAATGATAGAGAGAAAAGGATTAAGGAATAATGAGAAAATATACTCGTGGGGTGACGAGTGTACGCATGTGTATAAGGGACACAAGTGTCAGGGTAGGCTTATTGTCCTCTTTACAAAGACAAAGGGACTCCAGCTGTGAAAGATAGAGGGGGGGCAGGAGCCTGCAGAAAAGTAATAAGGGTGGCAGTCACAAAGGCAAGTATGGCACCCTTATGTTCCGTTGTGATGTGGCAAGGTTCCTTATGGAATCCAGAGGTGCAAGCTCCAAACCAGGATACCCACAATGAGCTGACGAATCAAGGACTACTGTAGCTGCTGCAAAGGGACATGTTTAATTAAACTGTAAGCGTTCCTGTGACCATTAAAAACTGGGAGACTCAGTGCCTCCGATTCTGTCAGAGGATGGGTACATAAAGAAGTGAAGACTGGTGTACTGTGGAGATGGTAAATATGACAGTAATTGCATTTGTTCAATTACTTGCCATTAATTATCTGGTTCAGAGTGTGTCACTGAGGCAACGTGGAAAACCTAATGGGCATTCACATTGTGACATTGAATCATACTTTTGTGTTAAGTAATGCACTTTTGGTGTCTTGAAACTTCTGTGTAGTAACTATAACTCACGCCCCGCCATGTACAATTTTCTCATCAATAATTTTATTACATATGTTGCAGTTATATCATAAATGATGCCATAGAATATCTCATTACTGTTGTAATAAGTGGAGTAAGTAGCAGTGCAGGGCCTCATTACGAGTGTGGCGGTCCGAGAACTGCCACACTTGTGTTGACGGTCGGACCGCCAAACTCTGGGTGGTCCAACCATCCAATTACAACCTTGGCCTATGGACCCACCAGGGGACCGCCGTCCCTACTGGCAACACAGTTCCAAACAGCATGATGGTGGTCAGAGTCATACTCAGCCAGAATGGCGCTGAACTCAGCGCTTCCTGGCTGATTACAACTCCCCTTACCATCAGTCTTCCCATGGTGATTTCACTGACATGGTAAGGTTGGTGGTGAGGGTGTGCTGGGGCCACAGGAGGACTCCTGCACTGCCCATGTCATTGCATAGGCAGTGCAAGGGCCCCCTTGCCCACCACCATCGGAATGAGCACTGTGCTGGTCGGCTCCCTCAGTGCTACGAGATAGCACTCGGCTCCTTTAAGGGAGTCGAGTGCTATCTCGTAGCACTGATCCTGCCAGTCTGACTGGCCGGAACGCTATATTGAAATGTTCCAGCCAGTCAGACCAGCGGGAACATTGTGATAGGGCTGGAGGGACACCACCGCCATTGCGGTGGTGTCCTCCCTATGGCCTTGGTGGTCCTGTAGTGGGATCATCAAAGTCAAAATGAGGCCCTTAGTTACCTTAGGGCACAAGTTATAGGTTCTTGAGATAAGTATAACTATAACTGCTGAATTTCTATAGTTTTGTGCATGTAAAATATGAACCTCTAATCTTTGTTTTTTAGTGAATTGCTAAGGTTTTTTAATTCTATTTCTGCACTATAATGCCCCTGTAACCTTTGGTGTGGCTTTCGCGGAACTGGTGTTGGCCGGGGCCTGCAGCCAACTCCCTAAAGGCACCCAATCTGGTGCCACCCATGGCCTTTGGCCTGTGGCCAGGCCCTGCAGGTAACACCCCTTAGGCACACAGCCATACATGGCCTTTGGCTGTGCACAGCAGGGGTTGGCTGCAGTGCCTGGCCTGTAGCCTGGCCCTGCGGCAAACTCCTGCAGGCATCTACTTCCGGTCCATCCACGGCCTTTGGCCGTGCACAGAGGTGGGACATCCACAAGGGCTGCTCTGCAGCCAGTCCCTCAACCAGCCCCTGCAGGCACCCACCACCATGGCTTTGGCCATGCTTGGCTGGGGTCAACTGCAATCCCTGGCCTGTGGCCAGGCCCTGTGGTCCACCTCCCATATGCAGGGTACCCAAGCAGTCAATCCGGGAAAGACAGCGGGCAGGGAAAGAGATGTTAGGTCCACTCCCAGCAGGCAAGAACAGTTTTCCTACTGTCACCCACTGGAAATGCACTTACTGTTTGCTCTTACTTGGCGGGAGCTGTCAAAGCTCCCACCAAGCGAAAGCAAACATTGGATACCTCAGGACATAGGAAGACATTCCGGGTGGGTGGCAGTTCCCAAGGCCAATATTGGCTTCAGGAGGAGGGGGCACACGTCCCCCATAATTTCAAATTGCACAAGCTGGATATGAGGAGGTGGTGGTCCCCAGTGCCGAAAGTAGACCAGGAGGGAGGTCGCGTGACCCCCTCCTCTTGTAAACATCAGCCTGGTGCGGAGGGGGTGGTCCCCAGGGCCGAAACGTGTCCGGAGGGGGCGGCTGCATGGCCCCTCTCCCCTTGTAAAGATAGGCCTTGCCACGGGAAGTTGGCAGTTCCTGCGGCTGTGAACAGCCTTTCGAGGCGGGGCACAGGGCACCCTTCCACCTTAATAACCATTTGCCTGGCACCGGTGAGTTGGCGGTCCCTGGGGCCAAAATCGACTGTGGGTAGGGGAGCTGCCTTACTTGAATTTGCCCCTGGGATCTCGCCCACTAGGGGCCAAAGTTTGCACAGGAGACTGCACTTACATATATTTTTTTTTTTGCAGAGATTCACTCAACCTTTTCACAGCAAAAAATGTAAAAAGATACTTTTTGGCCCCGGTGGGGTCCCTGGCGCACCCCACCACCAAGCCTAGTGGGTCAGGGTATTCCTACCCTGCCCCTTTCTTTTTCTGTGGGACTCGGCTGAGTGCAAATCTCAAAATGTCTGCCAACACTTCCTGGTTGAAGTGTTGGCAGCCAATCAGATCACAGCATGAGATCTGTCGGATCTGTCTCCCTATATATGTATATGTATATATACATTTATTATTTCTTTAATAAGTTGAAATCTACTGAACAGATTTACACCACATGATGAAAATGTCTCTTTCGGGACCAAGAGCTAGCTTCCTGCCAAATTTGGTGTAATTCCGTCTAGTGGTTCAGGCTTCAGTCATGTCTAAAATACTTATGGGAAATTGCAGGGTGTAACCCCCTCTTTTTCTCAGCCCCTGTTTCATGAATCACTCTGAAACTTTCCACTCAGCAGCTGAACTCAGGTATGTAGTAGTTTTAAAAATTTCAAGAAGATTGGTCAAAGGACAGCAAAGTCATTGGCAAAAAAATAAATTGTTTTCCTACGGAAACTAGATCCTAACCCTACCTTCTGGTGACCACCGATACATATATATATATATATATATATATATATATATATATATATATATATATATATATATATATATATATATCAGTACAAGGGCACTGTATTTTTGTGTAAATTGTGTAATTAGAGTTGGAGAATAGTGTTAAAGTTTGTGTTGTATGGTTGTCACAATTATGGCATCCTAAAATGACTGACCTAGCAAGTAGGCAACCATACTAATAGTAGGTGTCCATTTCATGGCCCTGGTTAAAGGCTCTTGCAGGGCTTTGTCACTTTTAACTTAAAATAGGGCAGGTTCTTTAACCAGGAGACTTGTGGGCAAGATTGACCAATCGTTTCGGATAAATTAGTAACTTGTCAAAGGCTGGGCTATCAGTGGGAACACAAGTAATGCGTTTTGTTCTGGCTTTTTTCAAGTGGAATAAGGAATGTATCGCAAGGACAGTAATATACATGTTTGAGGTCCATGGAGGCAAGAAGTTTGGTGTACCCATGTTCTTGTAATTTGTTTGAGAGTATAATAGCTTCTCAAAAGTAGCCTTATCAAGACCTCCAATTTCCCTTACACATGTGTGTATGTGTACACTTAGGCACTTTTTACCCAATGCCTAAAATCTGTCCAACTTCTCTTCTTTCTGTCATTGTGTTATCGGCATACAGCAACTGGTCTTGAGATAAATGTAACTGTGGACCTTTGTGTACAAATAATTTTTGCATTTTTTATTATTTACCAACTTTTGAATTATGATATCACTGATTGTCCATTCATTTTCAGTGACTTAGGATCTAATCAGATCAGCAGGAAACATTGGTTCTTTGAACTTTGATCATGCTTGTTTTCCCTTGTAAGTGTAATGGCTTATTGACAGGCTGCTTTTAAATTGTTGTTGGCTTCATCTATTCTAAGGCCTTTACATACCAATATGAAGGTTAATTAAAGGAGAGGGAAAGAAGAAACAGAATAAAGAAGAATTTTGGACAGACAATTTTAAAATTAAATAAAATGAATGACTTGCTCATGCGTAGGTGTTATATATGTTCTATCATGGTTGATCTTAAGCTTGATTGAATTAGGACACAACAACAATTGTTGCTTTCTGGTTGCTGACTGTCATTGAGGGATCAAACTGAAACAGTATTATGAGGAGCCAGTATCTCCTCTGTGAACACATGTTTAGTTAATTTATTTCTGTGGTCAATTTGAAAATGTTCCTTCCCTATGGGATTTAGGCCCTCATTATGACATTGGCGGTAAATCCCACTTACCGCCACTCTGACTTCCGCCAACTTAACGCCGCTGTGGCGGATATCCGTTCACCATATTATGACACACACACACCAATCCGTCAGTATACAGCTACATACACAAATTCGCCAGCCCAAAGGTCAGTGCTAAACTGGCAGTATCAAAACCCACACCGTTACGCCTACAGAACAACGCCCATCACATTATGACCCACAAATCACCACTTCATACATTCAATGGCAGTAAACCGTTGGTGGTACATACCTCCTCCCCCACAACTAACAGCATGGGAGGAGCAAGTCTTGGCAATCCTGCATCCTGAGGGCCGAGTAGGAGGAAGACTGGACTCTGGTAAGTCAACTCTCTAATACTCCAACACCTCTACCTGCATGCCACCATATACCCCCACCCTCACTCCCATCACCCCACCACTTCCTACACACCTAACCATCACATCTCACTCATCCTAATGCCAAGCCCTGCATGCTCTACCAATGTATGGACACCACTCACACCCCTGCATGGGCACACTATAGAGAACTAATCATCCCACCATACACCAATGTACACAAGTGAAAGCTGCCAGGGCAAATACAACCAAAGAGGGCAAGCCACTGATGCACAATATGTCAGACACAGAAACCATAACACATCATTTACATCCCCACAGGTACCGCAGCCAATGTCAGTGGAGAGGAGGTGCCAGCAAAATCCAGTCCCCCAACAGAAGAAGCCCACAGTGATGACAGCAATCTCTGCTCTTCAGGATCTGGATGACCTACCTGGCGCATCAGAGACCTCTGGACAGCCGGTAACCACCATTTTCTATCTCAGGAGTTCAGGCTCCATTGCAGCGTGGTTGTTCCCCGTGTCTCCAAAGATGAGTCCTTTCCCTTCTGTGTTCTATTTCCGCCAGGCTTTTGATTTCATTGGTACCACCCCGGAAAAGAAGGCGGATTTGTGTCTCTTAATATGGTGGGCGGTACATTGCCTGGCTGTAGGCGGCTACCGCTGTGGTCGCTGCTGATTCTTCCCTGGCGGTCGGGAACCACTGGATGACTCCTCATTGGTTATAATTGGGCCCTATGGGTTACAGTGTCCAATGGTGATCTAAGCCGGTGGTGACGGTATGCACCACCACAGACGTGACCGCCATCTTCATTACGATTCCTCACTTGCTACCGGACCTTCCACAGGAGAGAACCTACACTGCATGTGCTGCTGTGACCTGTGTCTGGAACCTTACATGGTCCGGGTGACCAGGGAAAGGGGCCCAGCCTTCACTTTCGAGGAGTTGGAGATACTAGTGGATGGGGTCCTACTCCAGTACGGACTGCTCTATGGGCCTCCAGACCAACAGGTGAGAACACTGTGGGTACATTGCATGTGGCATGAATGCATGGAGTTGTGTGTGTGAAGGCCTCGTGTAAGGGGGGTGGATGGATGTCCTCTGGGCGGCATACAGGTTTTGTGCTGGCCATATGTGTGTAAATGGTGATGGAAACGGGAATGGTGGGCCATATGTTTAAGAGGCAGGACTGTTTGTCTAAATCTATTTTCCTGTGTGTATTGCCCCTGCAGGTCAGAGTCCATCAAGAGAAGGGTATATGGCGTGCCATTACCAAGGAGGTGTGGACCCTGGGGGGGTCTATGGCAGGCGGAGCACCCACTGTCGGACACGGTGGGAGGACCTGAGACGCTGGGCACGGAAGACGGCGGAGGCCCAGCTGGGGATGGCCTCCCAATGAGGAAGAGGTGCCCGGTGAACCCGGACTCCCCTGATGGCTCGCAGACTGGCGGTGGCCTATCCAGAGCTGGATGGGCGCTTGAAGGCATCACAGCAGCCACAAGGGGGTGAGTACAGTGCCCATCATTACAACTTACGCTTACAACTTACGCTTGATAGGCTAATATCCGGGAGGTGGGTGTGTGTCAGTTGGTGCCCCTAGGCCAGGCCTGACATTGCAGCGTAGGTCCCCTGGTGGCTATAGTTCAGAATGGAAAATCTTGCTACCTAGCTCGTAGGTATCCCCTTCTGGTCAGGGCTGCGTGGGTCCCAGGGGTGCTGCATTTGGTGGTGTGGGCCCCTTCCCATGCCCTGGCTGCTAACTATTTCTCTGGTAGTGCAATGGCATATTACCTAGGGCTGTTCCCTGTGTGTGTGGGTGCTGTGTACGCCAACGATGTTGTTGGTGCAGCCATTGACCAAGTGTATCCTTTGTCTCTTCCCCCCCCGTTTTTGTTTTGTCATCCTGTCCTTATGTGCATTAGCATCATCTGGCGGAGGAGCAGAGGCACCAGTGATGGAGGGAGCTGCATCCCACAGGACCCAGGAGGCAGAGTCCACTGGCGCTGAAGGCACTAGTGGGATGGAGGGCGAGGGGAGCACCACGGCGGAGACTGGAGGGGACAGTTCTGACACAGATATCTCCGCCGATGGAAGCTCCCTGGTGGTGGCGGACACTTCTGTGAGCACCGCAGCTACTGGTACATCCGCTACCCCCCCTACCAGCACCCCCCTCCCAGCAGCACCTCATCGAGTTGCCCGTGCCCGCTCACCCGGGAGGGTGGGCATCTCCTTTGTCCCAGGCACCTCAGGACCTGCCCCAGTTAGCCCTGCTGCCCTGCGTGAGGAGGCTATAGACCTCCTGAGATCCATCTCTGTATGGAAGTCAACCATTGTGAATACCATCCAGGGGCTGGTAGTCCAGATGCAACAATCTAATGCATTCCTGGATGGTATTCACACTGGATTGGCGGCCCAACAGAGATCGATTCAGTATCAGGCCTCCACTCTGTGGGCAGCCCTTGTCCCTGTTTCTACCCTCCCCCCTCCAACTTCCACTGCCCAGTCCCATGCTCCTCAACCCCAACCCATCCCAAGCACCCAGGCAGACGAGCATGCACACAAGACAACACCCAATAGTGTCACGGGCAAACACAAGCACCACACTTCATCCCACAGGCACTCACACAAACACCATCCAGTTGCAGACATACCAACATCCACTATTTCCACTGACTCCCCCTCTTCCTTCTCCTCCACCTCCCACCTAGTTATGTCCACACTCACACCTGCATGCACTACATCATCATCCACTACCAGCATCACCACACCAAGCAGAACACACACCTCACTGGCAGACACCTCCAGAACAGCTATGCAAACGTCCCCAGTGTCCTCTCCCACTGTGTCTGTCCCCCCTAAAGTACACAAACGCAAGCACTCAGACACCCAACAGCCATCCACCTCACAACAGTATACAGGCCCTGATCTGCACCAAAAAGCAGCAGACAGACACCTCCAACAACCACTCCCTCAATCTCCACTCCCATTCCTTCTCCCTCTTCCCGCCCCAATGTCCTTAAAAAACTGTTCCTATCCACCATTGACCGCTTCCCTACCCTCCCCCATCCTGCACATATGGGCAGGGTAGGAAGAACCCAGCCAAGCACCTCAGCCACACAGTCCATGGGCCCAGTCGTCACCACACCCACACGTGGTGGAAAGGGATCCAGGCCACCTGGCCTCAAGGGAAAGGAGCCTGCCCCAGCTGCTAGGAAGATCAAAGAGCCTGCACCAGCAGGCAAGAAGGAAAAGGAGCCTACCCTAGCTGCCAGGAAAACTAAGGAGCCTTCACCAGCAGACAAGAAGGGAAAGGAGCCCGCCCCAGCTGCCAGGAAGACCAAGGAGCCTGCACCAGCAGATAGGAAGACCAAGGGGCCTGGGACAGGAACTGTGACAAAGCCCCCACCACCAACCATGGTTGTGCAGCCATCCAAGGTTGCAGGGGATGGGCAGGAGCCTTCCTCCACCAGCAGCAGCATCACCACCACTGTGCAGCTGTCTGAGGTTGCAGGGGATGGGCAGGAGCCTTCTCCCACCAGCAGCACCGCCACTGTGCAGCCATCACCGCCAGTGGACGGTATGTAATCCTGCCTCCATGGGCTGCTGTGTGGCCTGCCCCCTCGAAAGCCAGTGGGTATGACACCCAGCTGAGAGACTGTGGCCTATTACTCCGCACGATCATGCACAGGGCTCGTTGACCCTCCAGAACCAGTGGGTATGACATCCACATGCCCATCACTCCCCAGGATCAAGCATAGATCACATTGCCCCTCCAGAACCAGTGGGTATGACACCCAGCTGAGAGACTGTGGCCCATCACTCCCCAGGATCAAGCACAGGGCACGTTGCCCCCTCCAGAACCAGGGGGTATGACACCCACATGCCCATCACTCCCCAGGATAAAGCACAGGGCACGTTACCCCCTCCAGAACCAGTGGGTATGACACCCAGCTGGGAGACTGTGGCCCATCACTCCCCAGGATCAAGCACAAGGCATGTTGCCCCCTCCAAAACCAGTGGGTATGACACCCACATGCCCATCACTCCCCAGGATCAAGCACAGGGCACATTGCCCCCTCCAGAACCAGTGGGTATGACACCCAGCTGAGAAACTGTGGCCCATCACTCCCCAGGATCAAGCACAGGTCATGTTGCCCCTTCCAGAACCAGTTGTCTTGTAACACCTCCTAGCTTAGGTGCCCCCATCCCCTGTCACCCTTAGGTGCCTGCCTATTTACCAACTGATGCCCCTGCAGTGTTGTCTCTGTGTTGAAGTAGGTGACATTTGTAGCCTTGGACTTTGGCCTGTGCCATGTGGCCTACGAACATTGTGGACTGGGCAGTGTCCCTTTTTCTGTACATATGTCTATGGGGGTCATTCTGACCCCGTCGGGCAGCGGGAGCTGCCCGCCTGGAGGGAACCGCCAGAATACCGCTGCGCAGACACTGAAATTCAAAGTGGGGCCCTCTTACGGGGGCCCCTGCACTGCCCATGCCATTGGCATGGGCACTGCAGGGGCCCCCAGGGGCCCCACGACACCCCTCACCGCCATCCTGTTCCTGGCAGGCGGAACCGCCAGGAACAGGATGGCGGTGAGTGGGTCAGAATCCCCATGGCGGCGCAGCAAGCTGCGCCGCCATGGCGGATTCCCATGGGCAGCGGAAAGTCGGCGGTACACTGACGACTTTCCGTTTCTGGCCGCGGCTGTACCGCCGCGGTCAGAATGCCCGGCGGAGCACCGCCAGCCTGTTGGCGGTGCTACCGCCGACCCCGGCCCCGGCGGTCAAGTACCGCCGGGGTCAGAATGACCCCCTATATCTCTTATCTTGCCTAAGTTATTTTTCATACTGTGTTGATCTCATTTCATTAACTTTTGCGAAATCGTTTTGTCCTTGCATTATTCAGCTGAGTGACGGGGTGAAATTGTTTTTATAGTAAATCTGGTTGTGTGTGGTGTGTGTGTGTGTGGGGGGTGTGTGTTGTGCGTGTATATGTCACTCTCTTTCCCCCCCTTCTGTGTTAGGCGTCTGTACTCACCGTCATCGTCTTCACCGGCGTTGGTGTTCGTGGTGGAGCAGAACGTAGTATATCATGGGGAAGACATGCAGCTCAGGTTCCATGGCGTTGTTGTTGTTCCCTGTGTCTCCAATGGAGAGTCCTTTCAATTCTGAGCTCTGTTTCCACCAGGCTTTTGATGTTGTTGGTACCGCCCCGGAAAAGGTGGCAGATTGTGGTGTCATGATATGGTGGGCGGAACATTGACTTCTGCCTGGCTGTAGGCAGCCACCACCGTGGTGGCTGTTGTTTCCGCCCTGGCAGTCGGTGTGGTACATTGGCTGTCTATTGGGGGTCTTTCCGCCATGGTCATTGTTAGAAAAGGGGGTCTTTGATTGGCAGTCAGGTTGCCCCCATCCAAGCAAGGACCCTCACTCTAGTCAGGGTAAAGGAGAATCACCCTCAGCTAACCCCTGCTCACCCACTTGGTAGCTTGGCACAAGCAGGGAGGCTTAACTTCAGAGTGCTAGGTGTAAAGTATTTTTACCAACACACACAGTAACTCAATGAAAACACTACAAAATGATACAACACAGGTTTAGAAAAATAGGAAATATTTATGTAAACAAAACAAAACCAAAACGACAAAACTCCACCATACACAAGTCAAGTTATTAATTAAAAAGCAAAAAGAGTCTTAAATTTGGTAAACAGATAAAAGACTGTTAGCGTTGAAAAGTACCTGGGTCGCGTTAAAATAACACGCACAGGCGAGTGTGCGTCGAAAAAGGTAAGTGGTGCGTCGATTTCTCACCCACAAGCGAGTTCGTACTTCGTGTCTCCTTCTCCGGTCAGACCAGCATGCGTTATTTTTCCTCCCCGCAGGGGAGCGATGCGTCGATCTGTGCAACACTCGGGTCTGGGCAGTCATGTTATTTTTCCACACCCAGCAAGGTTTGCGTTGAAAATCCTGCTGCACGGTGATAGCAAAATCACGCTGTGTGGGTTGCGATGTTACCCGCCTCTATCAGTGATGCGGCGCGTTGTTTCTCCAGCCCCGTGTGTCGATCTCCCAGCAGTGCTGCAAGCGCTGCATCGATTTCAGCCACGGAGCCGGTGGCGCGTCGTTTCTTCAGCCGCTCTTGGAGGTTGCGTCAGAAATTTCCCTCCACGGCTGCCTGTGCGTAAAGTTTCAGGCTTGGTCTCCCAGCTTTAACTGTCAAGGCCCCAGGAACTGGATATGAAACCACTTGGCAGGGCAGGAGTCTCAGCAGAGAGTCCAGGTGCTGGCGGGGAAAGTCTTTGATGGGCCTGAGTCTTCAACAACAGGAGGCAAGCTCAGGACAAGCCCTTGGAGATTTCTTCACAAGCAGGAATGCACATCAAAGTTGAGTCTTTGTGCCCTTTCACCAGGCAGAAGCAGCAATTGCAGGATAGCTCCACAAAGCACAGCCACAGGCAGGGCATCTCTTCAGCTCTTCTCCAGGCAACGGTTCCTCTTGATTTCCAGAAGTGATCTAAAGTCTTTGGTTTTGGGTGCCCTTCTTATACCCTTTTTGCCCCTTGAAGTAGGCCTACTTCAAAGAAAAGTCTCTATTGTTCGAGAAAACCTGCCTTGCCCAGGCCAGGCCACAGACACATAGCAGGGGGTTGGAGACTGCATTGTGTGAGGGCAGGCACAGTCCTTTCAGGTGTGAGTGACCACACCTCCCCTACCTCCTAGCCCAGATGGCTCATCAGGATATTCAGGCTACACCCCAGCTCCCTTTGTGCCACTGTCTAGAGATAGGTGCAAACAGCCCAACTGTCAAACTGACCCAGACAGGGAATCCACAAACAGGCAGAGTCACATAATGGTTTAAGCAAGAAAATACTCACTTTCTAAAAGTGTCGTTTTCAAACACAAAATCTTAAAATCAACTTTACTAAAAGGTGTATTTTTAAATTGTGAGGTCAGAGTTCCCAAACTCCACAGGCCTATCCGCTCCCAAAGGGAGTCTACGCTTCAATCATACTTAAAGGCAGCCCCTATGTTAACCTATGAGAGGGATAGGCCTTGCAACAGTGAAAAACAAATTTGGCAGTATTTCACTGTTAGGACATATAATAGACATTAGTATATGTCCTAACTTAAACATACACCCTTCCCATGGGGCTACCTAGGGCCCACCTTAGGGGTGTCTTACATGTAAGAAAAGGGAAGGTTTAGGCCTGGCAAGTGTGTACACTTGCCAAGTCGAATTGGCAGTTTAAAAACTGCACACACAGGCACTGCAGTGGCAGGTCTGAGACATGATTCCAGGGCAACTAATGTGGGTGGCACAACCAGTGCTGCAGGCCCACTAGTAGCATTTGATTTATAGGCCCTGTGCAACTCTAGTGCACTGTGCTAGGGACTAACCAGTAAAACAAATATGCCAATGTTGGATGAACCAATTACCTACACATTTTGTATAGGAGCACTTGCACTTTAGCACTGGATGGCAGTGGTAAAGTGCCGAGGGTAACAAAAACAGAAAAAACAGAGTCCAGCACACATGAACAACCTGGGAAGCAGAGGCAAAAAGTTAGGGGAGACCACGCCAAGGATGCCAAGTCTAACACATGTCCCACCCAGCTGAAAGTGGGGAGCAACCACCCAACCTCATGGGAGTTCCCATCACTAAGGCGGAAGAATCTGGACAGACCGTCAGCATTGGCGTGTTCTGTACCAGGGCAGTGTTCCACCATAATGTCAATCCTGTGAAGGGAAATGGACCACCTCATAAGTTTTGGATTCTTATCCCTCATCTGCATCAACCATCTGAGGGGCCTGTGGTCGATGTGAACCCGGAAGTGAGTCCCGAACAAGTAGGGTCTTAGCTTCTCCAGCACCCAGACCACAGCAAACGCTTGACGTTCTATGGCAATCCACCTACATTCCCTGGGAAGTAACTTCCTGCTAATGAAGGCTACAGGTTGATCTAGGCCCTCTTCATTAAGCTGTGAGAGTACTGCTCCGAAAACCATGCTCTGAGGCATCTGTTTGTGCAACAAACTCCTTGGAGTGGTTAGGTGCCTTAAGCACAGGTGCTGTACATGTGGCAGCCTTCAGGGTATCAAAAGTGGTCTGACAAGCCTCTGTCCAGATCACCTTTTTGGGTAGCTTCTTAGAAGTCAACTCAGTCAAGGGGGTAACAATGGTACCATACCCCTTGACAAATCTCTAGTAGCCAGTGAGGCTAAAAAGGCTCTCACCTAAGTCTGGGTTTTGGAAGGCTCCCAAGCAGAATGCTGCCAATTTGTGGCTGTAGAAGTGCCACCTGGCCACTCCCTACCTGGGGTCCCAAGTACACCACAGAACCCGGCCCTATTTGGCACTTGCTTGCCTTAATAGTGAGACCTGCCTTCTGCAGGGTATCCAACACTCTGCAGAAGTGTTGCAGATGTCCCTCTCATGTGGAACTAAAAACAGCAATGTCATCCAGGTAGGCGGCACTGAACTGATCCAGCCCAGCCAACACCTGGTTGACCAACCTCTGAAAGGTGGCAGGGGCATTCTTCATCCTAAATGGCATCACTTTAAATTGAAACTGCCCATCTGGGGAAGAAAATGCAGACCTCTCCTTGGCCCCCTCAGTCAAGGCAATCTGCCAATACCCAGACGTTAAGTCAAAAGTGCTGAAGTAGGTGGCAGCTCCCAACCGATCAATGAGCTCGGGGGATGGGGTGTGCGTCAGTCTTGCTGACCACATTGAGTTCCCGGTGGTCCACACAGAACCTCACCAGGTGCAGCAGCCTTTGGGACCAATACCACTGGGCTGGCCCAGGAACTGCTGGAATGCTCAATAACCCCTAGGGTTACCATCTTGGATACCTCATCTTAAACGCTAGCCCTGACCCTGTCAGTCACCCTGTAAACATTCTGTTTAGTGGGTGGACTGTCCCCAGTGTCCACATCATGTGTGCACAAGTGTGTGACCCCTGGGATCAGGGAAATCAGTTAGATGAACTGTCCCACAACCTGGAAACAGTCCCTATGCTGCCCTGCAGTCTTGGAGTGGGAGAGGATCACTCCCTACACAGACCCATCTTTTTCACCTGCAGACAGGAGGTCAGGAAGAGGCTCACTCTCCTCCTCCACCCCATCATCTGTTGCAAGGAGCATGGACAGTTCAGTCAACTCAAAGAGTAGTTTGAGGTGGTTGACATGCAGGACCCTTGAAGGGTTCCAGGGAGTCTGCAAGTCCACCAGATAGGTGACTTTACTCTTGCCCTCCACCACCTCAAAAGGCCCATTCCACCTGTCCTGGAGCACACTAGGCTCCACTGGTGCCATCACCCACACTTTTTGACCAGGTTGAAACTCGACCAGAGTGGCATTCCGGTCACACCACTGTTTCATATCCTCCTAGCTTGCTTCCAGGTTCTCCTGTACAAGACTCCTGAAGCGGGCAGTCTGGTTTCTCAAAGCCAGCACGTACCTAAATACATCCTGGGGGGGTTTACTAGGAGTTTTTTCCAAAGCCTTCTTCACCAGACTTAAAGGTCTCCTCACAGGGTGGCCATAGATCAGCTCAAATGGACTAAACCCAAGTCCCTTTTGAGACACCTCCCTGTAAGCGAACAGAAGGCATGGCAAGAGGACATCCCACTTCGGGCTCAAGGACTTTGACAAGCCCATATTCATGCCTTTCAAGGTGCAGTTGAATCTCTCAACCAGACCATTGCTTTGGGGGGTGGTAAGGGGTGTGAACTTGTAGGTTACTCCACACTACTTTTACAGAGACTTCATACACGTAGATATTTACCCATATCAGATACTACTTCCTTGTGGAACCCCATGCAGGTAAAAACCCCCATCAAAGCACGACCCACCACAGGGAAAGTGATTGACCTCAGAGGAATGGCTTCTGGGTACCGGGTGGCATGGTCCACCAAGACCAGGATGAACCTGTTGCCCATGGCTGTCTTGGGATGCAGAGGCCCTCCAATGTCAATAGCAACCCTTTTAAAGGGGGTACTAACAACAGGAAAAGGTTGGAGGGGAGCCTTACATTTCCCCCCCGGTCTTGCCACTTGCCTGAGAAGTTGGCAAGACCTGCAATGTGCATCTGTGTGACCGCACATTAGGGGCCAGTGAAAGTGGGTGACAAGCCTCTCAAAGGTCTTGTCCCGCCCCAAATGTCCTGCTAAAGGCACATCATGAGCCAACCCCAGTAGGAAGGCCCTGAAGCACTGGGGTACCACCAGCACATGGGCTCACCTTGGCTCAGGAACCTTAGGCTCACTATACAGGAGGTCGTCCTCCCAGTAGATCAGGTGAGATCCTGACTCCTTGCCAGCCGCCTGGTCTGCAGCCTGCTGCCGCAAACACTCCAGAGTGGGGCATGTCTTCTGTGTTGCACAGAATGCTTCCCTGGTGGGCACCCCTTTCCTGCTGCCACTGCGACAGCTCAGGGACCCCCCCCCAGTTCAGCCACCTGTTCCCCTGTAGGCTCCGGGGCGTCACCCTAAAGCTCTGCCTCATTCCAGACTGTAGTAACGTCTGGGGCCGGTTTCTGGCGCCCCCTGCCCTTCCTCTTTTTAGCGGTCCTCTTGGCCAGTGTTTCAGGCTCCAGGGTTCTTGACCACCCTGCCAGGCTGCCATTGACCTGGTGGATACGCATACCCACCCAGGCAGACCCAACATCTCAAAGTGTGACCTGTGTTCCACTTCCTTCCAGGGGGACTCTTCCAAGTCATTGCCAAGCAAACAATCTACAGGCATGGTTGGACTCACAGCTACCTTCAAGGAACCTGAGGACCCCCCAGTTCAAAGGGAACCTATGCCACTCTACACAGGCGCTCTGAGTTGTCCACTGCAACTACTTGGTGAAGTACATGGGGATCAATCTGCTCTTCAGATACCAGGTGACTCCTCAATGTAGTCACACTGGCTCCTGTGTATCTCAGAGCTTCCACCCTCTGTCCATTGATGGTCACCCACTGCCTGTACTTTTTAGTGTTCTCAGGCACGAGGGTTCTCTGGACCATCTCATTGTTCCCTAATGAGACAAGGGTCATTTCAGCTGGCTCCCACCCACCTGGAACCAACTCCTTGCCAAGCGCTATGCTAGCCAAACCCTGGGACTGCGCACCTCTTGTGGAATTTGGGGGTCTCTCCTCACATGACCCACTTGGTCACATGCATACACTTACGTGGGGGGGGCTGCAAATGGCTTCCCTTTGGAGAACCATGGCTTCTTTTCAGTGGGGGGCTGGGAATGTTCACCCTGGGAATCGGTTTGGGAGCCTTTAGAGAACTCCCCCTGTTTACACTTAACCCCACCTTTCTTCTGAGAGGGACCCTGCCCACCCTTGGCGTGGTCTCCCCCATACCTTTTGAGGACCCTGGTGCTCTCCCAGCGGTCCACTTCATGTGCAAGCTTCCTGTGATCAGTCAGCTTGCTGTCAATTAGGTGCTGGTGCAGCTCTGGAAAACATAAACTGTACAAGTGCTCCCAAGCAATCAAATTGTAAAGCCCCTCATACGTTGTTACCTTACTGCCCTTCACCCAACCATCCAGTGACCTGCAAAATGAATCAACACACTCCACCCATGTTTGGGATTCCTTCTTCTTATACGACCTAAACGTGTCCTTATACTGCTCAGGGTTGAGACCTTATCTTGTGAGTAGGACATCCTTCATGATAGAGTAAGTGAGCCCCTGAGAATCCCCTCATTGATTTCAGAGTATCCCTCCCCTCTACCTCAAAGTGCTTCCACAGACCCGCCCCCCAATGAGCTTCAGGGACCAGATTCATGTGGAGAGCAGACTCATACCCCTTGAACCACAAGTATACGTCATCCTCCCTTTTGTAATCCTTGACTAGGTCTTTTGGAATGTGTACCCTTCTCTCAGGCTGCACTGGACTGTTGCTGCCACCATCTCTTGTAGACTGGCACCTATGATCTAACTTTTTCAAGCTAAGCTAATGAGCCAGCAGCATCTTCCTTTCTTCAATGGCCATCCTTCTCTCTTCCCTCTCTAGACTGAGGTTCTCCAGCTCCAATTAGTATTCTCTCTCTGCCTGTCTGTCCTGTAACTCATCAGGTGGCAGACCCTTGGAGGACACACTGCTACCTGCCCTGGAGACCGTCTCCTTGGACATGAGAGGCCCACCCACTACATCATTGTGAGAGACTTGCACCCGCTCCTCCCCTTCTTGCTCATCCTCTGTGTGCCCCTCAGCTTCTTTGGCTGTCACCCAGGCCGTCAACACCTTTTGCAGCTCCTCCTTCTTGGAAGAGATCTTAATGGGACAGGCAAAATCTTTACAGAACTTTTTCAACTGAGCCACTGTATAGCTCTCCAATTTCTCTAGGTCAAAAGCAGCTCCAGCTGATGCATCTCCAGATTGAGACATGATGAAGAGTTAAAAAGTGCAAAGTTTCAAAGGCAGAAAAACAAGTTCCCAAAAGAAGTTCAAGAAAAAGTCAATCAAGGGATCAGCAAGAAGTAGAACAAAAATAAGTCCCAAAGAGAAAAGCAAAAATAAACAAGACAAGTAGTATGTGGTCACGAAGTGATCTGCACTGAAAACAGTAGTGTACACTTAATCACTGTATGTCAAGTACAAATACAAGTCCAACACCAAACGCTGATCACCAATGTTAAAAATGGGGTCTTTGGTTGGCAGTCAGGTTACCTCCTGTCCAAGCTAGGACCCTCACTCTAGTCAGGGTAAAGGAGAATCACCCTCAGCTAATCCCAGCTCACCCCATTGGTAGATTGGCACGAGCAGGCAGGCTTAACTTCAGAGTCCTAGGTGTAAAGTATTTGTGCCAACACACACAGTAAGTCAATGAAAACATTACAAAATGACACAACACAGGTTTAGAAAAATAGGAAATATTTATCTAAACAAAACAAGACCGAAATGACAAACATCCACCATACACAAGTCAAGTTATTAATTAAAAAGCAAAAATAGTCTTAAATCCTTTGGTAAACAGATACAACACTGTTAGCGATGAAAAGTACCTGAGCCACGTTAAACTAACACGCATGGGCGAGTGGGCACAGAAAAAGGTAAGTGGTGCGTCCATTTCTCACCCGCAAGTGAGTTTGTGCATCGTTTCTCCTTTGTTTCTCCCTCTCCGGTCAGACCGGCGTGCGTTGTTTCCCTCCCCGCAGGGGAGTGATGCGTCAATCCGGGAAACACTCGGGTCTGGGCAGTCATTGTGTCATTTTTCCACACCCAGCAAGGTTTGCATAAAAAATCCTGCCTCAGGGTGATAGCAAAACTGCACTGTGTGGGTTGCGACATTTCCAGTCTTGGTCAGCGATGCAGCTTTTCTCCAGCCCCGTGCGTCGATCTCCCAGCCGTGCTGCAAGGGCTGCGTCGATTTCAGCCATTGAGTCATGACGTGTCATTTCTTCAGCCGCTCTCGGAGGTTGCGTTGGAAATTTCCCTGCACGTAGGTCTGTGAGTAGATTTTCAGGCTTCACCTGTCCTTCTTATACCCATTTTGCCCTTTGAAATAGGCTTACTTCAAAGGAAAGTCTCTCTTGTTTGTGAAATCCCAGACACACACCAGGTGGTGGGAAACCACATTGTGTGAGGGCAGGCACAGCCCTTTCGGGTGTGAGTGACTACTCCTCCCCTCCCTCCTAGCACAGATGGCTCATCATGATATGCAGACTACACCCCAGCTCCCTTTGTGTCACTGTATAGAGAGAGGTGCAAACAGCCCAACTGTCAAACTGACACAGACAGGGAATTTACAAACAGGCAGAGTCACAGAATGGTTTAAGCAAGAAAATGCTCACTTTCTAAAAGTGGCATTTTCAAAAACACAATCTTAACCCCTTCGCTGCCAGGCCTTTTCCCCATCAGGTGCCAAGCCTTTTTTTGGCTATTTTGGACAGTTCGAGCTTAGGCTCTCATAACTTTTTGTCAACATAAGCTACCCACAGCAAATTTGCGTCCTTTTTTTCCAACATCCTAGGGATTCTAGAGGTACCCAGACTTTGTGGATTCCCCTGAAGGAGACCAAGAAATTAGCCAAAATACAGTGAACATTTCGTTTTTTTTTAAAAATGGGAAAAAAGGGCTGCAGAAGAAGGCTTGTGGTTTTTTCCCAACAAAGGCATGAACAAAGGGTTTGCGGTGCTAAAATCACCAGCTTCCCAGCTTTCAGGAACAGGCAGACTTGAATCAGAAAACCCAATTTTTCAACACAATTTTGGCATTTTACTGGGACATACCCCATTTGTACGATTTTTTGTGCTTTCAGATTCCTTCCAGTTAGTGACAGAAACCAATGCTGGATCCCAGAAAGCTGAAAAGTAGACAAAATTCTGAATTCAGCAAGGGGTCATTTGTATACATCCTACAAGTGTTTCCTACAGAAAAAAACAGCTGAAATAAAAAGATATTGTAATCGAGGTAAAAAAAAACAGCCATTTTTCTCCACGTTTTACTCTGTCACTTTTTCCTGCGATGTCAGATTTTTGAAAGCAATATACCGTTATGTCAGCTGGACTCTTCTGGTTGCGGGGATATATGGGGCTTGTAAATTCATCAAGAACTCTACGTACCCAGAGCCAATAAATGAGCTGCACCTTGCAATGGGTTTTTATTCTATACCAGGTATACAGCAATTAATTTGCTGAAGTATAAAAAGTGAAAAATAAGTATCAAGAAAACCTGTGTATTTCCAAAATGGGCACAAGATAAGGTGTTGACAAGCAGTGGTGATTTGCACATCTCTGAATTCCGGGGTGCCCATACTACCATGTGAATTACAGGGCATTTCTCAAACAGACTTATTTTTTTCACACTGTCTTACATTTGGAAGGAAGAAATGGAGAGAAAGACAAGGGGCAATAACACTTGTTTTGCTATTCTGTATTCCCCCAAGACTCCTGATAAAAATGGTACCTCACTTGTGTGGCTAGGCCTAATGCTTGCGACAGGAAACACAAAATGGACACATCACTTTTTTATATTGAAATCTGACATGTTTTTTGGAAAGTGCCTAGCTGTAGATTTTGCCTCTAGCTCAGCCGGCACCTAGGGAAACCTACCACACCTGCGCATTTTTGAAAACTAGACACCTAGGGAAATATCAGATAGGGTGGCTTGTGGGGCTCTGACCCGGTTCTGTTACCCAGAATCTTTTGCAAACCTCAAAATTTGGCCAAAAAACATGTTTTCCTCTCATTTTGGTGACAGAAAATTCTGGAATCTGAGAGGAGCCACAAGTTTCCTTCCGCCCAGCGTTCCCCCAAGTCTCCCGATAAATATGGTACCTCACTTGTGTGGGTAGGCCTAGCGCCCGCGAAAGGAAATGCCCCAAAACACAATGTGGACACATCACATTTTCAAAAAGAAAACAGACCTGTTTTTTACAGAGAGTTTAGCTGTGGATTTTGGCCTCTAGCTCAGCCAGCCCCTAGGGAAACCTAGCAAACCAGCGCATTTTTGAAAACTAGACACCTAGTGGAATCCAAGATGGGGTGCCTTGTGGGGTTCTGACCAGGTTCTGTTTCCCAAAATCCTTTGCAAACCTCAAAATGTGGCCAAAAAAACACTTTTTCCTCTCATTTCAGTGACAGAAAGTTGTGGAATCTGAGATGAGCAACAAATTTCCTTCCACCCAGCTTTGCCCTAAGTCTCCCGATAAAAATGGTAGCTCACTTGTGTGGGTAGGCCTAGTGCCCGCGAAATGAAATGCCCCAAAACACAACGTGGACCCATCACATTTTCATGAAGAAAACAGAGCTGTTTTTTTACTAAGTGCCTAGCTGTGGATTTTGGCCTCTAGCTCAGCCGGCACCTAGGGAAACCTAGCAAACCTGTGCATTTTTGCAAACTATACTCCTAGGGGAATCCAAGATGGGGTGACTTGTGGGGCTGTGACCAGGTTCTGTTACCCAGAATCCTTTGCAAACCTCAAAATTTGGCCAAAAAAACACCTTTTCCTCTCATTTCGGTGACAGAAAGTTCTGGAATCTGGGAGGAGCCACAAATTTCCATCCACCCAGCATTCCCCTAAGTCTCCCGATAAGAATGGTACCTCACCCGCGAAAGGAAATGCCCCAAAACACAACGTGGACACATCACATTTTCACAAAGAAAAAGAGTTGTTTTTTTCAAAGTGCTTAGCTGTGGATTTTGGGCTCTAGTTCAGCCTGCACCTGGGGAAACTTAGCAAACCAGCGCATTTTATAAAACTAGACACCTAGGGGAATCCAAGATGGGGTGACTTGTGGGCCTCTGATCAGGTTCTGTTACCCAGAATCCTTTGCAAACCTCAAAGTTTTGCCCAAAAAACCCTTTTTCCTCTCATTTCGGTGACAGAAAGTTCTGGAATCTGGGAGGAGCCACAAATTTCCTTCCACGCAGCGTTCCCCCAAGTCTCCCGATAAAAATGGTACCTCACTTGTGTGGGTAGGCCTAGCGCCCATGAAAGGAAGTGCCCCAAAACACAAAGTGGACACATCACATATTTCTACAGAAAACAGAGGTGTTTTTAGCAAAGTGCCCTGCTGTGGATTTTGGCCTCTAGCTCAGCCGGCGCCTAGGGAAACCAAACAAACCTGTGCATTTTTGCAAACTATACTCCTAGGGGAATCCAAGATGGGGTGACTTGTGGGGCTGTGACCAGGTTCTGTTACCCAGAATCCTTTGCAAACCTCAAAATTTGGCCAAAAAAACACCTTTTCCTCTCATTTCGGTGACAGAAAGTTCTGGAATCTGAGAGGAGCCACAAATTTCCATCCACCCAGCATTCCCCTAAGTCTCCCGATAAGAATGGTACCTCACCCGCGAAAGGAAATGCCCCAAAACACAACGTGGACACATCACATTTTCACAAAGAAAAAGAGTTATTTTTTACAAAGTGCTTAGCTGTGGATTTTGGGCTCTAGCTCAGCCTGCACCTGGGGAAACTTAGCAAACCAGCGCATTTTATAAAACTAGACACCTAGGGGAATCCAAGATGGGGGACTTGTGGGCCTCTGATCAGGTTCTGTTACCCAGAATCCTTTGCAAACCTCATAATTTTGCCCAAAAAACCCTTTTTCCTCTCATTTCGGTGACAGAAAGTTCTGGAATCTGGGAGGAGCCACAAATTTCCTTCCACGCAGCGTTCCCCCAAGTCTCCCGATAAAAATGGTACCTCACTTGTGTGGGTAGGCCTAGCGCCCATGAAAGGAAATGCCCCAAAACACAACGTGGACACATCACATTTTTCCACAGAAAACAGAGGTGTTTTTTGCAAAGTGCCCAGCTGTGGATTTTGGCCTCTAGCTCAGCCGGCGCCTAGGGAAACCTAGCAAACCTGCGCATTTTTTAAAACTAGACACCTTGAGGAATCCAAGATGGGGTGAATTGTGGGCCTCTGATCAGGTTCTGTTACCCAGAATCCTTTGCAAACCTCAAAATCTTGCCCAAAAAACCCTTTTTCCTCTCATTTCGGTGACAGAAAGTTCTGGAATCTGGGAGGAGCCACAAATTTCCTTCCACGCAGCGTTCCCCCAAGTCTCCCGATAAAAATGGTACCTCACTTGTGTGGGTAGGCCTAGCGCCCATGAAAGGAAATGCCCCAAAACACAACGTGGACACATCACATTTTTCCACAGAAAACAGAGGTGTTTTTTTGCAAAGTGCCCAGCTGTGGATTTTGGCCTCTAGCTCAGCCGGCGCCTATGGAAACCTAGCAAACCTGCATATTTTTGAAAACTAGACACCTTGAGGAATCCAAGATGGGGTGACTTGTGGGGCTCTGAACAGGTTCTGTTACCCAGAATCCTTTGCAAACCTCAAAATTCTGCCCAAAAAACACTTTTTCCACTCATTTCGGTGACAGAAAGTTCTGGAATCTGAAAGGAGCCACAAATTCCCTTCCACCCAGCGTGCCCCCAAGTCTCCAGATGAAAAAGGTACCTCACTTGTGTAGGTAGGCCTAGTGCCCGCGAAAGGAATGCCCCAAAACACAATGTTGACACATCACATTTTCACAAAGAAAACAGAGCTGTTTTTTTACAAAGTGCCTAGCTGTGAATTTTGGCCTCTAGCTCAGCCGACACCTGGGGAAACTTAGCAAACCTGAACATTTTTTAAACTAGACTCCTATGGGAATTCAAGATGGGGTGACTTGTGGGGCTCTTACCAGGTTCTATTACCCAGAATCCTTTGTAAACCTCAAATTCTGGCCAAGAAAACACTTTTTCCTCTCATTTTGGTGACAGAAAGTTCTGGAATCTGAGAGGAGCCACAAATTTCCTTCCACCCAGCGTTCCCCCAAGTCTCCCGATAAAAATTGTACCTTACTTGTGTGGGGTGTGGGTAGCCCTAGCGCCCATGAAAGGAAATGCCCCAAAACACAACGTGGACACATCACATTTTTTCCACAGAAAACAGAGTTGTTTTTTACAACGTGCCTACCTGTGGATTTTGGCCTCTAGCTCAGCCGGCGCCTAGGGAAACCAAACAAACCTGTGCATTTTTGCAAACTATACTCCTAGGGGAATCCAAGATGGGGTGACTTGTGGGGCTGTGACCAGGTTCTGTTACCCAGAATCCTTTGCAAACCTCAAAATTTGGCCAAAAAAACACCTTTTCCTCTCATTTCGGTGACAGAAAGTTCTGGAATCTGAGAGGAGCCACAAATTTCCATCCACCCAGCATTCCCCTAAGTCTCCCGATAAGAATGGTACCTCACCCGCGAAAGGAAATGCCCCAAAACACAACGTGGACACATCACATTTTCACAAAGAAAAAGAGTTATTTTTTACAAAGTGCTTAGCTGTGGATTTTGGGCTCTAGCCTGCACCTGGGGAAACTTAGCAAACCAGCGCATTTTATAAAACTAGACACCTAGGGGAATCCAAGATGGGGTGACTTGTGGGCCTCTGATCAGGTTCTGTTACCCAGAATCCTTTGCAAACCTCAAAGTTTTGCCCAAAAAACCCTTTTTCCTCTCATTTCGGTGACAGAAAGTTCTGGAATCTGGGAGGAGCCACAAATTTCCTTCCACGCAGCGTTCCCCCAAGTCTCCCGATAAAAATGGTACCTCACTTGTGTGGGTAGGCCTAGCGCCCATGAAAGGAAATGCCCCAAAACACAACGTGGACACATCACATTTTTCTACAGAAAACAGAGGTGTTTTTTGCAAAGTGCCCAGCTGTGGATTTTGGCCTCTAGCTCAGCCGGCGCCTAGGGAAACCTAGCAAACCTGCGCATTTTTGAAAACTAGACACCTTGAGGAATCCAAGATGGGGTGACTTGTGGGGCTCTGAACAGGTTCTGTTACCCAGAATCCTTTGCAAACCTCAAAATTCTGCCCAAAAAACACTTTTTCCACTCATTTCGGTGACAGAAAGTTCTGGAATCTGGGAGGAGCCACAAATTCCCTTCCACCCAGCGTGCCCCCAAGTCTCCAGATGAAAAAGGTACCTCACTTGTGTAGGTAGGCCTAGTGCCCGCGAAAGGAATGCCCCAAAAAACAATGCTGACACATCACATTTTCACAAAGAAAACAGAGCTGTTTTTTTACAAAGTGCCTAGCTGTGAATTTTGGCCTCTAGCTCAGCCGATACCTGGGGAAACCTAGCAAACCTGAACATTTTTTAAACTAGACTCCTATGGGAATTCAAGATGGGGTGACTTGTGGGGCTCTTACCAGGTTCTGTTACCCAGAATCCTTTGCAAACCTCAAAATCTGGCCAAGAAAACACTTTTTCCTCTCATTTTGGTGACAGAAAGTTCTGGAATCTGAGAGGAGTCACAAATTTCCTTCCACCCAGCATTCCCCCAAGTCTCCCGATAAAAATTGTACCTTACTTGTGTGGGGTGTGGGTAGCCCTAGCGCCCATGAAAGGAAATGCCCCAAAACACAACGTGGACACATCACATTTTTTCCACAGAAAACAGAGTTGTTTTTTACAACGTGCCTACCTGTGGATTTTGGCCTCTAGCTCAGCCGGCACCTAAGGAAACCTACCAAACGTGTGCATTTTTTAAAATTGGAGACCTAGAGGAATCCAAGATGTGGTGACTTGTGGGGCTCTAATCAGGTTCTGTTGCCCAGAATCCTTTGCAAACTGCAAACTTCTGCCCACAAAACACTTTTTCCTCTCATTTCGGTGCCAGAAAGTTCTGGAATCTGAGAGGAGCCACAGATTTCCTTCCACCCAGCGTTCCCCCAAGTCTCCCGATCAAAATGGTACCTCACTTCTGTGAGTAGGCCTAGCGCCCGTGAAAGGAAATGCCCCAAAACACAACGTGGACACATCACATTTTCACAAAGAAAACAGAGCTGTTTTTTTACAAAGTGCCTAGCTGTGGATTTTGGCCTCTAGCTCAGCCGGCAACTAGGGAAACCTAGCAAAACTGTGCATTTTTTAAAACTAGACTGCTCGGGGAATCCAAGTTGGGGTGACTTGTGGGGATCTGACCAGGTTCTGTTACCCAGAATCCTTTGCAAACCTCAAAATTTGGCCAAGAAAACACTTTTGACTCTCATTTCGGTGACAGAAAGTTCTAGAATCTGAGAGGAGCCACACATTTTCTTCTATACAGCATTCGCCCAAGTCTCCCGATAAAAATTATACCTCACTTGTGTGGGTAGGCCTAGTGCCTGCGACAGGAAATGCCCCAAAACACAACGTGGACACATTACATTTTTCCACAGAAAACAGAGGTGTTTTTTGCAAAGTGCCTAGCTGTGGATTTTGGCCTCTAACTCAGCCGGCACCTAGGGAAACCTAGCAAACCTGCACATTTTTTAATACTAGACACCTTGGGGAATCCAAGATGGGGTGACTTGTGGGGATCTGACCAGGTTCTGTTACCCAGAATCCTTAGCAAACCTCAAAATTTGGCCAAGAAAACACTTTTTCCTCTCATTTCGGTGACAGAAAGTTCTGGAATCTGAGAGGAGCCACAAATTTCCTTACACCCAACTTTCCCCCAAGTCTCCTGATAAAAATGGTACCTTACTTGTGTGGGGTGTGGGTAGCCCTAGCGCCCGTGAAAGGAAATGCCCCAAAACACAATGTGGACCCATCACATTTTCACAAAGAAAACAGAGTTGTTTTTTACAAAGGGCCTAGCTGTGGATTGTGGCCTCTAGCTCAGCCGGCACCTAGGGAAACCTACCAAACCTGTGCATTTTTTAAAACTAGAGACCTAGGGAAATCCAAGATGGGGTGACTTGTGGGGCTCTCACCAGGTTCTGTTACCCAGAATCCTTTGTAAATCTCAAAATTTGGCTAAAAAAACACTTTTTCCTCTCATTTCGGTGCCAGAAAGTTCTGGAATCTGAGAGGAGCCACAAATTTCCTTTCACCCAGTGTTCCCCCAAGTCTCCCGATCAAAATGGTACCTCACTTGTGTGGGTAGGCCTAGCGCCCGCAAAAGGAAATGCCCCAAAACACAACGTGGAGACATCACATTTTCACAAAGAAAACAGAGCTGTTTTTTCACAAAGTGCCTAGCTGTGGATTTTGGCCTCTAGCTCAGCCGGCAACTAGGGAAACTTAGCAAAGCTGTGCATTTTTTAAAACTAGACTGCTCGGGGAATCCAAGATGGGGTGACTTGTGGGGATCTGACCAGGTTCTGTTACCCAGAATCCTTTCCAAACCTCAAAATTTGGCCAAGAAAACACTTTTTTCTCTCATTTCGGTGACAGAAAGTTCTGGAATCTGAGAGGAGCCACAAATGTCCTTCCACCCAACGTTCCCCCAAGTCTCCTGATAAAAATGGTACCTTACTTGTGTGGGGTGTGAGTAGGCCTAGCGCCCGCGAAAGGAAATGCCCCAAAACACAACGTGGACTCATCACATTTTCACAAAGAAAACAGCTGTTTTTTACAAAGGGCCTAGCTGTGGATTTTGGCCTCTAGCCACCTGGGGAAACCTACCTAACCTGTGGATTTTTGAAAACTAGAGACCTAGGGGAATCCAAGATGGGGTGACTTGTGGGGCTCTCACCAGGTTCTGTTACCCAGAATCCTTTGTAAACCTCAAAATTTGGCCAAAAAAACACTTTTTCCTCACATTTCGGTGACAGAATGGTCTGTAATCTGAGAGGAGCCACAAATTTCCTTCCACCCAGCATTCGCCCAAGTCTCCCGATAAAAAGGATACCTCACTTGTGTGGGTAGGCCTAGTGCCCACGACAGGAAATGCCCCAAAACACAACGTGGACACATCACATTTTTCCACAGAAAACAGAGGTGTTTTTTGCAAAATGCCTACCTGTGGATTTTGGCCTGTAGCTCAGCCGGCACCTAGGGAAACATACCAAACCTGTGTATTTTTGAAAACTAGAGACCTAGTGGAATTCAAGATGGGGTGACTTGTGGGGCTCTCACCAGGTTCTGTTACCCAGAATCCTTTGCAAACCTCAACATTTGGCTAAAAAACACTTTTTCCTCACATTTCGGTGACAGAAAGTTCTGGACCCTAAGATGAGCCACAAATTTCCTTCCACCCAGCGTTCCCCTCAAGTCTGCCGATAAAAATGATACCTCACTTGTGTGGGTGGGACAGGTGCCTGCAACAGAAAAAGGCCAAAATCTTGTAGAGATTAAGGGGATAGCACAGCGAGTTGATTAGCACTTATTCTTCTTTTATACACAAGTTAGGTGTCATTTTACTCGGGAAACTGGCGGGAACGCTGGGGAGTAGGAATTTTGTGCTGGAGCGCTGATCCTACTAAGAAAAGTCAGGAAAATATGGTTTTTGAAGCGAATTTTTAGGTTTGCAGAGGAGTCTGGGTAAGAAAATGTTGGGGGATCCACGCAAGCCATACCTCCCGGTACTCCTTGGGTTGTCTAGTTTAAAAAAATGTCTGGGTTTGGTAGGTTTACCTAGATGAAGGCTGCACCCAGCACCAAAAAAACATAGGTGCCCCCTCCATATCATTTTGATGTGTCCACGTACGTCTGTGATGTGCCAAACACTAAAATTGTGAAAAGAAACGCACTTAGGTTATGTGAAAAAGACCGCTCACCCACCAACCAAGTTGGTGGCATGCTTCATCATCGGGGTCCCACCTGAGACACCTAACATGTCACAAGTGTGCTGCGATGCCTGATTATAGCGGAGCAGGTTTTGTAATTCTGACCACACATACTGGTTGGATTTGGCACGATGGTGAGTGATGGTTCAGTAGATCAGATTTTATTAACAAGAGATTTCACAAAAGTGAAAAGCACTGTTAACTGAAAGGCCAAAAAACTGAACCAATGACTCACAGATCATGAGCTGTAAAGCCGCTTCAAGGCACCAACCGTTTTACAGTCCATTCATACACCTTTAATACATGACATGCACAAGACAATTCTCGCCGCCAACCACGGGCCCAGCACATTACAACACTTGCATCAACAGACAGCGCCACTAAAGGGCCCATCACTTACATACACCCACATGCCTGATACAGCAGTCACACTAGCTGATGGGAGTGTGTGCCCCACCAGCCAAGCGCTACCCCATGCACACCGCCAGCCAAGCGCCATCCCCCGCACACTGCCAGCCAAGCGCCACCCCATGCACACTCCCAGCCATGCGCCACCCAACGCACACCACCAGCCAAGCTTCCTCCCACGCACACTGCCAACCAAGCGCCACCCCACGCACACCGCCAGCCAAGCGCCACCCCATTCACACCGCCAGCCAAACTCCACCCCATGCACACCCCCAGCCAAGCATCACCACACGCACTCCGCCAGCCAAGCACCACCACACGCAAACCGCTAGCCAAGCGCCACCCCACGCACACCGCCATCACTTTGTTTTGTTTTTAAACAATAAAGAAACCACTAACTATAAATAAGTACAAAACTACAAACACAAGCTCTAACTTAATACATAACAGTAATGCCAACTGTGAAACTGAACATATAAAAATATAAAACAGCAGTTTACGCTCACAGAATTTCCTAATAATTCTTCTGTGTGTGGTAGCTCCTGAAACAGCCACCCACACACAGCCCAGGCTTTGAAGGACAATCAGGGCAGTACATCCTTGTCTCCTTCCTGATACCTCTTTGAGCACAGACTCTACATCTGTTAGCAGGAAAGTTTAATTTGGCCGTGGGAGGAACGTGCTCAGCAAAGTGACGATCTTTCAATCTAGCCACATCCTCCATCACTGCTTCTCTAGGAACTCTTTCCTTTTCCAGCACAACAAGACTAGCTATGATAGACTCCTGAAATTTCACAAATGTCATCCTTGACTCTGGAGGACTATCTTTGAACACAACAAAAGCATTAAAAGTTGCCAAGTGGAACAAGTGAACCGCTCATTTCTTATACCAAACATAAGACTTACGAGCAGCAGTGTAAGGTTCCAACCTCTGATCTACTCTATCAACACCACCCATGTGCTTATTATAGTCTAAAATTCACACAGGTTTGCGCACTTTGGCAACCCGACCCCAAACAGCCACAGGTGAAGTACTCTCCTCATGGATGGTACTTAACATGTACACATCCCTCTTGTCTACAAATTTCAGAGCTAGCAGCTCATCATTCCGCAAGGCACTGGCCCTTCTCAAGTTTTTTACAGACAAGCTCTCTTGGATAGTCTTTCCGATTAAAGCGGATTGTGCCACAAGCAACAGTGTCTATTCTGAACAACTCCTTGAACAACTGAACTCCAGTGTAGAAGTTATCCACATATAAATGGTGACCTTTGTTAAACAGTCGTCTACCAACTTCCCCCACAATTTTCTCACTAACTCCAAAAGTGGGTGGACAATCAGGGGGGTCAATATTGGAATCCCTACCAATGCAGACCTGGAAATTATAAACATACCCTGTACTACTTTCAGACAGCATATACATCTTAATTCCATACCGTGCCCTCTTGCTAGGAATGTACTGCCTAAAAACCAAACGACCCTTGAACAGGACCTAGACTCATCTACAGATATTTCTTTACCTGGAACAAAGATCTCTGAAAACCAAGCTACCAAATGATCAAGGACAGGTCTAATCTTAAAAAGACAGTCATCTTGTGGCAAGGCTAAAGCATTGTCTGCAAAATGCAACATCCGAAGAAGAAGCTCATACCGGTTACAACTCATGATGGCAGGAAATATAGCAGTAGCCATCAAGGGTCTAGTAGACCAATATGAAGACAATGATTGGCTTCCTTATCAGCCCCATCAAAAAAGTTAAACCCAAGACCTTTTTCAACTATTCCAGCTTTGTGGAAATCCACCGGCTAGCTCTAGAGTGTGCCCTAAGTCTGGCAACGTTGTCTCTCAAAAACTGCTCTGCATACAAATTAGTTTGCTAAACCATCTCTTCCAAAAATATATTGTCCATAAACAACTCAAAAAAGTTGACAGGTAAACATTTTTCTGTATTAACTCGACACCCTTGGAAACCAGTAAATGCAGGCAACTGTGGCTGCTCCATGTTTGGTGCAACCCACGTGTCAGGTCTTCCAATGGGAAGACTTTCAGCCGCTGGCTCCTGCACCATCGGCACATCAGTGTCCTCCTCTAAAACAGGCCCTTCATCAGCACTGAGAGTAGCTTCATCATCAGATGATTCCTCTCTGACAGAAAATTCACTTCCAAAATCTTGCACTTCCTCCTCTGCCTGAGATGCAGAGTCAGTCTCATAATCATGGTCAGAAGACGACTCAAAAAGCACACCAACAACCTGCTGAGCGGTCATCCTACGGCTAGCCATGATCCTTCCTACAAAAATTAACTGGACAAATGCACCACCAACAACCAACACTGTGTAAGATAAGTAACAAACAAAGTGTAGCTTTATCACTAAGAGTTATAAACTCAAAAACTATACCGCTCACTTGCCTGAAAAAGCTTGACTCACCAGCAACTACTCTGCACAGCCACAGCAATCACCAATGATATCCCACTAAAAAGAGAAAAAAAGCAAATTAGACATAAGACAACACAATAATCATTGTGCATAAATCTAAAGCCAATTTCACACACAATCTTGCATTCAGTACACCACCTACAAACATGTCCTTCATGCATGGCAACAATACTCCTTTTGAGTAAATTTATTTACTTACCTAAAACATGCAACTACACATACCGCAGGACAACCACTGCCAAAACTGCAACAAGCCACAGCAAAGGAAGCAAAAGCTTTGAACTAGAACAAAAAGAAGAAATAAACTGTTATTATCATAAATGCAAATACTTCGCCAGTTGACAAACACCCCGCCACCAACCATTTTTAAATGTTCCCTTGTGTCTAGTGTTCTCTGCTTCGGGGCTGATGGGCCTAAAAAAAATAGGCCAATCTGCCCCAAAGGGGGGCAGAAATGCCATAGAATATATTGCCCCCTTTGGAGGGCGATCGTTGCCCAAGGGGCCACCCCCCTCCGCAAAAAACACACACATGATCCCTGGCGCAAAGTGGATTCTGCTCCCCTTGAGCGCAGATGGGCGAGAAAATAATATAGGCCGATCTGCCCCAAGGGGGTCAGAACTGCCCAATAGAAATGTTTGCCCCTTGGGGGCAAACCTTGCCCAAGGGGGCACCCCCAACACAAAAAAAAACTAAAGAAAAATAAATCCCTGGCGTCTTCATGGTTTTTGCCCCCCCTGGGGGCAGAGGGGTTACAAAAACTACGCCAATCTGCCCCAAAGGGGGGAAGAAATGGCCTACATTACATTGCCCCCTTTGGGGGGGTGACCCTTGCCCAAGGGGCCACCCCCCCAGACAAAGCACACACATGATCCCTGGTGCTATGGGGGGGGGCAGAAAAGACCTAAAAACAAATAGGCCTATCTGCCCCCAAAGGGGCAGGACTGCCTAATAGTACCTTTTGCCCCTTGGGGGCGACCCTTGCCCAATGGGGCACCCCAACACAAAAAAAAGAAAACAAAAGAAAAAAAAAATCCTGGTGTCTTCATGGTTTCTGCCCCCCCCGGGGCAGAAGGGCCTACAAAATCTATGCCAATCTGCCCCCAAGGGGGGCAAAAATGGCCTACATCACATTGCCCCCTTTGGGGGCGACCCTTGCCCAAGGGGCCACCCCCCACACAAAGCACACACACATACATGATCCCTGGTGTTATGGGGAGTCTGCTCCCCTTGGGGGCAGAAAAGCCTAAAAAGAATAGGCCTATCAACCCCCAAGGGGGGCAGAACTGCCCAGTAGTGCATTTGGGCCCATGGGGGTGACCCTTGCCCAAGGGGCCGCCCCCCAACACAAAAAAACAAACAACAACAAAAAAATCCCTGGTGTCTAGTGGCTTTCTGTCCCCCTTGGGGGCAGATCGGCCTAAAAATAAGGCCAATCTGCCCCCAAGAGGGGCAGAATTGGCAAAAAAAGGTATTGCCCCCCAAAGGACAGTGACTCTTGCCCAAGGGGTCGCTCTCCTACGCAACAACAACACACACTGCACACACACTAATTCCCTGGTGTCTAGTGGGCATTCAGGAATGCTTAAAGAGACATTGAGGAAAAGGAAAACCCTTTCCTTTCCCTCGAGGCCTCTTTTACAGGCATTCCCCCCGGAGGTAAAAACCTACCTCCTTGCTGGAATTCGCGCTGGAAGCAAATGGCTTCCATACATCTTTCCTCCCTTTCATGGAGTCAGGGCGCGATTCCCCTTCCAGCCCTGGCCTGGTGGTGTGGGGGGACGGCCCTCCAGGGGAGCGCTAGCGCTTCCCCCGAGGTCTGGTATATGGATGTAATGGTTACGTCCATGTCGCCACACAGTCGCCGCCATGGATGTAACCATTACGTCCATGGCGCTAAAGGGGTTAAAATCAACTTTACCAAAAGATGTATTTTTAAATTGTGAGCTCAGAGACCCCAAACTCCATGTCTATCCGCTCCCAAAGGGAGTCTGCGCTTTAATCATATTTAAAGGCAGCCCCTATGTTAACATAGGCCGTGCAACAGTGAAAACCAAATTTGGCAGCATTTCACTGTTAGGACATATAAAACACATTAGTATGTGTCCTACCTGAAACATACACTGCACCCCGCCCATGGGGCTACCTAGAGCCTACCTTAGGTGTGTCTTACATGTAAGAAAAGGGAAAGTTTGAGCCTGGCAAGTGGGTACACTTGCAAAGTCAAATTGGCAGTTTAAAAACTGCACATGCAGGCACTGCAGTGGCAGGACTGAGACATGATTCCAGGGCTACTAATGTGGATGGCACAACCAGTGCTGCAGGCCCACTAGTAGCATTTAATTTACAGGACCTGTGCACCTCTAGTGCACTGCACTAGGGACTTTCCAGTAAATCAAATATGCTAATCATGGATGAACCAATTACATACACATTTTGCATAGGGGCACTTGCACTTTAGCAGTGGATAGCCGTGGTAAAGTGCCCAGAGTAACAAAATCAGCAAAAACAGAGTCCAGCACACATCAACAACCTGGGAAACAGAGGCAAAAAGTTAGGGAAGAACAAGGATGCCAAGTCTAACAGTCAGAATTTGTCAGTAGTTACCGCCAGCCTGTTGGCGGTATTACCACCACTTTATCATCGACCACCAGGGTCGTAATGAGGACCTTAGTGTTGTATTGTCCTTCTTCTAGTAGTTGGAAAGGCATAGATTCTTAAGATTCCATACATTTGGGACAATGCTTCTTGAAAACGTAGGACTGAACAAAGTGAGACATCTGTGGACCCTGAAGTTCTTTGGATAGCTTAAGAAAGCTTTTACCTGACTGTTCACATGGGGCAACAGAAACTCCCTGGCCATTTCTCATCAATTTGTAAAGGAGTCTCTGTCTCTGATGAGGTCTGACTGGGTCGTCTATGAAAAATGACTATCAATCTTCACTGAAAGATAATGGAGGCAGGTTTAAAGTAACACAGAAACATAAATTGTACCATTGTTGTAGCTTTTTTTTGGCTGTCCGTCTACCTCAGCACATGAAAAACAATCATAAGGCCCAGAATTATGTGGAGGATCCTGGAAATGCCCAGGAGAAAATCATATTTTGTTTGCAAAGTTTGATTACTTGTGGCAAAAAAGAAGGGTGTAGATTTGAGAGTTGACTAGCAGACATTCTTTTCAAGCCACTCTAATGCCCCAGCAGAAAATGAACACTTTACTGAATGAAAAGCATATAGTAACCTTGTTCTAATTCCAAAATATTCTTCAGAGTTGATTATTGTTTGGCCTATTTATTTGTTTGGCTCCAAAAGCTGTGGGAAATTGCTCTTCACACAACCAGCAGTAATAGTCCAACAAACAGTGGGTACTCCCCTTACTTTTCCTGTGCACCAGATTTTATAGCTATCATGTGAGCTAACTTAACCTGGACCCACCTTGGAATGGAGGCATGTGTAAACATTGTTCTTTAGTGCACTCCTAGACTTATGCTTGACTGGTGTCTGTTACCATGTTCTGTTGTTCCAGGGCAATATGACATAAACAGAGTTTGTACCTGGGTATTGGCACTCCTGGAGACTGTTCACATACCATGTAAATCTTTGTGGTGAAACTTCTGATGCTTCTCAGCTTTCCTATATCAACATGTAGACCCCACCACCCTGTCCATTTGAATGGCTTTGGAAGATAGGTGCATCCTTCTGTGGATGCAGCTGTTTTTTTTCTACAGTCTCTAATTAATTTCCTTTCCTAAGATAGATGATATCTTGTGCCAGGTTACGTTATTTGGGTTGGCTATCTACACTTTAACTTGGGCTTCACCCGGTACTCAGATGAATCCAAGACAGGAAGTCAACACATTTTTCAGCAGGAGAGCTTAGTTGAGATTTCTTTCTTCAAGTGATGACCATGTCAACTCATCATGCTGTGGTTAAATGGACCCATCCTCTTTTTTATTACTGAGCACCTCTGTCATTCTAAACACAATTCTGAGAGACCAAGGGTAGGCCTCAGCAAGCCCCCAGCCTAGGAGAGGCTTTCCATGTTTTAAAGTACTCTTGAAGTCGGAGCTCTTGTTTGTAAGTTTTGGAGTGTGGGGACCTCGGTTGGTCCTGTAGCTGCAGTAGCAACATAGTAAAGTAAAAATAATTCTCTGGGACACCCATCTTTTAAACCCTCAGCAACTGGGCCTCCCCTCCGTGCTGAGTCCTTTTTTGGTCTATTTGGAGTAGTTCACACTTATGGCTGCATGACATTTTTCCACATAAAGTATCCACACCAAATTTGTTTCCTTTTTTTCCAACATTCTGGGGATTGTAACGATACCCAGGGTTTGTGGAATCCCCTGGAGGAAATCGAGAAAATAGGTAAAATATAGCAACATTTTGAGTTTTTTTAAAAAACAATGGGAAAAATATGCTCCAGTTAAAAGTGGCTCTGTGTTTTACCTAAATATGGCATCCATAAGCAGTCTGCTGTACTAAAGTCACCATCTTCCCAGTTTTCAGGAACATTCATAGGTAAATCCAAAAACCTAATTTTGTACCACAGTCTTGGCATTTTTTTTAAGAGGTACCCTATTTTCCCTATTGTTTGGGCTCTCAACCTGCTAACCAGTGTAAAACCCATAGGTGACTGAGAAGAGCTCTAGATTTCTAAAAAGTAGACAATTCTGAATTCAACAAGGTGTCATATGTATAGATGCCTCAAGGTTTTGCCAAGGAAAATAACTGTTGAAATAAAGAAATAATAAAAATCAGTGGGAAAAAACAGGCATTTGTGGTAACATTTTCAACTGTAACTTTTTGTCACTATGGCTAATTGACAAAAGCAATATACAATTACATCAGCTAGACCCTTCTGATTACAGTGATATATAGTGTTTGTAGGTTCTTCAAGAACCCAAGGTACCCAAAGCCAACAACTGAGGTGCACCGTACAATAGTTTTTCATTGAGTTCAGAGTATAGACCAGTTCTTATAGCGAAATAGGCAGAGTGAAAAATGGGTATCAAGGAAGCTTATGCATTTCTAAATGGGCACAGGATATGGAGTTTAGGTGGTCATTTCTACATCTTTCAGTTTGTGGGTACTCATATTAGCGTATGATTTGGAGGGTATGTTAAAAAATGTAATCTTTCTTATACACTGATTTACGTTTGAAAGGACCAAATGCAGCAAATTCTAATAGGTTATAACAAATGTTCTGCTCTTATATGCTCCCACAAGTCTCTCGATAAAGATGGTACCTCACCTGTGTGGGTAAGCCTCGTGCCCACAACAGGAAATGGCCCAAAATGTAACATGGGTGCATCACATTTTTCCACCAAATACTGATTCTTTTTTCCCAATGTGGGTGGCTCGAGATTTTGGACCCTAGCTCAGCTGGCACCCATAGAAACCTAGCCAACCTGTACATCTTTTAAAAGTAAACTAAACACCTAGGGGTACCAGGAGTGGGCTGACCTGTGTGGCTGACACCATGTTTTTACCCAGAATCCCTTGCAAACCTCAAACTTTAACTAAAAAACACATTTTCCTCACATTTCGGTGACAAAAAGTTCTGTAATCTGTGGGGAGCCACAAACATCCTTTCCCCGGCATTCCCTCAGATCTCCCGATAAAAATGGTTCCTCACTTGTGTAGGTAGACTTAGGGCCTGATTACAACTTTGGCGGAGGGGGTTAATCCGTCCCAAATGTGACGGCTATCCCACCCACCGTATCACGAGTTCCATAGGATATAATGGACTCATAATACGGCGGACAGGATATCTGTCACATTTGGGACGGATTAACCTCCTCCGCCAAAGTTGTAATTGGGCCCTTAATGCCTGTGACACAAAACCTCCCAAAATGCAACATGGACTCATCACATTTTTCCACCGAAAACTAGTCATTTTTTTCCAATGTGGGTAGCTCGCGATTTTGGACCCTAAGTCCGTCAGTACCTAGGGAAACCTGGCTTACCTGTACATTTCTGAAAACTAGACACCTAGGGTTTTCCAGAGTGGGCTGACGGACATGGCTCACATCACATTTTTTTACTCAGAATCCCTCGCAAACCTGACAAAAAAACAGATTTTCCTCAAATTTCTGTGATGGAAAGCTCTGGGATCTGTGGGGAGCCACAAACTTTCTTCCACCCAGCATTTCCTCAGGGCTCCCAATAAAAATGGCACCTCACTTGTGTGGGTGGGCCAAGTGCCCATGTCAGGGGAGGGGCTCAAAAAGTATTGTGGTGATTATGATAACAATGGTAAGTGTACTAACTAATCCCGGGATCATCAACTATGTAGAGAAACCTATCAAAACCAGATGTTTCTGAAAAGTAGACATCAAGGTAAGTCTAGGGAGGTATTGCTTGTGTGGATCCTCCAAAGTTTTCTCAGGAGACTTGGGGGAATGCAAAGTTGTTTTCTGCACTAACCCTATTTTGTGTGTGAGGTCCAAAAATATCTTCAACTCCTCCTGCAAAGTGGGAGTCCACTGGCATGCCCTAAAAGGGGGCCCTTGAGTGCCTCTGTGCTTCCTCAGAAATAGTTTGGAGCGCAAATTTGTTTGCTACACAATTTAATCAAGGAAGTCAACATCCAAAAAGAGATGGACGTAGTCCATTGGCAAAAAGTTGGCCCTCTCGACTTTACATCTATTGTTGCCAGTGAAAGGCAGAATTTGAGGCTGAACTAAATTGAGGAACTGCCAAGAGAGCACTCTGTGTGTGCTTGCCGCTGCATGTGTCTGCTCTCTGAGTTGGTCTAACCTGTTACAGTTGTCCCACTTCACAGACTGTGCTTGTAAAGGGACAGCATGTCTGTCATCATCATCTCCTTCAGAATTGCTGGAAGAGGAGTCAGAAGGGAATCCATCAACTGAAAAATAACTCCCAGATTCTGCTACATTGTCCTCTACCTGAGTGGATGTCTCAGTATCTGCTGTCTCAGTCTCTGATCCTGCCTCACAGCTGTCCCCCACAACGAGATGCCATGTCTGCTGCTGCTAAAACCATCCTTTTAACACACTATCCTCCGTAGAAGGCAGATATGTTTTTCGCAAACTGTTGGTGGGTGTGTGTGAGTGATGTGTGCAACACTAAATTACGTTGATCACCTTACCTTGTCTTCTTCCCTTTATCAATATGTTCACCAAAAGCACACAAAAAAAAGACACAGTATTATTTCACTTTGCAACATACCAGTCATCACAGTCTTTTGCGCTGGTGGCAGACAGTGTGAAATTCAATTTTGCCTCCCCCCCTCATAACCTCTTTGGATTCCCTTAGTACTCAGCAAAAGTGACCCTAATCTCTCCATAGCCCCTCTCCATTATACAATGTATTTGCTTTAAAGCACTGATTACGGCTGTATTTACTAATCCACTCAGCTAGCAACACAAAATGCAGATCTATTCTTTGCAGCTGGCATATTAACCCTCTGCGCTACTTTATGCCAACAAAACTGCCACTAGAAAAAAGTCTGATCACTCTCTAGAACATAATCACAAGAGTTATCTTGACATTTTCATTGCTGTGTGTGTGTATCTATATCTATCTATATATATATATATATATATATATATATATATATATATATATAGAGTGGCCCCCAGGAAAATCACACATCTATAAAAAATAAAAAAAATAGCCTTGACACAGGATTATTATTATTATAATTTTTTTTTGAACTTTCTACACCTGGGTGGAGCGATTGTGCCCCTCCCACGGATATACCAACATATATATATATATTTTTACATGTCCCCCGAGGGCGGCCCATTTCCACTAGGGTGGACCCCCTCCAGATGAAATCCCTGACTTCTAGTGGGGCTTTCTGGCTGTGGTTAGATTGCAGCACGAACGCAAACCATGGCCAGGAAACCCATTCAGGAAGGCCTTGTTTGAAAGAGGAGACTCTCCCCTTTCAAACAAGGCCTCCTTGAAAGCAGGGAGGCCTTTTTGGGCCTGTTTTCCCCATTGGAGTAAAGAGCCACCTTACTGGGTGTATCTGCTCCATGGGGAAAACATATGTGACATCAGCGTGCCTGGTGGCGTGCTGACATCACAGATCGGTGGGTGGGAGATCAGGGGAAATGCGGATGCTCTTCAGTGTCTCCCCAGGGCTTTTAAAAAAAAATCCTCCGGTGCACAGCATGGAGGACTTTTCAAAGCCTTCCCTTGTGATGGCCAATGGTCGTGACCTGCACCAGGGAGGGTGTGCATGTGACGGCCATTGGCTGTCACACGCACTAAAGGGATTAATATAAACTTTTATTGATAATGTTGATTATTGACAATGTAGAGTTGTATATCACCATACTATCCCCATTGATTGTAGTTGATTGTAATGTTTTGTACTTTGTTAATCTAGTGACACCCTGATAAAACCAGTGGGCCTGCCTGGTTGTATCTCGTATAGGCAGGGGTCTTGTGGTTATAACGTTAATTACTCACTAGGGGTGCAACATGTTATTAGAGGGTCACCAAAGGTATTTTCGTCTACTTGATCTTCTATATTTGTAATTAATGCGCAGTATTTAGTAATGTGTATGTCATAAAAGTACTTTTACTGTTTAAAAGAATAAGCATTGACTTTTCATTGATTATTGAGTATTATTGAGTGCAACAGTGGGGTACCTGGTTCTCAGTACATAAAAAGTTGCAGACATTACTCATGAAGAACTTACATCCTTAGCAATTAATAACCCAATTTCCTAAATGCAATATATAGGGAAGCTGTAAGAGAGACATCCTGTAAACTCCACAGAAAGCCCTCTGTATTACTCCAGAGAGTCTTCAATGTAGCAAATTAAAAAAGAGAGAGACACCCTTTTACTTTTGTCCCATATTCCTCCTTTCCCCATGTTCCTCTGATTGGAGGCATGCCCAGCAATACCAGGCTAAGGACTTTGAGAGTTAACATTGGTTCTGCTAACAGGTTAATGGTCTTGACATGTCTGTTGTGATTAGACAGTACATTTTGATTGAAGGGCAAAACATTTTTATCACACATGTACTTTCTATGTCAACATGATAAACCATCTCCTGCATCCTGTTTTGAGATGGGAGGAGGCATATGTTATTTGTGTACCTTGTATCTTCCCTCTTTCTTTTTTATCTCTAGAGTAAGCCCCTATATATATTGATTAAAAATAATGTTTCCATTGAATGCTTACTGTAAGACCTGTAAACATTAAGGTGTCTTCCCCCAAACATTTTACCTTAATCCCTCATATTTTTCTGTGTTACTTTTTGTTTCCCTTAGGACTCTGTGCTCATTACCACTGATAACCAGTGCTAAAGGGCTGGTGCTCCCTCCCTAAAACATGGTAAAATGGGCTTAAACCTGAGTGGCATATTTCATTTACTCGTATGTCCCTAGTACAGTGGTATTCCATATACCTAGGACTGGTAAATTGAATGCTACTAGTAGGCCTGCAGCACTCATTGTGTCACCCGCTATATAGCCCCTTGGCAAAATAAACCCTTTACCAGGCCTAAAACTCCCTTTTAGAATACATATAAGTTGCCACTAAAAAGGTTCCTAGTAAGCCCATGGGGTAGAGTGCATTGTAATTTAAAAGTTGGACAAACACTCTTGAGTTTTACATGTGCTGGTACTAAAATACTCACAGATAATTTTTTCACTACTGTGAGGCCTACCAGTCCAATAAGGTAACATTTGGTCACTTTATTTTGTATAGTAAGTGCTAACGTTTGATTGGGCACATGATTTTAAAGTATATGTTCTCAGATACCAAACCTAACTTTCCTAAGTCAGGTTTGGTATCTGAGAAAATATACTTTAAAATCATCTTTAATGGATTTTAAGTCACAATTCTAAAAAATGCCAATTTTAGAAAGTGGAAATGTTTGTCCTAACCATTTGGTGCTTGCATCCTGGAGCGGCTCCAAGGGCTAGTTGTCTGGCTTCCTGATCAGAGCCTCAGGGACATAAAAGGCCCCAACCATCTTGAACCCACACCTGGACCCTGCCTGAGTGAGTCCTGACCTTCCAAGTGTTTGCCTTTTCAGTCCTGGAACCTTGGAAGTGAGGCTGAGGGTGCCCAGACAGTGCCTGAGATTTGAGAGGAGACCAGGCCATACCTGCTCAGCGATCCACCCAAGATGCATCGCCAGTCAGACTACCTTGTGGCAGGTCCCACTACTTTCTTCTCTGCAGAAGGAAGTCCTGTTTAGTGGTTCCTCACAGAAGGGGTATTGGGCCTCGTGGAGCCCTCGCTGGCTACTGCCTTCAGATTTGTCCCGCTGAAAAGTTTTGACTTCCAAAAAAGAGACTGAAGGCTTGATATAGAGTTTGGCAGAGGGGGTTAATCCGTCACAAACTGGACAGATATCCGTCCACCATATTATGACTCCACAAGAGCCTATGGAGATTGTAATAAAGCAGACGGGATATCCGTCATGTTTGTGACGGAGTAACCCATCCTCCAAACTCTAAATCAGGCCCTAAGTCTGAATGAAGGAATCCTCACTGTAGCTTTGTACAATGCCTCAACAATGATGACAGCTCCTCCTTGGACACCACCAGCTGCCTTGCCTTACTGAATGCTATCTTCCAAGATGTTTTCTTTTTAAAGTCCGAAGATAAGCAGAGACCAGGCTCAATCCACTCTGTGTATCGGAACCGTGCTCTGTCGCAGTCGGCCATAACTTTTGACTTTGCCCCAGTCTTGTGGTTGATGGCTTTGATCTTTTGGTGCTATTTTTCACTTTAAATTTAAAAAAATCATAACTTGGGTTCTACTGATTGCATTTTTGTTTTAAAATGTACTCTTTTTTCTAAATTAGAGTAGGGATTTTCTTGTGTTGTGTTTCCATTTTGTTACTGTTTTTGAGCTGCATAAATCCTTTACACATTGCCTCTAAGCTAACCCTGACTGCTTTTGTGCCAAGCTACTGGAGGTGTAAGCACAGATTAACTTAGTGACTGTTTGTGGTTCACTCTGACAATGATTGTAGCTGTTGTTTGAGGAGAGTGCACACCCTTCTCAGCCAACAACCTAATTTCTCATACTTGCTTCCTTCTTTTTTTCCTGCTTACAAAAATTGCTTTGACAATATATTTCAGATAAAGCAGATAGCATTCTTCCATTTAGGCTTGTTTTTGGAAGAGTGGGTATATCTGCCAAAATACTGATTTGCTTTTTCACAAATAAATTCTCACCAGAGATTGCTTTTCATCTGCTTGCATTTCCATCTTGAGGATCAAAAAATCCAATGACTATTTGGTTTCCCTCTATTCTGTTTTGCATTTTCAGCATTTACATGTTAAGTAAACCAATGTGGTAACATTTTTCTTTTTTTTAAAAGGAGCTACGGTTTTCCATCACATGCCAGAGTGGATTACTTTGTCTCTACTTTGACAGGAAAAAAGCATTTCTATAGCACCTTTAGTCTATATAAACCAGTCAGTTTGTTAGTAATTAATGCTACCTAGTTTATCTATACTTAACCTTTTCTGAATTCCTTGCATTTGCTACCTGTTAAACTTTTCATCCTTGGCGTGGACTCCCTTAACTTATTGCCCTGTTTCCTAGGTTGTTGATGTGTACTGGACTCTGATTTTTCTGTTTTTGTTACTCTGGGCACTTTAGCACTGCTAACAGGTGCTAAAGTGCAAGTGCTCCTTTACAAACTATGTATGTAATTGGTTTATCCATGATTGGCATATTTGATTTATTAGTAAGACCTTAGTACAGTGCACTAGAGGTGCCCTGGGCCTGTAAATCAAATGCTACTAGTGGGCCTGCAGTACTGGTTGTGCCACCCACATAATTAGCTCTGTAATCATGTCTCAGACCTGCCACTGCAGTGTCTGTGTGTGCAGTTTTAACTGTAAATTCGATTTGGCAAGTGTACCCACTTCCCAGGCCTAAACCTTCCCTTTTCTTACATATAAGACACCCCTAAGGTAGGCCCTAGGTAGCCCCAAGGGCAGGGTGCAGTGTACGGTTAAGGTAGGACATATAGGCCCTCATTACAACCCTGGTGGTAAATCCCGCTTTCCGCTGTGCTGAAGGCCGCCAACATACCATGGCAGCGGTGGAATTCGGCTATAGGTATTACAACCCACATCTCGGAATCCGCCACAATACAGACACCCACACAAGTCCGCCACAACAAAGGTCAGTGAAAAACTGGCGATACCAAAACCTACATTGTCACCCCAACAAGAATACGCCCACACTATCACGACCCACGATTCAACGCGGCGGTCTTACAACCGCGGTAATCCATTGGCGGTACATACCGCTGCGCTCAAAATACACACACATTTACAAAAGACAACCATATCCGACAATTCGAAATACACACACCTGATACACATACACACACCACACCCTCACACTCACACCACTATAAAACACACACCCACATTACCCACAAACCCTTACAACGACATTTGTTTGAAAAAGCTGAGAGAGAGAGAATAGGAAACACAACACCAGCATCCACAGGCACACAACACCAACACTCATACAACATCCACGCACCTCAAAGAACACACACCAACACAACACTTTACACAGCACAATAAACAGCACCTCACACATCACCCACACCATGTCATGGCACCTCAAAGACACCCCAGGTTTTCAGAGGAGGAACTCAGGGTCAAGGTGGAGGAAATCATCTGGGTAAAGCCACAGCTTTTCGGATCACAGGTGCAGCACAGCTCCATTGCTAGGAAGATGGAGCTATGGCGGAGAATCACCGACAGGGTCAACGCAGTGGGACAGCATCCAAGAACACGTGATGACATCACGAAGAGGTGGAATGACCTACAGGGGAAGGTGCGTTCCGTGGTATCCAGACACTAGATTGTTGTACAGAGGACTGGCGGTGGAACCCCACCTCCTCCCCTACAACTAACAACATGGGAGGAGAAAGTCTTGCCAATACTGCACCCTGAGGGCCTTGCAGGAGTAGCAGGAGGACTGGACTCTGGTAAGTCATATCTTATTTACCATATCCCCTCACCCCACCTGCATGCCATCACATACCCCCACCCTCACCCCATCACTCCAATACCTCACATATGCCCCACTATCACAACCCACACATCCCCATACCAAGGCCCTGCATGCAAGACCTATGCATGGACCCTCATCACTAAAGCATGTCCAGTACAGATACCCACACAGACCCCAGACCAACTATCACAAAAGGGCAAACACAATAATGCAAGCACAGGAGTATAGGGTACATCACCCAATGCACAAGATCGCACACACAGATACTAAAACTATGCATTTACACCCCAACAGGACCCATACCCAACGTCACCGGACAGGAGGTGCCAGCCATATCCAGTCCCCCCAGAGAAGAGGCCCACAGTGATGACAGCAGCTCTGCACGCCTGGATCAAGATGACCAGCCCGGTCCATCAGGGACCTCTGGACAGTCGGTACTCCTGACACTGTCACAAGCCACCACCGACCCTCCCCCCTCAGGAAACACCACCACAGCACCCATCCAGCCGGCCCATCCCTCTGTCCCCAGGCAACGTCAATCAGCAGTGTCCCCCCGACTACAGGGACCCCAGGCAAACCCACCAACCCAAGACAATCAGGGATCTGGGGTCAGTGGCAGTGGGCACTCCCTTCAGGGCACAGAGGCACAGGATAACAGGGAAGCTGGAAGGACTGCTGTGCAACAGGGGGAGGACAGGCCCAGGGAACCGACCCTCCAGGAGGCACTCTCCAACATCATGGGAGCATACTACCATTCCCAGGAGACCATGGGCACGGTACTGGCCAAGTTTCAGGAGACTCAGCGGCTGCAGGAGGAATGCTACCTTGGGATCAGGGAGGACTTGAAGTCCATTAACACCACCCTGGCCACCATTGCAGGGATGCTGGCAGACCTTGTCAACACCATGATGGACACAGTGGCACACAAACGGGCCCCTGACACTAGCCTGGACGATGAACAGCCCTCAACCTCTGCCGGCGCTAGTGGACAGGAGGCACCGCCACAGGAACAACAGGCCCCAGCACCCCACCCCCTGCAGAAGGAGAACCACCCCACAAACGGTCTGTGGGATCAAGGAACAAGACAGAGAACATTGGCAAGACACCCGCCAAGAAATATGACCCTCCTGAATGTCACTCTTCTGTCCCACTTTATCACCCTGTCCACCTTAAACTGCCATTGCTCCCCTTCCTATGCCCCATTGGACAATGCACCTGTGAGACCAAGAGACTGGACTCAACCCTGGACATTCCTCCACCATCACCCCAGCCCATTGCACACCCACTCCACTTATTAGCACAGAAATAAACACCCCTGAATCACAAATCAATCTGGAGTCGGTCTGTGCTTTCACAAATGTGTAATTGCAACCTCTCTGAAATATAGTAATGTCAATGTACTTGTTCACATACCAATGTTACACACTTGTTGGCCAGCAGTAAACATAGCAGAGGGCACAAAGTGGGACCCAGATCTGTGAAATGGAAAGCCAAAGTGACAAGTCAGGGTCCATACACAGAGGTAAAAAGGCAGATTTATGCTAGGTCCTACAATAGTATGAGATGTGGGAAGCAGTGCCATCCTCTTACCTGTGTCTCACTGGAAGTATTGCATGATGATGTTGTTACGGTTGTCTACATCTTCTTCTTCTGCCTCCTCTTCTTCTCTATCCACAGGCTCCACAGCTCCCACAAGACCACCATCAGGCCCATCCTCCTGCAGAAAAGACACCTGGTGTCGCAAAGCCAAGTTGTACAACATACAGCAGGCCACGATGATCTGGCACACCTTCTTCGGTGAGTAGTATAGAGATCCACCTGTCAGATGGAGGCACCGGAATCTGGCCTTCAGGAGGCCGAAGGTGCGCTCTATTATCCTCCTAGTTCACCCATGTGCCTCATTGTAGCGTTCCTATTCCCTTGACCTGGGATTCCTCACTGGGGTCAGTAGCCATGACAGGTTGGGGTAACCAGAGTCACCTGCAAATATCGAGGGAGAACTGTTAGACATTCTTCAATCATTAGGGAATCTCCCATACCCAGACACCTAATTAAACTGTGTGGGGACCTTGGGCTCACCTATTAGACACACACGGTGCCTCTGGAGTTGCCCCATCACATAAGGGATGCTGCTATTCCTCAAAATGTAAGCGTCATGCACAGCGCCTGGATACTTGGCATTCACATGGGAGATGTACTGGTCTGCCAAACACACCATCTGCACATTCATTGAATGGTAGCTTTTCCGGTTTCTGTACACCTGCTCATTCCTGCGGGGGGGGGGACAAATGCCACATGTGTACCATCAATGGCACCAATTAAGTTGAGGGATATGTCCCAGGGCATAAAAGTGACCTTTCACTGTGGGCAGATCCTCCACCTGAGGGAAAACGATGTAGCTGCACATTTGTTTCAGCATGGCAGGTAACACTCTGGACAACATGTTAGAGAACACTGGCTGTGACATCCCTGATGCCATGGCTACTGTTTGAAAAGACCCACTTGCCAGGAAATGGAGCACTGACAGGACCTGCACTAGAGGGGGGATTCCTGCAGGATGGCGGATAGGTGACTTCAAGTCTGGCTCCAGCTGGGCACACAATTCCTAGATTGTTGCATGATCAAGTCTGTAAGTGATAATGATGTGTCTGTCTTCCATTGTTGACAGGTCCACCAGGGGTCTGTACTCCAGAGGATGCCGCCATCTCATCACCTGCCCCAGTGGACGTGCCCTATGGAGGACAACGGTGAGCAGAGTGTCAGACACCACATAGGTTTCACAAGGCTGTTTAGCACAATCGTTACATTTTCTCTATGTGCCTTTGTCTGTCCGTATTCCTGGCCTAAATAGGTGTGACACAGTTAGTTGGTCTGCCATGTGGCCCCCTGAAATGGCGGCTGCCTGACCTGTAAGATGGGACAAGGTGAAATGAGGTGACTGCGCTGGTGTTGTGCAGCGTCGCGGTAGGCGGTCGAAGACCTCTGTGCAATTCAGCATTGGTTATCATTGGCCCCTATGGGTTCCAGAAGCCAATGACGATGTACGCCGGCGGTGACCGTACCCACCGCCGCAGCTGTGACCGCCATTTTCTATCTGTTCCCTCACTTGATACCTGACCTTCAACAGGAGAGGACCTACACTGCAAGTGCTGCTGTGACCTGCGTCTGGAAGCGGCAATGGCTACAGTGTCTGGGGAAAGGGCCCCTGCCGTCACTGTGGGGGAGTTGGAGAAGCTGGTGGATGGGGTCCTCCCCCAGTACACGCAAGTGTACGGTCCTCCAGACAAACAGGTGAGTAAACTGTGTGCATGGTGGATGGCACATGAATGTATGGAGTGTCGTGGATGGAAGAGACGGGGGGCAGGCCAGCATGTGAGGATGGTGTGTGTATGTTTTTCTGAACCAGGGTGGGAGGTTTGTGGCCAATGTGTGAGAAGAACTGTACGGGGGAGTATCATCCATTTTTACTTCACTATTCCTCTAGAGCAGCGCCCACCAGAAGAAAGGTATTGGAGTGCCATCGCCAAGGAAGTGTGGACCCTGGGGGTCTACCATAGACGGAGCACCCACTGCTGGAAAAGATGGGAGGACCTGCACCGCTGGAGCAAAAAGACGTTGGAGACGTCGCACCATGACCCTCCTGATGTACCGGAACCTGGCGGTGGCATATCCTGAGTTGGATGGGCGCTTGAGGGCATCACAGCAGTCACAATGGGGTGAGTACACTCTCATTCAGCTGTCTCTGCGCGCTTGACGAGGTGTCTGGGTGGGGGAGGTGGGCTGTGGGTTTCCATAGGCCAGGGCAGACTCGCAAAGGTAGATCCATTGATTTGCAGGCTCTGTCCCACTCCAACCCCAAAGGTGGTATTTGCCCTCTACACCTAGTCAGGCTCCTATGGGTTCGAGCTATGCATTAAATGGGTCTAGACAGAGTCCCCCATGGGCATGTGCTTTTCCCTGCCGTGCTAGTGCATGGCTTAGTGCATAGGGCTGCTCCCTGTGTGTTGTGTCCACCAACGGTAGTGGTGTTGCAGGCATTGACCATGTGACTCCTCTGTCTTTCACCCCCTTTTTGTTTTGTCACCCTGTCCTTGTGTGCATTAGCATCATCTGGAGGAGGAGTAGTGGCACCGGAGTAGGAGGGAGGTGCATCCCACATGGCCCTGAAAGGTGAAGTAACGGAGTCCAAAGGCACCAGTGGGATGGAGGGCGAAGGGAGCTCTACGACGGGGACAGGAGGAGACACCAGCAACAGCGACTCCTCCTCTGATGGGAGCTCCCTTGCGGTGGCGGGCACCTCTGTGCCCACCTCATCAACAGGTACAGCTGCAACCCGCCCTACCAGCACCGCCTGCCCAGCAGCCCCTCATCGAGTTTCCCGTGCCCACTCACCCAGGAGGGTGGGCATCTCCTTTGCACCAGGTACCTCAGGCCCTGCCCCAGTCAGCCCTACTGCCCTCAGTGAGGAGGCTATTGACCTCCTGAGATCCCTCACTGTTGGGCAATCAACCATTTTGAATGCCTTTCAGGGTGTTGAGAGACATTTGCAGGAAACAAATGCATACCTGGAGGGTATTCATTCTGGTGTGGCGGCCCAACAGAGAGCATTTCAGGCTCTGGCCTCAGCACTGATGGCAGCCATTGTCCCTGTGTCCAGCCTCCCCCCTCCAACTTCCTCTACCCAGACCCAATCCCCTGTACCTCAGCCTATCCCAAACACACCATCAGACCAGCATGCACACTCATCAACACAAGATTGGACATGGCAAACATAAGCACCACACATCCCACAGGCACTCACACAAGCACCATCCCCATGCAGACACACTAACATCCCCTGCCTCCACTGTGTCCCCCTCCTCAATGTCCTCCTCCTCCTCCCTTCCTGTCTCGTCTCCACTCACACCTGCATGCACTACATCTTCATCCACTACCTCCATCACCAGCACGCCCATCACCACACACCGCTCATGTGCAATCACCACCCCCACTACCATGCACACATCCCCTGTGTCCTCTGCCAGTGTGTCTGTAAGCCCTCCTCCCAAAGTAAACAAATGCAGGCCCACACCCACTCAACAACCATCCACCTCACAACAGCCTCCGGCGCAAGCACCTTCACCCAAATTCAGCAGACGTACACCTCCTACAGCCATAACCTCTTCCACCACTCCCAAACACCCTCCATCTTCCCGTCCCAGTGTGTCTAAGAAACTCTTCCTGGCTAACATTGACCTCTTCCCTACACCTCCCCCCTGTCCTTCCCCTAGGGCCAGGCTGTCCAGGTCCCAGCCCAGCACCTCAGCCATCAAATCCTCAAGCACAGTGGTCTCAGCAAGTCCCCATCAGGGCTGCCAGCGTGCCACCTAGCGAGGCCAAGGAGCAGGCCTTTCCGCCACCTGCCAAGGTGAAGAAGGTGCCCAGATGCCGAAGGGAAAAGCCACACCAACCACCAAGCAAGGGCTCCTCCAAGCCAAAAGGGGACAGTGCCAAGGGACCAGCAGCGACATCAAAGGTGGGGAAGGGACACAAGACGAAGAGCAATTGAGGACAGGGCACGGAGGCTCCAGCTGAGGGACCAGAGTCACCCCTTCTGTCAACCAGAACATCAACCTGTATGGCGGTGGACACCACCACCTGCACCGCCACCTGCATCGCCACCTGCACGTATGCTGCCTCAGCAACAGTCCCCAGCATCATCCCCAGTGGGCAGCCGTCCGAGGCTGCAGGAGACGTCCTGCTGTGTCCCTCCACAGGTGCTGACACATGCACCATCGCCAGCACCTCCGCCACAGACACCACCGCCACCACCGCCACCAGCCCTGTGAAGTACCCAGACAGTGCCACCACAGCTGACATGGCTGTCATCCCCAGTGGACAGCCGTCCGAGGCTGCAGGAGACGTCCTGGACCCTGCACAGCGTACATGAGGCACGACACCCAGCACTGTTTGTACCTGCCTGTGGCAGGCGAAGTCGCAGCAGGGTGGTGTGTGTCTCTGCCTCCATGGAGTATCAGGCTACCTGTTCCCAGGCAATCTCGTGGCACACACACCCAGGTGAGGGAATGGGACCTGCCACACTGCATGTGAAGCACTCTGGGCACAATGCCCCCTCCAGAACCAGTAGAGAATCACATCCACTACCTCTGTCCTTGTCAGGATGAAGCACTCTGGGCACAATGCCCCCTCCAGAACCAGTGGTGAATCACATCCACTACCTCTGTCCTTGGCAGGATGAAGCACTCTGGGCACAATGCCCCCTCCAGAACCAGTGGAGAATCACATCCACTTGAGAGACTGTGGCTTTGCACTCCCCAGGATAAAGCAGTGCGCAAACCAACCACTGGAGAGACTTGAGAGACTGTGGCTTTGCACTCCCCAGGATAAAGCAGTGGGCAAACCACCCACTGGAGAGACTTGAGAGACTGTGGCTTTGCACTCCCCAGGACCAAACTGTGGGCATGGAGCCCCTTCATGGAGCAGTGGCGTCGTCCTTTCATCCGGCTGAGGTGCCCCCCCCTCCCTCTTCACCTGAGGTGCCTGTTTATTTTCCATCTGATGCCCCTGCAGTGTACTCTCCCTTTCGAGTCAGGTATCTTGTGTGGGCTTCGCCCATGCATTTTGGGACACAGATCCACGGACAATGATGTCATTCATATCTGGACTTGTGTGGTTGGTGTACATATTTGTATATACTGATATTTTAATTTGGCCTATCTGATTTTTCAACGATTACACTTTGTACAATAATTTCCTTTTGTCCTTGCGTTCTTCCAGCGGTTGACGGGGTGTATATGTCATGTTGCTGCATGTATTTGTTTGTATGGTGTTGGGGGTGAGGGTGGGGGTGTTGTGTGTTGCGTATGTGTGTCACTCTCTTCCCCCCGTATGCTAGGTGCAGTACTCACTGTGGTCGTCGCCGGCGTCTTTGCTGCTCCTGATACAAGAGGAGGTAAAGCAACATGGGCAGGACCTGTAACTCGGGCTCTATGGCGTCCTGGGTCCTCGTTGGGTGTTGAAAGGTGAGTGGTTTCCGTTCGACATACTGTTTCAGCCGTGCTTTTGATGTTGTTGGTACTGCCCCGGAAAAGGTGGCAGATAGGCCTCTTGTAATACAGTGGGCGGAACCTTGTCTTCTGCCTGTCTGTTGGCGGTTACCGCTGCGGTGTTCGTTTCTACTGCTGTGGTGGTCGGAGTGTTAAAGTGGCTGTCTATGTTGGTGGTTTCCGCCATGATCGTGATCTAATTTTTTTTACCGCCGACCTGTTGGCGGTATTACCGCTGCTTAAACATCGACCGCCAGGGTTGTAATGAGCGCCATAGTAATGTGTTTTTTATGCCCGAACAATGAAACATTGCTAAATGCATATTTCACTGTTGCGAGGCCTGTCCCTCTCATATGGTAAAATGTGTGCTACCTTTAAATCTGATTAAAGTGTATATTCCCTTTGGGAACGGATGGACATGTAGAGTTTGGGGTCTCTGGGCTCACAATTTAAAAATACATCTTTTAGTAAAGTTGATTTTAAGACTGTGTATTTGAAAATGCCACTTTTAGAAAGTGAGCATTTTCTTGCTTATACCATTTCTGTGATTCTGCCTGTTTGTGGATTATCTGTCTGGGTCAATTTGACAGTTGGGCTGGTTGAACCTCACGCTAGCCATGACACAAAGGGAGCTGGGATATAGTCTGCATTTCCTGATGAGCCATCTGTGCTAGGAGGGAGGGGAGGAGTGGTCACTCACACCTGAAAGGGCTTTGCCTGCCCTCATACAATGCAGTCTCCCATCCCCTGGTAAGTGCCTGGGGCCTGGCCTCGGCAAGGCAGGATTTCACATTCAAGAGAGACTTTGCTTTGAAGTAGGCCTACTTCAAAGGAGAAATTGAGTATAAGAAGGGCACCCATAACCACAGACTTTGGAAACACTTCTGGAAACCAAGAGGAACCTCTGCCTCTAGAAGAGCTGAAGAGCTGAGGAAGAAGAGCTGCCCTGCCCGTGACTGTGCTTTGTGGAGCTATCTTGTAGTTGCTGCTTCTGCCAGAGTAAGAGGGCAAAGACTGGACTTTGTGTTGCCTTCTTTCCTGTGAGGATCTCTAAGGGCTTGATTTAGAGCTTGCCTCCTGTTGTTTGAAGTCTCAAGGACATCAAAGACTTCTCTCTGCCAGCACCTGGAGTCTCTGGAGAGACTCCTGCTCTGCCCTATGGTGCCCATCCAGTTCCTGGGACCCTGAAAGGAGAAGCTGGCAGCCTAAGGGGAAGAAATCCACGCACAGAACGTTGTGCAGGGAAAAGATCGTCACAACTCCAATCTGCTGCTGAAAAATTGACGCGCCGCCGGCTTCACGGCTAAAAATTACCACTCGCCTGCAATGCGACTGAAGATTTGATGCACATTTCAATTTGCGCTGCGTGGTTTTCGGATCATCGTGCGGCTGGATTTCTGACGCAAACACCACGGGCGTGTAAAAACAACGCAAGGCCTCACCCGGACATGAGAGTGCTGACCGGATTGACGCATCGCTGTCCTGCGGAGAGGGGAGACGACACGCCTGACCTGACTAAAGGAGAAACGGCACAAGGTCTTGCTTGTGAGTGAAATCGACGCATCTCAAGCCCTTTTGGACGCACAGTCGCCCTTGCGGGGTTATTTATGATGCACCCAAGGTACATTTTCACGCCAAGAGTGAAAGTGTGTGTTTAAAATATACATGAAGACTCTTGTAAGCACGCCTGGTCCTTAAGAAGTAAACTTACAAGGGGACACGTATAGGCTGATTAACCTTTGGATCGCATGGAGTATCCTAGCCATGTAGTGAGTAATGTAATCAATAATCAATAATCAATCAATAACCACTACAAGAATCATTAGTTTTTTTTAGACAAATTTAACAAACATTTCATGATTATCCACGACTCAATAAAGCATTTAACAATTTTTATTTCCCTATTAGTTACAATACTAATCCATATGGTTAATTCAACCTTTATTCAATCAGCTCAGAATTAGCTCATTAGTGACCACCAATAACACAATCTAATCAGAACTTGAGAAAACATGGGCTCAAAAGCTTCAGCATAAGCCAACTAAGATGAATATATCAACATTAATAGCAGAGTTCAGCAATCAGTCCGTCAATCATTTGTCACTGTCAACGTCACCTAAAAAACCCTACCTAACCCAGATTAGCATCAGCCTGTGGAATTCATGCGAAAACAATTTAGAAAACATGAATTTGGAAAACATCTAGCTAGAATAAAAACTATAAAACAGCGCAGTTGGTATCTAGAAGAAAAGGCACAAAGTTAATCAGTCACATTGTCATAGCTACCTATACACAAAATGGATCAGCAACAAAGTCAGTCTTCGTCTTCAGGTCATCAATCAGCAAAGCATCAGGGACAGTTCAATGTACCAGCTTCTCTACAGTGCGCTAGAAATTCAGCTTCTTCGTGAGCTCTGCCAAAACTAGGCCACAACTTCGGCTAAGTTAGTTTCTATGATATAATGCAAAACATAGGTTAGACATCTCATTAAGGCACATTACTACATTTTATTACTCATTTTTAATCATATTAGTGCAACTTTCAAATAAGTGCCTTCCACTCCCCGTGAGCACAATTTTAGACGTGCCCATTATTTTCTCTGCAATTAATTTCTCTGTGAACCTTTTTGTTGAAACACATAAACATTCATTAATAATTTTGAATTAGCATATCAGCTTCAACAGTCCTCCTCTGATGACTAAATATGTCATCACACCTTTCTTTACCATCATATCAAAATTCAGTTTCAGCTGTATTTTGTCTCCTTCTCAAATCTTCCCTATAAATTCTTTCCCTGTTTTGTTCTTCCCTCCTCTGATTATTTTTAGATCTTTTCAATTTTATCTTTTGGCATAATTTACATGTACCCCATAATCCTAATATGCAAGCAATCTCAATTATTATTCCCTGTATAATTTTTAAGAATGCCCCATTCCAAATTTGTCTAAGCCAATTTCTCACTGAAGCAAATCATTTTCCAACCTTTTCCTTAAACACCTGGTTCCTTTAATTCCTTCAAATCCTTACTTGAGTTAGTCAGATTAGTGAGTAAGGGCCAGATGTAGGTAAGTATTCTTTAGCGACTCGCATATTGCAACTCGCAAACGTGCATGCAGAAAGGTGTCTCAGACACATTCTGCGACTCGCTATGGGGTCGCAAAGACCCACCTCATGAATATTAATGAGGTGGGTCGCAGTTTGCGACCCCATAGCGAGTCCATGCACTCACAGGGATGGTGGCCTGCTGGAGACAACAGACCACCATGTCTGTGACTGCTTTTTGAATAAAGCAGTTTTTTCTTTTCTTTTTGCAGCCCGTTTTCCTTAAAGGAAAACGAGCTGCAAAAAGAAAATAATCCGAAACCATTTGGTTTCGGTTTCTTCAGAGTAGGCAGTGGTCCATAGGACCACTGCCTGCTCTGAAAAAATATTTTTATTGACATTCACAAAGGGGAAGGGGTACCATGGGGACCCATTCCCTTTTGCGAATGAGTTACCATCCACTTCAAGTGGATGGTAACTGCGCGTTGGTTTGCGACCGCATTAGCGGTCCCAAAGCAACTCTGCATGGCGATGCAGTCGCATAATAGGAAGGGAACACCCCTTCCTATTTGCGAGTCGCAGACTCAAATTGCGAGTCGGTACCGACTCACAATTTGCGGTTGTGCATCGCGTTTGACCTTTTGCGCCTCGCAAACTGGGTTTTTCTCAGTTTGTGAGGCGCAAAAGGCTTGCTACATCTGGCCCTAAGTCTCTTATCTCCCCATCATTGTTCGGAATATACGAACGAACAACAATGCCTAGCATTAATCATCTTACAGACTCCGCCGTCTTTCGCTAAAAGAATGTCTAAAGCAAGCCTATTTTGAAGCGTCATAGTTCTATCTGCGGCTAATTCAGTATCTATCAGGAGTATTGCCCCTGTAAAGTTTGTCAGCATTTTATCCACAATAGTAGACAACTTTCGGATCTTGATCGAATTTAGAATGAATCCCACTGAAGGAATCATTGCACCAAAGATATCTCCTACAACTGCAGAAGAGGTTTCCCTCCTCTGTCGCTGATGATGTAATTCAGTCAATTTTGGAAGCTTCTTTAAGTCATCTATCTCACAAATTTTAAGGAAAACTATCCCCAAATAACATGTCCCATACCATAGTAGATCCCAGGAATTGCAGGGTCATGACCAGTCAACATAAAAGTCTACTTACTCTGAAACAAAAACGCATGCCTACATTAACTCGTTCCCACAAATAAAGTGTCAGTGCGTGATTTTGGCCTATATATACAAAGCTTCCCTACGTATAATTCATCTAATGATAATGCATTTTAATAGCAGTATAAGCATAAGCATTCTTGTAAGTCCTTTTCTTTAAACCTTTTTCTAATTTTTCTTTTAATGCTTTTCTCCTATCATCGGTATGCCCTATAAAGCTCTTCTCTAAAGGTGTAAGCAAGTACGTAAAGTTATTACAATGCGCATAGGCTGTCCCAAATGTTAGTGTTGGCTCAAAGAATCCTCTATCTAGCACTATATCATGCTCTCTAGCTATTTTACTCAGATAACTAATAATAGGAACAAACGAAAACACTACATGGTGGTTAGAACAAAAATACTGTATGTACTCTTGGTTATAGAATCTTGTTAGTAGCAAATTAACAGCTTATTCCGTAGGTTAGTGGTAAGCTATGGAACGTAACTCCTTCCTCTACTGATAAAGGAATTTACGTACACACAAGACAATTCCTCGCATCCATTGTTTCAACATACTCACTCAATAGGCAATAGAAAACATTAGAAGAAAGCTCTCCTTGAGAATTAGTATAGTCATGTAAATTCTTCTCATGTAACTTAAACTTCACTAAAGCTGTTAGTGTAGAAGTTTCAGGAGCAGAAGTAATAGTAGCTCTTTTCATATCATGAACAGACATTCCCACAATCATCACTATAAACAAGATTCCACACAAAACTGCCAATCCAACACTCAGGTATCTACAGTGCCTAATATTTCTATCTTGATAATTTAGCTCAGCCATAATCTGTAAAGAATCAAAAAGCAGAAGTAACTCTTAGATAAAGTGCAATAAAATAAAAAATCGAAAATTCTTCTCTCACAGTTCAGTTTCACATCCAGGAACCCTTTTCCTTTGTCTAATCGATTAGCAGCTTGTCACATCCGGTTTTCATGATCAAATCAGGTTATCAATGTCTCCTTCAGTTTTATTTTCAAAAGTCTCTTTCTTAGGTTTTTCAGAATAGCTCAACAACTCAGCTTCCTTGATTACTGTCAGTTTACATCAAAGTACTGACTCTGAACTTCTCTGTCAAAACAAAAAGACATAAACTCGTGTTGCCATTCATTGGTAGTTGCATATGCCCATTCAGGACCTGAGTAATGTCGACTTGCTATTCTCTTTCTTTTCAACCTTCGGTGACCACTTAGTTCTCCTTCACTTAAATCTTCCTTTCTCGTAGTGTCCACTTCCTCCTCTATTGTTTCATTTATGACCAATTCATTTTTCTTCCCAATTTGCGATTCAGGCGAATTATCTCCTTTTCTTGTTCCTTCTGTCAATATTCTTCTCAGGACTGGTTTCTTCTCCTTCTCTTTTTTTATGGTGTTTTCCCTTGATGGACCTGCAACGGGCTCAAGAGGAGTCGGATCACTTTCACTTTGATCTGTCTCAACTCTTTCCCCCTCTTGGTCTGGCACTTGCTCTGTCTGCTTTTCAACACTGTCTGCTTCTGGGAGGACCTCTGCTGAGGTAAGCACTCCTGCTGTATCTGTTGAGATTGGTTCTTGCGCACCCTCCTGTAATCCTTCACTCTCGTCTCTTACAGGGGTAATGGAACCATCTTCCACAAGCTCTGGTTCAACTTCAGGCTCTGCTGGTTCTTTTTCTGGCTATGATGTGGCGACCTGTTTCGCTGTTGTTGGTGTTTTCAACAACACTTCTTCATGATCTGATGGACATACCACTCTCTTTGTATGGATTCCGTGTATCCAGTTCGGGAGTCCTGCACACTTCACAGCTGTCATAGTTGTTAACACCACCTGGTAAGGACCCCTCCAATGCTGCTCCAAACAAGTCTTGCGAACATGCTTTCTGACAATGACCCAATCACCGGCTCTTAGGTTGTGTCGTGGATCATGGATGGATGGCAGGGTGGTAGCCTGCACCTGCTGAGAGAAAGAGCGAACACATCAGCCAGACCCTTGCAGTAGTCCAACTCCATATCATCCGTAATGTTTACAAGTGCATTGGCTGGAACGGCTGGTAAACTCATTGCTCTGCTCATGAGGATCTCATGGGGTGACAGCCCTGTCTTCCTGTGAGGTGTATTTCTCATCAACATCAAAGTCAATGCATTTGGCCATTTTAGATTTGTAGATGCACACATCTTTGCAATTCTTGATTTAAAGGTACCATTCATCTGTTCCACCAGTCCTGATGCTTCAGGGCAATAGCTAAAATTTAACTTTTGCATTAGCATTTTGCTCGATATTTAGTGCTGCACATAAGAGTTTAATCACCTTGTTATTGAAGTGAGTTCCCCTATCTGATTCTAAAGAGATCGGAAACCTGAAATGTGGTATCAACTCTCTAAGCAACATCTTTGCTACTGTGAGACTATCATTCCTCCTTGTAGGGTATGCTTCAATCCAGTGACTAAAAACACAAACAATCACCAACACGTACTTCAAACCTCCACACGCAGGCATTTCAATGAAATCCAATTGCATTCTGCTGAATGGACCTCCTGCTCTTCCAATGTGGCTCAAATTCACCACTGTTCCTTTTCCCATGTTTAGTTGCTGACAAATTATGCAGCAATGACATACTGCCTCTGCTGCCTGCCTGAACGTAGGGTTGAACCAGTCAATCTTGAACAATCTAACCATGGCATCCCTTTCAATGTGCGCCTGGACATGATAATAGTGGGCCATTTGCAACAATAAACTATTGGGCAGGACCATCTGACCCTCTTCAGAAACCCAAATCTCATCAGGACGTTGGACACATATCAATTTAACCCAGAGACGTTTCTCTTCCTTGTCAACATTACTTTGCAATGTTTTCAACTCTTCCAGAGTATCAATCATTTTCAATGCAAAACTTGCATATGTATTGTATTCTTCTGACATCAATTCCCACTTGTCTTTGAATGATATACAGTTCAATGCGCAAAACCTTGCAACTTGATCCGCATATCCATTTCCCAGTGAGATGTAATCCTGTGCCTTTTGATGTGCACTACATTTTAACACAGCAATTTCTTCAGGTAACTGTATTGCATACAACAACTCTTTTATCTTGTCACCATTTCTTACTGGTGTACCAGTAGAAGTCAGGAAACCACTTTGCGACAACAATTGACCAAAATCATGAACTATTCCAAATCCATATTGGCTGTCAGTATAGATTGTGGCTCTCTGTCTCGCAGAAACATCGCATGCTCTAGTAATTCTGCCACTCGTGCAGAATACAGACCTCGAAGCCTCGAAGCTTATAGTGTACCTGTGATTGTACACACAGCATATCCTGCTCTCAATGTCTCTGTACTATCTCTGAGACACGAGCTATCTACAATGACAATTTGATCATTTTCTTTCAATTGGGTATCTCTGATGTCAGGTCTTGGTTTGTGCACAATTCAGTTACCTCAAGACAATCATGCTCAATGTCTTCCTCTTTCTCAATTTCAACAGTATCACTTGGAAGTAGTGTTGCCGGGTTTAACACTGTACATCTTTTCAATGTTACATTTGGAGCACCCAATATGCCTGTCTCATACCTTGTCAGTCTTGCACCAGTCAAATCCTGTGTTTTCGTCCTTGTCAGTAAAATCTCAACAGAGTGAGGAACCATTACTGTCAAAGGGTATCCCATCACTACTCCCTCACATTGAGAAAGGCTTTAACCAACTGTCGCAACTGCATGCAGACAACCTGGTAAAGCTGCTGCGACTGGGTCCAAGGTAGCTGAAAAAAAGGCTGCTGGGCGATAAGCACCTCCATGGACCTGTGTCAAAACAGACAAAGAACAAGCATCACGTTCATGACAAAACAATGTTAATGGCTTTGTGTAATCAGGCATTCCCAACGCTGGAGCTCTGCACAAACTCTCTCTCAACTCAGTAAATGCCTTCATCTGATCTTCAACTAGCGTAATGGGATCAGTAACTTTCTTATGTGTCAGTTGCAGCAATGGTTTGCCAATCTCAGCAAAATTTGGAATCCTCTGTCGACAATAACCTACCATTCCCAGAAACATTCTGGCATCTCTCTGTGAAGTCAGAGGACTTCTCTGCAGTATCATGTAATCCTCTCTCTGGAAATTCTCCTTGACCTTTTCTCAGTCTGGTGTCCCAAGTATTTCACTGACTTCTGACAGTACTGCAATTTCAAAGGTGACACTTTATGTCCAAACTTTCCCAAATGATTCAGCAAGGCAATCGAGTTGTACTTACACTCATCCCTTGTCCCGGATGCATCAGCAAATCAGCAATGTACTGCACTAGAGTCGATTGGTACGGTAGTTCCAATGACTCTAGATTCTTTTTTAGAATCTGATTGAACACAGACGGTGACTCCGTATACCCTTGTGGAAGTCTGCACCAGCTGTAGACTCTGTTTGGAAATTTGAAATTAAAAAGAAACTGATTAACCTCATGAAGAGGCACAGAAAAGAAAGCTTGTGACAAATCGACCACTGTGAACCACTCAGCATCGCATGGAATCTGAAACAGTATCACTGCTGGGTTCAGAACTACAGGACAACACTTGACCACCAGGTCAATCACTTTTTGTAAGTCCTGCACAATGCGTACTTTCCAACAAGGCTTCTTCGATCCCATTATCGCTGAATTACATGGTCTGCTCAACACTTCTTTCAAAACCCCTTGTTTCAGAAAATCTCCAATTATTTGTGCCACCTTTGTCAGAACATCCTGTGCCATGTTATACTGTGAAAGCTGTGGAAACACTACATTGGGCTTCAGAGTAATATTAATTGGCTCCACTCCCTTGATCAAACCCACTTCTTTACCTATCAGGTCCCACACATTTTCCTGTACTGTTCCCTGCAAATCCACATGCATTTTTTTCACAGTAAACATAGGGGAAAAATTCAATCAATGGTCCTCTTCATTGACGTTTTCAACTGCAGTTTCAGATGTCTGTTCTTCCTCATCATCACTATTAGTCTGAACCTCTATTCTGAATTTGAACAACTAATGGAACATTTGGTCTTGCATAACAAGTCCCTTCCCAGTAGAGATACTGGACTTGAGTCGCAAGCTAGAAACCTCTGCAGTCCCTGGAAGTTGCCAATCTCAATCTGTACTGGGTCTGTGATCGGATTTGTCAATTGTCTGTTTGCTACCCCCACAACCTGAACTGTTCTGCCTGTAAGAGGTAAATTTGGAACTTCTGCACTTCTCACTGTGGAGCGTGTAGCTCCTGTGTCCACTAAGAATGAGACTCTGTGTCTCATCATGTTTCCCTTCACAAGTGGTCCTCTTTGATCTACCTCTAAGGACGCTGCAAGCATACATATCTCTTCATCCGAACTAATACTTATCCATTCATAGTTTATTTTATTCTCACTATGTAATGGCAATTGATGCACTGTGTCAATACTTCTGTCTTGTCTCTGACCTGTGACCTGCTGAGTAAGCATCATCTGTTGCTGTTCATCTGGGCTTGAGGTATCTGCATTTGCTGTCTAGGTACCATGGGAACCTGCTGCTGCATCGGTTGCAACTATCACTTGTGCACGCGGCACTTGCACCTGCTGCATGGGTTGAAAATTCTGCACTTGATTCTGAACATTTGGATTAAGTCTTCTCGTTCTAAGGACTTTCACAGTTTGAAATGTATTGACATCACCACCTTGCTGAACAACACCATCCTGCACCATCAACGGACACTCCCGCTTCCAGTGTCCTACTTTTCCGCTCATATGACACAGTAACATCCTTTTCATCCCTTGCACATCATTTTGGACCACTACAGTACTCAAATCCGAACCGCTGTTCATGTTGACTCCATGACCCCTACCTCTCACCTGAGGTTTGAACATGATAGTTCCCTGCTGCTGCGGTATCTGTTGAACTAAAGCTCCTTGCACTCCTGTCTGAGCTGCCTTAATCTGCATCACCATTGCTTTTTCCTTCATTTTTTTCTGCTTCAATCTCATCAGTACAATATTTTGCATACTGCAACACCTCATCAATCGGTTTTGCTTGCCAACAGATCAAATGACTCTTAATCATCTGCCCTATTTCAGGTCTCAATCCTTTGACAAACCTGAACACAAAGTGCAACATTTCTTTCGGCTCAATTGCTTCTTTACCACTGTACTCTTTAAATGCTATCAGCAATCTCTCATAGTAGGTATGTATTAACTCTTTCGCCTCCTGTACTGTCCTATCAATCCTCTGCCAGTCAATATTTCTAGGCGAGATTCTCGTTTTCAGGAACTCAATCACCTTATAGTAATGTTTCATCACTTCAGGTGATGGTGCACCTGCAACTCTATCCCTTTCCGGTTCACTCGTCAGCCAATCCACTGCTCCCTTGCACTCAACCCACAAGTCAGCTGGTACCACTATTTCCAACAAGGTATTCAAGTCTTCCCACAGACATTTAGAAAGCCTCATAAATCTATCTGTCTGCTGGTACCACTCAACCGGTTTCTTTCTCAGTTTTGGGTAATCATTTGTAAATGACAGAATATCACTTCTGTGCCATGGAACATCGACAAGCTGCCCTCCTGGAATTTCCCTCATCAGTAAAATCTTTACTGGATCCTTTTCTTTTTGAACACCTTCAGACCCTTCTTGTGAATCCCGTTTCCGTTTATTCTTTTTCTTTGACCATCTGCCTTCCCACTTCTCTAATGCTCCCCAAATCTGAGCATTCTGCAATAACTCTTTTAGATGTGCTTTCTTTCCTGCTGACCTCATATGTTCAAAATCCTTTGCCTCAAAATCCATCCTGTAACTCCTTTTCAAATGTTTTGTTCTCTCAATCTCTATGTCATGTTTCTCTGCCAGATCTGTCAATTTCTGATGTATCTTGCTCACTTCCCTCATAATCCTCGGACACAAGTACCTCAACTCTTTTTCTGTGTAGGATTCTAACCTATTCACTCCCATTGTTCCCTCAATTAGCTCAGTTATTGCTGTAGCTAACCTTACACGATTTATCTGCTCTTCACCCTTGGACACATTTCGAGGAGCATTCAAACTATCCAACCATTTGCTCAATTGCTGTGCTGTCAATCCCTGTAATGAGATGTTACTCGCATTCGGCAATGGTATCTGCTGTACCACAGCACCTGGAGTATGTGGTGTCAAGAGCTTCAAGCTCTGACTTGCACTCAGGCCATTTACTGCATCTTGAAGCGCAACAAGTGGACTAAGATCCATTAACGGTCTAGATCCATCAAAGGTCTGACCCACAGGCGATATCACCTGCACATGCTCACTCACTCCCCTCCTCATGAGGCTCTGTGACATTTCACCCTGTTCTCCTGCATTCAATTTCTTATGCACAAACAATGGTACCGCTGGACCAACCGTAATCAGCAATGATATTGCATCTGGTGCTGCTCTGACACCGGTATTTTGTGGAAGGGCTAATCACATACTCTGATTCATTACTGGTGTCACATCTGATTGTGTCCCTGTTATTGGAGAGAACTTCGACAAACCTTGTGGCTGTGCCTGAGGCAACAACATTGGAGACGGCTCAGTCTAGACAAGCATTGGCCTTGGAAGCACTTGCTCCGAAGGCATCACTAAGTTTGAAGTTGTCTCAAGAATTGGTACATCTGGATAAATTCTCTGTATCAATAGTGGGTGCATCTGCGCTGGGAACACTGAAGTAGTCACTTCATTAGGAGTACTCTGCACTACCCCTTGTACCTGTCCATTTTCTGTCTGCACTGGTCCCATTGTTCCTTTCACTTGAGCTGGAGCAGTTGGTGCGGAAGTAGTACTTGGACCCCCTTCATGTGCCACATATGGCGGAGGTCTATCCCTCAAAATCTGTGTAATAAGATCCTCAACATCTGCATCTTTTTCATCTACATAAGTCTTTTTCATCTTCTTATCCCCTGAACTCTTGTCACTCTTGACAGTATCCTCTTTCTCTTCTGACTCATCTTCCTCTGCAATAGCAGGAAACAACCTAACACCTTGTAACGTTGTCATTCTCCACTCCTTCTGTTCCAAATCCCATCTTGCCTCTGCTAAGGACTTCTCTACCTTCCTAATTCTCCTCTGGAATTTCATCTCTTGCTGCTGTCTGGCTACAAGCTGCCAAACCGCTAAAGCCTCAAACTGTGCTGGTCTCGGAAGTGGCTTCATCTCATATAATGTCATTCACAACTGATCCAAAATTCTCCAATTAAACGTTCCATGGTCTGAAAATGCCAAAGCTCCCTGTTTCTCTATCAATTTGCACCACTGCTTTATCCAAAGACATGGCGCGACACCTCGTTCGTCCATCACAATAAATGCTGGAGAATTTTCCGGTGGGATAGGTTCCCCAACTGTTGCCTTAATGAAGGTCTCACCCTTCATGGCATTTCTGAACACTTTGAAAAACTTCATTTTCGCTATATTTGTGTATTCGATTCAATAAGGAAATGACTTTTACTCCCAAGATTCCTTTCACCCGCTTACTCAACCAATTGCCTCTTGCAGACAGCTGCCAATCCGCTTGCGACTCTTCTCGCTAACCATCCGATCCCAGCATGGCTCACTCTGACGTAACAGTCACGCACTGCGGCTGACAAAGTCTTGCGGTTTGTCCTCCTAATCTTCGATTCACACAAAACGAATGCAAGATTATTGCGAGCAATAACCAAAAAACAATAACCAAAAAATAAACCTGCTGGTTTATTACAGGAAGGTACACAATCGCTTCAGAGACCTTACGGATTTTCACTGATGGCACTTTCGCTCATGCAGCTATTCCTCTTTCTCAGTCTCCCACATTCGCAAGCAAAATTCGACCGCAAATTTCACTCTCAACTGATCAATGGGTCTGTCCTGGTGCACATAGGACTCGTCAAATCTCAGTTGAAAATTTCTCTTACTTGCTTAACTCACACACCGACTTGTTGACCACGCCCAATCAACCTATTAAACCAGACTGATTACAACATGTAACCAAGTGTCTCCTACACTTGTCAATATACTGAGGAGTCTCAGACCACGCAGGGTCAGTACATCACCAACAACCACATGGACAATTTTTTAGCACAAAGCGCCACACACATGTGAAGTTCGATGACTTCCCTACTGTCACAGTGCCCTTTCCCCGGGATCTGCACGCTGCTGAACAAAAGGCCCACCTCCCGGCGTCACCAACTCAGAAAGCTATCGGAGCACAGAGTTATGATGAAGCCAGGCGGGGGAAGGAATTAGGGTAGGCAACTGCAGGGAGAGAGATCTGAAAAGAAACAGTTAGAACAAATATACATATACTCATTCATAACAGTATAAACTCACTAATAAACTCTTGAGTAAAGGTGTTTCCGTGGTATCAGATTGAGACCCTTTGTTAATTGGACGTAGCCCCTTCTTTGAATCATGGCACAAGAACAAAGTGCAACCTCTGAACCTAGAGATGGCAAGAGCTTTGGACTATGGTCATACTCTGAATTTCGATCATGTAACAATTATGCATTCATAACATAAACGTTTGATACATAAACGTATCTCACAAATTATGCTTCCCAAAAAACAATGAAACTATAATTTGCTTATCTCCAAAACGTTTTCACATTTACTACTAAGGCCTGAAAGTTTTACTCATCGAACTTGAAGCGATTTGTTCATTGGGCAGAAGCTCCTTGTTTGTTGTTCATGAAGCGCTTTGATCATCATACATGAAGCACTTTGTTAATTATGCCAGAGAGCACTTTTACTTGCTTAGTCTGAAGCGCTACGCTCGTTGTGCTAAGGGGCACTTTACTCATGCGGCCTGAAGTGTTTTGATCCTCGTGCCAAAACCGCTTTACTCATGTGGCCTAAAACGCTTTGATTATTTTTGGGCGCTTTACTCATGTGGCATGAAGCCCTTTGACCGTGGTGCCAAGGTCGCTTTACTCGTGTGGCCTGAAAGACTTTTGATTTTCGTGCCAAGGGTGCTTTACACGTGTAGCCTGAAGTGCTTTGCTCATTGCGCTAAGGGGCGCTTTACTCATGTGGTTCGAAGCGCTTTGATCGTCGCGCCAAGGCCGCTTTACTCATTTGGTCTGAAGCGTTTTTATCATCGTGCTAGGAGCGAGTTACTCTTTGGACTGAAAGCACTTTGCTCGTTGTACTAAGGGGCGCTTTACTCATGTGGTCCGAAGCGTTTTGATCGTCGCGCAAAGGCAGCTTTACTCGTTTGGCCTGAAGCGCTTTTATCGTTGTGCCAGGAGCGCTTTACTATTTGGACTGAAAACGTTTTGCTCGTTGTGCAAAGGGAGCATTACTTTTGGAAGTAACAACTCCCATCAAGATTGGGCTCATCAAGACCTTACCGCTACGAGTACGACCTACTCCTATCTGAATTCAACATGGAAACAAGGATACTCCGATTTGCTGTCAATCTGCCATGCAGGAAATCTGCTCTTCTTCAGAGGAACCCCAGAGGTGTGACTGCATTGAAGTCTTCAAAATAGTGAGCAATGTGCTTGGGTGTGGCTGGGCTTTATAGGCCTGCCACACCCCAAGATGGTCCGCTGCCTCTAGAAACCTGGGAATTGTAGTCCATTCATAGAATAGAACTGATAAGTGCATCTTGTCCACCAATGTCCTGTCTCTGCAGCTATATAAGCTTTACCACAGGGCGGGCGACGCTGATAACGACTTCTAGAACAACTGGGGATGACAAGTGGTGCGCATGAAGTGCCGCAAATATGCACAGCGGAGTTTTGCGCAGGACCTGGACCGCGCACAGCCTTATTCCTGACATTACACCCCTCTCCCAAGCACGGTCCGGCACCACCAACTCAGAAAGCTATTATAGCACAGAGTTTTGATGAAGCCAGTCGAGGGGAAGGGAATTAGGGTAGGGAACAGCAGGGAGAGAGATCTGAAAAGAAAAGGTTAGAACAAATATGCATTGACTCATTCATAGAAATGTAACTCATCAATAGACTCTTGACTAAGCGCGTCTCCAAGATATCAGATGGAGACCCCTTTTGAAATGAGGGCAAAGCCCCTTCTTTGAAACATGGAACAAGAATAAACTACGACCTCAGAACCAAGAGATGGCAAGAACTTTGGACTATGATTATACTCAGAATATCAATCCTGTAACATCTATGCATTCACAACATAAACCTTTGATCATGACCTAGAAAATCTCAAAGAATTAAATATGCCTTTCACATCTTAAACTTTTCAAAGAACAATGAAAACTATGATTTGTTTATCTCCAAAAATGCTTTCACATTCACAACTATAAAGGCCGAAAAGTTTTTACTCATTGAACTTGAAGCGCTTTACTTATAATACCAGGAGGCGCTTTTACTTTTCTTGCCTCAAAGGGCTACGCTCATTATGCTAAGGGGGCACTTTTACCCAAGTGGCCTGAATCACTTTGATTGTTGTGCCAAGAACCTTTTACTCCTGTGAATTGAAGCGCTTTGATTGTCGTGTCAAGAGCGCTTTACACCTGTGGACTGAAGCGCTTGAATTGCTGTGCCAAGACCGCTTTACGTCTGTGAACTGAAGCGCTTGAATTGTTGTGCCAAGAGCGCTTTACGTCTGTGAACTGAAGCGCTTGAATTGCCGTGCCAAGAGCGCTTTACATCTGTGAACTGAAGTGCTTGAATTGCCGTGCCAAAAACTATTTACATCTGTGAACTGAAGCGCTTGAATTGTCGTGCCAAGAGCGCTTTACATCTGTGAACTGAAGCGCTTGAATTGCCATGCCTAGAGCGCTTTACATCTGTGAACTGAAACGCTTGAATTGCCATGCCTAGAGCGCTTCATACCTGTGAACTGAAATGCTTGAATTGCTGTACAAAGACCGCTTTACACCTGTGAACTGAAACGCCTTTGATCTTTGCGCCTAGGTCGCTGTACTCTGGAAACTAAAAACGCTTTGCTCATTGTGCTAAGGGGTAGTTTACCTTTGGAAGTGACGACTTCCTCCAAAATTGGATTCACCAAGGTCTTACCGCTACGCGTACGATCTACTCATTTTTGAATGCACCATGGAAACAAGGATACTTCGATTGGATGTCACTCTGCCATCCAGGAACTCTGCTCTTCTTCAGAGAAACCCCCACGAGGTCTGACTGCATCGAAGTCTTCAAAATAGTGAGCAACGTGCTTGGGTGTGGCTGGGCTTTATAGGCCTGCCGCACCCCAAGATGGCTGCTGCCTCTAAAAACATAGCAATTGTAGTCCCTTCATGGAATGACACTGATAAGTGCATCTTGTCCACCAATGGCCTGAACCTGTAGCTCTATGAGCTTTGCCACAGGGCAGACGACGCTGATGGCCACCTTTGGAAAAAGAGGGGATAACAAGTGGTGCGCATAAAGTGCTGCAGAGCCACGCAGCGGAGTTTTGGGCGAGACCTGGACCGCGCATTGCCTTATTCCTGACAGTCGCAGAACTTCATAGGGCCCTATGAATCTTGGATGAAACATATTTTTAGTTTTGAATACAAAGTTTTTTGTGGTGAGGTGTCGGATGTTGGGAGACCTTTACATGCAATGAAATGAGCATATTTGGTAGGACTATCCACTACCACTAAAAAGGTTGAAAATTACTTTATCTGAGGAAGACCAGAAATAAAATCCATAGAGATATGTTCGCATGGATGACCGGGAACGGGTAGAGGTATCAATAGACCTTTAAGCTTGCTATGTTCGCTTTCGTATCTTGCACATAATTCACATGATTGTAGCATTTGCTTTAAGTCATGAACAAATGTAGGCCACCAAAAATACCTTTTCATGAGTTTTAGTGTTTTTTGAGGACCTGGATGACCTGCCAGAGGATGACTAGGCAACCAATGAAAAGATGTCTCTCTTAACTCCTCAGTAGGCAGGAATACTCGAGATTTGTGTAGAGGTTAGCCTTGTTGAATGGACCTTTTGGTGTCTTGTTGTAACCACTCTTGCCACTTGGTGATGTGAAAATGATTACGAATTAGATCAAAGAACTTCTCAACTGCAATTAAACACAACACTTTTGAAGACGTTATAATAGGCATGGGTTTTTGTTCAGTATGTGTGATCGAAGAATCTTGTCTAGACAATGCATCGGCCTTATGATTATCTACTCCTGGTCTAAAAGTCACTATGAAATCAAATTCTGCAAAGAATAACATCCATCTCAGTTGCCTGGGAGTTAGTAGCCTGGCAGAGCTCATAAATTGTAAGTTTCTATGGTCAGAGTACACAGTTATGGTGTGTTTTGCTCCCAATAGATAATGTCTCCATTATTTTAAAAGCATTGCGAATTGCTAGTAATTCTTTTTCTGCTATGGTGTAATTCTGTTCTGCTTCATTCAGTTTCCTTGACACATATGCTATGCGATGCAATTGTCCAGTTTTTCAGTGACATTGGGACAGGATGGCCCCAACAGCGACATTGGATGCATCAGCTTCCACAATGAATGGTTCCCCCACATTGGGATGAGCTAGAATGGGATCTGAAGTAAAGGCCTTTTTTAAGTCTTGAAATGCTTCCTCTGTCTCTTGGGACCAGTTGAAGACAGCCTTTTTCCTTAGCAATTTGGTAATTGGTGCTCCCTTTTGGGAGAAGTGATGGATGAAGCGTCGATAAAAATTTGCAAAACCCAAAAAACATTGGATGTCACGTACAGATTTTAGTGTGGGCCATTCTGATACAGCTTGAATTTTTCTTTCAGTCATTTGCATGCCGTCAGGTATTAAAATGACTCCCAAAAATTCAACCTCTTTGGTATGGAATTTGCATTTACTTAATTTGCAAAACAATTATGTTTTCTTAGAGTTTGTAATACCTTTTTTACATGTTCTTCATGTATTTCTTCAGAGTTTGAATAGATCAATATATCATCAATATAAACGGTGACAAAGATGTCTAGGTATTCTCTCACAACATCGTTTAGGAAATACTGGAAAGCTGCTGGGGCATTACATGGACCTGTTGCACGATCAAGTCTGTATGTGATTATGATGTGTTTCTCTTCCATTGTTGACAGGTCCACCAGGGGTCTGTACACCGGAGGATGCCGCCATCTCATCACCTGCCCCAGCAGACGTGCCTTATGGAGGAGAACAGCGAGCAGAGACTCATCCAACACTGAGGTATCACAATGTGTTTTATTGCAGAAACGTTAGTAATCCACAATGTGCTGGTATCTGTCGGTATTCCCGGCCTAGATAGGTGTGATGCAGTTTTCATCCATCCCATGTGGCCCCCTGAAATGCTGGCTGCCTGACCTGTAAGGTGGTACAAGGAGATATGAGGTAACTGCGCTGGCGTTGTACATCGTCGCGGTGGGCGGTCGAACACCGCAGCGCAATTCAGCATTGGTTAACATTGGGCCCTATGGGTCCCAGGAGCCAATGACAATGGGGGTGATTCCAACCTTGGCGGGCGCCTACCGCCGCCCGCCAGGTGGCCGCAATAACGCATCCCCCATTCCAACAGTCCCGCTGGGCCGGCGGGAATGAGGCCGCAACACAGGATCCGGCTCCTAATGGAGCCGGCGGTGTTGCGACCGTGCGACGGGTGCAGTTGCACCCGTCGCGCTTTTCACTGTATGCCATGCAGACAGTGAAAAGCAGGCCGGGGCCCTGTTAGGGGGCCCCAGGACACCCCTTACCGCCAGCCTCTTCCTGGCGGTGTAAACCGCCAGAAACAGGCTGGCGGTAAGGGGGATTATCACCGCCGGGGGAAAATCGCCACGGTCAGAATAGGGAATGAAGCACCGCCAGCCTGTTGGCGGGCGGCCGCAGACGTCACCGCCATTTTCTGTCTGTTCACTCACTTGATACCTGACCTTCAACAGGAGAGGACCTACACCACAAGTGCTGCTGTGACCTGTGTCTGGAAGCGACAATGGCTACAGTGTCTGGGGAAAGGGCCCCTGCCTTCACTTCAGAGGAGTTGGAGAAACTAGTGGATTGTGTCCTCCCCAGTACACGCAACTGTACGGTCCTCCAGACAAACAGGTGAGTACACTGTAAGCATGCTGCATGGGCAATGCCTGCTTTGAGTGGTGTGGATAGAAGATACATGGGGGGCTGAGCCCTGCATGTGTGGATGGTGAGTGTATGTGCATCAGGGCATAGGTGGGAACTGGTGGGCAATGAGTATGATGGTCCGGATGGGTGAGTAATTTCCTTTCCCCCTGTACCATTCCTCTAGGTCAGCACCCACCAGAAGAAGGGTATTTGGCGTGCCATCGCCAAGGACGTCCGGACCCTCGGGGTCTACCACAGACGGAGCACCCACTGCCGTAATAGATGGGAGGACCTGCGCCGCTGGAGCAAGAAGAGGGCGGAGGCCCAGCTGGGGATGGCCTCCCAATGTGGAAGGGGTGCCATAACCCCCCTGATGTCCCGGATCCTGGCGGTGGCATTTCTGGAGTTGGATGGGCGCTTGAGGGCATCACAGGAGCCACAAGGGGGTGAGTACACTCTCATTCAGCTGACTCTGCACGCATTACGAGGTGTCTTCAGTGGGTTCCCCTAGGCCAGGGCAAACTTGGTAGGCAAGGTCCCTTGTGAGGCAGGCTATATGGCACTCCAAAAACCACTAGTGGTAAGAGCCATCTACACCTAGTTAGGCTCCTGTGACTTCCAGGTGTGCAGGAATTTGGGCTTAGGCCTCATACCCCATGGTCAGATGAATTTTCTAGAACCTGTTAGTGCATGGCGTAGTGCTGAGGTATGCTCCCTGTGTTTTGTGTCCGCCAACAGTGAACATGTTTTTCTTCTGTCTTCCCCCCCTTTTTGTGGTCTCCCTGTTCTTGTGTGCAATAGCATCATCAGGCGTAGGAGTAGTGGCACCGGAGAAGGAGGGAGCTGCAACACACTTGGCCCTGGAGGGTGAAGCAACAGAGTCTGAAGCCACCAGTGGGACGGAGGGCGAGGGGAGCTCCACGGCGGGGACAGGAGCACACACCAGTGACAGCGACTCCTCCTCTGATGGGAGCTCCCTTGTGGTGGCGGGCACCTTTGTGCCCACCGCATCAACAGGTACAGCCGCCACCCCCCCCTACCAGCACTGCCCTCCCAGCAGCCCCTCAGCGTGTGTCCCGTGCCCGCTCACCCAGGAGGGTGGGCATCTCCTTCGCCCCAGGCACCTCAGGCCCTGCCCCAGTCAGCTCTGCTGCCCTCAGTGAGGAGGCTATTGACCGCCTGAGATCCCTCACTGTTCGGTAATCTAACATTTTGAATGCCATCCAGGGTGTTGAGAGGCATATGCAACAAACAAATGCATACCTAGAGGGCATTCATTCTTGGCAGGCAGCCCAACAGAGAGCATTTCAGGCTCTGGCCTCAGCACTGATGGCAGCCATTGTCCCTGTGTCCAGCCTCCCCCTCCAACTTCCTCCACCCAGATCCAATTCCCTGTACCTCAGCCTATCCCAAGCACACCATCAGACCAGCATGCATACTCATCAACACACAAGAGTGGACATGGCAAACATAAGCACCACACATCCCACCGGCACTCACACAAGCAACATCCCCATGCACACACTGCAACATCCACTGCCTCCACTGTGTCCCGCTCCTACACGTCCTCCTCCTCCCTCTCTATGTCATCTCCACTCACAGCTGCATGCACTACATCTTCATCCACTACCTCCATCACCAGCACGCCCATCTCCACACACCGCTCACGTGCAATCACCACCCCCACTACCATGCACACATCCTCTGTGTCCTCTCCCAGTGTGTCTGTAAGCCCTCCTCCCAAAGTACACAAACGCAGGCCGACACCCACCCAACAACCATCCAACTCACAACAGCCTCCGGCCCATGCACCTTCACCCAAATTAAGCAGACGTATACCTCCTACAACCACTACCTCTTCCTCCACTCCCAAACCCCCTCCATCTTCCCGTCCCAGTGTGTCTAAAAAACTCTTCCTGGCTAACATTGTCCTCTTCCCTACACCTCCTCCCCCCCGTCCTTCCCCTAGGGCCAGGGTTTCCAGGTCCCAGCCCAGCAACTCAGCCACCAAATCCCCAGGCACAGTGGTGCCAGCAACTGCGGGGTCATCAAGTGCGCCACCCATCAGGGCTACCAGTGTGCCACGAAGCGAGGCCAAGGACCTTCCGCCACCTGCCAAAATGAAAAAGGTGTCCACATCCCGGAGGGAGAAGCCGCACCTACCAGCCACCAAGGGCTCAGCAAAAACAAAAGGGGATAGTGGCAAGACAGCTTCGGCACCATCAAAGGTGGGGAAGGAACAAAAGCACAAGAGCAGGTCAGGAGAGGGCACGGTGGCACCGACTGAGGGACCAGTGTCACACCTTCTGTCCACGACCACACCAACCTGTATGGCGGCGAACACCGCAAGCTGCCCCCCCACCACAACCGCCACCTGCACCGCCACCTTCACAGCCACCGGCACGTCTACAGCCTCAGCGACAGTCCCCAGCCTCTTCCCCAGTGGGCAGCCTTCCGAGGCTGCAGGAGACGTCCTGCTGTGTCCCTCAGCAGGTGCTGACCCATGCACCACCGCCAGCACCACTGCCACAGACACTGCCGCAAGCACCGCCACAAGCCCCGCGATGTGCTTGGACAGGGGCAACACCGCTGACATGGCTACCATTCTCAGTCGTCCGAGGCTGGAGGAGACTTCCTGGACCCTGGGCAGCTTCCATGAGGCATGACTTCCATCACTGTTTGCACCTGCAGGTGGAATGCGAAGCAGCAGCAGTGTGGGGTATGTCGCTGCTTCCATGGCGTATCATGCTACCTGTACCTCAGCAATCTCGTGGCACACACACCTAGGTGAGGGAATTGTACCGGCCACACTGCACATGGAGCACTCTGGGCACCAAGCCCCCTCCAGAACCAGTGGAGAGATACATCCACTACCTCAGTCCTTGGCAGGATGAAGCACTCTGGGCACTAGGCCCCCTCCAGAACTAGTGGAGAGATACATCCACTACCTCAGCCCTTGGCAGGGTGAAGCACTCTGGGCACCATGCCCCCTCCAGAACCAGTGGAGAGATACATCCACTACCTCAGTCCTTGGCAGGATGAAGCACTCTGGGTACCATGCTCCCTCCAGAATCAGTGGAGAGATACATCCACTACCTCAGTCCTTGGCAGTAAGAGATACATCCACTACCTCAGTCCTTGGCAGGATGAAGCACTCTGGGCACCAGGCCCCCTCCAGAACCAGTGGAGATTGACATTCACTTGAGAGACTGTGGCTTTGCACTTCCCAGAATAAAGCAGTGGGCAAACCACACACTGGGGAGACTTGAGAGACTATGGCTTTGCACTCCCCAGGATAAAGCAGTGGGCAACCCACCCACTGGAGAGACTTGAGAGACTGTGGCTTTGCACTCCCCAGGATAAAGTAGTGGGCAAACCACCCACTGGAGAGACTTGAGAGACTGTGGCTTTGCACTCCCCAGGATACAGCAATGGGCATGGAGCCCCCTTGTGTAGCAGTGGTGTTGTGCGTTCATCTGGCTGAGGTGCCCCCCTCCCCTTGAGGGGCCTGTATATTTTCGACCTGATGCCCCAGCAGTGTTCTCTCCGTTTCCAGTCAGGTATCTAGTGTGGGCTTTGCCCATGCATTTTGGGCCCAGTGGTCCACGGACAATGATTGGTACACTATCCGGACTTGTATAGTTGGTGTACATATGTGTATATACTGAATTTTGATTTTTGACTATCAGGGTTTCCATGATTACAATCGGTTCAATCATTTCCTTTTGTCCTTGCGTTCTTCCAGGGAGTGAGGGGGTGTATATATAATGTTGCTGCATGTATTTGTGTGTATGGTGTTGTGGGTGAGGTTGGGGGTAGGGGTACTGTGTGTTGTATGTGTGTGTCACTCTCTTTTCCCTCCCCCCCTGTGTTGTAGGTGCGATACTCACCATGGTCAGCGACAGCATCTGTCCTGCTCCTGATAGAGCAGGAGGAAAAGCAGCATAGGCAGGACCTGTAGTTCAGGCTCCATGGTGTCCTTGTTCCTCGTTGCGTGTTGAGAGGTGAGTGGTTTCCCTTCTGTGTTCTGTTTCCGCTGTGCTTTTGATAGCGTTGGTTCCGCCCCGGAAAAGGTGGAGGATAGGCCTCTTGTAATACAGTGGCCGGTACTTTGTCCTCTGCCTGTCTGTTGGCGCTAACCGCTGCGGTGTTTGTTTCTACCGCCGTGGCGGTCTGAGTGTTAAAGTGGCTGTCTATGTTGCCGGTTTCCGCCATGGTCATGATTCCATTTGTTTTTCCGCTGGCCTGTTGGCGGTAATACCTCCGCTTTAACACCGACCGCCAGGGTTGTAAGGAGGGCCTACTTTTTTTTCCTGTACAGTTCCTCGTTGCGTGTTGAGAGGTGAGTGGTTTCCCTTCTGTGTTCTGTTTCCGCTGTACTTTTGATAGCGTTGGTTCCACCCCGGAAAAGGTGGAGGATAGGCCTCTTGTAATACAGTGGCCGGTACTTTGTCCTTTGCCTGTCTGTTGGCGGTTACCGCTGCGGTGTTTGTTTCTACCGCCGTGGCGGTCTGAGTGTTAAAGTGGCTGTCTATGTTGCCGGTTTCCGCCATGGTCATGATTCCATTTGTTTTTCCGCTGGCCTGTTGGCGGTAATACCTCCGCTTTAACACCGACCGCCAGGGTTGTAAGGAGGGCCTACTTTTTTTTCCTGTACAGTCAGTTGTGCTAGAATATGAAAATGTTTGACATAACGATTTGTGCAAGAACACACTGAAGGGATTGTCAATTTGCCCAAGAGGTCCCCTTTGTTTTTTCTTGGGCACTTTAGTTTTCCTGTGAATTTTCCAAAGCAATCGCTATCTTTTTCTTTGTTGGATCAATTTTACCTTTGGGTTTCTTTTGACATTCCTTTACGAAATTACCCTTTTTTCCACAATATAGACACTGTCCATTTCTTCGCTGCATGTCTTTCTCCTCTTTGGTCAATGATGGGCGAACAGTTCCGATATCCATTCGTTCTATCATAGGATCTGAGGACAATTGAAGGTGTCTGGACCTTTCCGTTCGCCAGTTGGGTTTTTCCCATTTTTTCCTTACTCCTTTTGTTTCTGAGAGTCTATGATCTAGCTGCAGGGTTAGATTAATTAAATCAGTACAAGTTTCCGGTTGCGGTTCAACTTGGGCCAATACGTCTTTCAGTTCGTCTTGTAGGCCTTGATAAAATACTGCTGACCTTTTTTCCTCTGGCCTAGCGGTTTCTATTTCTAACTGGTTGAAGTGTGACAAATACGCTATCAAGTCTTTGTTTCCTTGGCGTAATTCTAGTAACGCTTTGTCTGCAGACATAGGCCCTCATTTAGACCTCAGCGTCTTTTTTCAAGACCGCCGAGGTACCGCCGTGCTGAAGACCGCCAGTGCAGGCAGATTTCCACGTGGCGTATTATGACTGCTGGCAGCCCTCTGTCCTTTTTCAGATGGAGAGCCGCCAGCAGCCATACTGGCGGTCGGCGGGGAAGTGGAGGTTGCTCCACCTCCACCGCCCGGTCATCGGAACACCGCCCACCGAATCACGTCCCATGATTCGGTGTGGTGGTGTTCTGGTGACGGGGTGCTGGCGGCAGAGCAGCCCCCATGGATCCCGATGCCTCCCAGAGGATCAACAGACAAGGTAAGTTGATTGTTAATTAGGGGGAGGAGGGTGTGGGGGTGTTGTGTGCGTGCATGGGGGGGTGTGTGTGAGTATGGAGAGGAGGTGTGTGAGTGCGTATATCCATGCGGGGAGTGTGTTGTGTGTATGGGGAATGTGTGCGGGTTGGTCTGTGTGCATGTCTGTTTGTATGTGTGCGGGTATGTGTTGTCAGTCAGTCACACACGCCTTTATTCGGATAAAAGCCATAAAAGGGAAGTACAATCAAGCAATACAAAAAGCACATTATTCCAGCAACAATTAATATTCACTTAAATACTAAAATCAGACTGTCTAGATAATGGCCAATGTTAGTCCTAAAAGCAATAAATAACAATCAATTACAATATTACATTTTTTTAAACCCTTAAAATGTGCCTCCCGTGCCATCAGGCACTTATTTGCTTAACTAGGGGAGGACTATTTAATCAATTAAGTAAAAATAAATAAATAACTGGATCTAAAAGCTAGTTCCATAAGTGTCAAATGACAATTCTAAAAAACTTTAAAATCCTCCCGATAACTACGGTCCTTGTGCTAAGGGGCAAAATTATTTTAGAATTCATGTTCTTCCCAAGCATTATCAATATCCCCTGGGCTAAATATATCCTTAGCTAAATGTATAACCAGAGTCCATTGGATTACAGAAAACTGCTCTCATTTATCGTTTTGGGGACCGTAAATTAGCTGTGGGGGTTTTGTCTGAGTTATAGCGCCTAGAGCCTCAGGCCCGCCTTGTCTCTGATAAATGAAATTGCTAGTAAAAACCGGCTTAAACCAAAAACAACATATGTTATAGTACTAGATCTCAAGAATCTAGCTGCTTCATTATAATTCCTTATTTCAACGTTCCTGCAAATAGGTCGAATCCATTTCCTCCTTGGTTTATCATAAGCTTTGCAGTTTAAAAGTACATGATCTGTCGTTTCAGAAGTCTCCATATTACACAACCCACAAGTCGCCTCATGTCTTCTCCCACTCAAGGTGTCACGTACTGCGCTGGACTTCTCACCTCTGGATTTCGGATTGGCGAATACACCAAGTCTTCTACAGGTCCTGGATACTCCCAGATAAGGGCGACCCCTTCTAGTAGCCACGGTGCCGCTTGACAGGCTACGCCAAAGCAGACCGTACCCTCCAGAAGGAGTCCCAGAGGGAAAAAAAACCAACACTGGGGAAAAAACCTCTAACAGGAACTCCTGAAGGAAAACAAGAAGAAACAGGGCTTGACCACAGGAAACAAAAATAGGCAGTATCCAGGGTAAAGGCAGGAAAAAAGGAACAGGCAAAAATCTCCCAAGGCAAAAGCAGGAACAAAGAACAGGCAAAAGTCTCCCAAGGCAAAAAAGCAAGAACAAAGAACAGGAGCGAACAGCACAACCAGAAGTGTTTGCAACGCAAGGAGGAACAAGACTGACTGACTTATATACTGAGAAAAGGGAAGTTACATCACAGGAAAGGGAAGTAACACCATCTTGGATTGGGAAAAGCCCATAGACCAGTATAGGAAAAAAGGAAGTAGTATAAAAGAAAAACAGAGCATGCTGGGACAAAACACGAAGAAGACAAGATGGACACAACATGGATAGAGACAGGCAAAAGGACCAACAAAAAACCCACCACCAACAACAAAAGAAGAAAAAAGGCTACAAGTAAGTGTAGCGCGTCCGGAAGCGAAATATATGCTTCCCAGAAAGCATAGTCAAAAAACGCGGGGAACGGCGCTCCGAATATCGGTAGCGCGTTCCACCCGCGAGGACAGAAAGAGACGCCGTGTCAGAGCGCGGCTTTACACAAGGGGCCCCATTTAGAAGTAAAAGCCCTAACCTGGAGAGTCCCATATCGGAACTTCATAAATAAAACTTTTGCTCGCCTAGGTTGGATAGTATCTATCCATTCCTCAGCTCTTGGTAATGGTTTGATATCCAGGAAACTTAAGGTTAGTCTACCTAGATCCTTGCTGTAGAGAGGGCTGTTTAGAGTGAAGTCCCAAAATACTAGTTTTAATCGAATCTTAGATTGTGTTGTGAGTGTATGTGGTTCTTCCCAATAAAATGTCAGCCCTAGATTGTAAAAGCATTGTCTTATATAGTGGAGCCACGGAAGGGAGATGGCCTTGTCCAAGTCCATGATGTCGATTAGTGCTTGCCTGTATTGGATCAATTCAGGGGTTGTCCAAAGTCTACACCAGTAAAGCAAGGGCCTCAGGGCTGCCAATTTACCTATTTGTTTCAAATTAATATCATAGGTTAGAGGAATCAGTGGAGTAGATGGAGGGAGACCCAGCACCCCCCTCATAAAATTATTTTTCTGGGTAACCAGTGGGGTTAGATTTGTAAATCCCCCAGAGTTCGGCACCATATAAAGCAGCAGCCTGTGCTTTGCACCTATAGATCTCAAATACTGGTGAAACAATGCTAGATCTTGAACATTTGTAATTTTTACTAATCGCCATGGAACTATGAACTAAGGAGATAGCAGCTTTATTGACGTGCGGTGCCCATGACAACTTGACATCAAGCAGTATCCCTAGATAGTTGAAGTTTTTTACTCGTTCCAATGCCTGCCCTCTAATCCGGATGTTTCTCTTGAGTGCTTTATGGGGGTTAACAGTCAGGTATTTGGTCTTGATTGTGTTTATTTCTAGTCCCTTCAAACTGCAGTACTCACTAAATTTATCTAATAGGGTTTGCAAGCCCATGGGAGTTTGAGATAATAAGATGGTATCATCTGCAAAAAGGAGGGCAGGAACTGGATCACCGTTCAATCTTGGCGAATCATGATTACTTTGTTTCAAATGTTTGACCAGGTCATTAATATATAATGAGAAAAGGGTTGGGGCAAGCACACAACCCTGTCTCACCCCCCTCTTGATAGGTATTGGGTCTGTCAACTCTCCCTTTGGACCCAACCGAACCTTTGCAAATGTATTTTCATGTAACCTCTCTAGCTGGCACAGGAGGTTCCCCGGCATGCCCTGTTTCCTTAGTGCTGCCCATAAGGAGTCTCTTGGCACCAAATCAAAGGCCGCATGCAGATCCACAAACGCGATATAGAGGTGACCCTTCCTTAGTCTAGTATATTTCCACATTATTGTCAATAGCCTAAAGGCCTGATCGACTGTACTCGTCTGCTGTCTAAAACCTGCTTGATATGTAGTCAATATGCTGTTTTCTTCTATCCAGCTACTAATTCTATTCAGCAACTGTCTAGCATAAATTTTTTGCATGACGTCTATGAGGCTCATTGGTCTATAGTTCCTAGGGTCTTCCCTGGATCCTTTTTTGTAGACTGGGATTATTTCTGCCCCTTTCCATGTCTCAGGCACTAGACCTCCCCTTGCTATAGCGTTACTTAAAAGATTTATATAGGGTGCCCACATTTCTATACTATGTTTAAACATATCCCCCGGGATCTTGTCCAAACCGGGGGCTTTTCCTGGCTTGATTGCGTTAATGGCATTCACCGTCTCCTCCAGACTAAATTGTAACTCGGGTAAAATGCCCCAAGTAGCTAGGGTTTTATGCTTATAGGGATAGAAATCAAGGCTGGGGGGATCAGAGTAAAGGTATGTAAAATAGTTAACCCATGTTTTGGGATCTATGGGGGTCATTCCAACTTTGGTGGGCGGCGGAGGCCGCCCGTCAAAGTTCCACCGCCAGAAGACCGCACTGGCTTCTGGCTTTCCCGCTGGGCTGGCGGGCGACCGCCAAAAGGCCGCCCGCCCAGCGGGAAAGCACCAGCAACGAGAATGCCGGCTCCGAATGGAGCCGGCGGAGTTGCTGGTGTGCGACAGGTGCAGTTGCACCCGTCGCGATTTTCAGTGTCTGCCAAGCAGACACTGAAAATCAATGTGGGGCCCTGTTAGGCCCCACGACACCCCCACGACACCCGTTCCCGCCATCCTGTTTCTGGCGGTGAAAACCGCCAGAAACAGGATGGCGGGAAGGGGGTCGGAATCCCCATGGCGGCGCTGCTTGCAGCGCCGCCTTGGAGGATTCCCTGGGGCCGCGGGAAACCGGCGGAAAACCGCCAGTTTCCCTTTTCTGACCGCAGCTGTACCGCCGCGGTCAGAATGGCCCCAGAAGCACCGCCAGCCTGTTGCCGGTGCTTCCGCGGTCGTTGGCCCTGGCGGTCCATGACCGCCAGGGTCAGAATGACCCCCTATATGATGATCTGTATTAAATATCCCCACTTTGCTGCCGTGGGTAACTATTTTCCAGAAGATCCTAGCGTCATTGCTTTTTGCTGCTTCCAGCAGATCTTGCCATTTTTGTTCCTCCCAGTTGCTTTGGGCAGTTGCCAGTGTTTTCTTGTAACTGGCCCTTGCCTGTAGTACAGCTAGTTGATTTTTTTGCTTTAGAGCCTCTATCAGTACTCTTTTCCTCTCCCTGCATTTGATAGTATACCATGGACTACTTGGGGTGGTTTGCAACTTCTCCTTTTTATGCTTATGCTGTAACTGTTTGGTCAGGAAGGGTCTTAGTAGTAGTGCAGTACTCATTGACTGATGGATGGCCGTAATAGGGATATCAATAGGTTTATTGTTTGCATAAGGCTCCAAAAGATCAGAAAATGTATTGTAAATATTTGTCATAGTGTCCAAATTGCCTAGTATTGCTGGCCATTTTACAACCCTTCTATTGTTGCTGAGGGTGGGTTGTAACTCCACCTTATCATGTTCTATATATTCCAAATCCAAATCCAAGAGGTGGGCCCTGAGTTCAATTATTAGCGGGAAGTGATCGCTTTCCCTTCTTTTATCTATTTTAAAAGTCACTAATCTTCCCCATGTACTTATACTATGCAAAATGTAGTCTATTTTCGAGGTTGAGTTGCCTCTCTGGAAGGTATCCAAATTAAGGCCTCCTTCACCCACTCTGCCATTACACGCCCTCAGTCCGTGCTTTAATGTAAGGCCCATAAGTTGCAGGGCGGCCACTGTGCCTGGAACAGTTTTTTCTATTGTTAGATAAGGAATTGCTCTCATTCGATCTTCTTCTTCTGCTAGATGTTCTAATCCAATTATAGGTTCATAATTGCAATTAAGGTCACCCCCTATCATAATTGTCTCTCCTACTGGGATCTTTTTAAGCAGGTCGTCTAATAGAGTTATTTCAGGAGACTCCAAATTTGTCCTTCTATCCTTATATATACATTGAACAAGTGGGATGTTATCTTATTTTTTTTCCCCAATACCAACCATAAAATATCCTCTGACTCTGTGACTTGCGTACGTATCTCGACATTTAATGAAATTTTCACCCATGCAACCAACCCCCCGGACGGCCTCCCTCTGGCAGCTGAAGTTGCACTAATAAAAAAGGTTTTATATCCTAATTTATACGGCGGATCCTTAAGCCAACTCTCTTGAAAGAGACAGACATGATATTGATCAATATAGTCCTGCCATTCAGTGTCTATAAGCTTATTTTTTAAGCCTGCTAAGTTCCAGGAGATCATAGTGATTGATCCCCTTCCATTTAGGGTCGTGACATTAGAAGAAGGGCTCAGATATGCTGTTGAATCTTTCCTACGGGGCGAAGACTCCACTGCACTCCCTGCCCCTGTAGTATGAAGATCATTCCCTTCATGGGGCTCACCTACTGTTGGGTCCCCATTTGGTCCCACTTGTGCCTGATCTAGCTGGGTTAGTCAATCTACTCTTTCAAGATTGGAATCTCCATTTCTCTTTTGCAGTCCCTCATTATTATTATACTTAGGCCTCTGGACTAGGGGTTTGATAATGAATGGATCCGGACTAAACCTAATAGCCTTAATTTTGGGGGCGGGGGTTCTCTGTTCCATGTCAATCAGGCCTCTGATTAATCTTCCATCCTTGAGTGTTAGTGCAATAACGTCCTGTTGTCCCGTCTCTCCTGGCATTCTTTCTGCCCCCCTAATATCTGAACGAATTGTGGATAGACAGTGTCTTTTGGCCCTGATCCAGTGTATAAGCTTATTCTTTAAGGAATCCTCGTCTTCTCTGCTATTTAGGGACAGTTTTGGAACATTTAACAGGTAAACAACATTGGTCCTAATAGAATACCTATCCCCCTCAGAATGACGATTCCATGTGGTGCAACGGATACAATCATTAAATGCTTGGGGATAGGGGTTCAGAGTAGGTTCCACGTTTCCATTTTGTAGCCCTTTTACCAAGCAGGGTTCTCTTCGTGGATTCCCTGTTTCTTGGCGTAGAACACTAGCATTACTTCTAGGATAGTTGCGTAATCCACTTTTTTCCTCATTTACCCCTCTCATACATCCCTGTTGTTGATGTAAAGTCTTAGCTATAGCTGGGATAGGGTTGGGGTCAATATTCAAATTCTGTACTTTATTACTATCGAGTTCTGCCAAGACTGCGTATTTATTGAAGCACACAACTTCACACTCCTGCATATGACCCTTCTTCCTAATACTATCTATAGTGCATGGGTGTATGGTTCGAGTTGTAGCATCCTTAGGGCTGCCTGTCCTAATATCGGTTGGTACCTCCCCCTCTTGCTGGCTAACAATCTCTATCAGTTTATCTTCCTCTAATTCGACTTTCTTCGTGTAATAGGAGGTAATCTTTTTATCAGGACCTTCCCGGATAGTGGCCCTATTACATAGTAGTGACTCTACCTCCTCGATAAGATCATCAATTTCAGCTATAGTGCAGTTCTCACCCGCATTCCTAAGTTTTTTTATAGATTTCTCCTTCCCCCTTGGGGGTTCTGATGCCTTACGTTTTCCCATATCTTGAGCCACCTATATAATGCTTCGGCTCTAATGGGACCAGTCCACAATATATATTTATAAAAGAGGTTAAAAGAAGGTCTAGTGGGGGTAAACCTAGATAATAAATATTAACTTCTCGTGTGGCAAACGTTAGATATAAATTTTGCACTCATTAATACAAGCAGACCTCTTGCAGAAAATGAAGAGGCAGAGACCCGGCCCAGCCCCACTCCAAAATCTAACAGATAATGATGAAGGCGCTACACCAATAAAGGGAGACTTCCGTCCTAAGGCCCTCTATAAAAAGACCTTTTTTGGGGAGTAATTGTCGGCACAGTACCTTCAGGCAGCCATATACGTGTGAGCTGCCTAATCCGAACATCTTTAAATGGATGTCAGGGGGTGGCCCTGCCCTGCCTCTTCCTGGCAATGACGGGCAAGGATGGGCCGGCCCTTGGCCCGGGCTTCGCCCGGGCGCGTCCCGCGCGGTGGGAGCGCTGTTATCAATTGAAAGGGCTCCTGCCCTGGACACTCCTCCCGCACCTGACACGCTTCCCGCGGCGGCAGGAGCGATGTTATCAATTTAAAGGGCTCCTGCCCTGGACACTCCTCCCAGCACCTGAGCGGGTATGTGTTATTGTAGTGTATCTGTGCGTGTAGGGGTGTGTGTATGTGCATGTTAGGGGTGGAGGTGGGGAGGGGGGTGTGTATGTGCATGTTTGGGGTGGGGAGGGGGGTCCTGTCACCTTTGGGGGTGGCATGGGGGTGGGGGCATGGGGAGAGGAGTCGGGGTGGGGTGGGGGAGACCCCTATCAGTGCCAGGTAAGGAATTCCTTGGCACTGATAGTGCCTACCGCCATGGATTTCGTGGCGGTTCCAAACCACCTGAAATCCATGGAGGTGGGCAGGGTTCTGATACCGCTGGCAGTCTGGTGACAACCGCCGGGCTGGTGACCGAAGTCTCCAGCCCAGCGGTCATCACTGCCCTGGCGGTCGGAGTGAAGAAGTGGCAGATGACCATGGCGGTAACCGCCATGGTCATAAGTCAAATTTTTTTACCAACGGCCTGTTGGCGGTATTACCACCACTTCTCCCCCGTCCGCCAGGGTTGTAATGAGGGCCATAGTTATTTCACACCTGTCAAATACCTTTTCAAATTCTTCTACAAAACAACACCAATTATACAAAAGGGGACTGTCTAATCGGACTAAAGGCACTGCCCAAGTAGCTGCATCACCATTCAGATAGGATATAAGGAATGCAATTCTAGATTGTGCATCCGTAAAGGCACTGGGACAACACGTAAAATGTAGCTTTACCTGTGTGAGAAAAACTTGAACCTTATTGGGGTCCCCAGAAAACCTTTCTGGTGCAGCTAGAGGAATCTGTGTCGACACGTTCACAGTTATGTTAGTAGGTGTGGAAAGTGTAGGACGAGGCTCAGATTCAGAACCATCCACCTTACTCTGTGACTGGGTTACTTTGTTAACTAAATCGGCTGTAACATTTTTTGAGTCTGTCAAATCTCTTTGCATTTGAGTGACTACTTGCATAAGGGTGTCTCAGGTGGCCATTTTGCGCAGCTCACGTACAGACCAAGAGGAAAGTATAAACTTGTGGGCTCACTATTCTGTCACAGTGCCCTTTCCTTGGGATCTGCACCCTGCTGAACAAAAGGCCCATCTCCCGGCGTCACCAACTCAGAAAGCTTTCAGAGCACAGAGTTATGATGAAACCAGGCAGGGGGAAGGGAATTAGGGTAGGGAACTGCAGGGAGAGAGATCTGAAAAGAAATGGTTAGAACAAATATGCATATACTCATTCATAACAGTATAAACTCACCAATAAAGTCTTGAAAAAAGGCGTCTCCGTGCTATCAGATTGAGACCCTTTGTGAATTGGGCGTACGTAGCCCCTTCTTTGAATCGTGGCACAAGAACAAACTGCAACCTCTGAACCTAGAGATGGCAAGAGCTTTGGACTATGGTCATACTCTGAATATTAATCATGTAACAATTATGCATTCATAACATAAACGTTTGATCTCAGTCTAGAAATTCTCAAAGACTTAAATATGTATCTCACATATTATGTTTCCCAAAAAACAATGAAACTATAATTTGCTTATCTCCAAAATGTTTTCACGCTTTACTCATGTGGCATGAAGCAATTTGACCGTCGTGCCAAAGTCACTTTACTTGTGTGGCCTGAAACACTTTTGATTGTCGTGCCAAGGACGCTTTACACGTGTGGCCTGAAGGGGCGCTTTACTCATGTGGTCCGAAGCACTTTGATCGTCGCGTCAAGGCCGCTTTACTTGTTTGGTCTGAAGCGCTTTTATCGTCGTGCTAGGAGCGCTTTACTCTTTGGAATGAAAGCGCTTTGCTCGTTGTGCTAAGGGGCGCTTTACTCATGTGGTCAGAAGAAATTTGATCGTCGCGCCAAGCCCGCTTGACTCGTTTGGCCTGAAGCGCTTTTATCATTGTGCCAGGAGCGCTTTACTCTTTGGACTGAAAACGCTTTGCTCATTGTGCTAAGGAGCGCTTTAGTTCTGGAAGTAACGACTCCCTTCAAGATTGGGCTCATCAAGACCTCACCGCTACGAGTATGACCTACTCCTATCTGAATTCACCATGGAAAAAGGATACTCCGATTTGCTGTCAATCTGCCATGCAGGAAATCTGCTCATCTTCAAAGGAACCCTCACAAGGTCTGACTGCATCAAAGTCTTCAAAATAGTGAGCAATGTGCTTGGGTGTGGCTGGGCTTTGTAGGCCTGCCACACCCCAAGATGGCCGCTGCCTCTAAAAACCTGGGAATTGTAGTCCAATCATTGAATAGCACTGATAAGTGCATCTTGTCCACCAATGTCCTGACCCTGCAGCTACATGAGCTTTACCACAGGGCAGGCAACGCTGATAACCACTTCTACAACAATAGGGGATGACAAGTGGTGCACATGAAGTGCCACAAACACGTGCAGCAGAGTTTCGGGCGGGACCTGGACCGCGCACAGCCTTATTCCTGACACCTACTCTCATACTGCAGAGTACGTACACTCCTACTAAACTTCAACTGGAGTATGCAAACTCCCTACTTTACATCTCATACATCACAATTCACCTGTGATTTGCTGAAGCCTTTGCAAGCTCATCCTACCACATTCACACTATCACAAATACGCCAAGAACATACCCACCTTTACTAGCAGGATCTGTGGATGTCATTTCTTTGCTACAATTGCCATTATGGAAAACAAAATTCAAACCTCATAAAATAAACAACTAACCCTAACTTAAAGTATCACCACATAACCAGTTGTCCAAGGAAACTAACCATCAAGCTGCTACCAAAAACTGTAAACGCGGCTGGTCCTTAATAAGTAAACTTACAAGGGGACGCGAATAGGCGATGAACCGTTTGGATCGCATGGAGTATCCTAGCCATGTAGTGACTAACGTCATCAATAATCAATATAATCAATCAATAACCACTAAGAGAATCATTCGTTTTTTTAGACAAATATAACAAACATTTCATAATTAACCACGACTCAATAAAGTGTTTAACAATTTTTATTTCCCTATTAGTTACAACACTAATCCATATGGTTAATTCAAACTTTATTCAATCTGCTCGGAATTAGTTCATTAGTAACCACCAATAACACAATCTAATCAGAACTTGAGAAAACATGTACTCAAAAGCTTCAGCATAAGCCAACGAAGATCAATATATCAAGATTAATAGCGGAGTTCAGAAATCAGTCCATCAATCATTTGTCACTGTCAATGTCACCCAAAAGAACCCTACCTAACCCAGATTAGCATCAGCCTGTGGGACATCATGCTAAAACATTTTAGAAAACATGAATTAGGAAAACATCTTGCTAGAAGAAAAACTGTAAAACAGTGCAGTTGGTACCTAGAGGAAAATACACCAAGTTGATCAGTCACATTTGTCATAGCTACCTATCCACGAAATGGATCAGCAACAAAGTCAGTCTTCATCTTCAGGTCATCAATCAATCAGCAACGCATCAGGCTCTCATAAGCATGAGCCCAATGACAGAATCTCGAACCGCGTCTCCTGATGTCATCAGCATTCACCCCTCACATCTGAAGTTCTAGCCCCTTGTCACAACTTTGTATTCAAGTTTTTCAGTCTATCCCCCTATTTCCTGATTGGTCAATTAGTCCTCAATATGTGACATTACCCAATATATTTTATTCTACATATCTATGAGTTCTAGTATTTCATCTTTCTCAGTTCATTGATTGGTTCACTGTACGATGTCCTCATCATCCGGCTCTTCAGGTATCGAAAATGTTGCATCGTCCTCTTCAGTCAGTGTCTCTATTGTTTGAGTCCCGGGAAAGTACATCTCTTCTACTCTACACATAATTGTAGCAATTTGATTCCATCATCTCCTGTCTGTCGGTACATTGCGGAAAATTCTAGCTAAGCAACTTTAACATTGAGTAGTTCAGGGACAGTTCAACGCACCAGCTTCTCTACAGTGTGCTAGAAATTCAGCTTCTGCCTAAGGCCTGGCAAAACTAGGCCACAACTTCAGCTAAATTAGCTTCTACAATATAATGCAAAACATAGGTTATACATCTCATTATGGCACATTACTACATTATTATTACGCATTTTCATTATTTCATATAAGTGGCTACCACTCCCTGTGGGCACAAATTTAGACGTGCACATTATTTTCTCTACAATTAATTTCTCTATGAACTTTTTTGTTAATCAAAACACCTAAACATTCATTAATAATTTGTAGTTAGCACATCTGCTACAACACTCTTTTTGCATTTTTAGTGATAAGCTGACTTGTGTATTGCGGATTTTGGTCGTTTTGTTCTTGTTTTGTTTAGATCAATATTTTTTATTTTTCTAAACCTGTGTTGTGTCATTTTGTAGTGTTTTCATTAAGGTACTGTGTGTGTTTGTATAAATACTTTACACCTAGAACTCTAAAGCTAAGCCTACTGCTCGTGCCAAGCTACCAAGGAGGTAAGCAGGGGTTAGCTGAGGGTGATTCTCTTTTACCCTAACTAGAGTGAGGGTCCTTGCTTGGACAGGGGGTGACCTGACTGCCAACCAAAGACCCCATTTCTAACACTACCTATCAGTTAAAGTATCACATTTAAGGTATCTTGTATTGTGCCTCACTTTCTGTATGGGAAGTCCCTTTTTTGCTTTTTAAGAAGAAGGTGTATTTCCACCAGAAGACTTTGGTTGTCTACTTCTGTTCACATCTATATTCCTCTGTTTCCTTGTGCATTGAGCCTTCTCTCCTGAAGCCCATGTATTTGGTAATACCATTTATTATAGCTTACCTTAGGCATCTTATCAATGCAGTGACCCACCCCGCACCTTCCTGCAATCCTGGACCCCACAATGATGTCACACGGAACCATATGACTGGGTACAGCCACATGGTTTATATCATGTATCCTTTGACCACTCGGAGTCCATCCCAGAAAGGTATGCTGTGTGTCCAAGTGTTTTGCACATCCTGCTTCCTTGCTGCCTTGGTCCCTGGCTTCCCAGTTAGCCGGCTGTGCTCAGCAAATAACAACCATCTTTCCATCAGGAAAGCCCTTAGAGTTGGCTGTACACTTACTTTAGTTCACTATGGCTTTTGTTTAACTGGCAAGAGACCTTTGTCTGGTAGTGCACTTTAAAAACCCTCCAAAAACTAAAACTAAATGAATAAATATTTTCCAAAGTGCAGCACATAACTTTGGCGATGAGGGCCCCCCGCTGTTCGGTTTCACCATTCCAGCCTTCGGGACTACTATACATCCACGACCACAACATGATGCTCTAGCTCCCTCAGTAGAGATGAGATTGGGAGGGCCGCTGGGAGGAGCAGCGGCATGCCACATGGCCTACCGGCCTGCATCCTCTTCGGCTGTTTGAAGCTGATTTCTCAAGGCCCATTGATGGCATCCTGATTCAGGACAAGCTGCACCTCACCCTTGCAGCCAGCCCGCTGAGTCATTTGCTGATATTACCTAGCCCAGCCCCAAGCCATTGCAGTCAGCAGCCCTCCAGAGCAGAAAAGGAAAGACACATTGGAAGGAGAGCCAGGTCTGGGGCCCCAGCACTCCACCATCCAACATGCCCAGCCTGATGACAGCTACAACCACCAGAAGGGACCATCATGGGTTCGGCTCCACCACCCCTGCCACCGCACAAGACTCAGAGGTGATATGCTCAACACCTGCCCATGGAGTATGATGCCAATGTTGCTCAAGACTGTGTTAGTGACCCGCACAAGGTCCTCCTCCCATGCTCATGGCACGATTGCACAATTAACTCATAGGGAATTATCAGACCCATCCTTTGCCACCTCATGCCAAAAGATGTGGATTGGTTGCCTAAATAAGTATTTCAAGAGACTGATGACTTGATTAAGAGGTCACTGCTGCTCTACTATAAGGGGGAAGAGATGTACCAGCTCTTTGAACACATTCCAGGCACCGGGGATGATGATGATTTTGGTGCAGCGGTTAGGGAACTTAGGCCCTCATTACAACCCTGGTGGTCGGTGATAAAGTGGCGGTAATACTGCCAACAGACTGGTGGTATCTACCACCAAGTTAAGACCATGGCGGTGAGAACTCAGATAGACATCCACTCTACTACACCGACCGCCAGGGCGGAAACAACAGCCACCACAGGGGTAGCCGCCTACAGCCAGGTGGAAGGCAATGTTCCGCCCACCATATTAAGACACCGGAAACCGCCACCTTTTCCGGGGTGGTACCAACAACATCAATAGCCTGGCAGAAACACTGCACAGAAGGGAAAAGACTCACCTTTGGAGACACAGGGAAGAACCTTGCTGCCATGGAGCCAGAGCTGCATGTCTTCCCAATGATTTTCTACGTCCTGCTCCACCACAAACACCACAACGGCGAAGACGACGATGGTGAGTACAGCTGCCAAGCACACAGGGGAGGGGGGAGGAAAAAGAGAGTGACACACACTCGCACAACACACACCCTCACCCCCAGCACCATACACACAATCAGCTGCAGTAATAAAGCATATTTACCCTGTACCCCTGATGAATAATGCAAGGACAACAGGAATGTACTAAAGTGAGTGTAATAAGATCAAGACAGTAGAAATAAGAAAATGCAATGTAACTGTTATATACATATGTACAGTTCAAGGGACACTGCCCAGTCCTCATTGAGCGTGGGTCACAGGGCCACAGGCCAAAGTCCAAGGCCCCACTTGTTACCTGCATCAACACGGAGAGAACACTGCAGGGGCATCAGTTGAAAAACAGGCAGGCACCTCAGGGGGACAGGGAACGGGGGGCACCTCAGCCGGCAGATAAAAGAAGTCCACTGGTTCTGGAGGGGGCAACATGCCCTGTGCTTGGTCCTGGGGAGTGCAAGGCCACAGTCTCTCAAGTGGGTGACTTTCCCAAATGATCTGGAGGTGGCAGCATTCCCTGTGCTCGGTCCTGGGGAGTGATGGGCCACAGTGTGTCGAGTGGGTGTCTTGCCCACTAGTTCTGGAGGGGGCAACATGACCTGTGCTTGGTCCTGGGGAGTGATTGGCCACAGTCTGTCGAGTGGGTGTCTTGCCCACTGGTTCTGGAGGGGGCATTGTGCCCTGTGCACTTGATTCTGGGGCGGATGGGGTTGGTGGGTGTCTTCCCCACAGGTTCTGGAGGGGGCATCGTGCCCTCTGCTCTTGATCCTGGGGAGGCTGGGGATGGTGGGTGTCTTACCCACTGGTTCTGGAGGGGGTATATTGTTCCCTGTGCTTTTGATCCTGGGGAGGCTGGGGTGGGTGGGTGTCTTACCCACTGGTTCAGGAGGGGGCATCATGCCCTGTGCTCTTGATCCTGGGGAGCTGGGGTTGGTGGGTGTCTTATCCACTGGTTCTGGAGGGGGCATCGTGCCCTGTGCTCTTGATCCTGGGGAGGCTGGGGTTGGTGGGTGTCTTACCCACTGGGGAGTGCAAGGTCACAGTCTCTCAGGTGGGTGTCATACCACTGGATTTGCAGGGGGCAGGCCGCACAGCAGCCCATGGACGCAGGACTACATACCGTCTGCCGGTGGTGATGGCTGCTCAGTGGTGGTAGTAGTGGTGCTGCAGCCGCTGGTGGGGGGAGGCTCCAGCCCATCCCTTGCACCCTCAGATGGCTGCCCACTGGTGGTGGTGGTGCTGCTGCTGCTGGTGAGGGGGGCTCCAGCCTATCTCCTGCAGCCTCGGACATCTGCTCAGTGGTGGTGGTGGTGCTGCTGCTGTTGATGGGGGGAGGCTCCAGCCCATCCCCTGCAGCCTCGGACGGCTGCCCACTGGTGGTGGTGGTGCTGCTGGTGGGGGTGGATCCAGCCCATCCCCTGCAGCCTCGGATGACTTCACAACCATGGTTGGTGGTAGGGTCTCTGTCTGAGTCCCTGTACCAGGCCCCTTGTCCTTCCTGCCTGATGGTGCTGGCTCCTTAACTTTCCTGGCAGCAGCTGGAGCTGGCTCCTTGCCCTTCTTGGCAGCAGCTGAGGCCGGCTCCTTGCCCTTCCTGGCAGCAGCTGGGACTGGCTCCTTGGTCCTCCGGCCTGCAGCTGAGGCAGGCACCCTTTCCTTGATGGTGGCAGGTGCAAGCTCCTTCAACCTCTGTGCCCCGGATCCTTTCCCACCTCGAGTGGGTGTGGAGACTACTGGGCCCGTGGACTGGTTGGCTGAGGTGCTTGCCTGAGTTTTTGCCACCCTGGCCCGACTTGAAGGACGGGGGAGGGGTAGGGAAGAGGTCAATGGTGGAAAGGAAAAACTTCTTAGAGACATTGGGGTGGGAAGAGGGAGAAGGTTTGGGAGTGGAGGAAGAGGGAGTGGTTGTAGGAGGTGTCTGCTGAGTTTGGGTGCAGGTGCATGGGCTGGATGCTGTTGTGAGGTGGATGGCTGTTGGGTGTCTGAGTGCTTGCGTTTGTGTACCTTGGTAGGGGGGACAGACACAGTGGGAGAGGACACAGCGGACGTGTGCATGGCTGTTGTGGAGGTGTCTGACAGTGAGGTGTGTGTTCTGCTAGCTGTGGTGGTGATGCTGGTATTGGACGAGGATGTAGTGCATGCAGGTGTGAGTTTAGATGGAACTGGAGGGTAGGTGGAGGAGGGGGAGACAGTGGAAATTGTGGATGTTGGTATGTCTGCATCTGGATGGTGTTTGTGTGAGTGCCTGTGGGATGATGTGTGGTGCTTGTGTTTGCCTGTGCCACTCTTGTGTGTTGCCTTGTGTGCATGCTCGTCTGCCTGTGTGCTTGGGATAGGTTGGGGTTGAAGGGAATGGGATTGGGAAGAGGAAGTTAGAGGGGGGAGGGGGGACAAAGGGACAATGGCTACCATCAGAGAGGAGGCCAGAGCCTGGATTGATCTCAGTTGGGCTGCCAATCCAGTGGGAATGCCCTCCAGGAATGCATTAGTCTGTTGCATCTGGGCTGCCAGCCCCTGGATGGCATTCACAATGGTTGACTGCCCTACAGAGATGGATCTCAGGAGGTCAATAGCCTCCTCACTCAGGGCAGCAGGGCTCACTGGGGCAGGGCCTGAGGTGCCTGGGGCAAAGGAGATGCCCACCCTCCTGGGTGAGCGGGCACGGGCAACTCAATGAGGGGCTGCTTGGAGGGCGCTGCTGGTACGGGAGGTGGCAGCTGTACCTGCAGCTGGGGTGGTCACACCATCAGAGAGCTTCCATCGGAAGAGGTATCTATGTCCGAACTGTCCCCCCAGTCTCTGCCGTGGTGCTCCCCTCGCCCTCTGTCCCACTGGTGCCCTCACTGCCGGTGGACTCTGCCTCCTAGGTCCTGTGGGATGCAGCGCCCTCCGTCGCCGGTGCCTCTGCTCCTCTGCCAGATGATGCCAATGCACATAAGGACAGGGTAACAAAACAAAAGGGGGGGGAGAGAGAAAGGATACACTGGGTCAATGGCTGCACCAACACCACTGTTGGCATACACACCACTCCCACACACAGGGAACAGCCCTACGCACTATGCATTGCACGACCAGTTATATTGCTATCCATCAAGCCATAGGGAGGGGCACACACCGCCAAATGCAGCGCACCTGTGACCCATGCAGCCCTGACCAGTAGTGGATCCCTACGGCTAGGTAGTAGGATTATCACTTCCGAACCCTGGCCACCATGGGACCTACTCTCCAATATCAGGCCTGGACTAGGGGCACCCACTGACACACATCCCCCTCCCGTATACCACCCTACCATGCAAAAGTTCTAATGATGGGAACTGTACTCATCTCCTTGTGGCTGCTGTGATGACCTCAAGCGACCATCCAGCTCAAGATAGGCCAAGGCCAGTATGCGGGCCATCCGGGGGGGTCTGGGTTCGACGGACACCCCTTCCGCGTTGGGAGGCCATCCCCAGCTGGGCCTCCGCCGTCTTCCATGCCCAGCGTCTCAGGTCCTCCCACCGTTTCCAAAGTGGGTGCTCTGCCTGCCGTAGACCCCCTTGGTTGGGACGTCCTTGGCGATGGCCTGCCACATACCCTTCTTTTGATGGGTGCTGACCTGCAGAGGAAATACACACAGGAAAATAGTATCATTCAGACAGTCCTGCCTGTTACACTTTTGTCCCACCATACCCCTTCACATCACCATTTACACACAAGTGGCCCAGCACACAACCTGTACGCCACCCAGGGGACTTCCACCTACCCCCCCTACACGAGGGCTTTATACACACCACTCCATGCATTCATGCATCGTGCCCACATTGTACTCACCTGTTGGTCTGGAGGCCCATACAGCAGTCCGTACTGGGGTAGGCCCCAACCACCAGTTGCTCCAACTCCGCCGAAATGAAGGCAGGGGCCCTTCCCCCAATCACACGGGCCATGGTAGGTTCCAGACACAGGTCACAGCAGCACATGCAGTGTAGGTCCTCTTCTGTTGAAGGTCAGGTAGCAAGTGAGTGATCAGATAGTAAATGACAGTCACATCCGCGGCGGTGCATATTGTCACCGCTGGCGTACATCACTATTGGCCACTGTAACCCATAGGGACCAATGTGAACCAATGAGGAGTTGTGCGGCAGTTCCCGACCGCCTACCGAAATGGTGCACAACGTCACCGGAATTACATCACTTCCACCTGTCCCTCCACACAGGACAGGCGGATGCCATTTCAGGGGGGGGGTGCAGGGCCTGGATAATAACTGCGTCACAGTTAAAATTTGGACGTACAGGACAAATCCCACTTACCCATTACAAATTTACATCATGCATTGTACAGTTGTGGCTCCAATGTTCAGTTTGTGACCGGCTCTTCACTCTTTTTGTGGCTTAGACTGCTACCGCTGCGGATGCATAGGCAATGGAAAAATACCCATGTATACTTGGCAACAATGGGGGACAGGCACAATATGCTCACCTACAGACTTGACAGGGCCACAATCACAGAGCTGTGTGCCCAATTGGAGGCTGACCTGATATCTGCTATCCATCACCCCACTGGGATCCCCCCCTCTTGTGCAAGTCCTATCTGTGCTCGATTTCCTGGCAACTGGTTCTTTCCAAGTGACAGTGGGATTGGCAGCAGGAATGTCACAGCCAATGTTCTCAATAGTGCTGAACAGAATTTTATCTGCCCTGATTAAACACATGTGCAGCTACATTGTTTTCCCCCAAGTGGAGGATTTGGCCACAGTGAAGGCTGACTTCTATGCAATGGGACATATCCCCAGCATAATTGGGGTGATTGATGGAACTCATATTGCATTTCTCCCCCCGCCAGAATAAACAGGTGTTCAGAAATCGAAAGTGTTTCCACTCCTTGAATGTCCAGATGGTGTGCTTGGTGGACCAGTACACCTCCCATGTCAATGCTAAGTATTCAGGGTCTGTGCATGATGTCTTTATCCTGAGGAATAGCAACATTCCAAATGTGATAGCCCAACTACAGAGGCACAGGTGTGGCTCATAGGTGAGCCCTGGTTCCCACCCAGTAAATGTTGGTGTATGGGTATGGTGTGGACCATATGGGATAGTGTGTGGCTAAATGTTGACCCTCGATATTTTCAGGTGACTCAGGATAACCCTATCTATCATGGCTACTGACCCCTGTGAGTTATGACAGGACAAGGGCAGAAGAACGTTACAATAAGGCACATGGGCAAACCAGAAGGATAATCGAAAGAACCTCTGGCCTCCTGAAGGCCAGGTTCAGGTGCCTCCATCTAACTGGTGGATCCCTGTGCTACTCACCCAAGAAGGTCTGTCAGATAATCATGGCATGCTGCACAACCTTGACTTGAGATGCCATGTGCCTTTTCTGCAGGAGGAAGAGGCTGGAGATGCCCGTGTGGCAGCAGTGGACCCTGTGGACAGTGAAGATGTGGAGACAGAGGATGAGGATGAGGACAACAGAACCGCAGAGATACAACAATACTTCCAATGACACATAGGTAAGACAGTGTTACTTCACATTTCATTGTCATAATTTAGATTATCTCTGGCACTGGCATGCTGTTATTTCCCAATTCTATGCCCACTTACTGTACCCTTTGGCAATTCATTTTGCAGATGTTGGTGTCCCACTATTGCTCCTGGTGTGATCACTGCAGGAAACTACAGGTCTTTCCCATGTGAAAAATTGCTGTACAATTGAATTGCAATGTTTAAACCTTGTTAAACGAATACATACTGTAAAAATGTAACATACTCCTTACTTGTAGTTTTTTCAAAGGGTGTTTATTGAAGTGCTAAGAAGAAGAGGGGAAAGTGCATTGGGGTGAGGTGATGATGGAGGAAAGTCCAGGGTATTGTTCCAGTCTATTTGTAGCACAGGTGCATAGTCCAAGGGGACATAGGAAGGGGAGCAATGGCAGTTCAAGGTGGACAGGGTGACTGTGTGGGACACAAGGGTGACAATCAGGAGAGTCTAATTTCCTGGCGGGTCTTGGCAATAGTCTCTGGCTTCTGCCTGGATCGCAGAGAACATTTGCGGGGTGGTTCACCTGTGGGGGGAGGGGTACTGGTGGCATGTTGGTCCTGTGGCGGGGCCTCCTGTCCACTAGCGGCAGCGGAGATGGAAGGCAGTTCAGATGTCTGGCTAGTGGCAGGGGCCCGCTGTTGTGAGACTGCCTCCCTCATAATGTTGCCCATGCCTGCCAGCGCCCCTGCAATGGAGATCAGGGTGGTGTTGATGGCCTGCAAGTCCTCTTTGATCCCCTGATACTGTCCCTCCTGCAGCCGACTGTTCTCCTGCACATTGTTCAGGATCTGGCGCATCGTGTCCTGAGAATGTTGGTAGGCTCCCAGGATCTCAGTGAGTGCCTCCTGGAGAGTTGGTTCCCTGGGCCTGTCCTCCCCCTGGCGCACAGTAGTCCTCCCAGTCTCCCTGTTGTCTTGTGCCTCTGTCCCTTGAACCGTGTGCCCTCTGCCACTGACCCCAGGTCCCTGATTGTCTTGGGTATGAGGTGTGCCCTGGGGTCCCTGTAGAGGTGGACACACTGCTGATTCATGTGTCCTGGGGATAGAGGTGTGGGTGCTGTGGTGGTGTTCCCATATGGGGGAGGATCTGTGGTTGTCTGTGTTGTCTGTGACTGTGCCTGGGTAACCGACTGTCCCTGATGGGCCAGGTTGGTCATCCCGATCCAGGCGACCACAGTTGCTGTCATAACTGTGGGCCTCTTCAGTTCGGGGACTGTATAGTGCTGGCACCTCTTCTCCGCTGACACTGGCTGGGATACCTCTGGGGATGTAAATGCTGTGTTATTGTTTCTGTGAGTGACATATTGTGCATCGGTGGGCGCCCTATTTGGTTGTATTTGCCCTGCCAGCTTTAACTTGTGAAAGTTGGTATGTGGTGGGCTAGCTGATTCTCTCTAGTGTGCATGCTTTGGTGATAGGTGTCCATGCAGGGCTGTGAGTGATGTCTATGCATTAGTGGTGCATGCAGGGCTTGCCATTGGGATGGGTGGGATGTGATGGTGGGGTGTGTGGGAGGTGGTGGAGTGATGGGAGTGAAGGTGAGGGTGGGGGTATGTGATGGCATGCAGGTAGGGGGGTGATAGTAGTATAGAGTTGACTTACCAGAGTCCAGTCCTCCTCCTACTCCGGCCAGGCCCTCGGGATGCTGTATTGCCAAGACTTGCTCCTCCCATGTTGTTAGTTGTGGGGGAGGAAGTGGGGGTCCACCGCCAACCCTCTGGATAGCGAGCTGGTGTCTTGCTGCTATGGAATGCATATTCCCCCGTAGGTCGTTCTACCTCTTCCTGATGTTGTCCCTTGTTCTGGGGTGCTGTCCCACGGCCTTGACCCTGTCCACAATCCTCTGCCATAGCTCCATCTTCCTAGCAATGGATATCTGCTGCCCCTGTGCTCCAAATAGCTGTGGCTCTACCCTGATGATTTCCTCCACCATGACCCTTAGCGCCTCCTCTGAGAATCGGGGGTGTCTTTGTGGTGCCATAGGTGTTGTGTGAGTTGTGTAGGTGAGGATGTGTAGGGTGATGTGTTGGGGTGTATGATGTGGGGTGTGTGGGTTGTGTATAGGTATAGGTAGTGTGTGGCTCTGGTTTTGTCTGTGGTTGTGGAGTCTGTCTCGTTCCAATGGTTTGTAGCCATAAGGGGTTGTGGGTAATGTTGGTGTGTGTTTTTATAGTGGTGTGTGGTGTGTGTATATGTGTTAGGTGTGTGCAGTTTGAATTGTCTAATGTGGTGTTGTGTTGTTTGAGTGTTTGTATTTTGAGCGCAGTGGTATGTACTGCCAATGGTTTACCGCCATTGAATGTCCACTGTGGTGATTCGTAAGTCATAATATGATGGACGTAGTTCTGTTGGCATAACGGTGTGGGTTTTGATAACGCCAGTTTCTCACTGACCTTTGGTGTAGTGGACTTGTGTCTGAATAGTGACGGTTTGGTGTGTGTGCGTCCTAATATGGTAAACGGATATCCATCGCGGTGGCGGTATGTTGGCGGCAGTCAGCATGGCGGTTAGTGGGATTTACCGTCAATGTCATAATGAGGGCCTTAGTGCCTATTTGGACCTCCAACTCAATGTGGACTTTGAAGTTTTTAAGCTCTGCCAAGTATGAAGCTTTTCATGTGCACATATGTTTTGGGGGGATGCATCAAAGGGAGTCCTAGGCCCCCAGCACCTTTGGATTTACATTACCTAAGTCCTAAAAGGAATTCACAAATTAGGAAATGTAAAACCATTCGCACCTATGGACTTTCAGGCCCAGAGAGCTGAAAGGAGTCTCATTCCCTAATAGCGATTCCCTAATAGCGATTGCGAATTTTAAGTAATCGCTATTAGGGATTCGCTATTTTCTTACACACCATTTTGCATTTCTCAAATAGCGATTTCTTAAATTGCTACTCAGGAAATGCAAAATGGTACTTTGATATATCTAGAAATATGTGTTTAATAGGCTTAATGCAAACATTATTCAGTGCTTAACTCCATTATTGGAAAGGCTTCCCTCTTTGGAAGCAACTGTATCTGATTTAAAGAAGGAAATGGGGCCTGGGTGGGGCCCACACGTATAGAAGTTCCCAGAAAGTTAACAGCAGCAAGCACCTGCCTCAAGTTCCTGCTTCTAACAGTCTAAATGAATAACCCCCCCTCAGGCCCTGTTATAGTTGCTCAGATTCATTGTTCCCCTAAGGTGGACATCTGAGAACTTTGGAGGCATTCAAGCAGCATAAAAACTTTACATGATCAGAGTGGTAGGGTGAAGTGGGGGGTGTATGAAGGGGCAGGGGAGCAGTTTAATAAGAGTTTGCACCTTTTCCCTACCTGCTGCCCCTACATTGCTATTTTGGGGAACATACCACTGCTAAAGACAGGGGAGAATGAACTGACTTTTCAATTGAAAAACAGGGTATGTCATTGGCTATGTAACAACACACATTTTAAGCTAGCAATTCACAGTGACATCTGTTTTCTAGGTGGGTGGGCTGGGTGGGGCCGATGAATAAGAATCTCTCTAGGGACTGCATAGTGATAAATTGCAGGCCCCCAACTTGGGGGAGCGATTGTTAGGTGACTTCAATACAGTACACCCAAGTAGAGGGGGCATTATCATCCTGCCACTTGGTTATTTCTATCATCACCTGCAGCCCCACCCTAGTGCAGTAGAGATAGGGAAATCTGATGCCTCAATTCAATTTGCATTAGCCACTACTAATAGGTTTCCCCCCCTTGAGGCTTTAGACCAAAATGACTGACTTCAATCTTTTGGCCCAGTTGGGGTTGGGGGCATTGCTGAGCCCTGCAAGCAAAACTTTAGCCTGAATAAACAGCAGGTGCTCTCACTGAATCATGTTTTTTTTTTTGGTATCGCCTAGTACTAGTGAGGGTGGTGTTAGCATTTCCCCCGTAGGATGCCTTTCTGTTAACAACCCCTTTCAGCCCCAAGGATCAAGTGCTTAGGAGTTGTGTGTTCATAATAGAGCAGTTGATTCTACTGGTGTAAAAAGCCCTGGATAAAAGATTATAAATTGGAATGCCGCTGGATTACGTTCCAAGATTATTTTACCAGATTGACAAAAGCTCATAAAAATTGTACGATATTGTTATGCTACAAGAAACATGGGAAATCAACCTGATTGAGTTTGACGGATATGCATGGTTCAGTCTTCCTGCAGTGTCTTCTTGTGCAGCAAGGCATCGGGTGGGTTATCAATGTGGGTTAATTTGTTTACAGGGGGCGGGTAAAGGAAGTAAAGGTCCCAAGTTCTGATTTGAAGGTTGTTATGAGAAGGGGGGATTTAACATTAATTTTGATAATAATGATTTCATGAGAGTGCCAAATGTTTAATTTTCTAGTCTATTTGTATGTCTCCTCCTGGGTGGATAAAACATCTCGAATAGGGCAACAACTCCATCTTTGCCTGGGGGGCGATTTTAATGCTAGTCTCCCAAATTTGGGAACGGAGGTGACTGTATGTGATTCTGATGCATTTTGAACGTGGTGAGGAGCTTCTGGCTCTGGTTTCTGCTCTAGATTTGTGTAATGCTATGGAGGAGGTGGGGTGGGACGGGCAGGGCTTGCCCACATATAGAGGTAGGAATTGCTGCTCAATTATAGATTATATTTTTATTTCTCAAAACTTGAGGGGGCTGCTACTGAGTAGCGCCATTATTGAGACTGATTATGGGGATCACAATCCAATTGTAATAACCCTGAAAATCATGAATGAATCAAATAGTTGCAAGCCTTTGTGAATTTGTTCACATCCATTGATAAACTTAGATTATGTTGGAAATTATGTGAACCCCCCTTAAGTTTATCACTGGGTTTAAATATAGTGATGGAGAGTCTTCAAGTGGGCGGGGTTAAAGGAATTATTGTTGGGGCATTTGTGAGCCTCTGTGAAAAGCTTAGACTTTCTCTTTCAAAACCAATTAGAGCTGATCTTGGCCACCCACGTTGGTTCGACCATGAATGACTGTTCTCGGGCCAACCGGGAGTTGTGTGAGACCCCAACTACCAACCCCCGCGATCGCTCTTTGATGGCTGTGAAGCTTAAAAATCATAAAGCAGTGACGGCGAGAAGAAGGAAAGAAGCTATTTTGCGTCAATGGGATACACTAACTATGGCAGATCACACAAGAGATGGTAAATTATTTTGAAGGGTTGTTTTCCCCTAACGCTCGTCGGACTATAATGTTCTGCCGACCAGTTGCCACATAAAGGAGGAGGATCGTTTGGAGTATTTTGAAAAAACAATCTTCCTGGGTTTTAGTGGGTACTTGATGTTATTGGTCTGGGGTTCCCCCGCCCTATTCCCGTTTCTTTTTATGTGCAGGAGGTGTCAGTGGCAGTTTAGGGCAGTGCAGGAGGGAAGACACCAGGGCCCAATGGTGTCCCGATTGATGTGATTAAATGTAATGTAGATTTATGGGTCGCATTATTAGCTAATGTTTATAACTGTTTGAATGACACGTTTTTGTGCCGACTTTCAAGAAGGGGGACGGAGGGGCCGAAGTGTTATCGGTTTATTTCCTTGATATATATCCCTGCCCAGATTTTCGGCAGGGTATTATAAAATAGAATAGTGGAGTGGGCGGAAGACAATGATTGGATACATAGATGTCAATATGGTTTTCGCAGTGGCTTGGGTACAATGGAACAATGTCTTAATATGGGCTTGATTGTTGGGAATTATACGCTAGCCAAGAAATCTGCATTGTATTGGGCCTTTATGGATCTCTCCACAGCCTTTGATTGTGTAAATCGGGGAAAGCTGTGGCAAATGCTCATTAATATACAATGGGTCCTTCTTCAGGTCATGTGATAGCATATTTGTACACAGGGACCAAGGCAAGAGTGAGGTATGAGAATAATGGGGAAACCACAGAAGAATTCAGTATTGGGCGCTGGTGAGGCAGGGGTGTGTCTTTGCCCCACTCCTTTTTATTTTGTATCTCAACTAATCAAGTACGGGGCTCTGTAAGTGCTTTACAGATGTGCCCAAAAAGGTGAAAGGTGCCCCCTCCCTGTGTTGCTTTATTTAGATGATGCGGTTATAATGGCTCGCACTCCCAAGGCCCTGCATCTCCTAGTTCATTCTTTTGTTGATTTCATGGCAAACCTTGATTTGATAAAAGATTTTAACAAGTCTTTTCTATTGTGGGACTACGTGTAAGCGTTCATTAACTATTACTGTGGGCACCAACATCTTAGTAAGCACCAGCACTTCCCCCTATTTTAGTGAAACTTTTAGCTCCTCTGGCTCCTGGGCCCATCATATTGCTCAATGTAGGGCCAAGTTTGCGAAGGCCACTGGTTCGTTGCTGAGTCTCCCCTCCCAAAGGGGAAAGAGACCTTTGCGTTTGCATATTTATTCTGTGCAGTGTACCCTGATAGCAACCTATGGGGAAGGAATTTGGGGCATAGGGGCCCCGCAAATGTGTCGAAGATTGTTATTAGCTCCTCAATCAATTTCCTGGTTTATGTGCCATAATGAATTGGGCCTGAGCTATTTGTGTGATTTTTCAGCCAAGACACGTGGTATTGCGGCTGTCTGTTTGAAGTAATGAGAAAGCCGTATTGACCAGAGAGATTATCTCTGATTGTCTGTCCTGTGATAAGGGGTATGCTATTCCGTGGTTAGCGTACGTTAATAAATCTTTAGAGTCAATTGGCCGAGCAGACTTATTTACAGATTGCACGCAGATTGTCTCAGCTCATAGACGGCATGTGCAAGGCCTTTTATTGGAGCATGCAGCTGAGAGGTTGCAGGTTGAGGAGCATAAGTAAACTGTGAAGAATTATGTATTCCTGAATTCTGGTGCTATCACTACTTATTACTTATGGAATTACAACATGAGCAGGGGTAGATTTTTATTGTTTAGTTTTTGGGCAGAGATTGTGAAGTATTTTTATGTTTCCTGAGTTGGTATCAGGCAAAACTGGAATCCATGGTATGCCCTTGGAGCACTTTGCACAAACAAACGATGTTGCACTTTCTCTTTTTTTGTGAATATTATAAACTGTAGACTAGAAGATTCCTTGCACCGCTATTGAAACGTAGAGTCTTCGGGGTTGTCTTCCCGCTTACCATTTTTTACTTGCATTGTCAAATGAGGAAACCTGTGAACATATGTTCCTATTTCTCCAGGCTGATGTTCGCTCAAGGAAATCAATGTTTTAGACTAAATTGCATGCTCTATTAGGTGTTGTTTGTGATTTTTATGCTATGGCATTTTATTGTATTTTAATCATGTGGTTTTAGCTGTTTCTTTGTGTATGTCATTTGCTTTTATAGTTGTTTTCAGCAGACTAAAGATGCTTTGAACTTGAACATGTGTGATAGATGTAGTGGTGCGGAAAGAAGAGAAAGGAAACACCAGCCAGATTTCATATTGTCAATGAAGGGTCATAGACACTCTTGAGGTGCCACATGGCCAAAGACCTCAGTTTGTGTTCTTTACATACAATAACCAGACCTCACAAGTGGACAACATTAAAGGACAGTTCCAGAGGCTGTTCCAAGGGCTATGTTGCAGATTGGCCACCAGTGAACTCCATGTAGACAAGTCGGTAAAACCTATGGCCTTCAAGCACCCCACAATACCATTCCACCTCTGGCCAGTTAACTCTACACCCAGCCACCCTAGGAGGAGGCACAGATGAGGTTGGAACAGCAACTTAAGAATTTGTATGGCTGGTGAGTGATACCAAATGCCTGTATGATCTGGCTATCCTGGATATCAGCCAAACCACGCTTGAAGACAATGCGATCTAGAAAGTCTTCACTACCCTCCAGGAAGGGAGGTGGAAGGCATTCTTGAAAGAAGCCATCAGTAGACAGTCCAGAAAAGGAAAGACTACACATGAACCCCGCAGTGGCATACAAGCAACGCAAAGCCAGCAATACAATCTATGGTCTAACCCCATGACAAGAGAGGACAATAGCGGACTAATGTTGGAGGAGATGTAGTGAGCCACACAGCACCTTAATGCAACCCTGACCCAACAAATATGTCACACACAAACCTACAGCTGTGTGCAGTATAATTAAGGAAGACTGGGACCTCTTGTGGCCCATCACAGAAAGGTATGCTGTGTCCGTGTGCTCTTTACAACCAGCTGCCTTGAGCCCCAGCTACCTAGCATGCCGGCTGAGTGCAGCACATAACAATCATCTCTTCTTTAGGCAAGCCCCTAAAGCTGGCTGTACACTTAATTTTCTTCACTTCGTTTTTTGTTTAGCTGGCAAGTTAGTGCCAAGAGACCTTTGTGTAGTAGTGCTCTTTAGAAGTCCTCAAAAAATCAAATCAAATACATAAATAAATGACTCGCAAAGACAGACTTTTTCTTTGGCAGGTACTTGACTTTTAATTCCGCATTGTGAAGAGTTATGGTAGCCAGAATGTCTGGTAAAGATCATTCGGCAGTGGGGACCTGGAGACCGGACTGGAGAGGTACCTTTGTATCATTATTATTCTGGTGTAGATCTAAAGATTGCCCTTTTTGCATGTGAAACATCTGTTCTGAAGAATCATATAGGAATTTGTGTTACTGCCAAACCCCCCTCTCACCAAAGCTTCTCGAACAGAATTCTTTAAATTGCCTAAATCACACAGAAGGCTGTAGATTGAAAAATATTTACAAGATGTTGTTGTCAATGGTAAGATTAACAAGCAGAGCTTTCACGAGGCACAATTTATGGTTCCACGCTGTTTTTCTAATGTTAGATTGATCTAGCTATAACAGCAAACCAACTCTCCTCTATTAGTACTGCTAGCGCAGGTGTATTAATAAAAATTGTTAATGAGTATTCATGTATTCTGAGTAATGGATTTATGTAGAAAATATAAAAACGTGGAAAATAATGCACGCATTTGAAATGTGATTAGGATGAGTTCACAATGTTCACAAACTGTACTTGTTAATATTCTAATGCTGTGAAATGTTGAATATATGTTTGACTAATGTAGTAATATGCCACATTAAAGGTTATGCATTATGAATCAGCTTTATCAATTGTAGGCCTTAACTTAGCCAAGGTCTTGGCCTAGTTGCCAGGCCTCATGTCAAGCTGTATTTCTTAACGTTTAATAAATGGCTGTCCTAGAGAGTTAAACTGTGATTTTCCATTGTATTGTTTAAATGTGCTCATAGCTGAAAAGTGTTCTCAGGATAACTGCTAGAAGATGCTGTTCTTGCTAAATGTAACATTTTGTGTGTAATGTGTGTAAGACCGACTTTCTCAGGAGAAGAACAATGGAGACACTGACTGGAGTAGAAACTGCAACAATAGTGTTACCTGACGAGCCGGATGATGAGGACATTTCAGGATAACCAATCAAAAACATGTGAACGGAGTAATAGTATAATTCATAGATTTGGAGTTTTAGTTTTATTGGACAGAATGTGAACATGCGATCCCTTGACCAATAGGGAGTTAAGGCATAGTTTTAGTGATTTTGATTTAACGAGACTGCACTGAGAAGAAAGCAGCATTTTTAGCATTTAGCCTTTGGCATGCTGCATTTGCCCATGACCCATTCTTGCCATTTTGCGTCTTGACAAGAGTCGTGCCTAACTTAATTGCTTAAAGACTTTGCATTTTCTGAACTTTGATGCTGAATCCTGATGCCTTGCTGATCGACTGATGTCCTGAGGACGAAGACTGACTCTACTTGCTGATCCAAACTGAGGTTAGGTATTATGAATTAGAATATTGATTATCATGCATATTTGCTTTTTCTTTCTAGGTACCAACCGCACTGTTTTAGATAGAGCCATAGTTAGATGTTTTTCCAAATTCGTTTAACTAAATTGTTCTGCATGAAGCCCAACCATGCTGATCCTAATCTGATGTTAGTTAAGGATCCTCACTAATGAAATTTTTCCAATAGGGAATAATGATTGATGAAAATCACTTTGATGCAGATCTTGGAGATGTTTTCTTCCCCCTAGTGTTGGTACATTGCTGTGTATGTTCTATAGATTCTGTAAAGCTAGAACTTAATTTCGGCCAGTGAGCACCAGCAGTAGTGGAAATGGAAAAATGTACTCAGGAACCCCATAAATTAGGTGTCAAGCTGAAGCAGTGGAAGGGGATGGAGTCAGGAGGGGCAAAGCAAAGCTACGAAAAAACAAAGTATTACAGTCAACCTATATATTTATTTTGTTGGCAACAAGGTCAAACGTGACAGTACTGACCTATTTATTTGTATTTGAAAACATCTGACAGGGTTAAAGCATCAGCTGCAGCTATCTTTGTGTGCCCAACCATTTTTGTGGAATAATAACAAAGGTAAGATAACTCAGCTGGCTTATTCACTTGCTGGAGAGATGTGTGTTTTGTCTAGTCACAGCAGTGGTGCTGGAGCACTTTGTAATGTTGCGGGTGCTGGTGATCGACATCACGTGACTTACGTCCATCTATTGTTCTTTATATGCTACTAATATGCATATATATATTGCAATGTGTCACTTCACTTTGTAAATCAATCATCTGTTTATGTATGTATGTTTTAGAAAACCTCTGGGTTACTGTGGCACTCTCCTGTCACCTGTACCCTAGCATGAGTGCCACTGGTTAAAAAGGAAAAAAAAAAACATGCAGTAAGAGAAAGGAATGGTAAACAGCTCTCCGTTTTGAAAGAATTAGCAACAGTTTGTCAGATAAATGTGCCCATCATGAGTCGTTCATTGATATTTCTATCTCTGTACTCAATGATTTATGGGGACGTGACAGCACAACCCTCACCACTACTTCCAGCCGCACTGAGTCACAGTTTAGACTCATAAAGTAGTTTACAGGTTTAATGTGCCTTCTGCAAAGCACATTGTTTAACATACAGATCACTGATTTGTATTTTATGTAGATAGCTCATTTAGGGCCAGATGTACTCAGCAGTTTGCACATCGCAAACAGCGAATTTCGCTGTTTGCGACGTGCAAAATGCACTTTGCAATGCAGAGACCTCGTTTTGCGATTCGGTAACCAGGTTACTGAATCTCAAAACATGTTTGCGAGTCACAATCCAGGAAGGGGTGTTCCCTTCCTAATTGCGAGTCGCAGTGCAATGCAGGATTGCTTTGTGACCGTGACCACGGTTGCAAACCAATCGCAGTTTGCACCATTTTGTAATGGGTGGTAACCCATTCGCAAAAGGGAAGGGGTCCTATGGAGAATGGCACTGCAAAAATTTTTTTCAGAGCAGGCAATGGTCCTGCCTGCTCTGAATAAAATTCAACGAAAACTTTTCATTTTTCGTTTTTGTAATGCATCTCGTTGTTCTTTAAGGAAAACGGACTGCATTACAAAAAAACCCAAAAAACTGCTTTATTGAAAAGCAGTCACCGACATGGTGGTCTGCTGTCCGCAGCAGGCCACCATCCCTGTGAGGGCCTCCATTCTCAAGGGGGTCGCAAATTGCGACACACCTCATGAGTATTCATGAGGTGGGCATTTGCGACCCCCTTGCGAATCGCTAACAGTGTCATGGACACTGTTGTGCATAAGGTTTTGCGACTCGCAAAGTACGAGTCGCAAAACCAAGCGTACGTACATGTGGCCCTTAGTGACTCCTTTTGTCACTGAGACCATTTTGTTAATTCTAGTTTGTAATTTGTGATACTTTTAATATAGCAGGATGAGCTATGAATGGACAGCAATGAGCTGCATTCAAAAATAAACGGCATGGGCTTAATCTGTTATTGTGTTTCTTTCTCAATCTTTCATTATTTTAAGTTTGGTAAGTTTGATAAAAAGGGTTACTTTGGGTAGCAAACAGCCCCAACCATTGTGCTGTGTTTAAATCAATCCTGAGTTTGTGTTTCTTCAAACCATGCACTCTTAATATATAATGGGTCTATCAGCATGGATAATATGAGACTCCTACACCCTGTATCACTCAGGCCCTGATTTATACTTTTTGACGCAAACCTGCTGATGAGGGGTGATACCCCGAAACCGGTCCCAGGATGCTTGATTCCAATCTAGGGAAGACTTGGTGTGGAAGTTCAGGCTGGGCTGTTCCCATGGGGAACAGAGTCAAGACTGATTTGCATATGGCTGGGTCTAAACTGGAGTGGCATGAGTAGCAAAAAAAAGATGGGTTTAGGCCCAGGTTTCTGTACTGGGGGTGAATGTTTGACATTGTTCAGCATTCCATCTATCACTTGTTCTTTTTTGCAACAGCATCTTTAAAGGCAAGTTGCCCCAGGGCCCAGTAGGCATGTAACACGTCTTACCCACCTCACAGCAAGGTAGTGTTAAGCACCTGAGTGGGTGCTTCCTAACCCTTCACCTAGAGGTCCCCCATCCCATCACCTGGCAGGCCTTGGCCCCCTGTCCTGGTCACAGGCATAATTCTTGCAGAGATTCCCCTCCTCACAAAGCACATGTAGCTGCTTGCCAGCTGACAAATATTTGGGGTCTCAACCTGCCCTTCTTATGGGTCCCTTCCACACTCTAAATAGGATTTAGTGTGCGTTTCCTTGATATTTTATGCTGGAGCTCAGCTTCTTTTGAGTGTACACTTTTCTTCTTCCTCTTCCTCTTGAAAGGCTCAAACATGGATGCTAGCCACAGTAATATGTGCATCAAAAGGTAAATCCTGATTTCCCAACCCTACTAGTTTTGATTCCTTTATAACCCCCATCTCCTTCCTGTGATGTGTCCAGTTCCTTTTCTTGTGATCTCTCACTGAATCAAAGACCACACTTTTAAGTCTATAAGGGGAGTTGCTCTCTCTCCTTCTGTAGTGGGTAACACCCAGCCCACAAGAATGCAGCAATATGCAAATCCGTCTAGGGGGGTTTTCATCTACCATGGAGAAATGGTATGTCACTCCAGCTTGCTACCACTTCTCTCTCATGTATGAAGAGACAACATTGGTTTACCTCATGTCCTCACAATGTAGACATGTGTCTTCCAAAATGGAACCCAGTGCCCTCCGTTATAACAGGTAATACTAATATCCATTATTGTATTATTTATTATAGACACATTCGTACTCACTGTACATACACAGCACACACACTGTCCAGTACTGTGGCCTCCATGTAATGTGCCAATAAGGTGCATATACATTCAGTCCACAGATTCCCTCTGCACCTATGGCTCAGTACTATAGACTTTCTGTATTGTGCCATGGTGTGCAAACACACCTACTGCCAGCACATGCATTTACCATGCACATACAGCACACCACTGCAACCTTCAAGTATTGCACTTGTTGCAAGTAATCATACACACAGACCATGCTTTCACTGTGCAAGCATTGCACAGCACTACATCTGTCATGAAACGTATTCCTCTCTGGTATACATACTCCCAGTACATGCAGTCATCATGTATGCACTGCACAGGGCTGCTTTATACCTGTACTGTACCCTTCCCAGTCATACATACGTCCAGAGTAGAGTCAGCACTTCTGTGCAGCACTTTTAATCTAACGGAGCCTATAGGCCTCACTTTAGTGACAGGGGCTTAAAAGGACCTGTTCACTCCTACTGATCACTACACAGTATACAGCCACCACTGTGCTCGTGCTGCTTAATTCCTTCTCAAGGAAGTAACCTTCCACCACTATGAGGGTAGCGCTTTGGGCATCCTTCTCGGTCAACAAGACTGCGTTCCCTGAGACAGGCCCATGTCCTAGTGCACATGCATGATCTGTGTTTGCATATGACAATAAAAATCAGCATTAGAGATCCAGATGACGGTACAGTTAGGTATTCAGGGCAGTGGTACACATCCATCACCATGGAGAGAATGTTCCATCCTAATAGCAAGCATGTCTTTTACATACAGGGATTGAAAAAGTCAAAACCTTCCAATCATAGTGCTTATTTTTACCTCCATTGCATTGACATCAAGGAGTCAAGCTCCAGAGAGCTCCCAACTAGGATGATAACTGAACAAAAGAAGGGCTGATGGCTCCTTAGGTGAGGCCTTTGTTTTGGGCCCAGCTGGAAATGAAAAAAAGAAATTCCTCTCACTCCCTGCTGTATGCTAGTCCGAACTTAAAGCAGACAACATGTGTTCACTGCTAAATGTGTCTCAGTTTAGAAAAATTATATTGGGACAAATACACCAAATTCCAGTGGACCCAACCCACATCTGTCTCAATAATATCTGCCAAATCCAGGATCTGACTGAATCCCATACATTTTGCAACCTGAGCACTGGTACTAATTTTTCATCATCAGTCATTGAACCAGAAAACGTTGAAAAAAGAGGAATGACAAAGACAAGAAATCAGTAACTGAGTGACAAAGCAGGGATGGAAAAATAACTGGCAAGAGTGAGATAAAGGGGCATGGAGAGTAGGGTGGTGAATGGAAATGGCATAAGATTGAATCCAAACTAAGCAGCCTTAGTATTTGGCTACTCTGACATTCAACAACATCAGTGGGGCACTGATATCATGCACCGCAGAAAGCATTACACACAGAGGATTTAGTGAAGCACCTATTTGCATGATCCAAATCCATCACTCTTCTTTCAGATTAACAATTGAAGTGATAGATATAATCCACTTACATGCTCTTGTACCAGCTGCCTGGCTACTCGGTGGCCCAAACAGGCCATACTAGTGCCATGCAGGAACTTTGCACCTAAACATGTTTTTTGGTTCTGGTGTCATGCCCTGGGGTCATCCAGCATTACCACGACTCCAGGTTCCCTTTGTGGAATATAGCTCTTCAAATACAAGTTACATGCTGCCTCCAACATGCAAGAATAGCTTTGGTGATCACGGTCAGGCAAACTATGAACATAAGAAATACTTTAGAGAAACCTGCAGAGCTGTTCAAAGCTGCCAGCTTACTGAAAATCAAAAACTGAGCGTCTGTCTGTCAAACTTCTTCATCCACCACAATGCCAAGCGTTGTATCCCATAACACAATAACAGCACCTCAGTGGTCATCACACATGACATGGAAACACTTGCCCTCAAGGATCGAAAACAAAGACAACACACTTCCAACCACACACTTCCAACCTCTGGATAAGTGCTTCAGTGCCACACATAGCAGCAGTAAGTGCTAAATAAATGCTGCAATACAATAAATGGAGAGTACCAACATAGTATGTAACTTTAGTATCAGCCATCAGGGTTAGACTGGCCTGTACGGCAATCTGGCAGTGCCAGAGGGGATGGTCTCGTAGGTCACAGTGTGGGCCATTTGTTGGCTGTTTGTGGGCCTGTTTTATGGTCTAGTGACCTGGTTTGTATTGTAGATTTTCCTGTTATTACCACAAACATTACCTGCAACAAGCACAAATACATGCAGTCTCCTATACCTTGCAAAACACCAATCTTGCAATACAAGTTCAAAACAACTCTGATTTGCAAATGTGGCCCACCTTTTTAGCTGTCTTATTTACTAATGGGGCCACTTTTATTTAGGTGCCTGGGCTTATTTTCTGCCCCAGTCCTAGCTAGTCAGCCATAATGCACAGTTTTAAATGTTGCCACGTACATTCAACAATTCAATAGTGTTATAAATGAGAAATACTTAAGCTATTTTTAAATTTACCATAAAAGGTAAAAGACTGATGACAATATAATGTAACTGGTCCTTTTCACACTGAACTACACCAGGGTTGTGTGTGCTAGCCTAAAAAGAACATCAAACATGTTAATCACTTGGTCACAGCACAACAAAGTACCACCACAGCTGCCAATCATCTCAGGTCTATTCATGACTAGGTAGGTCAATTCTGATGTTTCCTAGGACTTGTTGTCTTATTGAAACAATTATTAAACCAGAGCTACAATTCCCAGGATTCAGAGAAAACCAGGACGATCTGACTAGTCACATATGGACCAGAGAATCATTGTAGTTATGGACTACAGCAATGCCTACAGCCTCCCCCGGGAAATAGTGTTGAGCTTCTCAGGCCTGTGCACGTTTCTGTGGTCTTCAGGTTGTGCCACTATGACACACTGTTGTTGCGACATCCACAGTCGCATGGGAAATGCAGTTCCCCAAATTCTTCTTCTGTGAGTACCCACATGGCAATACCTAGGGCCTCCCACATAGTCGCTTTTCCATGTCTTATTTGTAGTAAAACTACTGTGATTCCTCGTACCCTCTCAGGAGTCAGTCAGTCTACTCTTAACATACATACACAGGTTCTCACTTAAGCACTGCAAAGAATGCACGTCTCCATAAGTTCTGTAATGTGAATACTTCAATTTTCACCAGGTTAAATTTGGAAAGTGAGAAAAATCTAAAGATCAGGTCCTCAAATCAATAAATGATATTTTTAAATTACACTATTTTTCACATAATGCTTAATAAAACCACTTTGGCTTTTCTTGACCCAGTACGTTTAAAATTGCTTTTAACATAACATGAATGATATTTCAAATTAAATAATTTGTTTTCTAATGTATTAGATTTATAAGGTGGGCAAAATATGTCATTAAAAGTATTGTATTAATTGTATTAATGTGTATGAGACTTTCTTAAGATTACTTGGCCTGAAAGTTCATTTTGCAAGCATTCATGGAAACATTGTATTTGTTTATTTCATCTCCCCCGGACCTGAATTATTTTTCTAAGCAACAAATGTAATGTTGAATGTTCTGTTATATTCCAGGAGAAGGGCATGTTTCAAGTTTAGTTAATGTAGCAATATTTGTTCTAGCTGTCGAATGGAGCAGGAAACTACTGCACTCATGTGAAAGAATATTAGTTTAGTTTATTGTGCGTCATGGGAAAGGAAGTGTTAGTTTCAATTTATTGGAAAATGTAATATTTTGGCGGAACCCTGTGACGGATGAAGATGACAATGCACATTTGCTGAGAAAATCTCTGAATGTAACTCAGCTTCGTGGTGCCAGCTGCAATGATTGGATGCTGAAACTAATGCCCAGAGTATGCCCACCTGAAGATGCTCAGGGTAATAGAGTGGTTCACAGATTTCAAATCCATTATCAGCAATAAATCCACCATTTGGAACTAATGCAGAAATGGAGAGACTGAGCACTACTGTGCCAGCAATGACCCCTATGATTTTTTTCTTTTTGAACCAGAAACATAATGGAGTTCATCCACTGATTGATGTAACATGTCACCCATGCTCAATGGGATCATCTATGATGGCTCAAGAGCAAGTTATGAGAGCTCCATGCAATGTACCATAGATTATTCTCTGAAACAATGAAAAGAACATTAGTTTACAAGGATTGACAGCCCAATAATTAACTGAATGGTTAGATAATTTGAGCGGAATATCATCATCAGGAAATACACCAGAGGGAGAAAAGACATTGAACATGGCCAGATTGAAATTAAAATTAAATTAAATGATTGAGTGAACCCTTGAATTAGACAGATTAGATTTTCACAATAAGAACAAATTGCGCTTCATGTGCAAAGATGTTACTCTTCAAGCAGGACATGCTTATGAGAAATTAGCTAATTTGGCAGAGAAATATGAAATAGAAATGGATAAATCCAACCAGTTAATGAAGAGTTACAGGTTAGAATTTGACTAGAGAGATATTGCAAACATGAGATCACCTGCAATGAAAGTTCACATTAAGGAGTTGATCCAAAGCATGCAAATATGGGGAGCATTAGATAAATGGGAAGGCAAATGGGCAAAGAAAAGAGATCAGAAGAAAAAGCTGACTTTGAATGATGTGCAGCAGGTTGAAGAAGCTGTAAAAATTATGCCATTGAGAGAAATTCCGGGAGGGAATTTTGCTCATGTCCCCTAGAGTAGAAGTGACCTATTTTCATTTACAAAATTGAGGGAGAAACCAATGGAGTGGTACCTGCCAAGTAAGAGGAATATTAAGCTTGCAAAGTACCTGTAGGAAGATTTAAATACTTTATTTGAGATTGTGGGTCCAGCAGATTTGTGGGTTGAGTGTAAGAGGAGTATTGATTGGCCAAAGCGTGAGCCGCTAAGAGATCCAGTAACAGGTGTGCCATCTGAAGAGGTGACGAAAACCTATTACAAGGTGATTGAGTTTTTGAAAACTAGAGGTTCCCCTAAGGACATTCATTGGTAAAGAATTGACAGGACATCTCAGAAGGCAAAGGAGTCTGTTCATGCATATTATGAGAGGCTACGGAAAGCATTCAGACAATACAGTGGCACAGAAATTATTGGGCCAAGAGACATGATTCATTTAGTGCTTAGATGTGTTCATGGATTGAAGCCTTTAATTTGCTGGCAAGGAAAGCCGATTGATGAGGTGTTGTAATATGCAAAATACTGTAGTGATAAGATTGATATGAACAAGAAAAGGCTGAAGGAAAAGGTAATGGTGAAGCAGATTAAGGGCCACATTCCAACTTTGGCTGGCGGCGGTTGCCGCCAGCCAAACGGGAACCGCCACTGGGCCGCTCCGCGGTCAAAAGACCGTGGAGGCCATTCTGGCTTTCCCGCTGGGCCGGCGGGCGCCCGCCAAAGGAGCCTCCGCCGGCCCAGCGGGAAAGGCCCTGCAACAATGAAGCCGGCTCCGAATGGAGCCGGCGGAGTTGCAGGGGTGCGACGGGTGCAGTTGCACCCGTCGCAATTTTCACTGTCTGCTAAGCAGACAGTGAAAATCATGGTGGGGCCCTGTTAGGGGGCCCCTGCACTGCCCATGCCAGTGGCATGGGCAGTGCAGGGGCCCCCAGGGGCCCCATGACACCCTTTCCCGCCATCCTGTTCCTGGCGGTAAAAACCGCCAGAAACAGGATCGCGGGAAGGGGGTCGGAATCTCCATGGCGGCGCTGCAAGCAGCGCCGCCATGGAGATTCAGCCCAGCCAGGGGTAATCTGGCGGGAAACCGCCGGATCCCCTTTTCTGACCGCGGCTTTACCGCTGCAGTCAGAATGGGCACTGAAGCACCGCCAGCCTGTTGGCGGCGCTTCCTTGGGTTGGAATGAGGCCCTAAATCTGCCCAAGCAGCAGGCATGCAGAGATCGCTGGGAGAGGTCAGAATGTTTTTGGGCATGGTGAGCTATTGCCGACAATGCATCCCTCATTTTTCAGTAATTTCTAAACCGTTGCAGAAGTTGACATATAAAGAAGTCAAAGTTCAATTTCCCTTTGATGAAGAATGCATGAAAGATTTTACTGATTTGAGAGAGAGTTTGTGCAGAGTTCCAGCTCTGGGAAAGCCTGCTTACATGAAAGGTTTTGCACTGTTGTGTCATGAATATGATGGTTGTGCTTTTTCTATTTTGACTCAGTCACATGAAGGAACAGACAGGCCAGTGGCATATTTTTCCACCACATTAGATTCTGTAGCTGCTGCTTTGCCCGACTGCTTGAAAGCCATGGCTTCTGCTGGTGTGAGAATCAGCCAGTGCAAAGGCATTGTGATGGGACATCCTTTAACTGTCTATGTCCCTCACTCAGTCGAGATACTCTTGACCAGATCGAAAACCCAATATTTGACCAGTGCCTGACTTACACGTTGTGAATTGTTGATTCTTGGATCTCCCAACATTGTGATCAAGAGGTGTTTGAGTTTGAACCCTGCCACATTAATGCCTGTAAATGTTGATGATGCAGTTGATGTTAATTAAATGGAACACAACTGCCTCGATTTTACAGAACTGTGCACCAAACTCAGATCTGATATTCAGACTCTCTTCTAGAGAAGAATGACCAAGTTGTCTTTGTTGATTGCTCCTGTTTAAGTGAAGGTACTCTGAGAGCTACTTATGCAGTTTCACACTTTCAGGAGTAGTCAAAGCTTCATGGCTTGAAGAAGCTGTTTCAGCCCAAGTAGCCAAATTGGTTATGGAATGAGCGAGGTTTCATGGCCTTGTATGGATCACCTATTCGGAATGGTGAATGAATTCATAACTTCTTGAAAGCTCTACAGTTACCTGAGAAGATTGCTGTTGACCAGAGGTCAATGACTATGTAATGTTGGGTAATGCTCATGCTGACCAAATTGCCAGATATTGTACCCTCCATTGCGCCACCTTCTATGAAGAGTGGAGTAATGAAAGTGACGCCAGTGAGATAAATCAACATTTCTTGTTGTCAGTGGTTGAGACCTGGGATGAGATTAAGAGGTTGCAGGAAGAAGCAACAGAAGAAGAACACAGGTTAAAAGCTGGTTGTGTGCAAAGAGAGGAAGATGATGTCTGGATTTCAAATTAATGGAAAGCCGTATTGCCAGATTGTTTATTGAGCTTGATGGCTAGATATTACCATGGTCAGATTCATCTCTTCAGAGATGCAATGATTCGCACTTTCAAACAGTCATGGTTTAATCCCAGATTTAGATTGGTTGCAGAAGCGGTTTGTCACAATGTGTTACATGCCAACAAATGAATGTAGGGAAATACACAGTGATTAATTTGAGCCATGGAGGCAGATCAGGAAGTCCATTAAACAAAATGTAACTTGAACTCATTGAGAAGCCTGCCTGCAGTGGATTGAAGTAGGTGTTGGTTATTGTGTGTGTCTTTTCCAAGTTGATCAACGCCTATCAGACACGTAGGAATGATAGCCTTACTGTAGCTAAGATGCTGCTCAGGGAGCTTAACCCGTGCTATGGATTTTCACCTTCTTTGGATTCAGATCGAGGAACTCATTTTAATAACCAGATCATAAGTTGTTGTGTGCAGCATTGAACATTGAACAAAAATTGCACTACAGTTACAGACCAGAGGCATCTTGATTGGTGGAGGAAATGAACGGAGCACTGAAAGATCCATTGGCAAAGGTTTGTGCCTCTACAGCATTGAAATGGCCTGATGCATTGCCACTTGTCCTGATAAGCATGCATAGCACCCCTGACAAGAAGACAGTACTGTCCTCCCATGAAATATTGATGGGTCACACAATGCCTGCAAATGCACTTGTAAACATAACAGATGACTTAGTGCTGGATTATTGCAAAAGTCTAGTTTATTGCAAAGGTGCTTCGCTCTTTGTCTCATCAGGTTGAAGCAGCAGCATTTCAAATGGCCTAGGAACAGTGTCACAGCCTGAAAGCTGGTGACTGGGTTGTATTGAAAAAGCACGTGAGAATGACTTTCCTTGAGCAAAGGCGGAAAGGTCCATATCAAATTATCCTGGTGACAACGACTGCTGTGAAGTGTGCTGGTCTTCTGAACTGTATACACAATAGCCTCTTGTGCAAGGTTCCGTGTCCTTTTGAAAACACAGAGTCCGATACTGCAAGAACGAATGCTCATAAAAAAGGTGTTCCGCGTCACCAAGCTGTGAGGACAGAACCAGTGGCTGAAGCAGAAAACATGCAAAGTGGTGAAGACACAAGCAGTCTCCATACAGACAAAAGCACAAATAAAGGTGCAGAAAAAGGTACAGAAAAAGATGCAAGCAGTCTGCAAACAGACACAAGTGCAGGAGTACAGAGTCAAAGTCTAGGTCAAAGTCAAAATCAACTGATCCCTGCCAATGCAGCAAACATTGTGAAAGCAGTTGCACCCGGAAAAAGAACTGTGAAGGAGACAAATGGCGTGCAGTTGCTCATGAACATGTTGCTAATAAACTCCCATCCATAACAGAAGCAGTCGAAGAGTCACATCAGACTGAAGATGAAGATGATGCTGTAAAGAGAATGAAAAGAGTGCATAGTCCCAGATAATCTTCACCTGAATGGATCTACTTTGTCACAAATGAATGGGAAAACTAGTTTATGGCCTTTTTTTGGACCATGAGAATTGCGCTGAATGTTTTGGAACTTGAAATTGCATTTTTATACTGGTATTTGAAATAACCTTGCCAATTGATCAACAAAGACATTATACTCTGGAAGTATTAATAAGTGATCAACAGACAGTGTTCTGTTGAAAATAGGCATTTGAACTGATTATGACAACTTTTTGCCAAGCTCGTAACGCTTTCTTGATGATCAAGAACTGCTGTAAATGGTACAAGAGACTTCGAAAAGGAATTTTTCTTCGATTTTGCTTGCTTTTTGCCTTTTTCTTTTTCTTTCCTTTTCTGATTCTACAGAAGCCATGAATCCTGGACAGGGCAAAAACAGTAGACGTAAATATGTGTTTACTGGTTTGATAATAGTGTGTATAATAGTGTGCATTTTGTTGATTGCAGGAATGAGGGTTTCAATGAAAGGAGACATGCAAAGCACAGCATCTCCTGTGCTGGGAATGACAATATCCAAGCAGGATAAGTTTTATAAGGATGAGGGATTGCTTCATTTAAATGACACAAAGGGAGATTTATTTTCCAATGTGTATTATAGTTGGTTGTATGAGTATGTGGACATAATGAATGTGCGTGATTGTAATGTGTGTACACAAATTCCTTCATCAGTGCAGGAAAGAATCACTTATCACAGCTTACCACTAATTTATGAGTTTAATTACAGTCTATCATTAACACATTTGTACAATCAGGAATACAAGTAGTATTTTTACTCAAATTTTGATGTAGTTTTCTCTTTTATTCCCATTAACCAGCATTTGAGCAGCATTACAAAGGCTAGAAATATAGACATAGTAGGAGGTAGCTTTGGACCTATTCTGACTTTTGGCACAGCATATGCACACAGGGATAACCTGACATGTATTCTTACACAAGTAGAAAAGGATTTCATTAATCAGATAGATGGCAGATGAAAAGCAATGAAAGAAAGGATAGACAAGGGTATAGTTAGCAAAAAGAAATAAATTCACAACATGCCTGAAACACAAGGACGCTTAGCCTTGGATTGGCAACATGTAGGAAAGCTTTGTATATATAGGCCACAATAAAAATTTGACAAAAAGTTTGTAGGTATAAATGAAGGTAGACGTGTTTTTGTTTAGGAGTTTAGAGATTTTATGCTAAGCAGACAAGACCCCGCTGTACTTGGTGTTTATTACATCTGTGGTAAGAACGCTTGTTACAAACTGCCGAAAGACTGGTATTGTACATGCTATTTAGGAGTGGTTATGTGGTTTTCTCAAAAATTTACCACGTGGACAACATTGACAATCCAGAGACACCTAAAATGAGATTAAAGAGAGGAGCAAGTAGTTCAGAAATTACAGGGGATATTTTTGGAGCTATTATCCCATCAGTGGGGGTGATGTTGAATGACATTAAGATAAGGAAGTTATCAACAATTGTAGATAAAATGTCCACTGATTCTTCAGGTTCAGTGCTCCTAATGGACACAGAAATGGTTGCGGCAAGGTCTATGATGCTTCAGAATCACCTTACGTTAGACATTCTTTTAGCAAAGGAGAGCGGAGTCAGCACAGTTTTGAAATCACAGCACTGTTGCTCTTATATTCCAAATAACAGCAAGGAGATAAGGAGATAGTTATCTAGTCTGAAAAATGACTTAAGTGACCTAAAAGAGACAAATGTTTGAGAATTAGTAGTTGAAGAGTTTTCCAAAGTAGGATCTTGGTTTGGTAACTTGGGAAATGGTTTTGTGAAGATGATCATTAAACCTTTATTGATTGTGACACTGTGCATAATTTGTACACTTGGATTTTGCAAAGCTTACAATATCTGGAAAAGACAAAAGGCAAAGAATAAAAGGAGGAGGGAAGTGGAAATGGAGAATATAAGAAAAAGGTATTATCAGACAATGAAGAGATTTGACAATTATCGCAAACCTAGATCAATGAGCTATCAAACCATGAGGTTTTGACTTCTCCTTGTAAATGAGAACAGGTCTTTTGTGATGGCATAGATTTCCAATAGAAGAGGGACTGAGAGAGAGCAACATTTATTAATAAATTTGTGGCATGGACATAGCATATAGCAACTAATAAATCTGCAGTTTTAGAAGTCTAACAGAGGGGGGTGTGGCCAGCATGTGCGCTGAGTAAGTCATGCAGCAGGGGAGCTCTGGGTCCTGGAGAAAATAAAGTGGTGTCATCTACCGGACTGGACCTGGGAGCTGCATTTGTCCAGTGCAGAGGAGATAGGGAGGACGAGGTGGACCTGCCGCTTGCGGGTTGAGTGCCCATGGGGCTGGCAGAACGAAGAAAGACCACACTGCTTCCTGGCCTAGTCGGAGTCGCTATCTTGATGGGTGGAGTGGCGGGTGCCTGCTGATGGACCACAAGACCTGGACCTGGGAGTGGGAGCCTGCGTACCCTGATTGAGTGAATCTTGGGCTCCAGGATGGGGGGTTTGCTGTGCTGTGGGGGCTCAGCCTCCGTGGGGCCCGGTGTGTCTGCCGCCTCATCATGTGGTGGTCGCCGGCCTGCGGGGCCTGCGGGGCTTGGACCGTCCGGACTGGGACTTGCTGCACACAGCCTGGGCACTGAGGCTGAGAGCCTGAATACCCCAGGGCAGCAGAGACCAACGCTGACTGGTGCTGAAACGCATAAAGGAAGAGGAGCTGGATGGAGATGCTGGCTGAGGGCCCTGAAGTGAGACGAACGTGGGGGTGACACAGAGGGGGCCCCAACGGTGGAGTGTGGGACCATTAAAGCCTGGACTGGTAGATTGAGGGCCCCAATAGCAAGGGAGCGGATTGCCGGGAGCTGGGCGCTGTATCCATATTTGCGGGACCCCTCCCTTCTTCTTTTGGCCTGCCTTTTTGGAACGTGGTCTGCTGTGCTGGGGAGCGCCGTGAGGAAAGTGATAAACGAGCATCAGCTGGGGGCACCTACCCTGGGCACAATCTAGGAGAATTCCTGGAGATCACTTGCAACACACCACGCACTAAGGCCCCTAAGGAGAGCCCGTTACCTCCCTGTGGACCAAGCCACTGGGTGCCACTATGGAATCGAAGACCACGGCCCAACGGGTGCTGGAGATGGCGGGTCCCGTGCCTATAACGCAGAATTATATGAACCACTTCCTCAAAGAAATAGGGTCCGGAATTACATCCCTCAAAGATGACCTCAAATCTTGCATCCGTGACGTCCAGAAAGAGATGCCTGAGGTTGGAGGGAGAGTGGACGACCTTGAGTGTACTGTAGACGCGCAAGCAGAAGATCAAGAAATGCTTTGGAGGTTGATAGTGACATTGGAAGAACAGCAGATTGAGCTCCATCTCAAGCAGGATAATTTAGAGAACGGAAGCCATCAAAATAATGTCAGAATACGAGGGGTGCCCAGGGATGAGGAAGGGGCAGACATTATAGCCTACACTGCAGGTCTCCTGCGTGCAGTTGGGGGGGACCCTTGCGGCCACTGCTGTTACTTGATATGGCCAATCAGGTGGCGATGGCACCAGGGTGCCCCAGTGCCGCACCGGACATCCTGGCCCTAGTACATTATCTCACAGAAAAAGAGGCCATCATCTAGGCAGCGCGGCAGAACTCTGGCCTAGAATACCAGGGTCACAAGATTCAAATATATCAAGACCTTTCCATCACCACTCTAAAGAGACATAAGGACTGACAAGCTATGAACATTGAATGTCAAACATCAATAGGGTCATCCTTTTGACCTAATTTTTAAATGGGAAGGTAAAAGCCATGCACTCCACGCGTTTGTTGAGACGAAACAGCTGCTGGGCCTCCCTACGTTTGAGGAAACCGGGACCTCCTCCTAGTGGGAGGGTTCCTCCTATGATCTTCTGAAACCCACCTGGACCGCAGTGGGGAGGAGTTAACCCGACAGGAGCTGGGTGACATCCTCAAAGGAAATGAAGAGAGACATTATATACCATCGGCGGAATGTGAACAATCTACTTTTGTGGTCTGCTGTGGACTCCCCTGGTGAGGATCGCCACTTTGATGCCTAGTGGTGGGCCATGCCTGGGCCGGAACACTTGATGGTTGGTACCTATCTGCCCGGCGACACGGGCTTCCGGGTGTCCCCGGAGCTTTCTCCGTACTCCTGCATAAATGAGACAACAATTCTGTGTAGTACTGCTGACCTGCCCCAGGTGTCTTGCCCTACTGGGAGGTGACACCTCCATGGAGATGCTTATGGCTGTACACGACTCTCTAACAAGGACGGATACACCAGTTGGGACCCACTGGCCTAGGATTGTTTTTGAATGTTATTTCCATTTGTTACTTTTCAGGTCTGCATTAGGTCTTTGGGATGCGAGGAGAGACACATGGTCTTAACAGACATACTGGGAGGGGGCTGATGAGGGGACATGGGCCCTCAAAAGGATAAACCTGAACCTCCAAAGTAGGCATTGCCAACACCCACCCCCTTCAAGATGAATCATTTGGGGGGCAGGGGGACTATTATCTCTCTCTATATATATAAGGGACTAAACTCTCCAATGAAGCGTAAGCAGCTTTGGCGATATATTCTCCAACATAACCCCAATGTTGTATTCCTCCAAGAGACACATATAAGTGGGATGGACAGGAATAGAAGGGCCTACCCAAAACACCCTGGGCGGCATTGGGCATATACGGATACCAAGACGCTGGGGGTGGCCATATTCTGCAAAGCACACCTTAGCCCACACATCCCAAAAGTTATCAGGGACAGAGAAGAACGGTATCTGACCATACAACTACAGAAAGGTGGAGAACGTCTCACCCCGAGTAGCATATATGCGCCTAAAACAGCTCAGAATATCTATCTACGTCAAATACTAAAGTCCCAACTTGAGGGATGTGGGGGGGGGGCATTATAGTGGTGGGGGACCTGAATATGGTGTGGGACTCTAATACACAACAGGTGACTGAAGCCATGTCAGCGCAGCTCAAATGGGCCATTCTAGATCTAAATCTGTAAGTGTCATGCAGTAAAAGCGGTAGAAAAATTCAAATACCACCAACACAAAAATGTTTTTCTGTCATCTTACCTCTTGATCTGTCTCATAATTTTCCCATTAAGTATTCACCTTTTTTCTGTATATTCTGGTTCCTAGCTTCTGCTCATAGTGTCTCATTCTAATGCTTCTTATCCAAAAACATTTTCTCATCACTGTGTCCCCTTTATTGCAGCCATTGGCTCGCTTTTTAATTGCTGCTTCATATACTCATAATTGTAAATTTGGCAGACATCATAAAATGTGAAATAAATGAAAAAGTGAAATTAAATTTTAATTCAAATGGATGCAAAATTACTATCAATGTGTTATATTGTCACTTTATATGTTGCTATGGTGTAAAGAGAGGTAATGTAAAGAGATTTAACAAAGGGGGGAGTGGCCAAGGTGTAGACCCGACAAGATGTGCCACGCTTGAGCTTCCATGCTGAGCTCCCACTGGCAGTGGTTTGACAGTTCTTTTTCAGAAATGGAGCAGAGATTCTTGCTGGGGGCTTTCCCAGGAGTTGTGGGGAAAGCCCGTGGAGGCAGAAGTGGACCATGTGAACAAGGTCGCCCAGTCGGTCAAAACGTGTAATCCTTGTATTAAATGCTCCACTACCATCCAAGTGAGCTCTTTCATAGTTAGAAATTCAGAAGTTTGGAACATTATTCACTGACTAGCTCTGTCGGTTAGCGCTCCACCCCCTACGGGTACCGGGCCCCGTTACAAGAATTTGGGTTTTGAATATATATATATATATATATATATATATATATATATATATATATATATATATATATTTATATATATATATATATATATATATATATATATATATATATATATATATTTATATATATATATATATATATATATATATATATATATATATATATATATAAATATAAACACATATTTATATAAAATATAAACATATATATGTGAGAGAGAGAGCTTTCGCTCCCTCTATAGAGTCTCTGTCTCTCTCTCGCGCTCTCTCTCTCTCATTAAGGGTCAACACCGTGGGACAGCACCCAAGAACAAGGGATGACATCAGGAAGAGGTGGAATGACCTACGGGGGAAGGTACGTTTCATTGAAGCAAGACACCAGCTCGCCATACAGAGGACTGGCGGTGGACCGCCACCTCCTCCCCCACAGCTCACAGCATGGGAGGAGCAAATACTGTCATTACTGCATCCTGAGGGACTCGCTGGGGAGCCGGAGGACTGGACACTGGTAAGTCAACATTTACTACTTATCACCCCCATACCAGCCTGCCATCTCACACCCTCACCCTTATCCCATCACTCCACTACATCCCACACACTACACCTCACTAATCCCAATGCCAAGCCCTGCATGCCATACCAATGCATGGACACCCCTCCCAGCCCTGCATGGACACCCATCGCTGAAGCATGCACAGCATAGGGAAACTAACATAACCACAATACATCACCAAACACAAGCAAAAGCTAGCAGGGCAACACCAACCATAGAGGGGGCAGCTACGGAAGTACACATGGCATACACTTGAAGCATAATACATCATTTACATCCCCACAGGTACCCCAGCCAATGTCACTGGAGAGGAGGTGCCACCACTATCCAGTCCCCCAACTGGAGGGGCCCCCACTGATGACAGTAACTCTGGACTTCTGGATCTGGAGGACCTACCTGGCCCATCAGGGACCACTGGACAGCCGGTCAGCCAAGCCCAATCACAGACCACCACAGAGCCTCCCCCATCAGGAACCAACACCACAGCACCCACCCAGTATACACACACACCTCTGTCCTCAGGACATGTCAATCAGCAGTATGCCCACCTGAACAGGGACACCAGGCCAAACTTGCCCACAAGACAATCATGGGCCTGGGGTCGGTGGCAGTGGGCACACCGTTCAGGGGACAGAGGCACAGGCCAACATGAACACTGGGAGGACTGCTGTGTGCTAGGGAGAGGACTGGACCAGGGAACCAACTCTCCAGGAAGCACTCTCCGAGATCCTGGGAGCCTACCAACATTCCCAGGACACAATGGGCCAGATCCTGGCCAACGTGCAGGAGAACAGACGGCTGCTAGAGGGTCAGTAACAAGGGGTCAGGGATGACTTGCAGGCCATTAACACCACCCTGGTCTCCATAGCAGGGGTGCTGGCAGACATGGCCAACATTATGAGGGAGGAAGCCTCACAACAGCGGGCCCCTGCCACTAGCCAGACATCTGAACTGCCTTCCACATTCGCTGCCCTGTGAAACAGACAGAAGCCAGAGACACTTGCCAAGACTACCGCTAGGAAATTAGACTCTCCTGATTGTCCCCCTTGTGTCCCACTCAGTCTCCTTGTCCACCTTGAACTGCCATTGCTCCCCTTCCTATGGCCATTTGGACAATACACCTGTGCACCAAATAGACTGGAACAATACCCTGAACTCTCCTCCATCATTACCCCATCACAATGCACTTTCCCCGCTACTTCATAGCACTTAAATAAACACCCTTTGAAAAAATACAAGTATGTCAAACTTATTTAAGTATGTATTCGTTTAACCAGGTTCAAACATTGCACTTCAAATGTACAGTAATGTTCAATTAGGAGAGACCTGTAGTTTGCTGCAGTGATCACACAAGGAGAAATAGTGGGGCACCAACATCTGCAAAATGAGTTGCAAAAGGGTGCAGTAAGGGGGGGCAGAAAACCCTAGACACCAGAGATTTTTTGTTTATTTAATTTTTTTATATGTGGAGAGTGACCCCTTAGGCAAGGGTCGTTCCCTTGGGGGAATTTCTGCCCTCCTTGGGAACTGATCAGCCGTTTTTTATTAGGCCAATCTGCCTCCAAGGGGGGCAGAAACCACTAGGCCCTGAGGATTTTTTTCCCCCCCAATTTCACGCAAGGGGAGTGACCCCTTAGGCAAGGTTCACTCCCCTGGGGAAGGAGGGGATTTATTTTAGCCCATTTCTGCTCCCCTTGGGGGCAGATCAGCCTATTTCTATTAGGCCAATCTAACCCGGGGGGGGCAGAAACCACTTAGGCACCAGGGATTGGTGTGTGTGTATGTGTGTGTTTTGTTTGGGGGGCGGCAGCCCCTTGGGCAAGGGTTGCTCCCCATGGGGGCACATTACTGTTGGCCATATCTGGCCCCCTTGAGGCAGATCAGCCTATTTTTGGAAGGACCATTTGCCCCCAAGGAGGGCAGAAAGCCCACCAGAGACCAGGGAAGATTTTTTTTTTCAAAATAAGAGGGTGGGGGTATGGCCATACCCCCAACCCAAATAAATGGGGCCACAGTTGTTCTGCACACTAGTGGGCAGATGGGGCAGTTACCCCCGATCCACACCACGGGGGGGCAGAAAGTCTACTAGATGCCAGGGAATAAAAAAAAAAACTAAAAATAGTGGGGTAGTGGCTAACAACCAGTATGGTCCTGGTTATTCCCCCAGCCCTACTGAAGGGGGTAACAGTCTTTCAGCTCTCCCCCGCACACTAAAACATCTTATCCCACAGCAAGCAAAAGGGCATTTGATTATTTTGGGATTTGGTTTTACATTTGGGCCATGAGAGCATGGCTAACCCTCAAAATTGTCGCACTTGGAATGGTGAGGGCTGCACTTTTTGGACTTTGGGACGCTGCCATGTATAAAAATCCACAGGACCTAGACACATCTGAAAACTAAACATCTGGGTGATTCCAGGGTGGTGTGCTTCACATGCACTCTGCACCATTTTCTTACCCACAATGCCCTTCAAACCACCAACTTTGCTTCAAATCACACATTACCCCACATTTTTGCAATGGAACCTTCCAGAATCTGCAGGAATCCACAAATTCCTACCACCGAGCATTGTTGCATCCATACCGATAAAAATTCTGCCGCACTTTTCAGCCTAAATTTTTTTTTTACAAACTGCCCTTTTGGACCCGCTTTGGTTCCTCCTCAATTTCGACATGTTTTTGGCTCTTCCCTGTCACAGGCACTTGGCACACCTACACAAGTGAGGTATCATGTTTACCGGGAGTCTGAGGGGAACATTGAGTGGTATTTGTCCAGGTGCGGTGATCCCACACAGAAATGTGGGAAAAATGTGAATTTTTTAGCTAAATTTGAGGTTTGCTGAAGGATTCTGGGTAAAAACACTTGGGGGATCCACGCACGTCACACCTCCCTGGATCCCCTCGGGTGACTAGTTTTCAGAAATGTTTGGGTTTGGTAGGTTTCCCTATAAGGCTGCTGAGCCAAGGACCAAAAAGGCAGATCACCCCTGCAAAAACACGTAGTTTAATATTTGATAATTTTGATGTGTCCACATAGTATTTTTGGGCATTTCCTTTCGCGGACACTAGCCCTACCCACACAAGTGAGGTACCATTTTTATTGGGAGACTTGGGGGAACGCTGGGTGGAAATTTGTGGCTCCTCTCAGATTCCAGAACTTTCTGTCACCGAAATGTGAGGGAAAAGTGTTTTACTTGGAGGAAGGCTGGGTGGTAGGAAATTTGGGGCTCCTCTCAGATTACAGAACTTTCTGTCACCAAAATATGGGGGCAAAGTGTTTTTAGGCAGCTTTGAGGTTTGCAAAGGATTCTGGGTAACAGAACCTGGTGAGAGCCCCACAAGTCACCCCAACCTGGATTCCTATAGGTGTCTAGTTCTTAAACATGCACAGGTTTGGTAGTTTTCCCTCTGTGCCGGCTGAGCTAGAGGCCAAAATCTACAGCTAGGCACTTAGCAAAAAACACGTCACATTTCAATGTAAAAATGTGATATGTCCATGTTGCATTTCCTGTCGCGAGCATTAGGCCTACCCACGCAAGTGAGGTACCCTTTCTATTGGGAGACTTGGGGGAACACAGAATAGCAAAACAAGTGGTATTGTCCCTTGTCTTTCTCTACATTTTTTCCATATTGGCTCTGGGTCCCTAGGGTTCTTGATGAACGTACAAGCCCTATATATCCCCGCAACCAGAAGAGTCCAGCAGATGTAACGTTATATTGCTTTAAAAAATCTGACATCTCAGGAAGAAGTTACAGAGTAAAATGTTGAGAAAAATGGCTGAACTTTGTCTACTTTTCAGAAATGTTTAGCTTTCTGGGATCCAACATTTGTTTCACACCCATTTCTGTCACTAACTGGAAGGAGGCTGAAAGCACAAAAAATAGTAAAAATGGGGTATATCCCAGTAAAATGCCAAAATTGTGTTGTAAAATTGGGTATTCTGATTCAAGTCTGCCTGTTCCTGAGAGCTGGTGATTTTAGCACCACAGACCCTTTGTTGATGCCATTTTCAGGGAAAAAAACACAAGTCTTCTTCTGCAGCCCTTTTTTCCCATTTTAGTTTTAAAAAACGAAATGTTTGCTGCATTGGCTAATCTCTTGGTCTACCACAGGGGAACCCACAAACTTTGGGTACCTCTAGAACCCCTTCCCAGGTGAGGGGGTGGGACACCCACAGGGGGAGCGCTAGTGCTCCGCCCTTGGGCCGGGTTCAGGACGTAACAGTTACGTCTTCAACACCTGCGCGGTGCAGGTGAAGATGTAACCGTTACGTCCTCGGCTCCCAAGGGATTAAAGAAGTTTGTTGTGTGCTCTGCATCGATGGTCCTACTGCGTGGGAACTCTCCCATGGCCACCAAAATCAAGCCTATCACAGGTGACAGCGCGGTAAGCGACTGCGCTGAGACTCAGGATCTCTGCAGAAGGATCCTTGATGGTTCTCTTTGCCACAAGCGCAAGTGGAGTGGATCGTGGTGGGAGTGGGGAGGAGGACCCTCTTGTTTGATTTGCCTTTCTGCCTTTTCCTGGGTGATCAATCTCCTGCCTGTGACTGGCAATACTAACTCAACCACCCATTTGGGTCACAACTTACACACATTTCTATGATGCATGGACTATTGTATTTTCATAATGTTATTCTGTTTGGCTTATCAGTTTGTAGAGTTTTTGGGGTTGTTTGTATCCAACAGGTTCCTTGGTCACTCCTTGGCTGCCTGTGCAGTACTGAGCCATACTGGTTAGCTGCCTCCTGGCTATGCACTGACATTACTCCCATTCACCCCCGTCTGAACCCATACTCTTCATCTGAACTGCATGGATCTCAAAGTCATTAGTCTTAACGTAAGGGGTCTTAACAATCCTACTTAAATGTTAGCTGTCCTTTGTAGGAGACTTGCTCTCTATATAATGTATGAAAAAGATGTGCACTGTGCAGAGAGTCCAAGCAACCTCACCTTGGTATCCAAAGGTAAAAAACAGAACAACTAATGCCTTATTTTTGTATTTTTGTGAAGTGAGCAGTTAAGCTTATCTTAGAGATGTGCTAAGCATTTCTTGTACTCACAGTATCAATAAATGTCAACACCCACTCAGAAGAATAACTGCCGACCAATTTACAAAAAATACTTCAGAACATTTTATAAAATTTTTAAGAACAAGATCATCAGTATACTAGTATTTCTTTTGTTATGATTTTTTCAAAGTTTGGAAAATGCTTTTTGCACATAATTAAGCACTATGGGGATGAATGGGAACAACTCTAAGATGTTATATAAAATCAGGCAATTCTCTCATAAGTGTCAACTTCTATATTTAGGTCGAGGTCATCAAGATGTCCTGTGGGCCAGCTGGAGAAGTTTGGGTGGTTCCCGGCTGAAACAGGAGCAGCGGCTGAAGGTCTTGGAGCTGGTGCAAAACGGAGAAGGAGACCACTTGGAAACACACTGCACAGGTAGACTTAAAGGTAAGTCTGGTGGGTTCACTTTGAGTATAGAGGTTGTAAGGGGTTAGGGACCTCTAAAGTTCAGCTGGTTGCCCAATACAGGGGCCAGGGAGGCCGGGTGCAATGCAGATAGGTCAGCCAAGAGTCGTATGTCAGGGAGTCATTAGAGCCAGATGCAGGTCACTTGGAGGTCAGCGGGGCCTCTCTGGGTGTTGGTTCTAGGGTGTTCTGGAGTCCCATGACTGGTGCTTGCTTCTGGGCTTTTGGGCGTTCTGAGTGGACTTTGCTTCTGGGTGTCCGACACTGGGAGTCCAGTACCCAGGGCAATGGTACTTCTCAGGCCCTAGAAGTCGCAGTGCCACCGAACTTGGCACACTGGTAGGTTTTGCCCTTCAGGTTTGTTGTGTGGATTTTGGTCAGGCTGCTGGGTCCGGTTTGTTGGTCAGCAGCCAGTCAGTAAACTGTACTTCACTGTTTTTTTGCTTGTAGGTTGCTGGAGAGTGATACGTTCACTCTGAGGGAGATTCTTGGCAATTTACAGAAGGCTGAAGGTGCTCTGGGGGGTTATAGAGTCCTTCTTGTTTCCAGGTGACACCTTTGCTGCGATTGTTGAGTCCCAGGAGCAGCAGGTAAGGTTTGGCACCTTTGGCTTCTTGCAGCAGAACTTCTGTTCGCATGCCCCAGGTCTTCTTTGTTCCTTATCTTCTTGTGTCCATTAAGTCTGATCTGCAGGTCTAGGGATGCCCACTAAATACTGCATTTAGTGGGCGTTAGGGGGAGTACCTGATAGTAGCCAATGGGACACCTACCATAGGGTGGCTTCACCCACTAAGTGACCACTTCCTATAGGAAGGGGTCACCTCCCTTACCTTGATTGGCCATTGGCCATCCAAGTTTGAGGAAAATGAAATGGAGTGGTCACCTCACCAGCCACGCCTGCGGGGTGGTGCAGGCTGCGGTTGGTCACTCCTCCCACTCTGGCTAAGTTTTCCTACCGGCTTTCCCACTCAAAGTGAGGGAAAAACCACTGGACAGCCATATGCTGCTAGCAGCAGAGGCAAAGGTCAGATTTCAAAAGTGGTAAAGCCTTTGAAGCACACTGCTGGTGCGGGATGCCTGACTCAGGAAAGGCTTTGTGTTCTGGCTCCTAAGAGCAGAGGCTCTCACCCCAGGAGTCTAGACTTTTGTCTGGTGGTGGCACTCTAACTAAGACCAGTCAGCAGCCATGCCATGGCTGTTTTGCAGGGGGCACCTCTATGGTACCCTCTGGGTATGTTATAATAATCCCAACACTGGCATCAGTGTGAGTTTATTATTCTGATTTGTCTGACATCAAACAACCCAGTATTCAGAGAGGCCATCATGTGGCTGGGGATCTCATAATGACTAGTGTCCAACATATGTATTTGATGTGGCGTCCCTGTACACTTACTAAAACTTAAGGTTTTGCAAAGACACAGTAGGGGCATATTTGCTTATGCACATGTATGCTCTCACATGCATTATAGTGCATCCTGCCTTAGGGCTGTAAGGACAGGCCTGACAGAGGGGTGACTTACCTAGAGTGCATGCAGTGTTAGTGAGCATGGCACTCTTGGTGAGTGCATGTCCAGTTTGCGACCTTGTCATGCACTTGCAATGCAGTCTGCATTCAGCTGGTGTGGGGCTTCTCACAGTGGCACAATTGGTGCTGCAGCCCTAGGGGGCCCTCTTCAGTACCAATGCCCTAGGTACCAGAGTTACCATTTACTAGGGACTTACAAGGATGGCTGACATGCCAAACATTGTATAGCTTTGAGGAAAGAGATGCTAGCCATGGTAAACTATTTGTCAGGAGCCTATGGCACAGTTTAAAACTACATCATTTTCCAGGCAAAACGTGAGGGGTTACCTCGCCAAAAGTGACCCTTTCTCACATCCTTTCCCTCCTTGAGCATTCTGGAAGCGATATCTGTCTCCTACAAAGGACTCATTTAGGCGGTCATTCTGACCCTGGCGGTCTTTGACCGCCAGGGCGGAGGACCGTGGGAGCACCGCCGACAGGCCGGCGGTGCTCCAATGGGGATTCCGACCGCGGCGGTAAAGCCGCGGTCGGACCGGCACCACTGGCGGGCTCCCGCCAGTGTACCGCCGCCCCATTGAATCCTCCACGGCGGCACAGCTTGCTGCACCGCCGCGGGGATTCCGACCCCCCCTACCGCCATCCAGATCCCGGCGGTCCGACCGCCGGGATCAGGATGGCGGTAGGGGGGGTCGCGGGGCCCCTGGGGGCCCCTGCAGTGCCCATGCCACTGGCATGGGCATTGCAGGGGCCCCCGTAAGAGGGCCCCTACATGTATTTCACTGTCTGCTGTGCAGACAGTGAAATACGCGACGGGTGCAACTGCACCCGTCGCACAGCTTCCACTCCGCCGGCTCGATTCCGAGCCGGCTTCATCGTGGAAGCCTCTTTCCCGCTGGGCTGGCGGGCGGTCTGAAGGCGACCGCCCGCCAGCCCAGCGGGAAAGTCAGAATTACCGCCGCGGTCTTTCGACCGCGGAACGGTAACCTGACGGCGGGACTTTGGCGGGCGGCCTCCGCCGCCCGCCAAGGTCAGAATGAGGGCCTTAGTGTCTGATTAGGAGTTTGGCAGATAGGTTGACCTGTCCGCCAAACTTCAGATCTGGAGGTTTCTGCCATACTGGCTAACTCCTGGCTGGACCCATTATGACTTTCCCGCTGGGCTGACAGGTGAGTCCAGTGGGAAAGTGGTGACAGCATTGTCTCCAGCTTGTAAGCAACTTGGCACCAGCACCCTCGCAATGCTCACTGTCTGCACAGCAGAACTAAACATGAGTGCCTAAAGAAATCCGTTGCCGAGTTCGAAGTCATTCAAAAATGCACCGGAGACCATAGAGTCTGGAGAGAGATGGAGTGGACCCAGCTCGTCTTAAAATGCCTTAACCTGGACGGAGCTGAATATACAATCATGTGTCTCAAACACAAATTTTATCTGAGCAGCAACTACTGTGGGCGTATGCTAGCACACCACTTGCACAGCAAAATCCATTCAGGCTGTGTCAAGGCGATCCATACTGGCCCCTCCAACGAGACATGCTCCGATGTGAGGACAGCAATGGCCCTTCAGGCCTTTTATGGTGCCCTCTACACCTCAGTGGAAGTCCCAAATGGCGGCCCTCTGTAATACCTCAGGGATGTCACCCTAACCCCTATGCTAGAAGCTGACACTTCATCCCTTGAACACCTTATCCATATAGAGAAAGTTATCTTGGATATAGATCGCTTACAACCTATGAAAACTCCAATACTCGATGGCTTCACCTTTTACAGGACCTTTTCCCACAACATGGCTCCTCTGCTTAACCGGTTATACAACTCTTTCGGTGACTCAGGCTTCATCACAGACTTCATGCTAGAGACTACTATCGCTGTACTTCCTAAACCGGGCAAGGCCTCTCCCATTGTGGGTCATAAAGACCCATCTCTCTCTTAAATATAGAAGTAAAACATTTCACCAGTATCCTGGTGAATCGCCTTAATCCTCTAATGCCTGAGCTGATAGACCCTGGCCAGGCAGGATTCATACCCACTCGCCAATGCAGCGACAACACCATGGGCCTTATCACAACTTTGGAGGACGGTGTTAATCTGTCCCAAATGTGACGGATATACCACCTACCGTATTACGAGTCCATTATATCCTATGGAACTCGTAATACGGTAGGTGGTATATCCGTCACATTTGGGACGAATTAACACCGTCCTCCAAAGTTGTAATAAGGCCCCATGTGCATTCTACACCTGATAGATAAGGCACAGAGATCACGAAAAGAGGTACTACTCTTGTCCATAGACACAGAGAAAGAGTTCGATCATGGACACAGACCTTAACTTTTTGACATCCTCTGAAAGCTTGGTCTCGAAGCCCACTTTACAGATGAGTGGGTATTATTTGTAGCGCCCCTCGAGCGTCTGTTAAAATTAATGACACATTATCACCGCCATTCCTGATTGGTAAAGGCCCTCGTCAGGATAGCCCCGTCCCCTCTCATTTTGGTGCTCCTCATGGAGCCCCAGGACAAAGGTTAAGAGACAACCCCACCATTCGAGGCATACCATTTGGTGGGCCCCAACATTTAATGAGCCTCAATTCTGACGATGTTATTCCTTCCAGATCCCTTGCGCTCTCTCCCAGCGCTAATTGAGTAGCTTCACACCTTCAATTCGGTAGCAGGCTTTAAGGTCAATATGCAAAAATCCCGGATCCTAAATCTTACGTTCAGTCCTGCTCAAGAATCAGTCCTATGATCCCTATTCCCTTCTGGATGGGCTGCAGAAACTATCCCATATCAGGGCATTGCTCTGGCATGGACAGCCCATAAAACTTTGATTATCAATTGCTCCACTCTGGTCTACCTGACACGCAAAGACTTGTTCTCCTGGAGCCGCCTCTGTCTAACTTGGATGGGCATGATGGCAATGGTCAAGATGATCATCCTTCCACGCACACTGTATATCTTTCAGATCCTACCCTTGATCCCACCGCCACTTGCGATAAAAACCTTTTAGTTGGCCGTTAACAAATTGTTTTGGGACGGGAAGGCTTCCTTTGAGCGTAGTTATTTCTCAACTCTGATGATGACAAACGACTTATCTCTGAACTCTATTCCTTGTTGCGGAGGGAACTGACTCTTACCAAATCTAAAGGACAATTGAGGTGAGAGGCAGAGCTTTGCAGAACCTAATCTACTAAAGAGTACTCAGATATCTTTTACAGAGTACACCATATGGCACATAACATTGCTAGTACTGAAGCTGCATATTATGTTGCCTCCTATTAAATTAATACTTAACCCCTCGAGACTGTTGAAATAGGAACTCCCGAATATCGCAGGAGTGCTGGCTTGACTGTGGTAGTACTGGGACTCTTCTACACTTCCTATGGAATTGTCCAAAGCTCCTTCGATATTGGGAACAAGTGTTAAACAACATTGATTTAGCCTTTGACACAACTATCCAGCGGTTCCCGGCCTACACCATCCTGGGACAGCTAAATCCTCTAACCTACCCCCTGCACTCTCCCAGAGGGAGGCAAATGGCCAACCACTGGGAACGGCCCAGTAGCTTATACTCTCAAATTGGGGTTCCAACAAAACTCTGGGTCATACCTCCTGGTTGCATAGGCTATGGTTTATCTTAGGCATGGAGAAATTGTCCCTGGCCACAGAATCAGACCACTCATGATATGCAGACTTATGGGCTACCTTCATACTCCTCCTCTCGACAGAGTCTTGGGAGTTGACCTGTCCCAACTACCTGCGACTACTCCGCTTCATTACTGGTTCATCAACTAGTACATCTGCTAATAGAGCCGGGGCAAACTCCACACCTTGATTCAACCCATCACTGTGGCTATGGCCCATAAGGCAACACATAACAGGACTTTGGGGGAGGGAATGGAGTTTATTAGATTTACTTGCTGTTTCTGAACTTTTGATCAATACTCCTGCAGTATGCTGCCAGCCCCAGGGTTGTAGGCAAAAAGCTGTGTAAATCACTGTAACTGCCTTTGTATTTAAAGGCAGCCAGCCCATTAGGTTGTAGGCAATATGCTGTGTCTTACTGACAATGACAATCATATTAATAAATGGAATTGTTCCATAAACTTTAGGAACTGTAGTAAATTTTTTAACATATATTCATTCTTAATAGTGACAAAATATTACTTTATATGATGTTTAAATATGAATATATAGGTTTGTAGTTTGGTTAGGGTGTTTTTAAATTACATTTTAGCCTGTTTTATAGATACAAAGTTTTGAGTAAGTTTGGAGTATCGATTGTGTACATAAAGTGTTTAGTCTGCATTACCTTGTATAAGATGTTTTAGACTGCAGTAGAAATAGTAAATATCACCCCTTTAGAGTCCAACACATTCTTCAAAGTAGTTTATATTTGAGCAGAAATAGTAATTGACACTCCTTTCAGGTCCAACACCTTCCCCCAATCGAGTTAGATTGGAGTGAGAATAGTAAATATCACCCTTTTAGTGTTCAACACCTTCTTCAAATGAGCTTATATTAGAGTGGGAATAGTAAATGTAACCCTTTGGTGTCCAACATCTTCCCCCAATAGGGTTAGACTGGAGTGAGAATTGTAAATGTCGCCCCTTTAGTGTCCAACACCTTCTCCAAATAGATATAGATTGGAGTTTGGATAGAACATGTCACTCCTTTACTATCCAATACTTTCACAAATTGATTTAAATTGGATTGCGAATAATAAATGTCACCCTTTTAGTGTCAATCACCTTCCCCAAATTGATTTAGATTGAAGTGAGAATAATAAATGTCACCCTTTCAGTGCCCATTACTTTCCTCAAATTGGTTTAGACTGGAGTGAGAATAGCAGATGTCAGCCTCTTAGTGCCCAACACCTTCTCCAAATTTGTACAGATTGGAATGGAAATAGTAGATGTTATCATTTTAGTGTCCAACACCTTCTCCAAATTGGTGTAGGTTGGCGTGGGAATAGTAAATGCCATCCGTTTAGCATCCAGCACCTGCCTCGAATTGGTTTATATTGGGGTTAGAATAGTATGTGTTACCCTTTTAGTGTCTAATACCTTCACTAGAGTGGCTTAGATTAGAGTGAGATTAGTAAATGTCACCTCTTTAGTGTCCAACATATTTGTGAAAATGGTATACATTTGAGTGGGAATAGTAAATGTCACCTCTTCACTGTCCAACACCTTCCATCAATTGGTTTGGATTGAAGTGAGAAGGTAAATGTTTAATATCCAACAGCGTTCCCAAGTGTATTAGATTGGAGATGGAATAGTAAATATCACCCCTTTAGTGCTCCACACTTTCCACTAATTGATTTGTATAAGACTGGGGATAGTAAATATCAACCCTTTAGTGTCAAACACTTTTTCAGAAATGGTTTAGGTTGGAGTGTGATTATTAAATTTTATCATTGTAGTCTGAAATCATTTGTTTAAATTGTATTTGTATGTAGTAGAAATACTTTGTGTTATTTAATTTATAATGTTGGCGGTTAGAAATATATTAAGAAATAGCTGAGTGTTTGTAATAATATAATTAATAATTACATATTTATTTAGAATAAAATACTTTTCTCATTTTATTTATGTTTTCAAAGTTTATTCACTGTATAGTTGTACATGTCAAGCATATATATTTCAACGTAAAAATGAACACATATATATAGAGAAATAAGTAAAAAATTAAATAATTTTTACTACTACATAAAAAAGTAAATTATATTTGAATAGTATTGTATGTTTTACATGTTCTACTTTTTCCCATTTTTTTACATTTCCTAAATTGTTTTACATACACATTTTCAACATCATTTTAACACAATTATTTTAGTTTATATTAAATACTTGCTTATATTTTTTACCATTATTTAATTTATACTTTACAATTTTTAAACATTCTGACAACATTTTGGCATCTTTTGCTTTTAATAGTTTTTCTTACATCCTAATATACATTTATTCAACATCTATAAATAATTTCCTATTAATTTCTATGGCGAGGTAGTCTTTTTCTAGTTTCATTTAGTGGCCATTTTTTTTACTTTTACCTTCTATTTTGTAATATACTTCTGTCATTTGTAGTCTATTTTCACAGACCCAGGCTGTGGTAAGGTACTGCTGGTAGTTGGAACAGAAATGTTGTTTTTTGAAGATTTGTTGAGGTTTGGAGGGTAGGGGGTAGTCTTGTGGGAGGTCTAGAGTTTGGTTGTAGTGTTGTTCATGGGATGTTTGTAGATTTAGTTGTATTAATAGTAGTGCTTTTCCCTAGTTTGTAGTTTTGGGTTCTCATACACTAGTGATGTATTGTTATGTTATGTTAAATTGCAATATGTTACTCATATTTTCATGATTAAATGTGATGTACATTTATTTTCAGGAACGTAATGTGATTTGCAGGTGGGTCTATTTGTTTATGATACATGTTTTTGTCTACGAACATGTCCTACGGTCATTAGGAGTTATTTTTATTTAAAGGAAACCAGTTTTGGCTTAAAACCAACCAATGCTTTTTACTTTTTCTCCTGTTTTGAGGGTTCCTGGAAAATTTCTTTAAAAAAAAAAAAATTCTTCTTTTATGATTCCTAGATAATTTGGATTGCTTTGAGGGATCTGATGTGTGTAGACCCTTGTGACATAGTAACTGCTTCCCTTTCTGTGATGTTATATAGCTGTCTCTGTCTCTGTCTCTGATCTGTTGTATCTGAAAGTAGTTTTATAGTACAAATATATACAATATTTTAACACTGTTTTATAGCTTTTCCGTTGGTGGTGTTTTAGAGTGGAACTGGTGCTTTCTTTTCTGTTGGATAAAAGAAAGTGTCAGCTTAATTTTAAATTTTAATTTGTGGGTCATTGTAGAGGATGAGGCTGTTTATTTTTACTCGCTATTCGGGAGAGTTTACATTGTTCAATAATTTATGTACATTCTTTGTTATATCATTTTGTTGGTTTGTGAGAGCTGTTTTTGTCCTGGCAGCTATCACTTTTCCAAGTCCTAGTTCTTCTTTTAGGAAGTACATGTAAAGAGGCAGAAGTTGGAGAGCGTTTTATTAATTAATTGCTATTTTACATTTTTAAGTTTATTTCCAAGTCAGTTTTTGTTTAAATATACGCTTTACTTATTTGGCTAGGTAGTTGTCAGGATGTATATATCCTTTCTTCAAGGGTCTGGCCAGAGTGTCCAGCAGAGTTTCTTCATCTTTCAACATTGTGAGTTTTTGAAGCACTTAGTTGATTAAATCAGTGTGCCTTTTTTATTGTTGGTTTAAGAATTTGTTTGGTTTTATCAGTTAAAGTTGTTTATAGTTTGATTTTATCGGTTAGTTTAGTCTTAGTTTGAATTCTTTTAATCAGTTATGTCTAATTTAGGTTGTATTCCTAATGTATGAAACATATAGTTTAATAGTTCTGATTATAATTATATATGTGTATGTTACCTACTGGCAGTCACCAGCAGGTAGTTATAGTTAGGACCTAGTTTCCATAGGAATTTTTTTTTTTGTTTTATTAACCCCTTCTGTGCCTTGGACGAGATGATCTCGTCCAAGGCTACAGTTCCCCTGTGCCTTGGACGAGATCATCTCGTCCTAGGCACAGGGGAACTTGGGGGCGCGCTAGCGCACCCCCTGTGCACCCCCCTCCCCCCCCCCCAAGTCGGGGATGGAAGGGGAAGACCTTCCCCTTACACCCCGACCCCCCCTCTGTGACGTCAGCGCGCGCGCGCGCGCTGATGTGTCACAGGGGCCTCCCTAGTCGCGCTGGAAGCTCTGCTTCCAGCGCGATTGAAAAAGAAATGCAAAAGCATTTCTTTTTCAATCACTGGGAGGCCCGGAGGGGCTTCAAAGGGAAGGAAAAGTATTTCCTTCCCTTTGAAGTCCCTCCGAGGGTTTCAAAAGCCGGATTGCTTGCAATCCGGCTTTTGAAACCCCACTAGACACCAGGGATTTTTTTTTTTTTTATTGAAAGTGACAAAAGGGAGCGACCCCTTGGGCAAGGGTCGCTCCCAGGGGGGGCATTTTTTTGAGAAGGCCTTTTCTGCCCCCCCTGGGGGCAGAAACCTCTAGGCACCAGGGACCATTTTTTTTTTTTTTTTTTTGGTGGGGAGCGACCCCTTAGGCAAGGGTCGCTCCCCTTGGGGGAAAATTATATTTTGGCCATTTCTGCCCCCCTTGGGGCAGATTGGCCTATTTTGATGAGGCCAATCTGCCCCCAAGGGGGGTAGAAACCACTAGACACCAGGGATTTTTATTTTTTTTATTGTTATTGACAAAAGGGAGCGACCCCTTGGGCAAGGGTCGCTCCCAGGGGGGGCATATTTTCGGGAAGGCCTTTTCTGCCCCCCCGGGGGCAGATCGGCCTACTATTAGGCCGATCTGCCCTCGGGGGGGGCAGAAACCTCTAGGCACCAGGGACCTTTTTTTTTGTTTTTTGTTTTTTGTGTTATATATTTTTTTTTTTTGGTGGGGAGCGACCCCTTAGGCAAGGGTCGCTCCCCTTGGGGGGAAATTATATTTTGGCCATTTCTGCCCCCCTTGGGGGCAGATTGGCCTATTTTGATGAGGCCAATCTGCCCCCAAGGGGGGTAGAAACCACTAGACACCAGGGATTTTTATTTTTTTTATTGTTATTGACAAAAGGGAGCGACCCCTTGGGCAAGGGTCGCTCCCAGGGGGGGCATATTTTCGGGAAGGCCTTTTCTGCCCCCCCGGGGGCAGATCGGCCTACTATTAGGCCGATCTGCCCCCAGGGGGGGCAGAAACCTCTAGGCACCAGGGACCTTTTTTTTTGTTTTTTGTTTTTTGTGTTATATATATTTTTTTTTGGTGGGGAGCGACCCCTTAGGCAAGGGTCGCTCCCCTTGGGGGAAAATTATATTTTGGCCATTTCTGCCCCCCCTTGGGGGCAGATTGGCCTATTTTGATGAGGCCAATCTGCCCCCAAGGGGGGTAGAAACCACTAGACACCAGGGAGTTTTTTCTTTGCGTGAATTTCACGCACAGGGAGCGACCCCTTAGGCAAGGGTCGCTCCCTGGGGGGGAGGGCAATTTATTTAAGGCCATTTCTGCCCCCCCATTTCTGCCCCCCCTTATTAGGCCGATCTGGCCCCAGGGGGGGAAGAAACCTCTAGGCGCCAGGGCAATTTTTTTTTTGTGGTTTTTTTTTTTTGTTGTTTCTTTTTTTAGAGATGGGGAGCGACCCATCAGGCAAGGGTCGCTCCCCTGGGGGGCAAATTGTATTTAGACCATTTCTGCCCCCCTGGGGGCAGATTGGCCAATTTTAGGTCAATCTGCCCCCAAGGGGGAAGAAACCACTAGGCACCGGGGATTTGTTTTTTGGCGCCAATGTCACGCAGGGGGAGCGACCCCGTAGGCAAGGGTCGCTCCCGTGGGGGGTGGAGGTTGGAGGGAGAGAAATTTATTTTAGGCCATTTCTGCCCCCCCTGGGGGCAGATCGGCCTATTATTAGGGCGATCTGCCCCCGGGGGGGGGGGCAGAAACCTCTAGGTGCCAGGGCAAATTTTGTTTTGTGTTTTTTTTTTTTTTTTTTTTTTTTTTTAGAGATGGGGAGTGACCCATCAGGCAAGGGTCGCTCCCCAGGAGGGCAAATTGTATTTAGACCATTTCTGCCCCCCTGGGGACAGATTGGCAGAGTTTAGGTCAATCTGCCCCCAAGGGGGCAGAAACCACTAGGCACCAGGGATTTGTTTTTTGGTGCCAATGTCACGCAGGGGGAGCGACCCCGTAGGCAAGGGTCGCTCCCGGGGAGGGTGGGGGTTGGGGGGGCAAATTTATTTTAGGGCATTTCTGCCCCCCCCCCCCCGGGGCCGGCTGAGCTACAGGCCAAACACCACAGGTAGGCACCTTGCAAAAAACACCTCTGTTTTCTGTGAAAAAATATGTTGTGTCCACGTTGTGTTTTGGGCCATTTCCTTTTGTGGGCGCTAGGCCTACCCACAGAAGTGAGGTACCATTTTTATCGAGAGACTTAGGGGAACGCTGGGTGGAAGGAAATTTGTGGCTCCTCTCAGATTCCACAACTTTCAGTCACCGAAATGAGAGGAAAAAGTGTTTTTTGGGCCAAATTTTGATGTTTGCAAAGGATTCTGGGTAACATAACCTGGTCAGAGCCCCGCAAGTCACCCCATCTTGGATTCCCCTGGGTTTCTAGTTTTCAAAAATGCACTGGTTTCCTAAGTTTCCTCAGGTGTCGGCTGAGCTACAGGCCAAAATCCACAGGTAGGCACTGCTTTTTATAAAAAAATGTGATGTGTCCACGTTGTGTTTTGGGCCCTTTCCTTTCGTGGGCGCTAGTCTTACCCACACAAGTGAGGTATCATTTTTATCGGGAGACTTGGGGGAACGCTGGGTAGAAGGAAATTTGTAGCTCCTCTCAGATTCCAGAACTTTCTGCCACAGAAATGTGAGGGACATGGGTTGTTGTTAGCCAAATTTTGAGGTTTGCAAAGGATTCTGGGTAACAGAACCTGGTCCGAGCCCCGCAAGTCACCCCTCCTTGGATTCCCCTAGGTCTCTAGTTTTCAGAAATGCACAGGTTTGGTAGGTTTCACTAGGTGCCGGCTGAGCTAGAGGCCAAAATCTACAGGTAGGCACTTCGCAAACAACACCTCTGTTTTTTTCCAAAATTTAGGATGTGTCCACGTTGCGCTTTGGGGTGTTTCCTGTCGCCGGCGCTAGGCCTACCCACGCAAGTGGGGTATCATTTTTATCGGGAGACTTGGGGGAACGTTGGGTGGAAGGAAATTTGTAGCTCCTCTCAGATTCCAGAACTTTCTGCCACAGAAATATGAGGGACATGTGTTTTTTTAGCCAAATTTTGAGGTTTGCAAAGGATTCTGGGTAACAGAACCTGGTCCGAGCCCCGCAAGTCACCCCTCCTTGGATTCCCCTAGGTCTCTAGTTTTCAGAAATGAACAGGTTTGGTAGGTTTCCCTAGGTGCCGGCTGAGCTACAGGCCAAAATCTACAGGTAGGCACTTCGCAAAAAACACCTCTGTTTTTTTCCAAAATTTAGGATGTGTCCACGTTGCGCTTTGGGGTGTTTCCTGTCGCCGGCGCTAGGCCTACCCACGCAAGTGAGGTATCATTTTTATCGGGAGACTTGGGGGAACGCTGGGTGGAAGGAAATTTGTAGCTCCTCTCAGATTCCAGAACTTTCTGCCACAGAAATGTGAGGGACATGTGTTTTTTTAGCCAAATTTTGAGGTTTGCAAAGGATTCTGGGTAACAGAACCTGGTCCGAGCCCCGCAAGTCACCCCTCCTTGGATTCCCCTCGGTCTCTAGTTTTCAGAAATGCACAGGTTTGGTAGGTTTCCCTAGGTGCCGGCTGAGCTAGAGGCCAAAATCTACAGGTAGGCACTTCGCAAAAAACACCTCTGTTTTTTTCCAAAATTTAGGATGTGTCCACGTTGCGCTTTGGGGTGTTTCCTGTCGCCGGCGCTAGGCCTACCCACGCAAGTGAGGTATCATTTTTATCGGGAGACTTGGGGGAACGCTGGGTGGAAGGAAATTTGTAGCTCCTCTCAGATTCCAGAACTTTCTGCCACAGAAATGTGAGGGACATGTGTTTTTTTAGCCAAATTTTGAGGTTTGCAAAGGATTCTGGGTAACAGAACCTGGTCCGAGCCCCGCAAGTCACCCCTCCTTGGATTCCCCTCGGTCTCTAGTTTTCAGAAATGCACAGGTTTGGTAGGTTTCCCTAGGTGCCGGCTGAGCTAGAGGCCAAAATCTACAGGTAGGCACTTCGCAAAAAACACCTCTGTTTTTTTCCAAAATTTAGGATGTGTCCACGTTGCGCTTTGGGGTGTTTCCTGTCGCCGGCGCTAGGCCTACCCACGCAAGTGAGGTATCATTTTTATCGGGAGACTTGGGGGAACGCTGGGTGGAAGGAAATTTGTAGCTCCTCTCAGATTCCAGAACTTTCTGCCACAGAAATGTGAGGGACATGTGTTCTTTTAGCCAAATTTTGAGGTTTGCAAAGGATTCTGGGTAACAGATCCTGGTCCGAGCCCCGCAAGTCACCCCTCCTTGGATTCCCCTAGGTCTCTAGCTTTCAGAAATGCACAGGTTTGGTAGGTTTCCCTAGGTGCCGGCTGAGCTAGAGGCCAAAATCTACAGGTAGGCACTTCGCAAAAAACACCTCTGTTTTTTTCAAAAATTTAGGATGTGTCCACGTTGCGCTTTGGGGTGTTTCCTGTCGCCGGCGCTAGGCCTACCCACGCAAGTGAGGTATCATTTTTATCGGGAGACTTGGGGGAACATAGATTAGCAAAACAAGTGCTATTGCCCCTTGTCTTTCTCTACATTTTTTCCTTCCAAATATAGGAGAGTGTGTAAAAAAGACATCTATTTGAGAAATTCCCTATAATTCACATGCTTGTATGGTCACCCCGGAATTCAGAGATGTGCAAATAACCACTGCTCCTCAGCACCTTATCTTGTGCCCTTTTTGGAAATGCAAAGGTTTTCTTGATAGCAATTTTTTACTCTTTATATTTCAGCAAATGAATTGCTGTATACCCGGTATAGAATGAAAACGCACTGCAGGGTGCAGCTCATTTATTGGCTCTGGGTTCCTCGGGTTCTTGATGAACCTACAAGCCCTATATATCCCCGCAACCAGAGGAGTCCAGCAGACGTAACGGTATATTGCTTTCCATAATCTGACATTGCAGGGAAAAGTTACAGAGTAAAACGTAGAGTAAAATTGATGTTTTTTTCACCTCAATTTCAATATTTTTCTTTTTCAGCTGTTATTTTCTGTAGGAAACCCTTGTAGGATCTACACAAATGACCCCTTGCTGAATTCAGAATTTTGTCTACTTTTCAGAAATGGTTAGGTTTCTGGGATCCAGCATTGGTTTCATGCCCATTCGTGTCACTGACTGGAAGGAGGCTGAAAGCACAAAAAATTGCAAAAATGGGGTATGCCCCAGTAAAATGCCAAAATTGTGTTGAAAAATTGGGTTTTCTGATTCAAGTCTGCCTGTTCCTGAAAGCTAGGAAGCTGCTGAGTTTAGCACTACAAACCCTTTGTTGATGCCATTTTCAGGGGGAAATCCACAAGCCTTCTTCTGCAGCCACTTTTTCCATTTTTTTTAAAAAAAACGAAATTTTCACTGTATTTTGGCCAATTTCTTGGCCTCCTTCAAGGGAACCCACAAAGTCTGGGTACCTCTAGAATCCCTAGGATGTTGGAAAAAAAGGACGCAAATTTGGCTTGCTTAGCTTATGTGGACAAAAAGTTCTGAGGGCCTAAGCGCGAACTGCCCCAAATAGGCAAAAAAAGGCCTGGCACAGGAGGGGGAAAAGGCCTGGCAGCGAAGGGGTTAATAACTTTGGCTGTTTGACGAATCTTCACAAAATTTTCAAAACTAGTTTGCCATTCACGTCAGCAGCTGTCTGGATATTTTGTCAAGCAATGGAAAAGAAAAAGGGGGAGGAGGGCCCCAAAACATGTTTTCCCTGAGCAATTTTTCCATAGGAAATTTAGACACAACTACAGCCTGATCTGCTGAACGCAATTATACCAAATTTGACAGAAGATTGATCTTTGTCCAAAGAGATCTCTTTTTGTAATTTGGTGTAAATCAGTTCAGTAGTCTTGAAGTTATTAAAGTAAAATATATATGTATATCTAGAGACATGGCTCTGTCGAGGATCCACCATGTATCACAGTGGATTTGCAGATTCACACACCAACAGCAATGCTGCGATTGACTGGCTGAAACCTGAGATGAACATTGTGGCCGTCAGTTTGTTCATCGGGACTTGGGGCCAGATGTAGGTAGCATTTTGCATGTTGCAAACTGCGAAAATCGCAGTTTGCGCCATGCAAAATGCGCATCGCTATGCTCATTCCCATTTTGCGAGTCGGTACCGACTCGCGAAATGGGAATGCGACTCGCAAATAGGAAGGGGTATCCCCTTCCTATTTGCGACTCGCACCGTAATGCTCAATCAATCAATCAATCATTTCATTTGTAAAGCGCACTATGTACCCGTCAGGGTTTCGAGGCGCTGGGGGGAGGGGGGTGGAGCTGTTAGCGGTCGAAGAGCCAGGTCTTGAGGAGTCTCCTGAAGGTGAGGAGGTCCTGGGTCTGGCGTAGAGAGGTGGGGAGAGAGTTCCAGGTGTTGGCGGCGAGGAAGGAGAAGGATCTGCCGCCGGAGGTCTTGCGCTGGATCCTGGGGACGATGGCAAGGGCGAGATTGGCAGAGCGGAGTTGACGAGTGGGGGCGTAAAAGTTGAGTCTGGAGTTGAGGTAGGTAGGTCCAGTGTTGTGTAGAGCCTTGTGAGCGTGGGTGAGGAGTTTAAAGGTGATCCTCTTGTCCACGGGGAGCCAGTGGAGGTCCTTCAGGTGAGGGGAGATGTGACATCGGCGGGGTATGTCGAGGATCAGGCGAGCGGATGCATTTTGGATACGCTGGAGTCGTTTGATGTCTTTTGTTGGGATGCCTGTGTAGAGTGCATTGCCGTAGTCAAGTCTGCTACTGACGAGGGCTTGGGTCACCGTCTTTCTGGTTCCTGTTGGGATCCACTTGAAAATTCTGCGTAGCATTCGAAGGGTGTTGAAGCAGGAAGAGGAGACGGCGCTGACCTGTTTGGACATGGTGAGGGCGAAGTCCAGGATGAAGCCGAGGTTTCTTGCGTGGCTGGCTGGGGTGGGTGGGGGTCCGAAGTCGGTGGGCCACCAGGAGTCGTTCCAGGCCGAAGGGGTGCGCCCGAGGATGAGGACTTCCGTCTTGTCGGAGTTGAGCTTCAGGCGGCTGTCGTTCATCCACTCGGCGATGGCTTTTAGTCCCTCGTGGAGGTTGGTTTTGGCGGTGAGTGGGTCTTTGGTCAGGGAGAGGACGAGCTGGGTGTCGTCTGCGTAGGAGATGATGCTGAGGTGATGTTGGCGGGCCAGTTTAGCGAGGGGGGCCATGTAGACATTGAACAACGTAGGGCTGAGGGAGGAGCCTTGGGGGACGCCGCAGATGAGGTTGGTGGCTTTGGAGCGGAAAGGGGAGAGTCGGACTCTCTGGGTTCTGTCGGAGAGGAAGGATGAGATCCAGTTGAGGGCTTTATCTTGGATGCCGGCTTCATGGAGGTGGGTCAGTAGGGTGCCGTGGCAGACTGTGTCAAAAGCGGCTGATAGGTCGAGGAGGATGAGGGCCGAGGTTTCGCCGTTGTCCATTTGAGTTCTGATGTCATCTGTGGCGGCGAGGAGTGCAGTCTCGGTGCTGTGGTTTCGTCTGAAACCGGATTGAGAGGGGTCTAGGATGGAGTTGTCTTCGAGGAAGTGGGCGAGCTGTGTGTTGACGATCCTCTCGATGACTTTTGCTGGAAAAGGGAGGAGAGAGATCGGTCGGAAGTTTTTGAGGTCGTTGGGGTCAGCCTTGGGTTTCTTAAGGAGGGGTTGGATTTCTGCGTGTTTCCAGCTGTCTGGGAAGGTGGCGGAGTCGAAGGAGAGGTTGATGATCTTGCGGAGTTTGGGGGCGATGATGGCGTTGGCTTTGTTGAACACGTGATGTGGGCATGGGTCCGTGGGAGAGCCTGAGTGGATGGTGTTCATGGTTGTTATTGTTTCGGTGTCGCCCACGTGGGTCCAGGCGGTGAGGCGGCAGGCGTCTGTGGAGCTGTCAGGGGTGGGGTCTGGCGGCGGAGTGGCGTTGAAGCTGTCGTGGATGGTAGTGATTTTCTGGTGGAAGAAGGTGGAGAGGTCGTCGCAGAGTTTCTGGGAGGGCGGGATGTCGTTGGAGTTGGCGTTTGAGAGTTCCTTCACGATGCCGAAGAGTTCTTTGCAGTCGTGGGCGTTGTTGTTGATGCGTTCAGTGAAATGGGCGCGCTTGGCGACTCGGATCCGTTGGTGGTGTTCACGGTTGGCGTCTTTGAGGGAGGCGAGGTTGTCGGGTGTGCGCTCTAAGATCCACTTCTTCTTGAGCTTCTGGCAGAGGCTTTTGGAGGCGGTCAGTTCGTCTGTGAACCAGGCTGGTTTTTTCTTTCCTTGGTTGGCGGTGGGTTTCTTGAGTGGGGCTAAGGTGTTGGCGAAGTCGAGGATCCATTGATGGAGGTTGATGGCGGCAGAGCTCGGGTCGGTTGAGTCGGGTGGTGGGTTTTTGACGAGGGTGCTGGTTAGTTGGTCTTGGGTGATTTTTCCCCAACGGCGGTGAGGAGGTAGAGGGATGCGGTGGTGTTCGGTGATTTTCGTATAGGAAAAGTGGACGCAGTGATGGTCGGTCCAGTGGAGTTCGGAGGTGTGGCTGAAAGAGATGTGGTTGCTTGAGGTGAAGAGAGGGTCAAGAGTGTGTCCGGCGATGTGGGTGGGAGTGTTGACCAGTTGACGGAGTCCGAGGTTGAGGAGGTTTGAGGTCAGTGATGCGGTGTTGACGTCGCTGTTATTTTCCAGATGGTAGTTTAGATCTCCCAGGAGGATGTAGTCTGGGGAAGCGAGGGCGTGGGTGCTCGCGAGGTCGGCGACGGTGTCGCTGAAGGGGGCTCTTGGTCCTGGAGGGCGGTATATGAGGGTTCCTCTGAGGGTCTTGTTGGGGTCCGTGTGGATCTGGAAGTGGAGGTGTTCGGCTGTCTTGAGGGTGTCGTCCGTGTGGGTGTGGATTTTGAGGGTGGATTTGTGGGCGATGGCTATTCCGCCGCCGATTCCGTTGGTTCGATCTCTTCTGGTGATTTTGTATCCCTCCGGTATGGTGATTGCGATGTCCGGGGCTGAGGAGTCATTCCACCAGGTTTCGGTCAGGAAGGCCACGTCAGGGGCGGTGGTGTCGAGTAAGTCCCAGAGTTCGATGGCGTGTTTTCGTGCGGAGCGTGTGTTGATGAGGATGCAGTTCAGGTGGTTGGTGTTGGAAGTTCTTGTTGTTGGCTTCGCCTTTCTGTCGCAGGAGAAGTTGCAGGTGCGGCAGGAGAAAGGTCCTTTTGTGTGCTTCGGGGTTGCAAGGAAGCACTCTGCGGAGGGGCCGGGGTTGAGTGCGCGGAGTTCGTTGGTTGAGTAGCGGACGCAGGGGAAGCGGGGGGGCGCGAGGACCAGGGGGAGTGGCGCTGGGCGCGGTCCAGGCGCGGACGGGTGCAGACGGGCTTGCCTCTGGCGCGCCTCCGGCGCACCAGCGGCGCGCCCGCTACGCGCGGACGCGCAGCGCCAGCCGTTAAGAAGGGAGGGGGGAGGGAGGAGCAGCTGGGAGGCAGGAGGCGGGAGGGAGCGGCGAATGGGGGCGCGAGGGGGGCGGGGCCGCAGGGAGGCAGCGGCAGGGATCGGAGAGCAGGGGGAGCGCACAAGGGGCAAAAGGCTAAAAAAATCGAGCGAAATTAAAGGCAGTCACAATATGAAAACACACAGTATGAAATACAGTAATGGCACAGTACACGATCGGGGAAACAGCAATCAGAGGGGCACAACGGGGGCAGAAGCGCCGGAGGCGAGGCGCAGAAAAATGAGAAAAACAACTTACGGGATGGCGGAAAGCGGCACACGGGTCAAGTGAAGCTAGTCAGAGCCCACTAGACCCCAGGAATGAGGCGCAGGAGGATGCCTGCGGGTGGAGGAGGGCCTCGAACACGCAAACCGCAGCGTGGTCGGGGGACAGAGGCAGGAGGCAGCAGGTTGGTGCTGCGGTCGTGGGGGGCGAGCTCAGGACCTGAAACAGGTCAGAGGTCGCTCACTCGCGACGCGCAGCGCCAGCCATTAAGAAGGGAGGGGGGAGGGAGGAGCAGCTGGGAGGCGGGAGGCGGGAGGGAGCGGCGAATGGGGGCGCGAGGGGGGCGGGGCCGCAGGGAGGCAGCGGCAGGGATCGGAGAGCAGGGGGAGCGCACAAGGGGCAAAAGGCTCAAAAAATCGAGCGAAATTAAAGGCAGTCACAATATGAAAACACACAGTATGAAATACAGTAATGGCACAGTACACGATCGGGGAAACAGCAATCAGAGGGGCACAACGGGGGCAGAAGCGCCGGAGGCGAGGCGCAGAAAAATTAGAAAAACAACTTACGGGACGGCGGAAAGCGGCACACGGGTCAAGTGAAGCTAGTCAGAGCCCACTAGACCCCAGGGATGAGGCGCAGGAGGATGCCTGCGGGTGGAGGAGGGCCTCGAACACGCAAACCGCAGCGTGGTCGGGGGACAGAGGCAGGAGGCAGCAGGTTGGTGCTGCGGTCGTGGGGGGCGAGCTCAGGACCTGAAACAGCACAAATGCTAAATTGCTTTGTGACCGCGAATGCGGTCGTAAAGCAATTCGCAGTTACCACCAGTGTCACACTGGTGGTAACCCATTCGCAAAAGGGAAGGGGTCCCCATGGGACCCCTTCCCCTTTGTGAATGTTGCCAGAAATGTTTTTTCAGAGCTTTTCAAATGGTTTCGTTATTTTTTTGTATTGCAACTCGTTTTCCTTTAAGGAAAATGGGCTGCAATACAAAAAAAACAACTGCTTTATTTAAAAAGCAGTCACAGACATGGAGGTCTGCTGTCTCCAGCAGGCCACCATCACTGTGAGTGCAGGAAATCGCTATGGGGTCGCAAAATGCAACCCACCTCATTAATATTAATGAGGTGGGTCTTTGCGACCCCATAGCGATTCGCAGACGGTGTCTGAGACACCGTTCTGCATCTGAATTTGCGATTCGGAAATTGAGAGTTGCACCGACTCGCAATTTCCGAATCGCAAATTTGAAGATTGCTACATCTGCCCCTTGGTTCCCAGTGGGGAAAATAAAATTTTAAAGTAATAGAAGGGGTAAGGGAAGAGGTACCCTAACCTTATGGGACTGATGGAGGGGTCTTAGAGGGACACCTCATGGGCAAGAAAACGTCCAATTTATTTTTAGAACATGGATCCACAGATCCACCCAGTTCTTCCAGGATCCTCACAGATTCGGGTGGATCCACCAATCAAGACCCCAGTTTAAACAAACATTGGCAAAGCCAATCGGACTCCCCTATGCCAGAGCTACTGGCTTTGCCAATGTGTTTTAGCCATGTTGTACACCAGCGTGGCTGCTGTTCAGCATGGCTAAAATTTAGTGGCGTAGAGGAGAGTGGTGTGGAGTGTCATAGAGGGGAGTGACAAAGAGGGGAGGAGAGTGTTGTAAAGTGGAGTGGCAAAGTGTCATGTACTGGAGTGGCATTGGGTGGAGTCACATAGAGTGACATACACTGAATTGGCATAGAGTAGAGTGGACTGGTATAGAGTGCATTGGCGTAGAGTGTTGTGGAGTATAGTGGGTAGAGTGCAGTAGCATTGAATGCAGTGGCATTTCATTCAGTGGCGTACCCTGCAGCAATGTAGAATACAGTGGCATAGATTAGAGTAATGCATATTAGAGTGTAGTGGTGCAGAGTGGAGTGGCACAGAGTACAGTGACACAGAGTAGAGTAACACAGACTAGAGTGGCTCAGAGCAGAGTAGAGTAGTGTAGAATGCATTGGTTTAGGGTAGAGTGGTATAAAGTGTTGTAGAGTGGAGTGGCATAAAGTTGAGTGATACAGAGGCAGTGGCGCAGAGTAGAGCTGAGTGGCATGGAGGGTGGTGACATATAGTGCAGAGTAGAGTTAAGTGGCACAGAGTGCAGTTGCATATAGTGGTGCAGAGTACATTAGCATATAGTGACACTGAGTAGAGTATAGTGCTGTAGATTGCAGTGGCATAGATTTCAGTGGTGTAGAGTGGAGTAGTTTAGAGTAGAGTAGTGCAGAGTAGAGTGGTGTAGTGTTCAGTGGCTGAGAATGCAGTGTTGCTGTGTAGAGTGTCAAAGTGCAGTGGAGTAGTGTGGAGTAGAGAGCAGTGGCATAGAATAAAGTGATGCAGAGTAGTAGTGCAGTGGTGTAGAGTGCGGTGGCATATAGTGTAGTTGTGCAGAGTACATTGCGGTAGAGTGCAGCAGTTAAGAGTAGAGTGGCATAGAGTGAAGCAGAGTAGCATAGAGTGAAGTGGTATAGAGTGGATTGTTTCAGAGTACAGTGAAGTGACAGAGAGTGGAGTGTTACAGTGTAGGGTGCAGCTGCGTGAAGTGGCATAGAGTGTAATGACGTAAAGTAAACTGGTGTAGAGTGCAATGGTGCAGTGTAGATTAGAGTGGTGTACAGTGGATTCGCGTAGAGTGTGAGGATATAGAGTTGAGTGTTACAGAGTAAAGTAACCTGGTATAGAGTAATGGCGTAGAGTGCAGTGTTGTATACTGGCGTAGAGTACAGTGGCTTAGAGTGGAGTTGTGCAGAGTAGAGTGGTGTGGCCTAGACAGGTGTGGTGTAGAGTGCAGTAATGAAGAGTGTAGTGGTGTAGAGTAGAGCAGCACAGGGTAGAGTAAAGAGATGTATCTTGAAGTAGCTACAGTGCAGTGGTGTAAAGTGGAGTGGTGCAGAGTAGAGTGCAGTGGTGTGGAGTGGTGCAGAGTAGATTCATGGTGTGGTAGCGTACTGCCATAGCAGACAACCATCTTCAAATGAAATGACAATTACATTGCACAGAAACACAGTTTTTCAAATAAAACTAAAAGTGCACTGATGAAAATGTGAGGAAATTGTATCACGTAATGTAATGATTTGTTTTGGTCATATTAAAGTATTTGTGCCCAACAGACTTCAGAAATAACAAAACATGTGCTTCATTTGTGTTCCTAATTCTGATATGTTCTGAAATACTTTATTTAAATGTTGTCATGTGCTAGAAAAAAACTCTTTCCTACCCCCAGTACCCAGCAAGATTGTCACATAAATCCTTTCACTTTGAAGTCAGAGAAAGAAAACTAAACAAGGCCCCTCGGAAGACAGTGCCAGACATTTGACCTTGGTCTTTGAATGCACAGCACATGTGATGAGATAAGAACAAGATTTACAGGCTTATTTACAGAAGGGGAGACCTTGCAAGGATACTGTAAATAAAGTTTAGGTAGGGTAAGATACAAATTCAAGCTGGACAGCCTAAAACAAACAAAGCCAGCAGATGGAATGCATGAAAATGTCAGCTACACACCACAAAGCCAATGGCAAGCAATGGGCAGAGTATATTTCTAGGTCAGCTTTCTGAATGTTCCCAAGATGTCTTTAGCAAACCAGATAGCTGCGCTGTGTGGTAGGCTGCAACCTTAAAAAACACATAAAAACACAGACGCAAACACCTAAACACACACTCACTCACTGACCCACAAAACCACTACCACACCCTCTCACAGCTCCAGACAGCCACTTGCACACCTACTTCACACTCATTCTCATGTTCACATACCCATTCACAGGCCACCAAACCCCTACCACACCCACTCAGACGCACACAGCCACTCACACACTCCTTTGCACAGACACACATCCACTCACAGAGCCACAAAACCAGTACCATACACACTCACAGATCCACACAGGCTCTCACACCCCTCCTCTCTCACCCACACACACACACACAGTCACACACCCACTCACAAACACATAAAACCACTCACACACCTACAGACCCACACAACCACTCATGAATGTTATAGTAGGGAAATATCATAAAAAATATAGAAATTCACTGAAAACAAACAAAGGTTACAGGGACGTTATAGTTAGGTTCGGATTTTACACACACGAAACCACAGAAATCCACCAGTTATAGTTATTGTTTTCCCAAGTAACTATAAATTGTGCCCTAAAATAACTATAGCTCACACCCTCACCATGCACTGCTAATTACCTCACATATTACATAGCTCATGACATCTTCTATCACATCTTTGATAATATCACTGCAACATTTGCAGTGAAATTATTGATGAGAAAGCTGCATGATGGGACGCAAGTTATATTAAATTAGGTCATGTGTAGAGAAGGCAGGAAGCCTTTGCACTTTGAAGATCATTTCTAGAAGCTTCTCTAACCTTCCAGAGGACTGTAACCAGGTGCGAATTTTGGACTTCAGACACCCCCTCTTCAGTATGCCTCTGGACCTGTGGATACCCTGCCAGGAAGGTGGACTGCTCTGCTGCTGAAAGGACTGGACCTTTGTTGGACTGCTGCTCTGAAGGAGTGCTGCTCTGAAGAACTGCTGCCTTGCTGTGCTGACCTGCCTGCTGCCTTTTGCCTGGGTGAGAAGGATTGAACCTGCAACTATGAATCCAGGAACCCAGAGTGAGTGCAAGGGCCAGTTCGTTGGCCTCCTTATTAGAAGCCTCAGGGACATAACAGGCTTCCAACAACAATAAACCCAACATCTGGACTCTGCCATCTGTGAGCCCTGCCATTCCACGTGGTGCCAGTCCATGTCTGGACCCTTGGAAGTAGGCCTGAAAGTGCTATGCTGGGTCCAGCTGTAGTAACTAGTGGAACTGAGGTGAAGCAATGCAAAGCAATGTGAAGCCTCTTTGGAACCAACTCTGAGTGACACAAAGCCCCACAAGCCTTGATGCACACCTAGCAGCTCCATCAAACTGACGACAAGTGATGTAAAGCACTTACTGGAACCAATGTGACACCAAACCGCACAAAACCTTGCTGCATAGCTTCCTTGGAATCAATGCCGGATGAAGCTGAGCCTCGCATAGTAACACTAAGCAGACCATGCACCAGGATATAAGGTACTTTGTTCAATGGGCCTAACTTGGTCCTTATAGCCAGCCTGTGCTCCATCATGGTGGGCATGAACTTGTGACTTTGCCCTAGTTCGGTGTGAGCAGGTATTGACAGTTGGCACTTTGTGCTTTCAGCACTATTTCCAATTAAATATTTGAAATTGCATATCTCTGGTTTTACTGATGGGTTTTTGTTGTTTTGGTCTTGTTTTATTTATTAAAACCACTTTATTTTTCTATATCAGTGTGGGAGACCATTCGAAGGGTTGTACAAATACTTTACATATTGCTTCTAAGTTAAGTCTTACCACTCTATACCAAACTACCAGAGGGTTGAGCACAGGTTAATTTTTTGGCTTGTGGCTCACCCTGACAAAGATTGTGGTTGCTGTTTGACCAGAGCCCACCCTAGTCAACCAATAACCCGATTTCTCACAGCAGGGTATAGCAAAGAGTACATATATTCCTGTAAATAGTGTTCATACACATAAGTCACAGCACTGTGCATGTATGACATAGTGCACAGAGTAAAAATCACACTTCATATTGGACAGCACAGCACTGAGAATATGCAATTAAAAACACGGCCACCTTACCTGATTCAGGTTCGTACTCCCAAGCAGGGGAAGCCGACAACTACTGAGAGCGGTGGGTAGGGCAAATGAATGGGGGTGGGTGCTAGGAGGGGATAAATAAAATAAATAAAATAAAAACCTTACTTACTGTGCTTGCGAGGTGATGTTCTCCTCGCTCCAGTTTCCATCTTCTCTCCAGGCTCCAACTCCCTTAACCAATCATTGTGCTGCTCTCATGCTGTTAACCAGCATGAGAGAAGTGCCAGAATTGGAGAGAGCAGCCTCTCCCAGCACTCTAGAGGGCACTGGAGGCCTGTGTTTGCTCTCAACTCAACTGTCCAAGACAGATGGGTTGAGAGGTTTAAAGTGCAGGTGTGGCTGGCCGTCGCAAGCAGCTAGCCAAAGAATTATGCGCACTTTAAACAAGTGCACATGCAGCCCATCACTTCTTCCTGCTACTAGCACTCAGCTAGCCCCGCCCCGTCCTGACACTCAGTTTGGGACGAGGTATGAAAAATAAAATGGTAATTACCTAACTTTATTACCATTTTACTTTTCATCTCTGGTCAGTGTCTGGGGGCAGTTTTAACAGTGGGGTGACGCTCTTCTGCTATAAGAGCCGCCCCTGCTTCCAAGACCAGGAAGCTCCTCCCAAAATCCTGGACACAGGGAGCCAAGCTGACAACAGTACACTTTGTCAGAGCACTCTTATGCAGCACTCATTATATGATGCTGTCTAAAGAGCATAGTTTAAGTGTTCAGAACCATACCCTCGCTGGCTGCCTCTTTCCAGCTTCCCATTCATTTCCCAGACAAAGAAGAATACAACACACTTGCTTACGTGGCCACACATGGCTGCAGGTGCCACAATTACCTTGTTGCTGTAGTTGTCCTGCTCTGCACACAGGAAAGGGCTTCTGCAGACGTTCCTCTTTGTCCCTTTGTCCACTTAAAATGGCAAGTAAGTACATATTACATGCTACTCATACATGGGCATATATGCATGCACAGGCCCACTCACTTAGTCAACCCCCGATATCAGTGAGACTTGCTGGTCTGCCTTTACTTGCCTGGATATCATGGATCTGACCTCAGTCTCTTGTGAGTGTCTCCATATTGGTTAACCTCATTTTCCCTAGCTCTATCTCCCAACAACTTCAGCCAAACCCCTCCTATCTCAGTCTTAAAGTGTGAATGTGCGCGTGTGACTCTTTTGCCTGTAGTCAGTCAAGTAGCATTTTTCAATATCAGTGCGTATTTCTTACACATAGACATCTATGTGTTCCTGCTATTATGCCAAAACCTAAAAACAATCTACAATGTTCTTCTGTTAGTGGACGTATCTAAGAGCCAGATGTATAATTAATTACAAAAGTGATTACCAAATTGCGTTTTTTTGTGAATCGCAATCAAGTAATCGCTATTGGAATGTATGAGACGCCAGGAGTTTCATATAGTGGTTGGCAAGGGCTCGCGAATGGACCTACCTCATTAATATTCATGAGGTAGGTCGCAATTTGCGGCCCTTTGCTAATGGCTACCATCACAGGGATGGTGGCCTGCTGGGCTCAGCAGACCACCATGTCTGTGATTGCTTTTAAATAAAGCATTTTTTTTAATGCAGTCTGTTTTCCATAAAGGAAAGCAGGATGCGTTTAAAAAAGAAAAATGAAAAGTTATGTTTTCATTTTTTGGGAGTAGGCAGTGGTCCATGGGATCACTGCCTGCTCTTAAAATATGTTTTTGCATGCATTCACAAAGGGGAAGGGCTCCCTTGGGGTCCCTTTCCCTTTGCGAATGGGTACCACCAATTTGAAATTGGTGGTAACTGCGATTGTTTTATGACTGCAATCATGGTCACAAAACAATCATACATACCTCTACGATTCAGTATTAGGAAGGGACGCCCTTGACACGCCACTTCCTAATACGGATTCAGTATGTAGTCGCAAATCCAGTTTGAGATTTTGAGCCAGATGTACGTACTTTTTTCTTGTCGCAAACAACCCGATTCGCAGAATTGAACGTTTGCGACAAGAAAAAAGCATTTTAGTATGTGCAGACCCTATTTTGCGATTCGGTAATCTGTTTACCGAATCGCAAAATAGGTTTGCAACTTACAATTAGGAACGGTCTTTCCCCTCCTAATTGCGAGTCGCAGTGTGATGTAGAATTGTTTTATGACCGTGAATGCTGTCACGAAACAATCTCAGTTAGCACCAATTTCAAATTGGTGCTAACCCATTCGCAAATGGGAAGGGGTCCCTATGGGACCCCTTCCCCTTTGTGAAAGTTAGCGAAAATATTTTTTCAGGGCAGGCAAGAAAACTTTTCATTTTTGTTTTTGAAATGCATCCATTTAAGAAAAGCGGGCCACCATACCTGTGAGGGCGGCCATTCCCAATGGGGTTGCAAATTGAGACCTACCTCATGAATATTTATGAGGTAGGTAATTTGCGACCCTAATTGGGAATCGCCAACAGTGTCATTGACACTGTTGTACATCAGGTTTTGCGACTCGCAATTTGCTAGTTGCAAAACCCAGTATTCATACATATGGCCCTTGGTAACATGTTACTGAATCGCAAATTCGACTTGATACATACCAAAATGCATTTTTGCGATCGCAAAAATGTTTGATACATCTGGCACTAAATGATGTTCAAAAGACATGCCTTAGGACATCGGGGTAGTAAAACTCCATGCAACATAAATGACAGCTACCATTACCCAACTGTTGAGGAACGTGGTTTAATTAATATGTGAAAGACTTTTAAAATAACCAATGGCTTAGGAAGGCACGTTGCCCTGTTTCTTTAGCTAGTGGGAGAATCAGACAGATGGGAAGCGTGATATAAACACTGAGAACGACTACCTACGAAGAAATAGCGTAACAGCACGCCTTCAAGGGTTCTGCCCTCAACTTGATCACCTTTCGCCTTGTACAATGAAGCAAAAGGGCAGTTTGAAACTGTGCCTCAGAAAATAGATTACATAAGTAAACAAAACCTATCTCCATCGCTTCCAAAGCATAGGCTCCTGACCTCAGTTACGGAATACATGTTAACATGGTACATTTTACCTTCACAGCTGGTACAAAATCAGAAGAACCTGTCAGGTGTCCGAATAATGACTAGGACTTATGCTGCTGTTTGTTTCTGTCCTTTAATGCAAAAGCAGCATGTCACTCCCCCACGAAGTTGCATCCACTGGGAACGTATTTCCCTGCCTTCATTTTCAATTCAAAGTCATAGAAGTTTCAGAAGAGACTTATCATATGCTAACATTATGCACAATTAATTCCCAAACTGCAGAAAGTAGGACATAGCTTTCTAACAAGCCCAAGTGTCACTGTGACTGATAAAAGGAAAGGAATGTAAATAGAGTGTTACAGATTTGGCCTTGAAGGTATGTCGGCATCCAGTGGGAATTCCTCAGTCAACACTGAACATCTTTAAAAAGAAAAGTTAATGACTTGAAATTGTAGAAGTGAAACATTATTTAATTTATTAACGAAGAAAGTCACATCGTAAATACAAAAAGTGGAATTAGCCACGGCTACCTTTTTATGATACCCTATAGGACCGTTGAGAGTGTAAGGAAGAATAGTTTGAGATAATGCTGCTGCCTTGACTCCCAGTGAACCTTATAGTTATACAACTATTATAGTTATAAAAAACTGTCTTCAGGCATGCAGAAACCATTTTATTTACTTTACAGATATTGGGTTATTAATTTGAGAGATGGTAACTCCTACCAACTTAATAAACACAGGGCCAGATGTACTAATATTGGTGTCGCAAAAAGGAGTCACAAATTTCATACTGACTTTTAGCTACCAGAATCTGATTTTGTGAACCGACCTATGTACTATTAGGTCAGTTCTCAAAAACAACATTGCAGGGTTTTGAAGCTCGACCTGCCTTATGAACAGGGCTTGCTTCAATGCTGCTGGTGCCCGGTGTGACAGTGTTTGTTGGCGCCCACCCCATTAGTCACCTCCACCATTCCCTCACTACCACCCTTTAACTGTGCCCCTCTAGTCTCCATTACCTCTCTCTCTCAGATGCATTTAATTAGTTTTATAGCACCATTCATACCAGTGTAGGGTGTCAGAGCACTCTGCATCACTCACACATTACACAGGGACAATCAATTATAGGTGTGTAAATCAGTGTACAGGAAATGTTACATAAGACAAATGACTACAAGGTGTAGGAATCACATGTCATCCATACTGATAGGGAGTATAGTGTAAAAGTGCTTGATCTGGAGAAGCACATAACACCATTGTTGGGGGTTCTCTTTAATCAGAAGAATACAAAGGAACCCTTTTTGAAACATTAGGATAATGAAACACTGGGGAAAAATTATAACTCTCTAACCTATACCTTGCAGTTTGCATGCAGCTCATTGATGACAGTTAATATCTCGCTGTTCTATATCAGGATTTTAACTTATAACTGCAAATAACAATTGGATCTCTGACAAAAAAAGCAGTAACCCACTGACCTATTTAGATACTATGCACTTTGTGATCTGCATGATACACGTTCTGTGCAGCAGACATACTAACTTAGGATGCACTACCTTAGGATGTCAAAACTTCCACGAGACAAAACTCCAATCTCTCTCCAGGAAGAGCATCTATTGCCGGAGTCATTTTGACATTTTTCCTGTTGCCTGAAAACTGCTGAAGGCATGGGACATGGCAACAGGTGCTTTAAAAACCATAATATACTTGCAAACACAGACCCTCCACCCAAAGTCAGCACCTGTTGCGAAGGCACCGGTCGCACCACCCTAGAGCCAGCCCTGCTAATGAATATTAATCAGGCAGATCTACTTTTGCAACCACCAGCGATTGGCTACTAACACAAAAATGGTGACCTGCAAGTGACAGAAGACCACCATCTTTGTGTGTGCATTTCTAAACAAAAAAGTTTTTTGTTTTTTAAAGAGCCCGTTTTCCATAAAGAATCCAATGCTGTTTAAAAATCTAAAAGTTTTCATTTGAAAAAACATCAGGGAGGATTAGGCACTTGTCACCTGGACCCACTAAGGCTGCCTCCGAAGTACCCAAAGGGTAAGGGGTCCCAAGGGACCTATTTACAAATCGGTTACAATCTCCAATGAGGTGTTGGTAACTGTACAATGGTTTATGACCAAAATTGCGGTTGTTATCCACCGATACATTCTACACCGAATCACATTTGTGAAAGAAAGCCCCCTTTCTTCCCTTCCAAATTATAATTTATTGAGGGTCGTCAAATCCACTTAATGATTTGGAAAACATTTTTCCATATGACATGTAGATTTGTTTGTCCAATATTTTATTTTGTTGTGCAAAATGTTATTCATTAAAATACCTTTGCAGGCAAAGAAAAATAGATTATTTGGTGCAATATGATAGTAATGCGAAGCGTAGAGCATATAGCACCCACACAAATCTGTTCTTTTGAAAATGTCATTACCACCTAAACATTCGATTACCACTAACACAAAACTGCTTTTGAGATACGTCCCAGAGTGACCAGTAAGTGATGCAGCCTGGCAGTGACAGAAGGAGGTGGAGAACAGCTTAAGTCATGTTATATGCACATGCCAATAGATATTTAGAGAAAAGTGATACTTTTCATAGAGCTCTTCAGTGACAAACTTGGTAAACCAAAACAATCCATAAAGGTAATAGAACTAATCTACTTTCAAAAGGTAGAACTCAAGGTCTGTTGCAAAAAGATAAGCAGTATATAGCTACCCTGCAAGCACATTGGCACCAATGTTATTTGATGTATTCTTGCAGGCAGTTTACTAGAGTGGCAACTTAGCCCAAGGGCATTGAAGAGATTTCCAAGAGAATGGAAATAAGGACCAAATACACATAAGGGTCAACATACATATATTTGAAACAAATAAAGAAGATCAATACATGTCACATTGTTATTTTCACATAACAATTTTTTCAGTCTCCTCCTTCAACTTATAGATGCAAGAAAACTCATTTTATTCCTTCTGTTGTATTCACTAGCAAAGTGGCTGACTGGGCTAAGTATTTGCTGCAAATATATGAGTGATCAGAGGATCATGAGTCTGAATTTGAGAAATGCCAAGTGAGCCTCTCATCTTTCTGATTTTGGTGGAATGAATACCATTAAACTTGGTAATGAAAATGCCTACTATGTAATGTCAAGGAAAGAAAAAAGGGGACCTTGGCAGAACTTCAGACTGGTCATGATGGAGTAGAGGTCAGATTCTCCAAGATGGTCATCCCTGTCAAAGTAATATTTAACTGCTGGGGAAGCTAGGAAAGTTTCCTGTGGTCAATCCTGCAGCCCCTAACTCTTTCGAGAAGACTTCTGGACACTGGATCTTTTACCAGTTAGGTATCTGGCAAGGTACAGTCCTCTTGGGTCAGCTGGACCCTCTTGGAGTCAGGATTCCTACAGCATTTTGTGCCTTAGAAGTCAGTAAACAGGAGGCTAACCACTTGTACCTTGGAGAGCAGTTCAGTCCTTGGGTGCCAGCAAGGGCCTTTGAGTAATTGAGTGAGTCTTCTTCTTCCAGCAGGAGCCAGCAGTCAGCAACCATCTTTCTTACAGAAGAGACGTTTTCTTTAGGTGGAGTCTTCCTCAATCCAGGAATGTTCTGAGAAGTTGGTGGCTGAAGTGGTAGATATATCCTGTGTGCACCAGCTAGTGCAATGAGAAATGATGCCACTGAATTCTACCTATTTTTCTTTATCCCCCCACCTCCTTTTGCAGGACTTCTACTTTGCCTTACTGTAAAAGTGCCTAATAGCAACTGTTTCAATGTGGCAGAAACTTTCGACCACCAGGCAGATATTTGTTCAGCTCATTGGCCACTTCTCTATCTAGCTGAGCTTTCTTCCAACATGACAGGGTCCCACTGGTTCTCTCTCCACCTTTAACTGAAGCCACGCTTTTTAAGAGCATCTTTTGAATCAGTAGGAAAAGGTCTGCTTGGCATGTCCAAATCTAAATAGTTATGGCTAAGTCTGTTCTTTGTTTGGCCTCCTATTCCTGTTCATTCTCATGATTCTCAGATAGCAACTCCCTGCTAAGTTATCAGCAGGTAACACTTCCCTGCCGTCACTTAGTTCAGAGGCAGGCCATTTTTTTCTGAGCCATGATTATTAAGTCTCCCAGCCAAGTGTGTGGCTGGGAGTGAGAAACAGATCTTAAGCCAGTTCTGACCCAGGCAGCCTAAGTTATAGTTTATATATTTTAAATACTTTCCCACTCTAATTATCAAAACTCCGACTTCACCATTAGATCAGATTTTGAGAATTAGGTAGAAAATAACATTGAAGCGTTTTTGTAGCATTTCCATATGCGCCAATAGGAAATTAAGATTTATTCCATCTAGACCTGTTTAGAGAAAAGTCCAGCCAAGCTTACACACTGAAATAGAATCTAGGTTTTATTTCATTGTGATAGCACACTAATCCAATATGTAGTATGTAGTATTTTCATATATTATCATCCTGGCTCTGGTGACGGATGCTTACTTAAAAATAAACATGGCAAAGACACTTTTGCCTACCATTTGTCATCACAGTGCTTTTTTTAAAACTACAGCTCAGACAGACTTCAATGTTGCACCTGGCCAACATATATCCTTGCCGTATGTGGGTGAAATTTTTATTGCTGCCTAAAAGCTAGGGTTGAAACGCTTTGGTTAGAGTATGTGCATTATTTTGAAGACCCGTGCTGCGAGACAACTGATGGGAAATATATATATAGGTGTATATATATATATATATATATATATATATATATATAGAGATATAAAACCTAGGGAGCGAGTGTCTCTTTCTTATTATGTATCTGTAAAGATATCACTTTTATATGTGTCTGTAGTTTCCTTGGGGGCCCATCGCAGCCCCCGGGGAAACCACACATGCATTGACAAAAGTAATGTTGCTCTCTCTCTCTCTGTTTATGCATATATACATATATATATATATATATATATATATACACACACACATATATATATATATAAATATATATATATATATACACACATATATATTTATCTATCTATATATATGTGTGCATTCAGCCCACGTATGAAACTTAACTTCCACACCATAGGTACATTTTCTGAGACATCTGCAATATTCTTACAGGATAGCTAAGTAGGCCAGTAGGGTGAAACCAATTTCACCAGTGCCATTTTAGGTCCAGAGCACACACACCTTGGATCTGAATAGCAGTGTCTGAATAGCAGTGTCACTGTGCATAGTATCTTAATACCAGCAAACATTTGGTCCAGTCATAAGCAATACAAGGGAGACCATACGGAAAAAGCTAAGTTGCCACAATACTGTAGGTAGGCCAGTACATCTCAGGGGCTGTACCTCCTTTACCCAATGGATTCTCATCTTGCCAATGCTTACATTAAGGCCCTCATTACGAACATGGCGGTTTGGCCCGCCATGCCGGCAGTGGCGGGCCAAACAGCCATATTCTGAACATGGTGAGGGCCGCCATTGGCAGCCCTCACCCACCACCAAGCTCCCGCCTGTCAGGCAGCTTGGCGGTGAGTTGAAACACTATCTGACAGGGTAGCGGCGCTACCCTGCGGATAATGTTTTGTTTCCCGCCAGTCTTTTCCTGGCTGGATATCTCGCCAGGAAAAGGCTGGCGGAGGGGGTGCCCCTGCACTGCCCATGCACTTTGCATGGGCAGTGCAGGGGCGCAGGTGCAGAGCCCTGTCGCGCAGGTCACTGCCTGTTTTTCGGGCAGTGATCTGCGCAACGGGTTTAACTGCACCTGCCGCACAGAGGCATTGACGGCAGCTCCATGTGGAGCTGCCGTCAATGTCCTGACCGGGCCTTTCTGTGAGCCGGTGGAAATGTTCATTATTTGGCCAGCGGGGTTCCTGGGTCGCTGGCGATCAGTGATTTGACCGTCAGCATGAACACGGAGGTTGTTACCGCCGTGTTCATTATGACCACCTAAGTGTTTATACCTGACTCTCTGTGACCGGAGGAGAACCGTCGAATTCTTTTGCAAGGTGGCTGTGTACAGAACCTGTGTCTGTGTCTACAAATAACATAAATAACAATCACTGCAATGCACAATGCTATCCTTCCTGGGCCTGGGTGTAGAACTCCTCTCTTCTGGCGGTGTTTATGGAATTTGGGCACTCCGCTGCATGCGAAGTATGGCAGAGTTTCCAAATTCTGCTCTCCGGCGTGGAATGGAGTTAGTTTGCGCTCTTGAGATTTGGTTTTGGCACTCTCTTGTGAGCACGCTGATTCTCCTGGGCTGCTAGCTTGAGCTCTCTCACGTTGCTTCCAGCCATGCCAACGACTAAAACAGGCTACTCGCTTGTGTGAACTCACTTCTGAAGAATATTTTCTACTCCAGAGCCAGTAAATCTAGTCAAAAGAGCTTTTTTTGATTAGAATTTCTTCTCCAATGGAACCTAAAAAAACAATTTCAGATCGAGAAGCCTTTTTTTTCAAACAGGAAGGAAGTGTGTCAGAGACTCAACTTCCTGTTCCTGTCCAGCAGGTGCCTCCTATTGCTTTGTCTTTCACCTGGTCACTTTTCACTTGGACTTTGAAGTTGTCTCCTGGATATACCTTTGGATTTATGGACTTTGTTTTTATGAAATCATCGCACAAGTGAGTTCTAAAACTATATTGAATAAGGGTGTTGTTGTTTGCTTGGGCATGCACCAGTATTTCTTTGTTCTTTAATTTGATTTAAAAATGTATAGTGGTGGTGGGTGGCCTCCAGTTTAAGTGGTTATTATTTATTTTGCATTTCATTTATTTTTCACCTTTTGTAAAGAAAAATTGTTGCACACCTCTGTACCTTTTCTACAAGTTTCTATTTGCAATATTTGTTTTAGTATGTGGCCTAGATTTTCAAAGGGCCATTAAGCCAGTCGTCACAGGCCAGTACTAGTAGTCATCAGCGCATGAAATAAAAGTTTCAGTGGAATACGTTTTAAACTTTGTTCAGGAAAAAGGATAGCATTGGATTAATTTAACTTTAAAATGTTGGCTATTGTTTGCATTTCATTTTTTCTTGTTGTTGCAAAGAGTTTATATATTGTGGGGTAATAATATTTGAAGGCATTGGAGGATGTAGTTTGAACATGTGGCTGGCTGGCAGCCATTTTGTCCGTCCAGCCAGTGCCCTTTTCCATAGGCTTGCATGTGTCCTTTGTTTGTCATGCCTCCTTGCTGCTTGTTGTTTGACCATGTGGCTGGCTGGCAGTCATTTTGTCCATGCAGCCAGTGTCCCTTGCTAAAGGCTAGCATGTGTTCTTTGTTTGCCATGCCTCTTTGCTCCTTCTTGTTGTTGTTTGACCATGTGGCTGGCTGCCATTTTGTGCATGCAGCCAGTGTCCATTTGCCATAGGCTTGCATTTTGTCTTTGATTTCCACACCTTCTTACTCCTTGTTGTTGTCGTTTGACCATGTTGCTGGCTGTCAGCCATTTTGTCCATGCAGCCAGTGTCCCTTGCCACAAGCTTGCATGTGTTCTTTGTTCTCCATGCTTCTTCTTGCTCCTTGTTGTTATTTGACCATGTTTGGCCATTTTGTGCATATACTTTGCAGCCAACGTGTCTTTGAGTTGACAAGGGCTTACATGGAAACATGGTTAGGCATTGATCATTTGTTTTAGAAGTTTCTATTTTTTATTTTAATTTAATTTTTTTGTCATTTTTTATTCCTTTTTTAATTTACCTTTTTATGTTAATGTTTATATTTTAGTTTTATCTGCTTTGGTTTACCTATTTGATGTTCATTTTTAACATCTTTGTTTAAATTAGTATATCTTAAATTTTTATTACATTTTTTTATCTTTATTTTACTTTTTATTTAATTCTGCATTTTGCCCTGGGCCATCCATCAGATCCATTCCATTCCTTCTCCCATCCATCTACCAAAGCATTTCTCTTGAACCACTTTGCCGCCATGGGTCATTTTATTTAAAGTCTGTTTTTACGGTGTGGTGGTGCGGTTGCCTTTACACTAAATACAATGCATATTACATAAGTAATCAACTGCAGTAAGATTGCATTTCTCTCTACTATATTCAATTTGCTGCAACAATGGCATGCCACATTTCATTAACTACATGTTTTTCTTGCTTGGTTGATATTTGGGGGCATATTTATACTCCGTTTGCGCCGAATTTGCGTCGTTTTTTTTTACGCAAATTCGACGCAAAACTAACTCCATATTTATACTTTGGCGTTAGACGCGTCTAGCGCCAAAGTTCATGGAGTTAGCGTCATTTTTTTGCGTGAACACCTTCCTTGCGTTAATGATATGCAAGGTAGGCGTTCCCGTCTTAAAAAATGACTCCGATGCTATTGCGTCGGATTTATACTCCCGGGCAAAAATGACGCCCGGGAGTGGGCGGGTCTAAAAAACCCGCATTTGCGCCGGATTTTAGCGCCTGGGTCAGGGCAGGCGTTAAGGGACCTGTGGGCTCAGAATGAGCCCAGAGGTGCCCTCCCCTGCCCCCAGGGACACCCCCTGCCACCCTTGCCCACCCCAGGAGGACACCCAAGGCTGGAGGGACCCACCCCAGGGACATTAAGGTAAGTCCAGGTAGGTATTTTTTTTTCTTTTTTTTTGTGGCATAGGGGGGCCTGATTTGTGCCCCCCTACATGCCACTATGCCCAATGACCATGCCCAGGGGACAGAAGTCCCCTGGGCATGGCCATTGGGCAAGGGGGCATGACTCCTGTCTTTGCTAAGACAGGAGTCATTTCATTGGGGGATGGGCGTCGTAAAAAAATGGCGCAAATCGGGTTGAGGCGATTTTTTTGCCTCAGCCTGACTTGCACCATTTCTGGACGCCCATACGCCATTTTCCCCCTACGCCGGCGCTGCCTGGTGTACGTCGTTTTTTTTAACGCACACCAGACAGCGCCGGCGGCTAACGCCGGCTAACGTCATTCAATAAATACGGCGCCCGCATGGCGCTTCAGAATGGCGTTAGCCGGCGCTAATTTTTTTGACGCAAAACTGCGTTGGCGCAGTTTTGCGTCAAAAAGTATAAATATGGGCCCTGGTGTACAAGAGAAGAGAGCCCACATCACCCCCAGTACTGCCAAAGAGAAGGCCCTACAGTTACTTCGGGCCAGAGGCCCCAAACTCTTTCGCTTGTGCACCCTAGTGCCACTGCCAACCAAGAGCACGTTAAGATGGCCACGAAGAAAGTTGCTCCCAAGAAAGTGACCAGTAAGAAGAAGCAGCTTTCTGCAAGCAGTGTGCCAACCACAATCTTTTTCAGGAGATGTGTGCCTGCTGCAACACTGGCCTCCGGAGAGGAACTCCTGTATCAACAACAGTACCACCCCAACCCAAGCCCAAGACGATGGCTGTCAGTGAGGCAGCCACAGCAATCATGGTGACCCCAATGAGCAGTGATGTTGAATTGGATTTGTCCCTTTCACAAAGTAGTACCCAATTGGTTCAGGAAACAAAGCAAAGTGGGCAGCATCTGCAGCCAGATCTTCCCGAAGTTGGAGCAGAACAGAAGCTCTAGCTTTCTGTTGAGCAAGAACCTCCTCTTTTAGAATCAAAGGCTCCCAGATCTCCAGCATTTTCTCCAAGCACCACTTCTGATGACAGCGATGAGACATGGAGTGGACCCCGGCAGAGTTCCAGAAAGCCTTAGAATCATGGAAGGGGATGATGAGGATGAGTGCAATGACACAGTAATTGTAAAAGCTCGCACAGAGGAGTCTGGCATTACTATCCAACCTGCTCCAAGGGGTGTGACACAGACAACATCGCCAGCTCCCATATTTGCAAGGCCCCAGCAGAGACCAGCACCAATCCCTACCTCATTACAAGTGTGCACTGCAGAGAGGTAATCGGCACAGCTACAGCCACCTACATTCAGTTCTTCTTCAGGCATTGGTTGTGACCCAATAAGAAAGTACTCCTCCTCAGTTTGGGACTTTTTTATGATTAGCAAACAGGAGGAGAACATTGCCATATGCTCTATTTGCCACGCAAGTGTTGGTCGAGGTAAGCCTGGAACACATTATGCTACTGGAGGCCAGATGACCCATATGAAAAAGCATCACGCAATCCGATGGGAGCAGCACCCTAAACAAATGGCTCAACGTGGTTGCGGTAGTGAAGGTGAGGAGAGCTAGGAAACATCAGCTACACCTGGTCAAATCACAGTGGAAGGTGAGGAAGAAGAAGGTGACATCATTCTCATGCAAAGCAGGCCTGTCCCCAGCAGTACACCAGCATCACCCGCCTCAACAACCTCACAATGGCACAGAAAACTCAGAGTCAGATGGAGATACCACAGCATATGGTGACTTCAGCACCACAACACACTCTGAGTCTACAACCCCCTATATCTGAAAAGTGGCTTGTGTCATTGGCCCACAAAAGAAGAAAATCCAGGCGACCATTACGGGCATGTTTAGGCAGGAGGGGCCGTATGACAGCAACCACCCAACGGAGCGTACTGTTGAATTCTGGGGTCCCCATACTAGCATGTGAATTAAAGGGCATTTCTCAAATAGACTTCTTTTTTCTACACTGTCTTCCATTTTGAAGGAAACAATGTAGAGAAAGACAAGGGGCAATAACACTTGTTCTTCTATTCCGTGTTCCCCCAAGTCTCCAAATAAAAATGGTACTTCACTTGTGTGGGTAGACCTACTGCCCGCGACAGGAAACGTAACATGGACAAATCACATTTTTATCTTGAAATCTGACGTGTTTTTGGGAAAATGTCTAGCTGTGGATTTTGGCCTCCAGCTTAACCGGCATCTAGGGAAACCTACCAAACCTGTGCATTTGTAAACACTAGACACATAGGTGAATCCAGGAAGGGGTGTCTTGTGGGGCTCTAACCAGGTTCTGCTAACCAGAATCCTTTGCAAACCTCACAATGTGGCAAAAAAACTGAGGGAATTATAAGGGTGTTCCAGTATGCCATGGTGCCCATCTCTGCATAAGCCAGTCTACACCGGTTTAGGGATCCCCCTGCCCTGCTCTGGCGCGAAACTGGACAAAGGAAAGGGGATTGACCCAGAGCTCCTCCAGTGTGTCTCAGACCTCTGCCATCTTGGAAACAGAGGTGTCTGTGGCACACTGGACTGCTCTGAGTGGCCAGTGCCAGCAGGTGATGTCAGAGGCTCCTTCTGATAGGCTCTTTCCTCTCTTGGTAGCCAATCCTCCTTCCTAGGTAGCCAAACCTCCTTTTCTGGCTATTTAGGGTCTCTGCTTTGGGGATCTCACCAGATAACGAATGCAAGAGCTAATCAGAGTTCCTCTGCATCTCCCTCTTCACCTTCTACCAAAGGATCAACCGCTGACTGCTCAGGACGCATGCAAAACTGCAACAAAGTAGCAAGACGACTACTAGCAACCTTGTATCGCTTCATCCTGCCGGCTTTCTCGACTGTTTCCAGGTGGTGCATGCTCTGGGGGTAGCCTGCCTCCTCTCTGCACCAGGAGCTCTGAAGAAATCTCCCGTGGGTCGACGGAATCTTCCCCCTGCAACCGCAGGCACCAAAAGACTGCATCACCGGTCCTCTGGGTCCCCTCTCAGCACAACGAGCATCGTCCCTGGAACTCAGCAACCCCGTCCAAGTGACTGCCACAGTCCAGTGACTCTTCAGTCCAAGTTTGGTGGAGGTAAGTCCTTGCCTCCCCACGCTAGACTGCATTGCTGAGTACCACGTGATTTGCAGCTGCTCCGGCTCCTGTGCACTCTTCCAGGATTTCCTTTGTGCACAGCCAAGCCTGGGTCCCGACACTCTAACCTGCAGTGCACATCCTTCTGAGTTGTCCTCCGGCATCGTGGGACTCCCTTTTGTGACTTCCCGTGGACTCTGGTTCACTCTTCTCCCAAGTGCCTGTTCAGGTACTTCTGCGGGTGCTGCCTGCTTCTGTAAGGGCTCCCTACGTTGCTGGGCGCCCCCTCTGTCTCCTACTCCAAGTGGCGACATCCTGGTCCCTCCTGGGCCACAGCAGGACCCAAAAACCTCTACTGCAACCCTTGCAGCTAGCAAGGCTTGTTTGTGGTGTTTCTGCGTGGGAATACCTCTGCAAGCTTCATCGCGATGTGGGACATCCATCCTCCAAAAGGGAAGTTCCTAGTCCTCTACTTTCTTGCAGAACTCCAAGCTTCTTCCATCCAGTGGCAGCTTCCTTGCACCCTCAGCTGGCATTTCCTGGGCTCCTGCCCACTCTCGACACTGTCGCGACTATTGGACTTGGTCCCCCTGTCCCTACAGGTACTCAGGTCTGGAAATCCACTGTTGTTACATTGCTGGTGTTTGTTCTTCCTGCAGAATCCCCCTATCACGACTTCTGTGCTCTCTGGGGGTAGTGGGTCTTGGGGTGGGCTATTTTTCTAACCCTCACTGTTTTCTTACAGTCCCAGCGACCCTCTACAAGCTCACATAGGTTTGGGGTCCATTCGTGGTTCGCATTCCACTTTTGGAGTATATGGTTTGTGTTGCCCCTATACCTATGTGCTCCTATTGCAATCTACTGTAATTTTACACTGCTTGCATTACTTTTCTTGCTATTAACTGCATAATTGTGTGTACATATATCTTGTGTATATAACTTATCCTCATACTGAGGGTACTCACTGAGATACTTTTGGCATATTGTCATAAAAATAAAGTACCTTTATTTTTAGTACTTCTGTGTATTGTGTTTTCTTATGATATTGTGCATATGACACCAGTGGTATAGTAGGAGCTTTATATGTCTCCTAGTTCAGCCTTAGCTGCTTTGCCATAGCTACCTTCTATCAGCCTAAGCTGCTAGAAACACCTCTTCTACACTAATAAGGGATAACTGGACCTGGCACAAGGTGTAAGTACTTCTGGTACCCACTACAAGCCAGGCCAGCCTCCTACAGCGGTGGCAATGTAGTTGCTGGGAGGCTGGGGGCTGGCATGCTCTTCTGCTGGTTCAGTCTCTTCCTCTTCCAGGATCACCAGGTGCTGGTACTCGGCCTGAAAGTTCCCCAGCCTCTGCTGCCACAGATGGGCTGCTATTCCCCTGCCTAGTAGGTGATGGTCGTCGGGCAGGAGTAGCTATATTAAGAAAAAGAAGAATAACAAAAGACAAATTATAAACAATGGTCTGAACAAACACTTGTTCAAATGATAGATAGTGGGTGGCACAGTAGTACTACATTGCTGGTCCCCTAAGGACAATGGAATTTGATGTGATTATTATTTCTAATTAGGAGAGTCACAGGGCCAATCCTCTGGTACAAAATAATTAAGACAGGATAAGACCAGATTAAAAAGCTGGTGATTTCATTTTTTCTTTTAAAGGCTTTTCCAGTAACTAACTGGAAACATTTAGTGGAAAAATAAAAAAGAATTACCTCTTATTATATTGAGTAATGCATTATGCACTATTGAGTACAAGTTGATTTTCCAACTCATTAAAGACATGCTAGCCACCGCTTCAAGTATGATGTTACTTTCTGCAGCTCGGACAGCTGTAGCTGACAATTATCTATCTTTAATTCAAATGTCCCTGCTCTTCCCCACATGCCTTTTACTTAGTTTAGTTTATACCCTGATTCCAAAGAGTCAGATGAATAAATATAAGATACATCACACATGTCATGTCTAAAATGCGTATATATTTTTCTGTCTGCCGAAGATGGGGGGGAAAACGATACACTGCATTACAGGGAAAGGATTGGACTATATAGATTATTTTTTTGCACGTTCGTCATAGAGTATCCCCTATGCTAAATATTGAAATCAAATCGGGCACTTACTAGTCCCACCTTACTCTCTGGTCTTGCCCACCATCACAAATTCTTTCAAACAAATTGATTGACTGGGGAGAAAGGAAAGTAAAGAAACTTGACTTACTCACTGCAGAGTAAGGCAGATGGATTAAGCGGGTAGGTAGAGCTCTTGCTATATAATAATAGAGGGGCGTCACAGATCCATCTACAAAAGAAGAGCTCCCTTCTTTACACATCCAAGCAGTTATTCAATCATCCTTTCATTATTCTCCTATACACAGTGTACACCCATAGACACCATGATTTAAGCTTTACATTCTCTCATTCAGCCTTCCACTCAAATTCACAATCCTTTATCCATCCATTCAGTACCACAATATCCACCTTTCCTTTCAATCAACCTTTCGCCCATCCATCTATTTACCCAATACCAATGCTCACCCACGCATCCTCTTTCATCCACCCACGCATCCTTTCCGTTCACTTCCATTCTTTCCCGTTTCCATCAAGCCATCATTTTTAGCATACATTATGTGTGCTTTTTGCTGAGTTGCAGATAGAAAAGGTCATAAGTAACCCATCCACCACTTTAGCTGTAATGCAGGGAGTTCATGTATCAGATCACGAAAACGCCCTTGTAGCTAGTGAGTAACAGTAATTGTCAATAAGCAAGCAATTTGACTTATCATCTCCCATCCCTGCCACTGCGGCTCGCCCTGCTCTATCTGCTACGGCAGCGGTGGAACTTGAGCCAGCTCTTCCTAGTTTACTGGTGGTCGGTGTGACTATAAAAAACAGTATACAGTTTTTAGGTGCCAGATCCCATTCTTAATTTTTTAAATAAAACAAATGCAACCTCAATTTTTACAGTTCGGTTAGCACTGCAGTATCTTCTGTCAAAAATATCACTCTGGGCATTTTGTTGAAATATTAGAAAAGCCAGGTAGACAAGCCAACCAAAAGCTTCGCGTAATTGAGGGACAGACAAGACAACCAAAAGCTTCACGTAATAGAGGGGCAGAGCTATAGCATATGATTGATGCTGACTCAGAATCATTGGAGAGCAATGAAGGGGAGGAATACAGAGTGGTCAATAAAAGACAGAAAAAAAGTAACAAAGGGATAACAGGAATTTTAAAAACAAAACTTTGATAGGAGAATTGGAAAAAGGGAGACCGTATAGGAAAAGTAAACAAGGCAAAATTAAAAGTAGTATAAAAGTGAGGAGAGGTAAAAGTCAAGAAAATAATAATAATAATCTTAAATAATAGAAATTACTAGGATGAGCACAGCCATCAGCATCAGTGCTGGTGGTTTGGCCCCCCCAGCTCCTGCCGGACTCACCGGTGCAGTGCCTTTCTTCTTGCTCTTGGGTGCTGATGTAAGATTAGAAAGAAGATAAAAAAAAATACATTAATGGTACGTTAATCTCCACAAAGTGATTATGTAACAGACAAACGCAACAATATTTTACTTAAATTAGGTCGCTTATGGTACTACACTAGTAAGATCAACTATTGTTGAGTTGGCTATAATCCTAAAATCCCTATTCCAAATTTCCTCAAGAAAAACTACATTTAGAACTAATGCATTAAAATGAATGATCTTTTATTCTATTCTCATTTCTTAAGCAGTTCATGTACCAACTCAGTCTCCCTTTTTTGCAATGCATGCATACTCGCATCGATATGAAATTGCTTTCGATTGTCACAGAGAATGCTAATTCACTGATATCACTAATTCACTATGGAGTTAGAAGGAGAACAGAAGAGTCTGCATTGTAATGACTTCTGAAATAATCAGCCTAAGTAAGGCCCATATTTATAATTTTGATGCAAACCTGCGCCAGCGCATGTTTTCGTCAAAAAGTTTAACGCTGGCTACCGCCATTCCAACGCGCCAGCCAGGCGTCATATTTAAGGAATGGCAGTAGCCGGCGCTGCGGCCTTGTTAGCGTAAAAATAAATTACTCTAACCGGGCAGCGGAGGCGTGGGGAAGACTGGGGGTTGTGCGTCAAAGAATGGTGCAAGTCAGGTTAGAGTAAAAAAAAAAATGACTCTAACCTGACTAGCGTCATTTTTTGATGCACAACCCCCATGGAAATTACTCCTGTCTTAGCAAAGACAGGAGTCAGGCCCCCCTGCCCAATGGCCATGCCCAGGGGACTTCTGTCCCCTGGGCATGGCCATTGGGCACAGTGGCATGTAGGGGGGCCCAGGTTAGCCCCCCCTATGCCACCTATAAAAAGAAAAACAAATACTTACCACTACTTACCTCTACTTACCGTAGATGGGTCCCCCCATCTATGGGTGTCCTCCAGGGGTGGGCGAGGGTGGCAGGGGGTGTCCTTGGGGGCAGGGAAGGGCACCTGTGGACTGTTTCCATGGTCAGAGACCATGGAAATGAGCCCACAGGTCCCTTAACGCCTGCCCTGACCCAGGTGTAAAAAAAATGGCGCAAATCCGGCTGGGCGGCATTTTTTAAGGCCCGTCTCCTCCTGTGCCTCAAAATGACGGGGGGATAAATAAGGCGCACATGGCTTAGAGTCATTTTTTGACCGGGAACACCTACCTTGCATGTCATTAGCGCAAGGTAGTTTTTCACGTACAAAAAATGACTCAAACTCCATAAATTTGGTGCTAGATGGGTCTAGCACCAAAGTATAAATATGGAGTTAAGTTTGCGCCGGATTTGTGTAAAAGCGTTAAAATAAAATGATGCAAATCCAGCACAAACAGTGTATACATATAGGCCTAAGGGCCAGAAGTAGCAAAGTTTTGCGAGTCGCAAATGGCCCGATTCGCAATTTGTGTCACCGCCAAATCGGAAATGGGATGCAAAAATCCCATTTCCGTAGTGCAAATTGCGATGCAAGCCATTACCGAATCGCAAAATGTGCGACCTGCAAATAGGAAGTCGCAATTTGCGAGTCGCAAACCATATGAAAAAGGCACTCGCAAATTGCGACAAGTCGCAAAAAGCCCATTTTGCACACCCAAATTACCACTAAGTCAGAGCAGGTGGTAACCAGAACCAAAGTATAAAAGGAGACCCAGAAGGCATCTGGGCTACTCAAAATGGCTGAAATATATGTGATAGCAAGGAGGAGGAGAGTCCACGCAGCCCAGCAGAGGAGGAGGAGAAGCCAGAGACGGGAGAGGATATACAGAACCAGGCAGACACTTTTCCAACAAACTGAGGAGGAGATTTATGACAAATACAGACTCAGCAGTGCAGCAATATTAGAATTAATTGATCTACTAAATCCGCAGCTTCAACGCCAGACTGTGCGCGGCAGCGCCATCCCCACACATGTGCAAGTGCTATGCTCACTGCACCTCTTGGCCTCGGGTAGCTACCAGGGGGTGATTGCAGTGGGAGGTGTGGTATCCCAAAGTGCCCTCTCACGGTTCTTCAGATGTTTCCTAGATGCCATAATCACACACATGTCCAGATACATATACCTACCCAGGAATGAGGTAGAAATTAACAGCACCAAGTTGGAATTCTACAGAATTGCCAACTTCCCTCATGTAATAGGGTGTGTGGATGGGACACATATACAAATTTGCCCTCCTGCAAATCTGGAATATCTGTTCCGCAATAGGGAATGTACCCACTCACTGAACATCCAGTTGGTATGTGACACCCATATTGTCATCACTGACATTGTAGCCAAATTTCCAGGGAGTACACATGACTCATACATATTCAGGCACAGTGGGATACACCAACGCCTAGAACGTGGGGAGTTTGGAGATGGATATCTATTAGGTATTGCTGAATACACCCTGAAGCCATACACACAGGTCAATGTAGAAACCATCCATGCCCTGCTAACATTGCTTATTTTTGCCAAACAGGTGACAGTGCATGTGCGCTACGACCATGGATACTAACCCCGTACCTAACACCTGCCAATGAGAATGAGAGGCGATATAACAGTGCACTTTGGCGGACCAGAAATGTCATTGAGAGGACCTTTGGACTGTTAAAGGCAAGATTCTGATGCCTCCACAGAAGTGGAGGTGCGCTCCAGTATGCCCCAATAACAGCATTCAAGATCGTTGGCACATGCGCAACACTACACAACTTTGCCACCAGACGTGGGCTACATCTCACCCCTGAAGACCCAGATTTGGAGGATGAGGAGCAAGAGCTACCACATCGCCAGCCTGGAGATAGAAGCATTGCAAATCAAGGCAGACAGAGACGGGCCCACATTGCAACCCAATACTTTGAAAGGTACGTGGCAACTGTCACCACACTCACTACTGTCACACAAAAAGAGCCCAGTTGTGTAGTGGAACAAACAAAACCTTTTAATTTGTGAACAAAATGTTGCAAGAATATAACTGTCCATAAGGGGCTGCACATGTCCACTCTTTCTGAGGACACATTAACTTCAAGTGCCTCATGAGTCCTGCTGTGTTCTGGCCTACATCCTCCTCCTGCTTCGGCCAGCATGGCTCATTCCAGGTGGGTCTGCTGACCCCTGCCGTGCACTTCCACTCCTTAGTACACGTGTGTCAGTTGCAGATACACTGCTGATAGTGGACCCCTCCTCACTGTCCTGAGGGGTCTCACCTGTGCCCCTTGCCACCTGCCTGGCCTCCAACATGTCTACTGCGTGGCTAATGCGGCCCTGTCCCCGTGCCACATCCCCTGCAAAGTGGCCAAGTTCGACCTGCAGACTCACGGTCCGTCTTAACAGGCCTGTAGTGTTCATGGCAAGATAGCCAATGGACGCTGCCATGCGGTCAAATCTAGTAACTAGGTGGCGCTCCCGGCGCCTTGCGCTGTGTCTCTCAGCCACCAGTTCCGTCACTAGTTGGCGGATTGACTGTGTAAGTTCGCTCACGTTGTCAATTAGTCTTGTGAACTGTGAGGTCACATCAGCCAGGCCATGTGTCATATTATTTTCCAGTCTGTACAATGCTCCTGATATTATCCGTAATTGCCTTGTTTGCAGGCGCTGACCGGAAAGGAGGGATGCCTCGACTGCAGACATTGCTGCCTCCCCTATCTCCTCCTGGGGCACCGCCTGGACTTGGCATCTGTGTCTGCGACGCGTTTGTGCTGCTGGCTCTGGATGTCTCACTGTGGGGCTGGGGCCAGGGGTCATGTTATCTTCCTCCATGTCCTGTACGTCTTCTGGAGGGGACTGTGGTGGTGTCGTGCTGGGCCCTGGAATAGCTTCTGCAGCCTCCTGCACTGCCTGTGGCCTGCTGTCTTCTCCCTGGATGGTGTGGCTGGTGGGGGTGTTGTGTGGGAGACCTGTGGGACATAGGGAACACACTGTCAGTCTCTAACATCTGTTGTATGCCTCATAATAAACATTTGCCTATATGCTGACTACTGTACTACATTGCCCATAATGCACCATTTTGGTGTTTGCTAGTCTGGAATGGAGCTAGTCTGGTTGTGCCTGCTGCTGTGTACTGGGAGAGTGTGGATACTGCATTTGTAGGTGTACATGCATGTTTCATGGTACTCACTTTTGGATGTCCCTTGCGCAGAAGTCTCCAATGATCCCATTCCTGACACAGCCTCAGGCTCCAGTGTCTGCTCCACCAATTCCTCCATGACTGTGGGTGGTGGGATGGTGGATGGGCCTCCTCCTGTGCCCGTCCTTTCCCTGAGGTGCTCTGCCACCCTCTCATTTATTCTGGAGCGCAGGTCGTAACACCTTTTTTTGATTTCATCCAGGGTTCGGTGGCTCACCCTAATGGCATTAATCCTCTCCTGGATTTCCAGTCAGATCTTCCTTTTCTCAGTGCCTGTGTCACTCAGGGCTGCCTTGCCAAAAAGTTGGTCATGGTGCTGGCAGCATTCTTCTGTTAGCACCTCAAGTTCTTTTTCTGAAAACTTGAGTTTCCTTTTCCTTCCAGCACTGCCTGTGTCTTCCATGGTAGCAGCAGCTCCTCTCTCCTGGTAGTTGCACAGCAGTCTGAAAAAGGTGTAGTCCTCCCTCCTCCCAGGTGTATTTGATGACTTCCTGGTTCTGATGTCATCAGCAAGAGCCAGGAAGTGTTTTTCCAACTGTTGTGCTGAGCCTGCATGCAATTTGCGGGCCTGTCGCAAATTGCGATACCCGACTCGCAAATTGCGAGTTCGCTTTTAGCGAGGTCACAAAAAGCGACCTTGCTAACAGCGGACTCCCAATCTGCGGTGCGACATCATTTGCGAGTCGCAATTTGAGGTCGCTTTTTTTTCTTGGATTCCATTTTGCGAGTCGGAAATTGCGATTCGCAATTTCCGACTCGCACACTTTTTCCTACCTACATCTGGCCCTAAGTGCCTACCTATGGGTAAATAAATTAATAATGTAGCACCGAGCACCTTGCTAGCTCTAACTGGATCGCATAATAAATAATAATCTAATGTAACCGTAACTTACCTCTGAGTGGAAGCGGTATGCTATTTGGGAAGAAATTTTTTTGTATTGTAGAACAAAAACACAATAAAAATATAATGCTCACCAAGCCCTGGGATCTCCACGCCTAACAGGTCAAGCAGGTCCTGTTCAGGGTCGATGATTTCCACCCAGCGGTGCTTCAGCAGGTGGGTGGTGCACTGGACCCGAGTGGTGGCCCTGACTAACAGGTGCACCCTAGCCTAGCGCTGCAAATGCTCCCGCAGGGGGCACCCACTTCCAGGCCTGCCACCTGCTGCCATCATGGAGGGGAGGTGGTGCCACCACCTCCCCGCTGAAGATGGGCGAGGTGCAACCCTTGTTGGCGGCGCTGCCCACAGGGCAGGGGGCCTCTGTTGCCCCGTGGCTGCTCTGCCATGATGCTGGGTGAGTAGGGTAGGAGAAAAGAAAAAGAAACAGGAGGAAATGGAAGGAAAAAGGCAAATAAAAAAACAAATGCAAAAAGTCACAAAAACACAAAAAGATTTAAAACAACTTCAAAAAAATGAGACACGAAAAGAAGCACTAATACAATAAATAAGAAAATAGGGGTAGATGAAGTATGGGGTAGAGGATTGCAAAGATTGAGGGCAGATAGAAGTTGAAGTCCCAGCACCAGAAACAGACTGAAAAACAAGATGGTCGCACCCTTGCAAATCATGTGGTGCCATTCACACAAGATTTTGAATGCGAGTATGCACTTTGCGCTGAGTGTGACGTCAAATGCAACGCGAGCGTGCCTTACGAACTCCGCCCACTTTTTTGTCACTTTGCAAATTTCCCTGTAGTTGGACTCCGCGCACTCCACTCAGGCCTAATCCTTCCTATCTTTGAGACTACAATTTCATATTTGTCCATCTCTGACCTATTCTCCTGCTATTTTGTAATTCGATTTTGATTAATATTTCTATTTACTGGAGTTAGGCCCATTTTCCTTCTGAAATATAATCAGCTTTGTATTATACTTCAGATTTTCGATTATTTATACTTTTTGTAACCTATTATTTATATGTCCAATTAAGCTCAGAGTCCCTTTCTAGTGGGTTTGCATTGTAAAATCAAATAAATAAATTACCCCATCGGTAACAAAGATAGAAGTACTGCACAAAGAAACCGTATTTATCGTGACACAATCAGAACAAAAATGTGTGTAATGCTCAGACATCAACAAGATCCTCCATGTCAGTTAATTAGTTCCCTGTTGCATTAGGGGCGTAGCTATTATTGGGGCAGCCGGTGCAGTGTCCTTAGGGGCCCTTTTACCCCTGATAATTCCTGTAGTATACTACTCTTAGAGCAGTCAAAGGGGCCATTTTCCTTGCTTCCACCAGGTCCATGGCATCCTTGCAACAGTACTGTGTTGCGTCAGTGCATCCAAAGACCAACAGATTCCTAAACACACACCTTTCGGGTTAAGATCACTGTCAGATTTGTGCTCGATTAAGAACCCTTACACTTGTATCTCGTCGTAGGAGCCAAAAATAGTTGGATATCTTTTCAGGTGCCATTTTGAAGTGTTTCTCACTGAGAAAATCCTAGACACAGCCCTAGGTAGCCTACTCGTTTTCTAGTGGGTGCTCTATGGCAGGAAATATACAACGACACAAAATGACAGAAATGCTTATTTATGCTAGATACCTCTTTATTGTGGTCCACTTTTTCAGAAGGAGCATTATTTGTGATTAGTATATTATGTGATTTTGAGGATAAACATTATGACTGTGCTACTGTACTAACCACAAAATTAGGATGAGAAATGACAATTTCCAGGTAAATATACAGATAAACATCAAACAAATGTCATACTTACAGAAGATATGGTCACTGCTGTGTTACATTACGAGTTTATTCCATGGCATCTAATATTGATGAACAATTCTATATTTTTTTCATGTTATATTAATTTTCAAGTGGCAACATTACATTTTTTGCTCATTTCAGGACTAGGTAACTTCTGCATGCAAACAAAACGAGGAAATAATTAGCTCACCTGTAAGAAGAAGAATAACAGTATCTTCCACACTATTTATAGTTGCGGTCTCGTAGCACACACAGCTTTGGCTGTTAGCTGCAGGCAGCATTGTATCCAGTGCTCCAACATGTGGTTAGCGTGAGCTTCAGGCTTGGTACTTATTGATCATTGTTTTTATGTTATTTCAATGCTTTTAGCTGCAGTGTTTACTGCATTATTATGGGTTTCCCGCATCTGGTGCACAGTTTTCCACATATGTTTTCATCTAATTTGAGGCGTTCACACAAAAAATTTGTTTCTAGAACGAATGAATGAAAATTGCAATGTCAGAAAAAATTGCTGCATAATTTTCCATTCTGCTGCATAACTTAGACAGCCTTACCATATAATTTGGTGCACCACGCTTCAGATTACTTGTAGCACAACAAAGGTACAGCTCTGCATGGTGGAGTCGAGGCTATCATTTTATAGACAGGTTCAGAAATTACACGCACAAAACCACAAACCAAGGTGTTATGAGTGATGTAATATGTGTTTTAAGAACAGTGCATGGAGAGAGCAAAAGTTATAGTTACCTTGGGCACGAGTTATAGTTACTTGAAATAACTCTAACTGTAACAGCTGAATTTCTATGGTTTTGTGCATGTAAATTCGGAACCTAACTATAACGTTAGTGTAACTGCTGGGTTTTTTAGTGCATTCCTAAGGTTTTTAAAATTCTAATCTATAACTGTTAGAGATGGGGTCTTTGGCTGGCAGTCAGGTTAGCCCATGTCCAAGCAAGGAGCCTCACTCTATTCAGGGTAAAGAAGAATCACCCTCAGCTAACCTCCGCTCACCACCTTAGCAGCTTGGCACAAGCAGGCAGGCTTAACTTCAGAGTGCTAGGTGTAAAGTATTTGTACCAACACACACAGTAACTTAATGACAATACTACAAAATAGAATATATTTATCTAAACTAAACAAGACCAAAACGACAAAAATCCAACATACACAAGTCAAGGTATTAATTAAAAAGCAAAAGCAGTCTCAAATCCTTTTGTAAACAAATAAAACAATGTTAGCATTGAAAAGTACCTGGGTAGCGTCAAAATAACATGCATGGGTGAGTGTGTGTCGAAAAAGGTAAGCAGTTCGTCAATTTCTCGTCTGAAAGCAAGATCATGTGTCGTTTTTTCCTTCTTTGGTCAGGCGGCATGCGTCGTTTTTCCTCCCCGCAGGGGACTGATGCATCGACCCGGGCAGGGATTGCGTCATTTTCCTCGCATAGCACGGTTTGTATTTAAAAACCTGTTGCACGGTGATAGCAAAACCAGGTTGTGTGGGTTGTGACGTTACCAGCCCCCACCAACGATGCAGCATGTCGTTTCTCCAGCCGCGTGTCGATATCCCAGCTGTGCTGTAAACGATGCGTTGATTTCAGCCATGGAGCCAGTGGACATATACTAATGTGTTTTATTTGTCCTAACAGTGAAATACTGGGAGGCTCCCAAGCCAGAATGGTGTCAATGTTTGGCTGTAGGGGTGCCACCTGGCCACTCCCTACCTGGTGTCCCAAGTACACCGCAGAACCCTGCCCTATTTGGCACTTGCTTGCCTTAAAAGTGAGGCCTGTCTTTTACAGGGTCTCCAACACTCTGCAGAGGTGTTGCAGATGTTCCTCCCAGGTGGAACTAAAAACAGCAATGTCATCCAGGTAGGTGGCACTGAACTCATCCAGCCCAGCCCACACCTGGTTGACTAACCCCTGAAAGGTGGCAGGGGCATTTTTCATCCCAAATGGCATCACTTTGAACTGGAAGTGCCCATCTGGGGTAGAAAATGCAGACCTCTCCTTGGCCCCCTCAGTCAAGGCAACCTGCCAACACACAGACCTTAAGTCAAACGTGCTGAGGTAGGTGGCAGCTCCCAACCGATCAATGAGCTCATCAGCTCGGGGGATGGGGTGGGCATCAGTCTTGCGGACCGTGTTGAGACCCTGGTAGTCCACACAGAACCGGAGTTCTGGGGTGGCACCAGGGGCAGCAGCCTTTGGGACCAATACCACAGGGCTGGCTAAAGGACTCCCTGAATGCTCAATAACCCGTAGGATTAACATCTTGGATAACTCATCCTTAATGCTAGCCCTGACCTTGTCAGTTACCCTGTAAACTTTATGTTTAATGGGTGTACTGTCCCCAGTGTCCACATCATGTGTGCACGAGTGTGTGACACCTGGGATCAAGGAAAACAGTGAGGCGAACTGGCCCAACAGCTGGCGACAGTCCCTCTGCTGCACTGCAGTCAGGGAGGGGAAGAGGATCACTCCTGCCACAGACCCATCTTTTTCTTGTGCAGACAGGAGGTCAGGAAGAGGCTCACTCTCCTCCTCCACCCCATCCTCATCATTGCAAGGAGCTCGGACAGTTCAGTCCGCTCAAAGTGTGGTTTGAGGCCGTTAACATGGAGGACCCTTAAAGGGTTCCTGGGAGTCTGCAAGTCCATCAGGTAGGTGACTTCACACTTGCGCTCCACCACCTCAAAAGGCCCAGTTCACTTGTCTTGGAGCGCCCTAGGCTCCATTGGTGCCATCACTCACACTTTTTGACTAGGCTGAAACTCCACCAGAGTGTCATACCACCATTTCATACCCTCCTGGCTTGCTTCCAGGGTCTCCTGTGCGAGACTCCTGAAGCGGACAGTCTGGTTTCTCAGAGCCAGCATGTAGCTAAATACATCCTGGTGGGGTTTACTGGGAGCTTTTTCCAAAGCCTCCTTCACCAGACTTAAGGGTCCCCTCACAGGGTGGCCATAGAAGAGCTCAAAGGGACTAAATCCAAGTCCCTTTTGAGGCACCTCCCAGTAAGCGAACAGAAGGCATGGCAAGAGGATGTCCCACTTCCGCCTTAAGGGCTCTAACAGACCCATAATCATGGCTTTCAAGGTGCGGTTGAATCTCTCAACCAGACCTTTGCTTTAAGGGTATTAAGGGGTGGTGAACTTGTAGGTTACCCCACACTCCTTCCACAGAGACTTCATATATGTAGATATTAAGTTGGTACCCCTATCAGATACCACTTCCTTGGGGAATGCCATGCGGGTAAAAACCCCCATCAATGCATGACCCACCAGAGGGGAAGTGATTGACCTCAAAGGAATGGCTTCTGGGTACCGGGTGGCATGGTCCACCAAGACCAGGATGAACTTGTTGCCCATGGCTGTCTTGGGATCCAGAGGTCCTACAATGTCAATACCAACCCTTTCAAAGGGGGTTGTAACAACAGGAAAGGTTTGGAGGGGAGCCTTACATTTCCCCCCACTCTTGCCACTTGCCTGACAAGTTTGGCAAGACCTACAATGAGCATCAGAATGCTTGTGCATTAGGGGCCAATAGAAGTGGGTGACATGTCCTACTAAAGGCACATCATGAGCCAACCCCAGTGGGAAGGCCCTAAAGCACTGGGGTACCACCAGTACACCGGCTGACCCAGGCTCAGGAACCTTAGGCTTACTATACAGGAGACCATCCTCCCAGTAGATCAAGTGAGCTCCTGGCTCCTTGCCAGCAGCCTGGTCTGCAGCCTGCTGCCGCAAACCCTGCAGAGTAGGACATGTCTTCTCTGCTGCACAGAATGCTTCCCTGGTGGGCCCCCCTTCCTTCTGCCACTGCAACAGCGCAGGAACCTCCCCAGTTCAGCCACCTGTTCCCCTGTAGGCTCCGGGGTGTCACCCTCAGGCTCTGCCTCCTCCCGGACCGTGGTAACTTCTGGGGTCGGTTTCCCACACCCCTGCCCTTCCTCTTTTTGGCGGTCCCCTGGGCCACTGTTTCAGTCTCCAGGGGCTCTTGACCACCCTGATGGGCTGCCATTGACCTGATAGATATGCATACCCACCCAGGCAGACCCAACATCCCCAAGTGTGACCTGTGTTCCACCTCCTTCCAAGGGCAATCCTCCAGGTCATTGCCAAGCAAACAATCTACAGGCATGGTTGGACTCACAGCTATCTTCAAGGAACCTGAGAACCCCCCTTTGAAAGGGAGCCTGCCCCACTGTACACAGGTGCTCTGAGTTATCCACTGCAACTACTTGGTGAAGTACACGGGGATCATACTGCTCTTCAGACACTAGGTGACTCCTCACTGTAGTCACACTGGCTCCTGTGTCTCTCAGAGCCTCTACCCTCTGTCTATTAATGGTCACCCACTGCCTGTACGTCTGAGTGTTCTCAGGCACGAGGGCTATCTGGATTATCTCACTGTCCCCTAGGGAGACAAGGGTCATCTTAGCTGGCTCCCACCCACCTGGAACCAACTCCTCCCCAAGCGCTACACTAGCCAAACCCTGGGACTGCGCACCAGTGGGTGCCGGTGTACTCTTGGGGCATTTGGGGACTCCCCTTACATGACCCACTTGGTCACATTCATAACACTTTTGTGGGGGACCCCCTGCCACTGGTTTCCCTTTGGAGAACCATGGCTTCTTCTCACTGGGGGGCTGGGAATCTTTACCCTGGGAATCGGATTGGGGCCCTTTAGAGAACTCCCCCTGTTTACCCTTACCCCTCCTTTCTTCTGAGAGGGACCCTTCCCACACTTGGTGTGGTCTCCCCCATACCTCTTTTGGACCCTGGCGCTCTCCCAGCGGTCCGCTTCCTGCGCAAGCTTCCTGGGATCAGTCAGCTTGCTGTCAATTAGGTGCTGGCACAGCTCTGGAAAACATAAACTGTACATGTGCTCCCAAGCAATCAAATTGTAAAGCCCCTCATACGTTGTTATCTTACTGCCCTTCAACCAACCATCCAGTGAACTGCAGAATGAATCAACACACTCCAACCATGTTTGGGATTCCTTCCTCCGATAGGACCTGAACATATTTTGTGAGTAGGGCATCCTTCATGACAGAGTAGGTGAGCCCCTGAGAATCCCCTAAGGATGGTAGAGTATCCCTCCCCTCCACCTCAAAGTGCTTCCACAGTCCCGCCCCCCAATGAGCTTCAGGGACCAGATTTATGTGGAGAGCAGACTCATACCCCTTGAACCACAAGTATATGTTATCCTCCCTCTTGTAATCCTTCACTAGGTCTTTTGGAATGTGTACCCTCCTCTCAGGCTGTAGTGTACTGTTGCTGCCACCATCTCTACTGGACTGGCTTCCCTGATCTATTTCTCTCAAGCTAAGCTTATGAGCAGTATCTTCTTTTCCTCAGTGGCCATCCTTCTCTCTTCCATCTCCCTTTTCATCCTACACTTTTCTAGCTCCAACTGGTGAGCCCTATCTGCCTGTCTGTCCTGTAACTCTTCAGGTGTCAGACCCCTGGAGGAGATACTGCTACCTGCCCTGGAGACTCTCTCCCTGGACATAACAGTCCCCCCCCACTATACCATTGTGGATGGATTGCACCTCCTTCTCCTCATCCTCCTCAGTGCGCCCATCATCTTCTTTGGCTGTCACCCAGGCCCTCAGCACCTTTTGCAGCTCCTCCTCCTTGGGGGAGCCCTTCATGGGACAGGCAAAATCTTTACAGAACTGTTTCAACTGAGCCACAGTATAGCTCACTATTTTCTCTAGGTCAAAAGAAGCTACAGCTGATGAATCTCCAGATTGGGACATGATGAAAAGTCAACAAAGTGCAAAGTTCCAAAGGCAGAAGCAAGTTCCCAATGAGTTCAAGAAAAGTCAATCAAGGGATAAGCAAAAGAAATATGGAAGTAGAACAAAAAAAGAGTCCCACAGAGAAAAGGCAAAAATCACAAGACCAGTAGTATGTGGTCACGTAGTGGTCTGCACTCAAAACAGTAGTGTACACCTAATCACTGCATGTCAAGTACAAATACAAGTCCAGCCCAACCTCTGCCACCAATGTTAGAAATTGGGTCATTGGTTGGCAGTCAGGTTACCCCTGTCCAAACAAGGACCCTCACTCTAGTCAGGGTAAAGGAGAATCACCCTCAGCTAACCCCAGCTCACCCCCTTGGTAGCTTGGCAGGAGCAGGCAGGCTTAACTTCAGAGTGTTAGGTGTAAAGTATTTGTACCAACACACACAGTAACTTAATGGAAACACTACAAAATGACACAACACAGGTTTAGAAATATAGAAAATATTTATCTAAACAAAACAAGACCAAAACAACAAAGATCCAACATACAGAAGTCATGTTATTAATTAAAAAGCAAAAAGAGTCTCAAATCCTTTTGTAAACAGATAAAACACTGTCAGCATTGAAAGGTACCTGGGTAGCGTCAAAATAACACGCATAGGCAAGTGTGTGTTGAAAAAGGTAAGCAGTGCGTCGATTTCTCACCCGCAAGTGAGATCGTGCTTCATTTCTCCTTCTCCGGTCGGGTAGGCGTGTGCCGTTTTTCCTCCCTGCAGGGGAGTGATGCATCGATCTGGGCAGCCCTCGGGTCCGGGCAGTTTTTCCGCACCCAGCAAGATTTGCATTGATAATCCTGTTGCACGGTGATAGCGAAACCGCGCTGTGTTGGTTGCGACGTTACCATCCTCCGTCAGTTATGCGGCGCGTCGTTTCTCCAGCCCCGTGCATCGAACTCGCAGCTGTGCTGCAAGCACTGCGTCGAATTGAGCCCTGGAGCCGGCGGCGCATCCTTTCTTTACCTGCTCTCGGAGGTTGCGTCGGTAATTTCCCTCCACGGCGGTCTGTACGTGGATTTTCAAGCTTGGTCTTCCAGCTTCACATGTCAAGGCCCCAGGAACTGGATAGGGAACCACTTGGCAGGGCAGGAGTCTCAGCAGAGAGTCCAGGTGCTGGCAGGGGAAGTCTTTGATGGCCCTAAGACTTCAGCAACAGGAGGCAAGCTCAGGACAAGCCCTTGGAGATTTCTTCACAAGTAGGAATGCACAACAAAGTCCAGTCTTTGTCCCCTTTCACCAGGCAGAAGCAGCAACTGCAAGATAGCTCCACAAAGCACAGTCACAGCAGGGCAGCACTTCTCCTCAGCTCTTCAGCTCTTCTCCAGTCAGAGGTTTCTCTTGATGTCCAGAAGTGATCTAAAGTCTGTGGATTTGGGTGCCCTTATACCCATTTTGTCCTTTGAAGTAGGCTTACTTCATAGGAAAGTCTCTCTTGTTTTTGAAATCCTGCCTTGCCCAGACCAGGCCCCAGACACACACCAGGGTGTTGGAGACTGCATTGTGTGAGGGCAGGCACAGCCCTTTCAGGTGTGAGTGACCACTCCTCCCCTCCCTCCTAGCACAGATGGCTTATCAGGATATGCAGGCTACACCTCAGCTCCCTTTGTGTCACTGTCTAGAGAGAGGTGCAACCCGCCCAACTGTCAAACTGATACAGACAGGGAATCCACAAACAGGCACAGAATGGTTTAAGCAAGAAAATGCTCACTTTCTAAAAGTGGCGTTTTCAAACACACAATCTTAAAACCAACTTTACTAAAAGATGTATTTTTAAATTGTGAGCACAGAGACCCCAAACTCCACATGTCTATCCGCTCCCAAAGGGAATCTACGCTTTAATCATATTTAAAGGCTGCCCCCATGTTAACCTATGAGAGAGATAAGCCTTGCAACTGTGAAAAACGAATTTGGCAGTATTTCACTGTTAGGACATATAAAACACATTAGTATATGTCCTACCTTAAACATACACTGCACCCTGCCCACGGGGCTACCTAGGACCTACCTTAGGGGTGTCTTACATGTAAGAAAAGGGAAGGTTTACGCCTGGCAAGTGGGTACAAGTCGAATTGGCAGTTTAAAACTGCACACACAGACACTGCAGTGGCAGGTCTGAACCATGTTTACAGAGCTACTATTGTGGTAATGCTGCCGGCAAAACACATCAACAACCTGGGAAACAGAGGCAAAAAGTTAGGGGAGTCAACGTAAAGGATGACAAGCCTAACACTAACTGTAACGTCCTTGTAACCTTTGTTTTTTTCAGTGAATTTCTATGGTTTTTGATGCTATTTTCTAACTATATTGTCCCCGTAACATGGGTGTGTGAGTGATTGTGTGTGGGTGTTTGATTGTGTGGTGGGTGTGTGAGTGTGTGTGAGTGGTTTTGATGTCTGTGAGTGGGTGTGTGAGTGGCTGTATGGCTATGTTAATGGATGGATGAGTAGTTGTATGGGCATGTGAGTGAGTGTGTGAGTAGGTGTGTTGTCTGTAAGTGAGTGTATTTTTTTGTAAAATGGAGGCTGGATCTGTGGATTTACCTGAAATACCCACATCTACGAGGATCCAGGAGCATCCACGGATCCCCGTGAGCTCAAAAATACCATTTTTGGACAATTTGTTGCCCTTGAGAGGGTCCCTCACAGACACGTCTCTTAGCTCCATGGAGTCAGGGTGCCTCTACCCTTACTCATTCCATCACTTTTTAATTTTATTTTTCTCTATGGGAACCAAGTCCTGATGAGCAACATGGCAGTTGCAACTTTCCACTCAGGTTGTGGCCAGCCAGTCAGGGCACTTTTGTTGGCACGTGGATCCATGAATCCATGTGGACCCATGGAGAATCCACTGCGGATCTGAGTCCCTAGATATAGAAATGTACTTTTGCTTTATTAACTCCTAAACTACTGAACGGATTTACGTCAAATTATAAAAAGGGCTCTTTACAGACTAAGAGCTAGCTTTCTACCAGATTTGGTGTAATTCTCTCCAGTGGTTTGGACTATAGTCGTGTCTAAAACCCCTATGGGAAATTACATGGAGAAAACAAGTTTTGGGACCCCCCTTTTTTCAGCCCCCACGTGACTGACCACCCTGAAACTTTTCACACAGCAGCTGAACTGAGTTGTATACTAGTTTTGAAAGGTTTGTGAAGATTCAGCAAACGGTACTAAAGTTATTAGCAAAAAAACGCTTTTCCTATGGAAACTAGGTACTAACTATAACTTCCTACTGGCGAATGGCAGTAGGTAATAAGTAATATACATTTTGTTTGTAGCTAAAGAAAAATAACGTAAAATAAATGTAAAGGTTGTTCGTAAAATTTTAAATTTCAAGGTGGTCTGTACATTATCAGTTTAAGGCATAACTATAAATATGTGTGTGAGAAAACTGGGCTGATTGCAGAAGTCCCCTAAATTTTGGCCCCCATTTTTCACTTTTTGCTGCTGTTTTACTGACTCTGATGGTGCCCTGGGTACTGCTAACCAGTTCCAGGACTGGTTCTCTGATTAAAAAGAGTATGCAAATTAGGCTAATTATAATTGGCAGTATCAACCTACCTATAAGTCCCTAGTATATGGTAGGACATGTAGGTTTAGGGACACCAGCATAGGTAGTGTCCCAATAGGTGCACTGCTGAGGTGCCCAGGGTCATTTTAAAGGCACACCTGCATTGCTGGCTGCTTTTAAAATAATCTTACATGCAAATTTGACTTTGGAATTAAAAGTACTTCCAAAGTCTTACACTACCTTATTTTTACATATATACGTCACCCCTAAGGTGTGCCCTAGTGCCCCCAGGGTTGGGTGCAGTGTAACTATAAGCAAGGACCTTATAAAATATGTTTTATAAGCCCTGATGTGTAAAAATAGCCAAATTAGCTTTTCCCTTGTTGTAGTGAATGAGCTCCATAGGCTAAAATGGGGAGACTTTATTTTAATGAATAAAGGGCCAGATGTAGCAAAAATCCAAATTGCAACTTCAATGTGGTCTCAGACACCTTCTGCAGCTCGCAATGGGGTAGCAAAGACCCACCTCATTAATATTAATGAGGTGGGTCGCAGTTTGCGACCCCATTGTGAGTATGGGCACTCACGGGGATGGTGGCCTGCTGGAGACAGCAAACCACCATGTCTGTGACTGCTTTTTAATAAAGCAGTTTTTTTTTCCTAAGTGCAGGAAAACGAGCTGCACTTTGAAAAAAAAGCCGAAACCTTTAGTTTCAGATTTTTTCAGGGCAGGTAGTGGTCCATTGGACCACTGTCTGCTCTGAATTATTATTATTTTTTCCAGTCACAAAGGTGAAGGGGTCCCATGGGGACCCCTTCCCGTTTGCGACTGGGTTACCATCCACTTCAAGTGGATGGTAACTGCGATTCCATTTGCGACCGCTTTCGTGGTCGCAAATGGAATTGAATTGCATTGCGAGTCGCAAATAGGAAGGGAACACCCCTTCATATTTGCGAGTCGGAAATGCATTTTGCGAGTCGGATCCGACTCACAAAATGCATTTCTGCATTCCGGTGAGGCTTTTGCGCCTAGCAAATGGCGTTTTTCGCCGTTTGCGACTCGCAAATGCCTTCCTACATCTGGCCCAAAATCCCATATTTATACTCCCTTTGCGCCGGATTAGTGTCATTTATTTTGATGCAAATTTATACTTTGACACTAGACCCATATAATGTCAAAATATCCCAGTGTGCGTCATTTTCTGGATGCGTGAAACCACCTTGCGTCAATGAGATGCAAGGTAGGCGTTCCCGTCTAAAGAATTACTTAAACACCAGTGCGCCATATTTATCCAACGGCGCAAAAATGGCGCACGGCTAGGATGTGGAGCCGGAAAATGATGCAAATCCTGATTTGCGCCTACATTTAATGCCTGGGTCAGGGCAGGCGTTAAAATGGGGCAAACATACCAGTCCCTAAAGAACACTCACAGAAGCAACATCAGAGCTCAAAAAGGAAGACATGGAGGTGCTCTTCATCCAGCATGCACGAAGACGCACAGCACAGGAGCAACAGCAGCAGCTTCCACCACTCCAACAGGGACCCCAAAGGCAACACAGAAGGCAGGAGAGGATATTTGGGGACCAGGACAACCCTTCAGGGCCTCAGGGAACATGACAGCATCCAGAGCTACAGACTAAACTGGCAAGCCATACAGCAGCTGCTGCACCACAGTTGGCACCCAGCTTGCAGACACCCCACAACATTCCACCAGAGACCAAGCTGCTAGCTGTCCTGCACATGTTGGCAAGGGGCTCTTTTCAAACCACTGGTGCCCTAGTTGCCGGGATATCTCAGCCCTTATTCTCTGCCTTCCTTCCCAAGGCACTTGATGCCATCATCTCCCTCACACCCCGCCTGTCACGGTGTAGGTACTCCTCAGACTCGGTGTGATGCAAACAAGGTCCACCTCCTGACACCACCAAGTCACCGATAAAAAACCACAGTGCATTGGAGTAATCAGGCGAGGGAAGGAAGGGGAAGGATCAGCAGGGACGGGATAACTGTAAAGAAAAATACACAGTGTTAATTATCACATTGTCTGTCTATTCTCATAAGGTCTCACTAAAACCAAAACGACCTGGCCTGCCCATAACTCATAAGGGCAGAACTAGTCCAAAGCCTGACTATGTTCCATCAGTATCACCAATGGATGCCCCAAGCCAACTACGGCCACTAATAATCACTTAAGGGTCTCACCGCCCCTCCTCCTAAACAATACTACAGTACGTATAAAGAAACAAACATGAGGAGAAAGAATAAGGTGAAGAAAATCTATTTTGCACTTCTTCCTATGATTCAGCTAACACACTGAGCCTTTTGTTAATGTCACGTATATTTGAAGAAGTAACTCGTTCATATCTCCTTGAATATTGACAAGAATCATTTGTCCCGGCTGTTTGGAATCCTGCAAACAGTAAATCTCATTCTGAATTGCTGCCAAAAAAAAGCCAAAAGATTATGGGCCAGATGTAGGTAGGCTTTTGCACCTCGCAAACGGCGAAAAACGCCGTTTGCGAGGTGCAAAAGCCCTCAAGCGATGCAGAAACACATTTTGCGAGTCGGAACCGACTCGCAAAATGTGTTTCCGACTCGCAAATAGGAAGGGGTGTTCCCTTCCTATTTGCGACTCGCACCGCGATTTAAGTTGATTTGTGACCGCGAAAGCGGTCGCAAATCAACTCGCAGTTACCATCCACTTGAAGTGGATGGTAACTCATTCGCAAAGGGGAAGGGGTCCCCACGGGACCCCTTCCCCTTTGTGAATGCTCACAAAATTATTTTTTCAGAGCAGGCAGTGGTCCTATGGACCACTGCCTACTCTGAAAAAAACCGAAACAAAAGGTTTCGGTATTTTTTTCTATTTGCAGCTCGTTTTCCTTTAAGGAAAACGGGCTGCAAAGAGAAAAAAAAAAACTGCTTTATTTAAAAGCAGTCACGGAGATGGTGGTCTGCTGTCTCCAGCAGGCCACCATCCCCGTGAGTGCCTAGACTCGCTATGGGGTCGCAAACTGCGACCCACCTCATAAATATTTATGAGGTGGGTCTTTGCGACCCCATAGCGAGTTGCAGAAGGTGTCTGAGACACCTTTCTGCATTCCAAATTGCGACTTGCAATTTGCGAGTCGCAGGGACTCGCAAATTGCAAATCGCAATTTGGAATCTTTCTACATCTGGCCCTATGTCTCATAAGATCGCCGTTCCTTTATTATGGTATATCAAAAGGTAAAGTGCTCCAGTATATGACAGTCACTCACAACCTGGCCATAAGGAATGCAGAAATAAAGAAAGGCGATAGCCTCCGGCAAGTAGCACAGCTTGCCGCTTACCACCTCCTTAGTACTTGGATCTTGAACGGAGGAGCAGCTAGGAACTCCTTCTGCCGGTAAAATGTCAGTTTCCAGGAGGGGGCCCTGATGAATCTCATTCCTCTTTTCCGGCCGCCGATGATTTCCCCCTTGGGAACGCCGTCCGCTCCGACCTCGTTGAGGCTCCGACCTGTCTCATTAGCACAGAATAACGCACACCCTTTCCGGGGTGTGCTGACTCTTACGCAATCTCTACCGCGCTGGGCTTCATGGGAGGTGTAGTCCCTAATGACTACAATCTCCCGATTGGCCCTGTAGGCGCCGGCTAGCACCTGACAGTACGCCCACCTCCAAAGCGCCTCCTAGGGCCAGGTTTAGTGGGATGACAAGCATGAAACCGTTGCACCGCCCTAGGGGCATGGACATTGCCTTCCGGCTCCCATGAATCCTCCTCGGCCTCATACCCCTTCCACGAAACCAAGTACCATAACTTACCCCCCCGTAGTTTGGAATCCAACACTTTGCGCACCTCATACTCCAGCTGCCCGTCTCTAACCACCGGAGGCACCGCCCGCCGGGTCGCTGACAGAGCTGGCTTCAAAAGGCTGCAATGAAACACCGGATGGATTCTTAAGGAAGCAGGTAAGTTGAGACGGTAAGCCACAGGGTTTATCTTGCGTACCACCTCATAAGGACCAATGTAACGAGGATGAAAGATGCTACGCATCTTAAAGCGTATATACTTGGTGGAAAGCCACACTCGATCCCCTGGCTGATACACCGGCCCCTCACGCCGATGTACATCACCCCATTTCTTATACTGTTCCTTGGCTTTATCCAAATTAAGTCGTATTTTTTTTTGCATGGATTGTAGGTTCTTAACCATAGCATGGACAGTAGGTTGATCCGTGACATCCCGAGGTATGATTATGGGCAACATCTCCGCGTGGAATCCTGTGTTAGCACGAAAAGGAGACTCCCTTATCGAGCTATGCCAAGCATTGTTGTACGATAGTTCGGCCAGCCATAGCAATGACACCCACGATTCCTGGGCGTCCTTTGCATAGCACCTCAGATATTTCTTCAGGGTTTGGTTGAGGCGCTCCGTCTGGCCATCGGTTTGTGGGTGGAAACTGGTGGATAGGGCGGATTCAATGCGCAGAACCTTGCACCACATGCGCCAAAACCTAGCAATGAACTGGGGGCCTCTGTCTGAAATAATGGTTCTTGGTAAACCATGTAACCGCACCACTTGAGACAGAATTAGATGGGCGGTCTGACTTGCTGTAGGTAGATTTCTACAAGGGAGAAAGTGACCCATCTTGGTAAGACTATCGATTACCACCATGATAGCATTGTACCCCTGATCCATTGGCAATCCTACCACAAAATCCACGCTGATGGTTTGCCATGGTTTTTCCGGAGTGGGCAAAGGCATCAGCTTGCCCTGGCTCTTCGTGTTTTCTCCCTTGGATCGAGCACATATCTCACACCGAGCCACCCATGTCGCAACGTCCTTAGCCCAACCTTTCCACCTGAAATGTCGTTGAACTATTTGCGCAGTTTTGGTGTACCCCGGATGACCAGCTGTTACCGCATCATGACACCAATTGAAGGCTTGCATTCGAAGTTCATGTGTTGGTAAATACAAACGATTACCTTGCAATGGTATTCCATGCTTAAGGGTACGGTCCTGACTTACTTCGGCCCACTCCTTCCACTGAGCAGCAGACTTATGCTTAGAGACCTTTTCTAGGAAGTGAGAGATATGAAGGGCACAAAGCACTTTTTCCGGTTGGATGTTTGCTTCATCAGGTCTTGAAGCGATGTTCCTCGCGTCCCTTTGTCTAGACAGTGAATCTGCCTTGCGATTGTCGACCCCAGGACGGAAGGTTACTACAAACTCATATTCTGAAAAGAACAGCATCCACCTCATTTGCCGCTGGGTAAGCTGTCTAGCCTCCTTCATATACTGCAAGTTTCGGTGATCAGTATATACCGTGACCGGGTGTTGGGCCCCCCAGAGATAGTGTCTCCATTCCTGAAATGCCTTTTTGATGGCTAGTAGTTCTTTTTCTGCCACCGTATAGTTGAGTTCCGCAGCAGATAGCTTCTTAGATAAAAACGCAACCGGATGAAGCTGTCCCGAGGTCTTGTTTCTTTGGGATAACACAGCCCCAATGGCTATATCCGAGGCATCTGCTTCGACTATAAAAGGTACTTCTGGCTGTGGATGCTGAAGTATAGGCGCTGAGCAGAAGGCCTGTTTTAAGAAGCAGAAGGCCTCCTCTGCCTCCTCTGACCAAACAAAAGACACACCCTTTCTTAGCAACCTTGTTATAGGTGACACAATGTGGGAAAAATGACAGATGAATCTTCTGTAGTAATTGGAAAACCCCAGGAAGCATTGCACGTCTCTCACACTAGTGGGCACTGGCCACTCTTGAACCGCCTGTATTTTTCTTGTCGACATGCAGAACCCTTCCGGGCTTAAATCCACCCCCAAGAACTCAACCTTCGGTACATGGAACTCGCATTTGCTCAGTTTGCAATAAAGATGGTGCTGTTGCAATGCTTGGAGTACTAGGGAAACATGTTCCATGTGCCGCTCTAGGGAGGTAGAATACACCAATATGTCATCTATATAAACGATCACAAAGTGGTCTACGTATTCTTTGAGAACATCGTTCAGAAAGTACTGGAAAGCCGCCGGGGCGTTACACAACCCGAACGGCATTACCAAGTATTCAAACAGGCCATAACGGGTCTTGAACGCCGTCTTCCACTCATCCCCTTCACGGATTCTGACCAGATGGTAAGCCCCCTTCAGATCCAACCTTGTATAGATAGTTGCCTCTTTCACCTGTTCCAATAACACAGGAATGAGGGGAAGAGGGTATCTATTCCTTATCGTGTTCTTGTTCAGCATTCGATAATCGATGCAGGTTCTCAACTCTTTATACGCTTTAGCTATGAAAAAGAGTGGAGAAGCTGCCGGAGAACAAGATGGTCTAATGAACCCGATTTCCAGGAAGCGGTCCAGATATCTTCGCAAATGTTTGGTTTCTCGGTCTGATAGAGCATATACCCTACAAGAAGGAAGGAGTGCTCCCGGAATCAGATCTATCTTGCAATCGTATATACGATGGGGTGGCAATGTCTCCGCCTGACCTTCGTCGAACAAATCCTTGAACTTGGCGTAAACAGAGGGCAATATCACAGCTTTCTCCACCACTGTGGCCAACTGTAACCCTTGAGCCAACGCTAACGCGGGGGGGTTATCATATAAGAAACAGACTTTCTCACTCCTCAAGGACTGAAAACTAACCGTCTTGGTTTGCCAATCGATAACAGGATTGCTTTTTCTTAGCCAGGGCATTCCCAAAATTATTTCATACTGAGGAGCCTCTATTATATCTAGCCTGATCATTTCTCTGCGTGCCGGAGATACTCCATTGAAAACCAACCCCACCTCCTCAGTTTGTTCAGTAAGGGGTCCAGACTTCAGTGGTGTACCGTCAACTGCCAACACTATTTCGGGGTTCTTTCTTGGAATTCTCGGAAGTCCCAGTCTCTTAACCACCCCTTCATCTATGAAATTTCCCGTGGCTCCTGAGTCTATCATTGCCCACACAGGATGGGTTCGATCTTGGGATACCAGCTCTACGGATAACAAAAGGTGTGACGCCTTTTCTTCTTGTGGCAAGAGGGTTAAGGAAGTCAACCGGAACCCCGATAGGGGTTCTATAAAGGGCAAATCCTCTTTCTCTGATATCTTCCCTGACGTCACCGCGGCCTTTTGAGTGGGGGAGTAGGAGAACCTTTTTCTTGGTTTTTGGGGACACTCTCTCACATAATGACCCTTCCTGCCGCAATACATGCACAGCCCCTGTACCCTCCTACTCTCTTTTTCGGCCCTTGACAGAGGTGCCCTAACGGCTCCCACTTCCATAGGTTCCCCGCATAAATCATGGGAATTAGGAACTGGTCGCCCCTCCCTTTCTGGAATGCCCGGCCGCCTATCACCCGCTCTACGCTCTCCTCTTCTCTCTGCTAGCCGATGATTCAATCTCAAGGTAAGATTCACAAGTTCAGTACACGTGGAAGGCTGTGGATCTATTTGGGCTAGGATATCCTTCATGTCGTCTCTTAATCCTTGATAATAGAGAGACATTCTCTTCTCCTCTGGCCACTCTGATTCCGCCACCAGTCTATTGAAGGTCGTAAGATAAGTAACCAGGTCAGACCTCCCCTGTCTCAGCTCCAGCAATTCTCTATCAGCACTAAAGGTGGTTGTTCTGTGATCAAACACCTTCTCAAAGGCCGACCGAAAGGCATTCCAATCCGATAATAAGGGGTCATCGTTTCTAACTAACGGCACTGCCCAGTTAGCTGCATCTCCCGAGAGATAAGAAATAGCGAACATTACCCTGGAAAGGTTAGAGGGAAAAGACGCCGGTCTACAAGAGAATTGAAGAGACAACTGCGTTAAAAAAGCCTGAACTTTCCTGGGGTCCCCTGAAAACCGTTCCGGACTGGCCAAAGGGATTGGAGGGGAGACGTTCACGGTTACCTGCGGTGTAGATGCTGAGGCATCGAAGGGATTCCTAGTAAGCCTTTCTACTTTGTCCTTTAGGGCCGCTGCCTCCACCCTAGAATTTGCCAACTCTTGCTGCACTACCACTAACGCCTGTAATACATCATCCATAGATGCCATCTTTGCATTACACCGAGCAGGAGGAGTATTATTCGTGGGTGCGTTATTCTGTCACGGTGTAGGTACTCCTCAGACTCGGTGTGATGCAAACAAGGTCCACCTCCTGACACCACCAAGTCACCGATAAAAAACCACAGTGCATTGGAGTAATCAGGCGAGGGAAGGAAGGGGAAGGATCAGCAGGGACGGGATAACTGTAAAGAAAAATACACAGTGTTAATTATCACATTGTCTGTCTATTCTCATAAGGTCTCACTAAAACCAAAACGACCTGGCCTGCCCATAACTCATAAGGGCAGAACTAGTCCAAAGCCTGACTATGTTCCATCAGTATCACCAATGGATGCCCCAAGCCAACTACGGCCACTAATAATCACTTAAGGGTCTCACCGCCCCTCCTCCTAAACAATACTACAGTACGTATAAAGAAACAAACATGAGGAGAAAGAATAAGGTGAAGAAAATCTATTTTGCACTTCTTCCTATGATTCAGCTAACACACTGAGCCTTTTGTTAATGTCACGTATATTTGAAGAAGTAACTCGTTCATATCTCCTTGAATATTGACAAGAATCATTTGTCCCGGCTGTTTGGAATCCTGCAAACAGTAAATCTCATTCTGAATTGCTGCCAAAAAAAAGCCAAAAGATTATGGCCCTCATTCTGACCTTGGCGGGCGGCGGAGGCCGCCCGCCAAAGTCCCGCCGTCAGCTTACCGTTCCGCGGTCGAAAGACCGCGGCGGTAATTCTGACTTTCCCGCTGGGCTGGCGGGCGGTCGCCTTCAGGCCGCCCGCCAGCCCAGCGGGAAAGAGGCTTCCACGATGAAGCCGGCTCGGAATCGAGCCGGCGGAGTGGAAGCTGTGCGACGGGTGCAGTTGCACCCGTCGCGTATTTCACTGTCTGCGCAGCAGACAGTGAAATACATTTAGGGGCCCTCTTACGGGGGCCCCTGCAATGCCCATGCCAGTGGCATGGGCACTGCAGGGGCCCCCAGGGGCCCCGCGACCCCCCCTACCGCCATCCGGATCCCGGCGGTCGGACCGCCGGGATCTGGATGGCGGTAGGGGGGGTCGGAATCCCCTCGGCGGCGCAGCAAGCTGCGCCGCCGTGGAGGATTCAATGGGGCGGCGGTACACTGGCGGGAGCCCGCCAGTGGTGCCGGTCCGACCGCGGCTTTACCGCCGCGGTCGGAATCCCCATTGGAGCACCGCCGGCCTGTCGGCGGTGCTCCCGCGGTCCTCCGCCCTGGCGGTCTTTGACCGCCAGGGTCAGAATGACCGCCTATGTCTCATAAGATCGCCGTTCCTTTATTATGGTATATCAAAAGGTAAAGTGCTCCAGTATATGACAGTCACTCACAACTTGGCCATAAGGAATGCAGAAATAAAGAAAGGCGATAGCCTCCGGCAAGTAGCACAGCTTGCCGCTTACCACCTCCTTAGTACTTGGATCTTGAACGGAGGAGCAGCTAGGAACTCCTTCTGCCGGTAAAATGTCAGTTTCCAGGAGGGGGCCCTGATGAATCTCATTCCTCTTTTCCGGCCGCCGATGATTTCCCCCTTGGGAACGCCGTCCGCTCCGACCTCGTTGAGGCTCCGACCTGTCTCATTAGCACAGAATAACGCACACCCTTTCCGGGGTGTGCTGACTCTTACGCGATCTCTACCGCGCTGGGCTTCATGGGAGGAGTAGTCCCTAATGACTACAATCTCCCGATTGGCCCTGTAGGCGCCGGCTAGCACCTGACACCGCCACATCAGCAACTTCCCCAACACACAGCAGAAGCAGCAGGAGACCAAACAGGGATTCTATCAAATCAATGGCTTCCCGCATGTGCTTGGTGCCATTGACTGCACACATGTACGGATTGTGCCACCTGCTGCAACGGAGCATCTAAACTGCAACAGGAAGCACACACACTCCATCAATGTGCAGGCCATTGTGGATCACTGTGGATTGATCACCAACATCGTGGCAAAGTATCCTGGGAATATACATGATTCATTCATCTTCCGCCACAGCACCATCAATCAGCAGTTCCAGGATGGACAATATGGCAATGGTCTACTTGTTGGTATGTACAGAAACCTAGTTATATACACACACAGCACAGCAACCCTGTAGGACACACAACACATACACCACAACATTGACACGTGGCCAAGAAGACACTGAGGTTGTGATACTGGTAGTCATGTTTGATATCCTGACCCAATGGGATACACACCTATGGACAAATGACAGATGCAAATAACAAGAGATGCCACTCCACAGCCACAAGGGACCAATTTAAAACCACACAGTGACAGTGACATGGCCTTAACTGGCAGTAAAACTTGGAAGATGAATCTTCCAATAACACATCAATAACACTCAATCACACACCCTTCCAAGCAATACGTATTGTGTAAGGGGTGTATAATGTGTTTTGCTGCAGGTCAGACACCATGAGAAACATAGCATGACGATGCTGACTCTAATGAAGGTGACATGGAATCATTGAGGCAGTACCAACATCTCACATCACTCCTGGTGTGACATTGTCCGCTAACAACAAGGAAGTGGACTGTGCTATGAAAACATGTGGATGTGACACTAATACAAAGTGCACACTGCTACACATGCGGATTGAGACAATTCCCCATATACATAACAGATGTACAGGCACATGGACCTTCTGATACTAAAACCTTCACCCATACAACCAAGTAAGCCAGCTATCCTGGTGCAAATTCAGTAGTGTAGGTACATGTTTGCACATGAGGCAACTTGGTGAGGGCACAAAAATAGGTTTGCATAGAACTTGTCACACATGGGATAATTGTGCATTGTCAATTTTGAACACTTCAGTGCTGCCAACTTATGGAGATGTGTTGTACATTGTCACCTAGCCAAATCATAGGGCCTCACTGTTGCATTTCACATTCAATTACATATTTCAAATTGAATGGGATGTTCAGCCCATATAGTGCAACATTGTTATCACCACAGTGGATTCGATTGTGTGTGTGGAAGTATCATGTCACCTCCAGTGAAGGCACTTGGACACTTCTTTCACATGACATAATGCATGGGAGAGACACACTGAACTGCAAGTTTAGAAATATACCACTGATATCAGGTCAATCAGCCAAACACCAGTTTTGATAGTTAAACAACTCAATGCAGAAAGAACATCTTAGAAGCCTAGGATCCCACACAATACCACAAACACAGATGAGTCACAGATGACACAAGATAACAACTGCCATGCAAAGTGGTAATCAAGGTGCAACCAACAACCAAATATTTACCCTCATTTTCTCTTTCAGCTGATCAGGGTTACGGGATCCAGCCATTGATCATGACCCCATTTGCCAACCCAAGCACAGCAGCAGATCTTGCCTATAATGAGGCACATCGTAGGACATGCACCATAGTTGAGAGGACTTTTGGCATCCTGAAGTCCAGATTCGGGTGCCTGGACATCACCAGAGGCAGCCTCCTATATTCACCTGAAATGGTCTGCAAGATCATTCTGACCTTTGCCATCCTGCACAACATTTGTGTAAGGAGGAACATTCCCCTCTATGAACCAGACCCACAAATGCCTGAAGAGGAGGAAAAGGAGGATGCTGTCCGTGAAAATGAGGGGGAACATCCAAACACTGCTGCCGGATTGTGTCGCAGACAACACATCATACAAAACTTCTTCTAACTATAGTCACCATCACCACTATGTTATCATATGTCATTAAACACCTACCTTCATCACTCAATCATGCTCTGGGTAATTTTTTATGCATCACATGATCCCTAGGATTCATAATCAGAGTTTAGCCTCATGGAGCATAGCTGAAATACAGATTAGGATACTGAAAAAGCCACATCACATTTGATGGGTATGAATGTACAGCCAACATCACACACAGTGTAAATGACATACATCCTGTCCAATTCACATGTGAAGGGCAATTTCAGAGGACCACAGCTATGAGACACATCCATGTTGCCAACATGGTCCATTGCAGCACATAACACACAACTAAGACACCATCAATCATAAGTAAAAAAGTGTCTCATACATGAGGCAGTGGATGTGCTATTGTATTGGTAACAGGAATGTATGGCCAGACTCTTGACAGCTGTAAGTGTGACATCAGCTATCTCTGCAAGGAGCATGTGTGACACCAAGTCCATCTAAGCTGAAAATGGATAGCACGAGTGCCTCAAGTATGACAAGCATTGCTCACAAAACATGCCCTGCACAGTCTATACCAGGGAATAAGTCCTGCCACTGCCATGTTTTAAGTCTCTCCCCACACTCTCTAGGGGGCCCTGTAAATGGATCCTGAGATTCTTCAGCTACACACACCCAGACTCGCATTCTGACTCCTGTGTGCTTCCCACTTCAGGATGGCATGCCATAGTCATAGTTCATCAGTCTGCATGGACTTCAGGTCAAATAATGCACTGCCTTATATTCGGTAAGAACTGTGATCAGCTGTCCATTGCTTCCCATGTGAAAGGTCCACTTGGTCCTTTGAACTTGATTCTCGACTCCTCGACTTGTGAGAGACTGAAGCTGCACACACCTGTGAGCACTACCATGCAGACCAGCCATTTGAACCTTCCCTGCCCTTGCTGCTGCCTAGAACTGCTTAGAAGCTGCCATTCACAGAATTTCCTTGTTGTGCATTGGCGTACAAATCACTTGTGTACCAGAGCCCTGGGGGATTGTGTAATAGTGCAGACCACAGCACAAACTGTTTTTAGTTCCCACAGTGTTGTTCCTGCTTGTTCCAGTCAGAGTCTGCTCACTGTGTATTTGCCTTGTTCATGTTTATTCCTGACAGAGCCTGCAACCTGTTAGCCAGACTGGTTCCAGTCTTTGCATTAAGCATTGAGGTTCCCTGTGGCAACATTTGTCTCATAGTTGCTTTCCATGTCCTCTCCTGTCTCATGGGTTATTGTGTGTGGTAGGTCTACAATGAATCCTCAAATAGATATTATATTTTAATCATGTTACTCATCGTAATCAGTTCTGGGACATGTATTTAAATGGCATAATCCAGCCCCCATACCTTGTCTGGTATTGCCTGTAATTATTTTAGCCAAACAGTGACAGTGTGCTATGGCTGTATGCATGGATTTGGTACAGTGCCTCCAGTACAACAAACAAGGCTTGCCAAAGTGTATGTGAGGACAAAACATGTTTGTGCCCTGACGGTCCACACACAGAATCACTTCTGTGAGAATAATTAGCACAGAGGCACTGATGTTCCCTGTTGCAGTGGGAATTTTCAAGACCACCCTATGTACACATGTTGTGATGAAAGCTGCTTTTACTTATTGCTCATCCATCAAGTTTTTGAGCACATCAAAGTTGCCCTGTTGTCAGCCTTATGAAAGTTCTGCAGTGACATAGCTAGGCTGTCACCATGTGTGTTGTTAGTTGATCTTTGGCTTTCGGTCAAATCTGCTTTGAAGAATACTCTGTTAATTGAAGGAATGTCTCCACACACTCATGACTAGACCTGCACGTAGCTATGAGAACATGGAGACCAATACTGACACAGGGTACACATGGCCACACACTTGAACTGGACACCTTTGTGCAATGAACCATTGGAAATATATGAACACATGCAGCATGGTCTGCTGGTCCTCCACACCCACAGGAGAAACATAGGTCATTTACATTGGTCAAACCGTGGTGTACCAAAACATTTTTGGATTGGATTTGAGGCACTGTGTCACAAACACTGTACCTACCTAGCATGTTCAAATGCCTGACTAATGGGTAGTATACACACAAGTGACCATGAAGTGGTATCCAACATTTCATTACATGTGATGGGTTACATTTCTGACATTGCCATTATCAACCGTCTTCTATCTATCCTGCGTATAGTTTGTCATGGGAGATGTTTTGTCACCAAAGTAAGGGAAGTTCACAGAGCATAAGACGCAACAGATATAACAAACACATATCATGACTTATGTACCTCAATGAATGGCATCTGATGCTTATCCACAATTACAACACATTCATACAAGCACATTATTCAAAACACTTCTTGTGACGTTCACACAGAGGCACAACAACAATTGAAATAGCCAATTCACAGACATAAACACATAAGCCATGAGTGCATTGTTTTTAGTTGCTTATCCTTTCTATCCTTTATTGATTCAACACCTGCTCAAACTAGGAAATACACATTTTATTCCAAAAGTTTGGGTTGCTGTTGTGCCAGTTAAGAGAGATAATTCGGCACAACAACATGAGTAGCATGGTCCGCAGTAGTGTGGTCTGCCACATGTGCCCAAACAGTAGAACACACACAGCAGGTCATAACATCCTATCGTTGTATATTTATAGCCTTCATGTATGTTAAAAAAAGAAAAATGACACAAAGACAGCGATAGACTGATTTTTTGATGCAAAAGCATCCAAGAAGACGCGTATGCATGAAAAAATTACACTCACACCCATAAAACATCGTATTGGTCCCTACCGTTAATTCCAACACTGCACCCCATGAAATAGGTTATCAATTAAAAATGTATTAATCCTTGAATGCGGGGGAATTTCTACGCATATGCGTCAAAAAATATTGACGCGAAGCCGGTAAGCGCCTTAAAATTTCACGCATTATAACAAAAACGCACTGCATTTGAGACAGGAAGTGATGTAATAGGATATCCTGTTTACAGAAATTGTACAGTGGGTGTACTTACACTTTCACATTGGAGTCTGTGATTCTTCTAGATTACTGTGTGGCTGTGTATGGAGTTGTGTCTGTCAATATTGTGCTTTTGTCTCCTGTGTGCTATTTCCATTGTTATCTGTTGTGTTTGTAAGTGTCTGTGTAAATCAGTGTAAGTGTGGTTTTGTCATTTTTTTAGATTAGGGAGCATATTTATACTCTGTTTGCACCGAATTAGTGTCATTTTTTTTTTACTCTAATTCGGTGCAAAACTAACTCCATATTTATACTTTGGTGCTAGACCCCTCTAGCACCAAATTTATGGAGTTAAAGTCATTTTTTGAAAGTGGAGACCTACTTTGCCTTAATGAGATGCAAGGTAGGCGTTCCCGTGCAAAAAATGACTCTATGGCCTTAACGCCATATTTAGGGGCATATTTATACTCTGCGGCATATTTATACTCTGTTTGCACCGAATTAGTGTGATTTTTTTTTACTCTAATTCGGTGCAAAACTAACTCCATATTTATACTTTGGTGCTAGACCCATCTAGCACCGAGGCCCTGATTTAAACTTTTTTTGCACCGCATTAACGTCATTTCATGACACAAAAGTGGCGCAAAATTACAAAATATTGGCCCTTATTTATACTTTTTGCTGCAAAACTGCACTAACTCAGTTTTGCACCAAAAAGTTTAGCACCGGCTTGCACCATTTCTGTGCACCAGCCGGGCACCATATATATGGAACCGTGCAAGCCGGTGCAAAGGGTAGGCTAGAGTTTTAAAAAATGACTTTAGTCGGGTGGGGCTGACAGTATAGAAGAAGAGGGTTTAGCACCAAAAAATGGCTTTAGGCAGGTTAGAGTAAAAAAAAATGACTCTAACCAGATTAGCGTCATTTTATGGTGCTAAACCTACCATGCCACATGACTCCTGCCTTAGAAAAGGCAGGAGTCATGCCCACCACCCGAGTGGCCAGAACAGAGGACAGGGGTCCCCTGGGCATGGCCATTGCACCCGGTGCCATGTATGGAGGCCCCTTTCAGGGCCCCCTATGGCACTTTCAAAAATAAAATGCACTTACCTGTACTTACCTGGGATGGGGTCCCCCATCCTCGCAGTCCCTCTAGTGTGGGTGGGGGTGCCCCTAGGGCCTAGGGAGGGCACCTCAGGGCTTATTCCATGGTGTTCCACCATGGAAATAGGGCTACAGGTCCCCTAACACCTGCCCTGACCCAGGTCTTAAAAAATGGGGCAAAGCAAGCTTTGCCCCATTTTTTGACCCCTCCTCCCTCCTTTGCACCATTTTTACATGGGAGTATAAATATGGTGTTAAGGCCATAGAGTCATTTTTTTGCACGGGAACGCCTACCTTGCATCTCATTAAGGCAAGGTAGGTTTCCACTTCCAAAAAATGACTTTAACTCCATAAATTTGGTGCTAGACGGGTCTAGCACCAAAGTAAAAATATGGAGTTAGTTTTGCACTGAATTAGAGTTAAAAAAAAATTACGCTAATTCAGAGTATAAATATGCCCCTTAGCGTCAAAAAATGATGTTAATCTGGTCAGAATCATTTATTTTGACTCAAAACTGCCTAACGTCATTTTTTTTAAAGGTAGCCTACCCTTTGCACCGGCTTGCACCATTCCATAAATATGGTGCCCAGCTGGTGCTAAAAAATGGTGCAAGCGGGTGCAAAACTTTTTGGGGCAAAACTGCCTTAGTGCAGTTTTGCACCAAAAAAGTATAAATAAGGCCCTAGATTTTTCTTTGTACTGTGGGGAGTGTTTTAGTGGGTATTGTTAGTTGGGGTATTGTTGGGCTGTTTGTGGGTTCTTTAAATTCCTTTCCATACATCCTTACCCTGTATTTCCCTCTTTACCCTTTCCTATCCTAATTATTTTTGAGATGTTGGGAAGGCCACGTCTGGGGAGAATGGGTGAGGAGGAGCTGGGGGCTTTTATATGGCTGGTGTGCCACTTCCTCCCCCTGATGTTGGAGGCTGGTGGCAGGGTGATACAGGGGTATCACACCGAGGCTAGGAAGCTCAGGTGGGCAAAGGTGCTGTTCCACCTAAAAAAACTGTTCAACAGCCAGCGCAACGACTACCAATTGAAACATCGCTGGACTGACCTGGTAGCCCGAGAGCAGGACCTGCTGGACCACCTGGGTGTGGTGATTGGTGGCCCTGCTGGTGAGTACAAATTTGACTAATGTGTACAGTTACATGCTCTGTAGTGACAGTAGCAGATTTTGTGACATGCTGCATGCAATGTTTGTGGACATGTGGAATGCAAGTTGAACAAACTGTGGCCCTAATGTATACTATTTTTGCTACGTATTACCGTCATTTGTTGACGCAAAAGCTGCACAGACTTACAAAAGACAACTTTATCTTGTTAATTAGTGCTACTTTTACGTCAATAGATGATGGTAATGCAGCACAAACAAAATTAACATTCTGGACCTGTGAGTTTACCAGGAATGAGATGCATTTCACAGGTTAATGCAAGTAACCAAAGTAGTCCCCAATTTTTTCAATACATGTCTGCACAGTATTCATGGCCATACGTATAAAGATCTTCCTAACTTCTGGTAATTTCTTAGGCTGATATTTCGACTTGGTTTGTGCAGCATTTAAATTAACTATGGTTGCCAATGTAATGCACACTTGATAATATCTGATTTTTTGTGCTACTGTCCATAGCTGTAGCGTGAACAAATGAAGCAAATGCTATACATAAAAAAATATAACATCTGTCCCTAAGTTCATTGTTTCTGTGTGTTTACGTCTGGACAGATAATCTTTCACATGGCCAAACGTAATAGTGCCCGGATTCTACCAGATTGCAGTAGCAGTACACAGGTTTCTCTTGTGGCTTTTCGGAGTAGGCGTAGAAATCCTATCATTGAGTAGCATGGCCCAACAAAATTTTTGCACAGACACAACGGGACAATTTAAAACAATACAATGACAAAGACATGGCCTCAACTGGTAGTACAATTTGGAAGATTAATCTTTCAATATCACATCAGTAACACTCAATCAAACACCCTTCCAAGCAATACGTACTGTGTAAGGGATGTGTAATGTGTTTCGCTGCAGGTCAAACACCATGACACACAAGCATGATGATGACTACAATGAAGGTGACATGCAATCATTGAGGCTGTACCAATATCTCACATCACTCCTGCTCTCACATTGCCCACTACCAATAGGCAACTAGACTGTGCGAAGAACACATATTGATGGGACAATATTGAAAGTGCACATTCCTACACATATGCATTGCGACAAATTCACACACACACAACAGATGTACAGGCATATGGACCTTCTGACACTCCAAATGACAACCTCACAACCAAGTTAGCCATCTGAACTAGAACATGTTCGGTATTATAGGTACACGCTACAACCTGAGCCGACTTGGCAAGGGCAGAGAAATAGGTCTGCAGTGAACTTGTCAGACATGTGAAATTAGTGCATAGTCAATGGTCAGCATGTCAATGTTGACAACGTACGGAGATGTGTTGTACATTGTCACCTAGCCAAATCTAAGGGTCTCACTGATGTTTAAATAATTATATTGCATATGTGAAATTAGATAGGCTGTCCAGGGTATATAGATGCAACTGTGTTACCACCACTGTGGAATTGATTCTGTGTATGGAAGTATCATCTCACCCCCAGTTAAGACACAGCTCTTTCACATGACATAATGCAAGGGAGTACACACTGTACTGCATCTCTACAAAAATACTGCTGACATCCGGTCAATCAGCCAAACACCTGTTCAGATAAGGAAACAACCCACTGCTGATGGTACATCCTAGAAGCCTAGGACTCCACACAACAACACAAACACAGATGGGTCACACACAACACAAGAGAACAACTGCCATGCAAAGTGATAATTATGGTGCAAGCTACATCAACATGTTCTCACTCATTTTCTCTTTCAGCTGATGGGATCCAGCCATGGATCATGACCCCATTTGCAAACCCAAGCACTGCAGCTGAGCGTGCCTATAATGAGGCACGTAGGAGGACATGCACCATAGTCAAGAGGACCTTTGGCATCCTGAAGTCAAGATTCAGGTGCCTCGACATCACCGGAGGCAGCCTCCTATACTCACCTGAAATGGTGTGCAAAATAATTTTGACCTGTGCCATCCTGCACAACATATGTGTAAGAAGGAACATTTCCCTATATGAACCCAACCCACAAATGGCTGAAGAGGAGGAAGAGGAGGATGCTGTCCATCAACATGAGGGGGACCATCCAAACACAGCTGCAGGATTGCGTCGGAGACAACATATTGTCCAAAATTTCTTTTAACTCTACTCATCCATCACCACTGCCTTACCATATATCAATAAACACCTATTCTAATCACTATATCATGGTCTGGATAATCATTTTTGCATAACATTATCCCTACTATCAGAATCAGAGTGTAGCCTCATGGAGCTTTGCAGAAATACAGATTAGGATACAGAAAAATCCACAGCAAATTTGATGAGTATGAATTTACCGCCAAATTCACACACACTGTAAATTACATATATCCTGTATATTTCACATTTGAAGGGCAATAGCAGAGGACCACGGCTATTTCACACATACATGTTGGCAACATGGTTCATCGCAGCATGTGGCACACAACTAAGACACCATCAGTCAATAAGGGAAAAAAATGCCTCATACATGAGGCAGTGGATGTCCTATTGTATTGGTGACAAGAAGGTATGACCAGGCCCTTAACAGCAGTAAGTGTTACATCGCCTATCTTTGAAAGGACTATGTGTAACAAGATTTCCATATAAGCAGCAAATTGATAGCACAAGTGCCCCAGGTATGACTATCATTGCTCACAAGACATCCCCTGCACATGGCAGCCCATGTCCTAAGTCCTGCCACACCCATGTTCCCTGTCTCACCCCACCCTTCTTCAGAGGGCCCTGGAAAGGGAATATGTGTACCCAGATAATCCCTCCTCTACACACACCCAGACTCACAATGTGAATCCAGTGTGCTTCCCTCTTTAGTATGGTATGCCATAGTCATTGTACTTCTGTCTGCATGGACTTCTGGTTAAATATTGCACTACCTTGTAGTCTGTAGGACCTGTAATCACCTGTACATTGCTTCCCATGTGAAAGGTACTGTTGCCCCTTTGAACTTGATTCTCACCTACATGACTTGTGAGAGACTAAAGCTGCAGACACCTGTGAGCACCTCCATGCAGACCAGCCATTTGAACATGCACTGCCCTTGCAGCTGCCTGTAACAGCATAGAAGCTGCCATTTTATATATATAACACTGTTATGCATTGCTGTAAAAATCAGCTGTGTAACACAGCTCTTGGGTTATTGTGTTACATTCTAACACACAGGAGAAACACAGTTTTCATTTTCCACAGTGTTGTTCCACCTTTGACCAGTCTCAGTCTGCTCACTGTGTATTTGCCTTGTTAAATGTTTGGATCCTGATTGACCCTACATCCTGTTAGCCTCACTGGTTCCTTTCTTTGCGTTACCATAAAGGTTCCCTGTGGCTACATTTATTTCATAGTTGCTTTCCCAGCCCTCACTTTCCTCCTGGGGTATTGTGTCAGGAAGGTCTACAATGCATACTCAAATACATTGTATAGCATAATCAGTTTACTTATCGTACCATGGGGTAGAACTTTTCTCCAAATAGCGAATCATGGCCCATCCCTTGTCTGGGTTTCATGTATGCATGAGTGACAAATAGTGACAGTGTATCATGGCTGTATGCATGGATTGGGTATGGTTCCTCCAGCAAAATAAACAATGCCAGATAATGCGCATGAAATGTCAACACATGGTAGGACCCTGACAGTACACACGCTGATTCACATTGCCCCCCACATATTGATGGGGCTTGGGTGGTGAATAGCTGTGAGATTAATCAGCACAGAGTCACTGATGTTCCTGGATGCAGTGGGAATTTTAGAGGCCAACCTGTGTACAAATGTTGTGAGGAAACCTGCCGGTTTAAGATTCCTGATCCATTAACTTTGTCAGCACACCAAAGTTGCCCTGTTGTCAGTCTCATAACACGCCTGCAGTGTCATAGCTGGACTATCCCCATGTGGGTTCTCAATTCCTCATTGGCTTTCCTTCAATTGATCTGTAAAGGATACTTTTTAGATGCAGGAAATGGCTCCACAGACTCATGACTAGACCAGCACGTAACTGTGACAACATGGACCCCAATAATGTTAAAGGCTAAACATTGGCCCACACACTTGAACCGGACACCGTTGTGCATTTTACCACTGGAAATATGTGAACACGTGCTACTTGGTCTGCTTGTCCTCCACTGCCAGATTAGAGACATGGCTCATTTATATGACTCCATCTGTGGCGTGACATGACATTTGTGGATTGTATTTGGGACTCGGTGTCACAAACACGGTACCCACACAGCATTATCCCATGGCTGACTCGTGGGGAGTAAACAAACAAGTGCCTAGGAAGTAGTATCCAACATTCCAGGACATGTGAAGGCTTAGTTTTGGAACATTGCCACAATCAACCGTCTGCTATCTATCCTGTGCATGCTTTGTCATTGGTGGTGCTTATGTTCCAAAAAACCTAGGAAGTGCACACAGCAGTTGTTGCTACGTGTATGACAAACATGACATGACATTTGTGGATTGTATTTGGGACTCGGTGTCACAAACACGGTACCCACACAGCATTATCCCATGGCTGACTCGTGGGGAGTAAACAAACAAGTGCCTAGGAAGTAGTATCCAACATTCCAGGACATGTGAAGGCTTAGTTTTGGAACATTGCCACAATCAACCGTCTGCTATCTATCCTGTGCATGCTTTGTCATTGGTGGTGCTTATGTTCCAAAAAACCTAGGAAGTGCACACAGCAGTTGTTGCTACGTGTATGACAAACACATATCCTCTCTCATTTCCACAACTGAATAGCATCTGAGGGTTGGAAACATTGACTCCACATGCATACAAGCAGATTTGCAATAATGCGTCTTGTGATGTTCATACAGTGGGACAACTACAATAGTAAGAGCCAAATCACACACATTGACCCATAGGCATTGAGTTACTGTACTGAGTTGCGTCGCCTTGCTATCCTCTCTTGACGCAAAACATGCCCAAACTGGGTAATACCTAATTGTATTCCACATGTTTGGCCATCTATTGCGTCAGTGAAGAGTGCAAATCTGGTACAATAAGTAGAGGATCATGGTCCGCAGTAGTATGATCAGTCCCATGTGCCCATACACCGGAATGCACAATGTTGGTGCATTCAGCCTATCTCTGTAGTGTCACAACTGTCATGTACTATAACAAATGAGAAATGACCCAAACCCCGTTAAAGCCAGAAATGTTGACGCATACACGTCAAAAAAGACGCACATGCCTCATAAAATGAAGCATATGCGTCGAAATATGATGCACATTGCTATGAAACATCCATTGGCCCTGAGCGGTAATTCCCACACTGTACCCCCTGAAACTGGTTAAGTATGAAACATATTTAAAAAAATGGATCCAGGGTTATTTCTAAGCATGTGCGTAAAAAAGAAAAAAAACACACAGACTGTTAGCGTCATAATATTTTGACGCATAACAATAAAAGCGCACCACATTTGAGTCAGGAAGTGATGTAAAAGGATATCCTGTTTACAGAATTGGTACAGTGGGTGTACTTTCACTTTGCAGTCTGTGATATTTCCTGACTGTGTGGCTGTGTTTTGACTTGTCTCTCTGTGCATTTTGTGAATTTGTCTCCAGAGTGGTCTTTAAATGGTATTTTTGTGTTTCATAAGTGTCTGTGGTATCCTGTGTTGGTGTTTTTTTGGTCATTTCTGGTTTCAAGATTTGTCTTTAGTAGTGTTAGGAGTCTGTTGTGGGTAGTGTTAGTTTGGGGATAGTTGGGCTGTGTTCTGTTAGTTATTTTGCATTTCCCTGTCCTACTTTCCCTCTATTCTCCTCTGTACCACTTTATTCCCTTTTTTTGGTGCAAGCATGTTGGGTAGGCCTCGTCTTGGCAGGATGGGAGAGGAAGAGCTGGGTGGCTTTATTTGGCTGGTGTGCCACTTCCTGCCGTTAATGATTGAAGCAGGTGGTCGTGTGATACAGGGCTATCACACAGAGGCAAGGAGGCTCCGGTGGGCAAAGGTGCTGTACCATCAACAGCAAATCTACAACACACTGCACAATGACCACCAGATGTAACACTGTTGGGCTGACCTGGTTGCCCGGGAGCAAGACCTGCTGGACCACCTGGGGATTATGATTGGTGGCCCTGTTGTTGAGTACAAATCAGAGTAATTTGCACATTTAAATGCTCTGTAGTGACATTAGCTGATTTGTTCATATGCTGCAGGCAATGTTTTTGAACATGTTGAATGCAAGTTAAGCATACAGGCCCATATTTAAGCAAGAGCATTGCAAACTTACAAAATACAATTGTATTTTGTAAGTTAGTGCCACTTTTGTGTCAAAAAGCAGCACAAATGCAGCGCAAAAAAGGTATAAATATGGCCCACAGTTGCCTGTGAGAAATACAATAATTCCTACACATTACCGTCATTTGTTTACGCAACAGCTAGACTAACTTTCAAAACACAACAGGAGCCTGTAAATTAGTGCTGCCTTCAGGTCAAATGATGATGCTAATGTGGCTCTAACATGTTTCATGCATGGTCTCTGAGTGTATCAAGAAACACATGTTTTAAATCCAGATTTTTACAGGAAATATAGTGTTCCTCAATGTTTTGTGATACATGTCTGAACTGGATTCGGACACATACGTAACAAGTTATAGCTCACCTCAGGTAACATCTTAGACTGATATTTGGAGTTTGTAGTGCCACATTTAAATTAGGGACGGATGCCAAAAGGTATACACAAAGGGTTCATATCTCTATGGTTGGTGCAACTTACCATAGCTGTAGCACATAAAATGAAGCAAATGATACAAATTGAGGGCTAACAACTGTCCCTGGCCCTCTGTACCTTGTACCTGTGTGTTTTAAATTGGTCTTAGTCACAATAGCTGGGTGACTGGTATTGCAGTCCTCCCGGAAAGTGGCTTGGCATGTCTCTCATGGATACACATGATGAGAGGAATACACTCCATGAAGTAGTCTGCTAACTAATGAATGAGCATGTTTGCCACCACATGATAGTTAGGGCCACTGCATGTGTGCAGATATATGTGTATCACTGACTGGAGTCCCCGGGTCTGTACATGTTTGCAGTGGTATGTAGGATGCAGTATCATCATGTCTGAGAGGCTTGACTTTCTGACTTAATATTACACATAGTATTTGTATTTGGAAGTGTTGTACAGTGCACAGACATTGAGCACATTTCTCCCTTCCATGCCTTACAAGTGGACCTGCACCCTACACTATCAGAGAGGTGGCTCGATCTGCAGACCCAGACATCTCCAGTAAGTGTTGATATTTCTGTTCTGTGTTGTGTTTGCTGATGATGTGTGATTGACTCCTGTGTGTTGGACACATAGCAATGTGTGAAGCGCTGGTCAAGGATCGGATATGTTCCTTGAGTGGAGTATCATTTTTCCCCATCTTTGAGTTGGCCAACCAGTGGCGTATTGTCATAATTTGGGATTGCAGGTCAGTCCTGTAGGCACGGCCATGTGAATAGGGATGAGTTATGTGGATAAAACATATTAGTAGTAGTAGTAATAACTTTATGCGACTTTCAGCAAGTCATAAAAGTATCAAATATAACACATCTAAATATATTAATACAATAAATAAAATAAAATAGTAAAAGGATAAATAACAAGAAGAAAAAATAATAATAATACATAACATTAAATTTCCCATTAACAAGTATTTAAATGAGCTGGTTAAAATTACACCACTACCCCCACTGACTTTCTTATAGTTAATACAGAACATAAAATTCAGCCAAAATTCCACACATCTCAATAGAAGATAAAACCTGAAGGCTAACATACGCAGTACGACAGTGGGGCAAATGAATTAATCATAAAAGAGGCACTAGTAGGCGCTTTCTCTGCTTAGCATAGAATTGACAAAATACGACCACATAAATCGTTGTTTGAGATGCCTTTGCGTCACAAGGACATGCCCTTAGAGTGGTGCTCCAGTCATTCATAGTTGGAAAGGTTACTAAGCGTTGGAAAGTATCTAACCTTAGTCTAGTAAGAACAAAGCGGTGTCAGTGATTTACCACATTTACCAGGTAGGGCTGCATGCCCTCCGCCGACAAAATTAATTGTTTAGACATAACACTGGCCTTTTTTGATTCTGCCTTCCATCGCAATTCTTCTAAATACTTTAATGCCAGGACCCTCAGTTCCTTCCTGGTAATTTTTCCCAACAAGACAGGGTTTGTATAATAATCTTTACTACCCATATTTTCCAAAACAATCATAATATATCTCAACCAGGGGACCCTCGATGAGTATGTTGGCACCATGCAGTCAGACAGAATGGCCTTATTTTATCCAGTGTGTTCAGAAGTCCAGACTTTATGTCATAACAATAATGGTTGGATCTTTATCAAGTCAGCTAGAAAGGGGACCCCCAGCTCTGAGTGGCTGATATACGATGATGTACCATTTGGTACCATTAACAGGTATCTGAGAAAGTCATTTTCCACCGTCTGAACCGGGTTACAATTGATATACCGACAAATTCCTGACCCATACATAGCAGCCAGAATACACTTGGCTTTATAGATTTTTATCATGTTCAGCGGGGTAATCCCCCCGAGCCTTTTTGAAAAAAGGCTTAGAGCTGCCGTTGTTTTAATAATCTGATCTCTTTTCCTTTTCATACAATAAACCCAAGAACCCTGTTTGTCAAACATTATGCCCAAATATGAGAATGTTCGAGCTATTTCGACCCTCCCGTCCTGGATGGTGGTATTGTAAATCTTACCACGTTTCCCACCGAGATTCATAATAAACGTTTTGGCACGATTAACGGTGAGCCCCAAGTCTGACATAAAAGTGATACAGGTAGTTAAAAGTTTTTGAAGAGCTAATGGGGTCCTGGCCATAGGTACTGCATCATCTGCATAGAGTAATACCGGGACAGCGCGATTACCTATTTGGGGTAGATCTTTACATTTACTTAGCAATTCACTTACTAAGTTCTTTATATACATTGAAAACAGGAATGGAGCAAGAACACAACCTTGGCGCACTCCTCTATGTATGCCAAAAGGGCGAGTGCATTCTCCTCTTAACCCATACCTTACTCTTGCTCTACACCCTGTGTACATATCCCATATGAATTGAATTATAGCTGGTTCTACCCCCATGCTGCTTAAGATGTCCCATAGCTTATCATGTAGTACACAATCAAATGCTGATGATAAGTCTATGAAGGCCAAATACAAGTTACCTGCTCTAATCCTTGTATACTTTCCAATAATGATGCTTAAATTCAAGCTCTGTTCCACTGTACCAATTCCTTTGTGGAAGCCATACTGTACTGGAGATAAAACACCCTTTTCTTCCGCCTATATTTGCAGTCTGTTTACAGATTGGCCTATAGCAGGCTGGATTGAGGCGATCACCTTTTTTATATATTGGGACAATATTAGAGTCTCGCCATGATGGTAAGGGTCCTTGAATACAAATGGCCCTCAATGTCTGCATCAATAGAGGACCCCATAGCTGTGTATTGGCCTTATATAAGTCTATCGGAACGCCATCGGGCCCGGCGCTTTCCCTGCTTTGCTTGAATTTATGGCTTCCACTACCTCCTCTAGGCTGAACTGAGGGGTTATGATCAAATGGAGGCCTCCTGGGGGCCTGGGCCCTTTGCGGAATCTGTGGGGTTTATATCACTGGCCTGGGAATATATCTTGGAAAAGTATGCAATCCAGTCCTCTTCAGAAATTGCGATTTCCATCCTAGGGGTATCTCTATTCCGTAGCACAGGAGAATTTATTGTTTTCCAGAAGAGGATATTATCCTTCATACAGCTTGCTTTATGTAAGGTTTCCCACAAGGTTCTTGTCAAGATCAATTTCCTTTTCTTCATGGCTATCTTATATTCCTGTCTACACATATGTATTTCAGTCAGGCATTTTTTTGGGGCACTTAAGGCTTTTATTTGTCTCTTATGTGCTTTTGTACAATTATGGTCAAACCAACCAGTTTCCCTTTTCTGTCCCATCTTACCTCTTCTAATAGTAAGAGCTTCTTTTATGGCTTGCGTGATCTGTGTAAAAGCACTTAAACATTTTCCTGGGTCTAAATTCTCACTGAGACAGTCTGCAAAGGCTTGATTGCAATCACACATTAACTGTTTCAGTAGGATCTTTGGGTCTGTCTGAGACCATCGCAGTATGTATCCATTGCGCGGAACTAATTCTATTTCATTTACCAGCGTAGCCCTATCACCCTTAGCCGATATAAGAGGGGTTAGTGAGAGGTTCAGGCTCTGAGGAAAATGATCACTAATTGCAATATTGTGCAAAATATAGCTCGTAAGGTAGTGTGCAAAGTGGTTTGACATTAAGACATAATCAATCACAGTATTAGCACCCCTTCCATTGTAAGTTGGTTTAAACTGAGATTCATCCAAGTGTAATTCATTTACAAAAGACAAGTTGTAAGTTTGAGCCATTAAATTCATTGCATCTCCTTGGATATTATGTGCGAAGTGAAGTCTTAAACCAGTGCCTTCAGGATCCCAGCCACATACCTTTTCCGAGATTTCTTTACAAGGATGGACATTAAAATCACCACCCCAAGTAATGAAAATCTTGCGTCTATTGTTTGCAAACATTTTTTTAGATTATCTCCCATCGCCATTAGAATATTAGAAAATTCTCCTGGAGATGAATTATTGTAAAAGTTAATGATTACTAGATGAGTCTTATGAACCAAATTACTCTCTATCATTTGGTAGTACAAACTCATAGTTTGCATCTCTAAATTCTGTAAGCATAACTCATTAGAAATATATGTGCATAGTCCTCCTTTTGGCCTGCCATGTCTGGTCTGTGCGGCTGGTGTGTGGAATGTTTTATAGCCGTTTATATGGACAGGGTTTAATAGCCAAGTCTCCTGGAGACATATACATGAGAAATCTTCTATGAAGTTCACCCAGATCTCATTACTGATCTTATTAGTTGGACCTGCAATATTCCAATAAAGTAAGGCTATTTCCGCTTTCTGTTGAAGTTGACAATACTGGTCATTTAGAATTCAAAGAGGTATGCCACCATCTATTGAGTGAGTTACATTTGTAGGGGAGTTTAACTGGATTCCTATTATGTTTCTTACAGGTGCCACTATGTGGGATATATCTTCCTTAATCATGCCAGGCCCTTCTGTAAATACTTCCTGAACCAATTCGTGGGAAAGGACTTTCTTCTTCTTATTGAGTCAATCTAGATCTTCTAAGGTTGTAGGAGGATGGAATCTATTACACAATGGGATAGGGTCTGATCTGGTTAAAGCTATTCTTCTTACTGGTTGTGGATTCTTAAAGTTATACCCCACCGGTCATTGATAAAAGAAACCTAGAGTTAATAGCGAGATTCTTTGGGGTGTAGATTGCCTTGCTCCTAATTCGCTGATGATTCTATCCACTGAGTCTGGAGATCTAAATGAGAGAACCACGCAGTCTCCTTCCAGTGCTTTCTTACTACTTCCTATCCACTTAACTCTTCTGACCATTTTTATGACATCAAAGAGGACCCCCACCATTTCAGAGCCCAAACGTGTTCCTATCCAGTTAAGGGCCTTGTTTCTCGAAGCTGACCATGATTCCCACTGTTGATCATCTATAGATGGAACATTAGCCAAGCCCACTATATATGGAGTTGCCTCCGGAGGGAGATGTAATAGGTCACTTGGCAGGTGTACGAGCTTCGAGGATCTTGCCCTGCTAGATTGACTCCCTCCAAAGTTTAAATGGGGCTGGGTTGTCACCGTCCTAGGTAGAATATTATTTGCTAGCTTTGATAATCTAGCATTTGAATCTGTTGGAAGTATTTGTACTTTAGTCAAAGGCATTGGAGTCCGGTATAATTGATTAGAATTTAATACTGATGGTGGTGGTTGTAGCTTTATCAGGAGGTTTACATTAAAATGTGCGTCATTTGTCCTGTCTTGCTTGACAGATTGGATATTACTCTCATAATTAGGAGTCAACATTGGTGTACTGGAATCTTTTTTTGCGTAATATATGTCTTCACGTTGTAAGGACTTTATGATTCCTAAACCTGCCTCAAGATTACTCTCCACCCCTTTTAGACTCTCTAACATATAATCCAAAGTGGCCCCGATAGATGATTTCAAAGTATTTACTAATTCATGAAGATTTATAAGGAGGGATCGAGTCGTATGGCCTAAATTACTTGAAGATTTCTTTCGAGATAATTTCCTTGGTGTTTTTTTTATTAGGGTGGTTATTAAATCTTTCTTTGGCAGTTTTTTTGGGGTCTTATCTACCGTTCCCACCTCCAGTTTCCTTGGTCGTTTAGCTACAGGAGAGAGATCATCCAGGAAGTGAAATAGATTCGAAGTATCTTTAATACAGCCGTTTGCATGCCTTACTTCTTTATTCACAACCCCGTGATCACCAAGCGAGGAATTATTATGCATCCCAATATTTCCTAATAATTCGGAAGTTTGTTCTTTAGGCATCAACAGTTTCCCTTCCACAGTAGCAATTTGTTTGTCTATCATCCCCATCGTCCCTGAAATATATTTCAATATAGATGTGCTATCTTTTAGACTTGAAGGGTGATTCAATTTTGAATGCTTCCTTTTACCCATATTTTAAATGGTATCAAACTTATTCCTATATGGATGGTAGAACAAAACAAAAGTACCAATTGAGTTATCTGACCAGTCCACTACAATACACTGCCCTAATTAGATAACCTAGGAATTAGCAACAAAATCATAGTCAACACTCAATATTCGCAGTTCCCAGCTTGCTCAAAAAATCAAATGTCATATGTGAAGGAACGACCTCACTTGTGTAGCCGACGTGCAGAAACCTCTTGCAATGCTCCTGGGCCTTTCGCACCCTATCAAAGGCTGAACAAGACAGAAGGAATCCTCATCTGCCCGGTGTAGCTGAGGCTTCCTTTTCTCCTTTAACCACAGAGTTGAAAAAGACTGTTCCAAGGGAGGCCAAACCAAGAATTAAAGAGGGAGGGCCCAGCCCAGCCTCTTCCTGGTGATGACGGGCGAAGGACGGGCCCGCCCTTGGCCCGGGCTTGGCCCGGGCGTGTCCCGCGCAGCGGGTGCGCTTCCTAGCAGATGAAGGGCTTCCCTGCCCTGCAGCCAATCAGAGCGTTCCCGCGAGGCGGGCGCTCTCAAAAAGTTAAAGGGCTCCTGCTCCGTCGTCAGTTACAGCGCGTCCAGCGGCAGCGGGAGCGCTTCCCAGCAGATGAAGGCCTTCCCTGCCCTGCAGTGAATCAGAGCGTTCCCGCGAGGTGGGCGCTCTCAAAAAGTTAAAGGGCTCCTGCCCCGTCGTCAGTTACAGCGTGTCCCGCGGCAGCGGGAGCGCTTCCCTGCAGAGGAAGGGCTTCCCTGCAGCCAATCAGAGCGTTCCCGCGAGGCGGGCCCTATCAAAAAATTAAAAGGCTCCTGCCCCGGCGTCAGTTACAGCACGTCCTGCGGCAGCGGAAGGGCTTCACAGCAGATGAAGGGCTTCCCTGCCCTGCAGCCAATCAGAGCGTTCCCACGAGGCGGGTGCTCTCAAAAAGTTAAAGGGCTCCTGCCCTGGCGTCAGTTACAGCGCGTCTTGCCAAACTTATATTAAGAAAATGTAGCAGAGGACCATATTAGTGATTTAGTCAGCAAGTCAGACCCTGATTCTCCCAGAATAGGGATGCCAAAGTCTTACCCACAGACTTCAGCTTCCATATTCACTAATGAACATGTTTGACTATGACCCTCATTTCAACCCTGGCGGTCAGTGTTAAAGCAGCGGTAATACCGTCAACAGGCCGGCGCTAAAAAAAATTAGATCACGACCATGGCGGAAACCACCAACATAGACAGCCACTTTAACACTTTGACCGCCACAGCGGTAGAAACAAACACTGCGGCGGTAACCGCCAACAGACAGGAGGAAGACAAGGTTCCGCCCACTGTATTACAAGAGGCCTATCCGCCATCTTTTCTGGGGCTGTACCAACAACATCAAAAGCACTGCGGAAACAGTCTGTGGAACGGAAACCACTCACCTTTCAACACCCAACGAGGACCCAGGACGCCATGGAGCCCGAGTTACAGGTCCTGCCCATGTTGCTTTACCTCCTCTTGTATCAGGAGCAGCAAAGACACCGGCGACGACCACGGTGAGTACTGCACCTAGCACACAGGGGAGGGGGGGAGGTAAAAGAGAGTGACACACACACGCAACACCCCCACCCCCACCCTCACCCTCACCCTCACCCACAACACCATATAGACAAACACATGCAGCAACATTACATATACACCCGTCACCCCCTGAAAGAACGCAAGGACAAAAGGAAATTATTGTAAAAAGTGTAATCATTGAAAAATCAGATAGGCCAAAATGTAAATATCAGTATATACAAATATGTACACCAACTACACAAGTCCGGATATGATTGACATCATTGTACGTGGACCAGTGGTCCCAAAATGTATGGGCGAAGCCCAGACATGATACCTGACTCAAAACGGAGAGAACACTGCTGGGGCATCAGATGGAAAATAAACAGGCACCTCAGGGGAAGGAGGTGTGGGGGCACCTCAGCCGGATGAACAGATGATGCCACTGCTCCACGAGGGGGCTCCATGCCCACAGTTTGGTCCTGGGGAGTGCAAAGCCACAGTCTCTCAAGTCTCTCCAGTGGGTGGTTTGCCCACTGCTTTATCCTGGGGATTGCAAAGCCAAAGTCTCTCAAGTCTCTCCAGTGGCTGGTTTGCCCACTGCTTTATCCTGGGGAGTGCAAAGCCACAGTCTCTCAAGTGGATGTGATTCTACACTGGTTCTGGAGGGGGCATTGTGCCCAGAGTGCTTCATCCTGCCAAGGACAGAGGTAGTGGATGTGATTCTCCACTGGTTCTGGAGGGGGCATTGTGCCCAGGGTGCTTCATCCTGCCAAGAACAGAGGTAGTGGATGTGAATCTCCACTGGTTCTAGAGGGGGTATTGTGCCCAGAGTGCTTCATCCTGCCAAGGACAGAGGTAGTGGATGTGATTCTCCACTGGTTCTGGAGGGGGCATTGTGCCCAGAGTGCTTCATCCTGCCAAGGACAGAGGTAGTGGATGTGAATCTCCACTGATTCTGGAGGGGGCATTGTGCCCAGAGTGCTTCATCCTGCCAAGGATTAGGTGAGCGGATGTGATTCTCCACTGGTTCTGGAGGGGGCATTGTGCCCAGAGTTCTTCATCCTGCCAAGGACAGAGGTAGTGGATGCGAATCTCCACTGGTTCTGGAGGGGGCATTGTGCCCAGAGTGCTTCATCCTGCCAAGGACATAGGTGGTGGATGCGAATCTCCACTGGTTCTGGAGGGGGCATTGTGCCCAGAGTGCTTCATCCTGCCAAGGACAGAGGTGGTGGATGTGATTCTCCACTGGTTCTGGAGGGGGCATTGTGCACAGAATGCTTCATCCTGCCAAGGATTAGGTGAGTGGATGTGATTCTCCACTGGTTCTGGAGGGAGCATTGTGCCCAGGGTGCTTCATCCTGCCAAGGACGGAGGTAGTGGATGTGATTCTCCACTGGTTCTGGAGGGGGCATTGTGCCCAGAGTGCTTCACATGCAGTGTGGCAGGTCCCATTCCCTCACCTGGGTGTGTGTACCATGATATGGCCTGGGAACAGGTAGCATGATATTCCATGGAGGCAGAGACACACTCCACCCTGTTGCGACTTCGCCTGCCACCTGCAGGTACAAACAGTGCTGGGTGTTGTGCCTCATGTATGCTGTGCAGGGTCCAGGATGTCTCCTGCAGCCTCAGACGGCTGCCCACTGGGGATGATAGCCATGTCAGCTGTGGTGGCACTGTCTGAGGACGTCGCGGGGCTGGTGGCGGTGGTTGCAGCGGTGTCTGTGGAGGAGGTGCTGGCGGTGGTGCATGTGTCAGCACCTGTGGAGGGACACAGCAGGACGTCTCCTGCAGCCTCGGATGGCTGCCCACTGGGGACGATGCTGGGGACCAATGTTCTCTGTAAGGTGCGCGCACCTTTCCTTCCCCCATCGTGCAGGCCCCTTTGGCAAGCGCGCACGTTGTGCTGTTATCAAATGTTCCACCATTCCTATACTTTGTGGTAGTTTATATGCGTTATCACTTTCTAAGCCTAAATAAGCCTTTTAGAGCGATATACGTGCTCCCCTAAGGCAGATAATGCTCATATTTGAATCTGGATTGAAGTCAATGAAAACAGCGTTTAAATGCCGCGGGGAGTGTTTTAAACATCATTTGGCGTACTTTAGCATACAAGCGAGCCAGTGATATTTGTCTTGGAAATTAATGGTTAATGTGCTAGGAAATGCTTCAGAACAGTAGAAAATGTGCTGTTATCAAATGTTCCACCATTCCTATACTTTGTGGTAGTTTATATGCGTTATCACTTTCTAAGCCTGAATAAGCCTTTTAGAGCAATATACGTGCTCCCCTAACAGGTCATGTCCTTGGGGTGTGCAACCAGGTCACAAAACTGCCTTGATGCCCAATTGCATGGAGCAATGATATCCCTTTTTTCTTTAGTGGTATGGAGAGGCTAATGCCAAAGATCTTGGCTAGTTATGCGCTGCGCGTGCGTGAATGGTCAATTTCTTGGCGCACGTATCCTTGGCTGCAGCGCACAGAGACCGCACACTGCCGCACACAGTGGAAAAAAATTAGAGGGAACATTGCTGGGGACTGTTTATGAGGCAGCAGATGAGCAGGTGGCGGTGTCCACCACCGTACAAGTTGATGTTCTGGTTGACAGAAAGGGTGACTCTGGTCCCTCATCCGGAGCCTCCATGCCCAGTCCTGACTTTCTCTTCACCTTGTGTCCCTTCCCCACCTTTGATGTCGCTGCTGGTCCCTTGGCACTGTCCCCTTTTGGGTAGGAGGAGCCCTTGCTTGGTGGTTGGTGCGGCGTCTCCCTCCGGCATGTGGGCACCTTCTTCACCTTGGCAGGTGGTGGAATGGCCTGCTCCTTGGCCTCGCTAGGTGGCACACTGGCAGCCCTGATGGGTGCCGCCACGATGTGACCCGACTTGCTGAGACCACTGTGCTGGATGATTTGGTGGCTGAGGTGCTGGGCTGGGACCTGGACAGCCTGGCCGTAGGAGAAGGACATGTGTGGTGTAGGGAAGAGGGCAATGTTAGCCAGGAAGAGTTTCTTAGACACACTGGGATGGGAAGATGGAGGGGGTTTGGGAGTGGAGGAAGAGGTAGTGGTTGTAGGAGATGTACATCTGCTGAATTTGGGTGAAGGTGCATGGGCTGGAGGCTGTTGTGAGGTGGATGGCTGTTGGGTGGGTGGGTGTGTGCCTGCGTTTGTGTACTTTGGGAGGAGGGCTCACAGACACACTGGGAGAGGACACAGGGGATGTGTGCATGGTAGTGGGGGTGGTGATTGCACGTGAGCGGTGTGTGGTGATGGGCGTGCTGGTAATGGAGGTAGTGGATTAAGATCTAGTGCATGCAGGTGTTAGTGTAGACAAGACAGGGAGGGAGAAGGGGAACGTGGAGGAGGGGGACACAGTGGAGGCTGGGGATGTTGGTGTTTCTGCATGGGGATGGTGCTTGTGTGAGTGCCTATGGGATGTGTGGTGCTTATGTTTGCCATGTCCACTCTTGTGTGTTGAGGAGTGTGTATGCTGGGCTGATGGTGTGCTTGGGATAGGCTGAGGTACAGGGGATTGGGTCTGGGTAGAGGAAGTTGAAGGGGGAGGCTGGACACAGGGACAATGGCTGCCATCAGTGCTGGGCCGGAGCCTGAAATGCTCCCTGTTGGGCCGCCACGCCAGAAAGAATGCCCTCCAGGTATGCATTTGTTTGCTGCAAATGCCTCTCAACACCCTGGATGGCATTCAAAATGGTTGATTGCCCAACAGTGAGGGATCTTAGGAGGTCAATAGCCTCCTCACTGAGGGCAGCAGGGGTGACTGAGGCAGGGCCTGAGGTGCCTGGGGCGAAGGAGATGCCCACCCTCCTGGGTGAGCGGTCACGGGAAACTCGATGAGGGGCTGCTGGGAGGGCGGTGCTGGTGGGGGGGGTGGCGGCTGTACCTGTTGATGCGGTGGGCACAGAGGTGCCCACCACCGCAAGGGCGCTCCCATCAGAGGAGGAGTCGCTGTCGCTGGTGTCTCCTCCTGTCCCCGTCGTGGAGCTCCCCTCGCCCTCCGTCCCACTGGTGCCTTCGGACTCCGTTACTTCACCCTCCTGGGCCATGTGGGTTGCAGCTCCCTCCTGCTCCGGTGCCACTGCTCCTCCGCCAGATGATGCTAATGCACACAAGAACAGGGTGACAAAACAAAAAGGGGGAAGACAGAGGAGACACATGGTCAATGCCTGCAACACCACTACTGTTGGCGGACACAACACACAGGGAGCAGCCCTATGCACTAAGCCATGCACTAACAGGGCAGGGGAAAAGCACATGCCCATGGGGGACTCTCTCTAGACCCATTTCATTCACAGCTGGAATCCATAGGAGCCTGACTAGGTGTAGAGGGCAAATACCACCTTTGGGGTTGGAGTGGGACAGAGCCTGCAAATCAATGGATCTACCTTTGCACGTCTGGCCTGGCCTAAGGGAACCCACAGCCCACCTCCCCCACCCAGACATCTCCTCAAGCGCGCAGAGTCAGCTGAATGAGAGTGCACTCACCCCCTTGTGGCTGCTGTGATGCCTTCAAGTGCCGATCCAACTCAGGATATGCCGCCGCCAGGATCCGGTACATCAGGGGGGTCATGGTGCGACGGGCACCCCTTCCACGTTTGGAGGCCATCGCCATCTGGGCTTCCGCCGTCTTCTTGCTCCAGCGGTGCAGGTCCTCCCATCTTTTCCGGCAGTGGGTGCTCCGTCTATGGTAGACCCGCAGAGTCTGCACTTCCTTGGCGATGGCACGCCAAATACCCTTCTTCTGGTGGGCGCTGATCTAGAGGAATAGTGAAGTAAAAATCAATGCTAATCCCCCATACGGTTCTTCTCACACATTGCCCACAAACCTCCCACCCTGGCCCAGAAAAACATACACACACCATCCTCACATGCGGCCTGTCCCGCCCCCTGTCACTTCCATCCATGACACTCCATACAATCATGTGCCATCCACTATGTACACAGTTTACTCACCTGTTTGTCTGGAGAACCGCAGAGTTGCGTGTACTGGGGGAGGACCCCATCCACCAGTTTGTCCAACTCCTCTGCAGTGAAGGCAGGGGCCCTTTCCCCAGATACTGTAGCCATTGTCGCTTCCAGATGCAGGTCACAGCAGCACTTGCAGTGTAGGTCCTCTCCTGTTGAAGGTCAGGTATCAAGTGAGGGAACAGATAGAAAATGGTAGTCACGTCCTCTGCGGTGCGTACCTTCACCCCCGGCGTACATAGTCATTGGCTCCTGGAACCCATAGGGCCCAATGATAACCAATGCTGATTTGCGCAGCGGTCTTTGACTGCCTACCGCCACGCTGCACAACACCAGCGCAGTTACCTAATTTCCCCTTGTCCCACCTTACAGGTCAGGCAGCCACCATTCCAGGGGGCCACATGGCAGACCAACTAACTACATCACACCTATTTAGGCCAGGAATACGGACGGAGAAAGGCACATAGAGAAAATTTTACGATTGTGCTGAACAGCCTTGTGAAACCAATGTGGTGTCTGACCCTCTGCTCACCGTTCTCCTCCATAGGTGACGTCCGTTGGGGCAGGTGATGAGATGGCGGCATCTTCCGGTGTACAGACCCCTGATGGACCTGTCGACAATAGAAGACAGACACATCATTATCACTTACAGACTTGATTGTGCAACAATCCATGAACTGTGTGCCCAGTTGGAGCCAGACCTGATGTCAGTTATCCGCCATCCTACAGGAATCCCCCCTCTAGTGCAGGTCCTGTCAGTGCTCCATGTCCTGGCAAGTGGGTCTTTTCAAACAACAGTAGCCATGGCATCGGGGATGTCACAGCCAACGTTCTCTAACGTGTTGTCCAGAGTGTTATCTGCCCTGCTGAAACACATGAGCAGCTACATCGTTTTCCCTCAGGTGGAGGATCTGCCCACAGTGAAAGGTGACTTTTATGCCCTGGGACATATTCCCAACATAATTGGTGCCATTGATGGTACACATGTGGCATTTGCCCCCCCCCCCCCCCTCAGGAATGAACAGGTGTACAGAAACTGGAAAAGTTACCATTCAATGAATGTGCAGATGGTGTGTTTGGCAGACCAGTACATCTCCCATGTGAATGCCAAGTATCCAGGTTCCGTGCATGATGCTTACATTTTGAGGAATAGCAACATCCCTTATGTGATGGGTCAACTCCAGAGGCACCGTGTGTGGCTAATAGGTGATCCTAAGGTCCCCACACAGTTTAATTTGGTGTCTGGGTATGGGAGATTCCCTAATGTTTGGAGGATGTCTAACAGTTGTCCCTCGATATTTGCAGGTGACTCTGGTTACCCCAACCTATCATGGCTACTGTCCCCAGTGAGGAATCCCAGGACAAGGGCAGAGGAACGCAACAATGAGGCACATGGGCGAACTAGGAGGATAATAGTGCGCACCTTCGGCCTCCTAAATGCCAGATTCCGGTGCATCCATCTGACAGGTGCATCCCTATACTACTCACCGAAGAAGGTGTGCCAGATGATCGTGGCATGCTGTATGTTGCACAACCTGGCTTTGCAACGCTAGGTACCTTTTCTGCAAGAGGATGGGCCTGATGGTGGTCTTGTGGCAGCTGTGGATTCTGTGGACAGTGAAGAAGAGGAGGCAGAAGAAGAAGATGCATCATGCAATACTTCCAGTGAGACACAGGTAAGCGGATGGCACTGCTTCCCACATCTCATAATATTGTAGGACCTAGCAAAAATTTGCCTTTTTACCTCTGTGTATGGAACCTGACTTGTCACTTTGGCTTTCCATTTCACAGATCTGGGTCCCACTTTGTACTCTCTGCTATGTTTACTGCTGGTCAATAACTGTGTAACATTGGTATATGAACAAGTACATTGACATTACTATATTTCAGAGAGGTTGCAATTACACATTTGTGAACGCACAGACTGACTCCAGATTGATTTGTGATTCAAGGGTGTTTATTTCTGTGCTAATAAGTGGAGGGGGTGTGCAATGGGCTGGGGTAATGGTAGAGGAATGTCCAGGGTTGAGTCCAGTCTCTTGGTCTCACAGGTGCATTGTCCAATGGGGCATAGGAAGGGGATCAATGGCAGTTTAAGGTGGACAGGGTGACAAAGTGGGACAGAAGGTTGACCTTCAGGAGGGTCTTATTTCCTGGTGGGGGTCTTGGCAATGTTCTCTGTCTTTTTCCTGGATCTCAGGGACGGTTTGCGGGGTGGTTCTCCTTCTGCAGGGGGTGGGGTGCTGGTGTCGTGGTCCTCTGGCGGTGTCTCCTGTCCACTAGAGCCGTCAGAGGTGGAGGGCTGTTCATCATCCAGGCTAGTGTCAGGGGCCCATTTGTGTGCCACTGTGCCACTCATGGTCTTGACAGCAGTCCTCCCAGTTTCCCTGTTATCCTGTGCCTCTGTCCCCTAAACCGTGTGCCCACTGCCACTGACCCCAGGTCCCTGATTGTCTTGGGTTGGTGGGTTTGCCTGGGATCCCTGTAGTGGTGGATACACTGCTGATTGACGTGTCCTGGGGACAGAGGGATGGGCCCGCTGGGTGGGTGCTGTGGTGGTGTTTCCTGAGGGGGGAGGGTCTGTGGTGGCTTGTGACAGTGGCAGGGGAACCAACTGTCCAGAGGTCCCTGACGGGCTGGGCTGGTCATCTTGATCCAGGCGTGCAGAGCTGCTGTCATCACTGTGGGCCTCTTCTGTGGGGGGACTGGATATGTCTGGCACCTCCTGTCCGGTGACGTTGGGTATGGGTCCTCTTGGGGTGTAAATGCAAAGTTTTAGTATCTGTGTGTGCCATCTTGTGCATTGGGTGAGGTACCCTCTACTCCTGTGCTTGCATTATTGTGTTTGCCCTTTTGTGATAGTTGTTTTGGGGTCTGTGTGGGTATCTGTACTGACATGCTTTGGTGATGGGGGTCCATGCATAGGTGTTGCATGCAGGGCCTTGGTATCGGGATGTGTGGGTTGTGATAGTGGGGCACATGTGAGGTGTTGGAGTGATGGGGGTGAGGGTGGGGGTAGGTGATGGCATGCAGATGGTAAATAAGATATGACTTACCAGAGTCCAGTCCTCCTGCTACTCCTGCCAGGCCCCCAGGATGCAGTATTGCAAAGACTTGCTCCTCCCATGTTGTTAGTTGTGGGGGAGGAGGCGGGGGTCCACCGCCAGTCCTCTGTACAGCAATCTGGTGTCTGGATACCACGGAACGCACCTTCCCCCGTAGGTCGTTCCACGTCTTCCTGATGTCATCCCGTGTTCTTGGATGCTGTCCCACTGCGTTGACCCCGTTGACGATTCTCTGCCATAGCTCCATCTTCCTAGCAATGGAGGTGTGCTGCCCATGTGATCCGAAAAGATGTGGCTCTACCCGGATGATTTCCTCCACCATGACCCTGAGCTCCTCCTCTAAAAACCTGGGGTGTCTTTGAGGTGCCATGATGTTGTGTGGGTGATGTGTGAGGTGCTGTTTATTGTGCTGTGTGATGTGTTGTGTTGGTGTGTGTTCTTTGAGGTGCGTGGATGTTGTATAAGTGATGGTGTTGTGTGCCTGTGGATGCTGGTGTTGTGTTTCCTATTCTCTCTCTCTCAGCTGTTTCAAAAAAATGTTGTTGTAAGGGTTTGTGGGTACTGTGGGCATGTGTTTTATGGTAGTGTGAGTGTGTGGGTGTGGTGTGTGTATGTGTATCAGGTGTGTGTATTTCGAATTGTCCAATGTGGTTGTCTTTTGTAAATGTGTGTGTATTTTGAGCACGACGGTGTGTACCACCAATGGATTACCGCAGGTGAAAGACCGCTGTGTTGATTTGTGGGTTGTGATAGTGTGGGCGTATTCTTGTTGGCATGACGGTGTAGGTTTTGGTATCGCCAGTTTATCACTGACCTTTGGTGTGGCGAACTTGTGTGGGTGTCTGTATTGTGGGGGATTCCGAGATCTGGGTCGTAATACCTGTAGTGGAATTCCGCCGCCGCCACAATATGTTGGCGGCCTTCAGCATGGCGGAAAGTGGGATTTACTGCCAGGGTTGTAATGAGGGCCTATATGTTTGACTTCCTAGCAGCATGTAGCTCCACATGTTGTGCTACGAGTATGAGGCACTTGAGTACAATGGTCTAGGTGCGCATGCAGCTCATGGCCAGATGTGTGCTTGCATCTATCTGCTTGTTGTAAGTCATGGGTTACTGGTAGGAAATGATGTTGACAATGGTCTGCATTTCCAAACATAAGTGTGGATGGGATTGTCCACGGTTTGTGTGCATCCTAGTTGGACTTCCTCCTTACCTGTGGTGGGCTGGCCAAACCCATGTACAGCTGTTTGAAGTTTCATGGGTGTCCTTGTTGTTTGTAAGTATTTATTGCTCGGCCACTCCCCCTCTCAGGCACAGGCATAGGGTTGTGATTAGTGTACCTAGGTCTGATGATCCAAGTTTAGTGCACAGACAGGTAAATCTGTAAGTCACTTGTCCAAACCTAGGATACCCACCCATGATTAGCAACTGCATTCTATCCTGGCAATTACATTTACAACTCGCAGATCTTGTGGCCCTCGATTGTCATCAAGAACATAGTAATTTGTTGGCCTGTCAGTGGTGGAGGACTTGTAGCATTATTTTTACCTGACAAATGGCTGAACAATGATGCCAAAGTCAGTAAAGTTGTTACCCATCTTTTAGAGTTTTGCTGTGCTGTTTCATGATAGGACATGTGTAGGCTGCCTTGGCATGTAGTGCCTCAGGGACAATCAGTGATCTGTATGATGATATGGCCTGTTTCTGGTACATTAGATGTATTGTCTGATTTACTTCTGGAGCCATATCACACAATGAAGTACCTAATGTTTGGTTTTATATTTGTTTTAACAGCTGCCAACATGAATCCCATCCAGATTCGGGAGTTTCAGCGCAGGGCGATGCGTTGCCACCACATTCTGGATGTGGAGTGTGGGTTCCGCAACATGGCAAGGTGTTATCGCCATGAAAGAGCCTCTGGAGTGTGGGGGGCATTTGCCCAAGGGGGCCCTTCTGTGTCCACCACAGCCACCACCACCAGCACCACCACTACCACCCAGGTGGCACCAACATTAGAAGGCACCTTTGCTGGACCGTCAACATCCACAGCTCCAGGACCTGTCACAGCACCACCTGTACCTCCTCCTACAGACATGGCACCGACAAGGGCACATACTTCCTCCACTGGCACCAAGACCACCCCGCTGCAGTCATAGACCCAGCAGCTTTTCTACAGATGCAAAGGAACTTGGACCGTATGTTGTGGAAAATGACCAGGCTGCAGCGGGAGGTGGCACAAGCAAATCGGAGGGTACGTGCCATCAAAAAGACCCTGCAGAGGGCCAACTTGTAGACACTATGCTCAGCCATGATTCCCTCCCCTCCCTCCTCTTTCCTGGTTCTTTTAATTAGTGGGTTTAGCGGGCTTAGTGTTAGGTTAGTATAGGCTGTTAGTTTAGTTAGTAGTAGTGAGTGGGGGGTGGGGTATGATCCTTTTTATATCTGTTTTTTATTATGTGGGTGGGTGGGGGACAATGTTGGGGTTTTGGTCTTTTAAAAAATAAAAATAAAAAAATATATATTTTAAAAAAATACAAAAAATATATATTTGTTTAGTATAAGCTAGTATGTGTTTAGGTTAGTATATGTTGTCCTCCATGTGTCCCGTCTTATAAGGGGGGTGAGGGGTTGATGTTTAGATCATTTCGTTTAATGTGATAAGTAAGTTTAGCTTAGGTTAGTTAGGGCCAGTTTTGGTAATGTGTAGTTAGAATGGCTTAGGTTAGGTAAGGTGTTTCCCCTGGTTTTAGCTTCTGTTTTTACTGTTTAATAAATATTTAGGTAACCCTTCACAGTATGTGTCAAATGCTTGAGGATCAGGGCCTTGGCATGATTGAACAGTGTCTCTTTTCTATTAGCTTTTGTGACCCATGCTGCAACCAAATCCTAACTGAGCTGTTACATTGGCGGCTACACCTAAGCTACTTAGCTAAGAATCTGCTACCCATTGCACCCACCACTCATGATTACTATGGATCCCAAAGTGTGGTTAATTTGTGATGTATGTTTTCAATGTCACAGACTTTGCTACCAGATTTGGTATTAAGGACACTGTTAAGTCTGCCTGCAGCCTGATGTCCAAGAGAATCCTTAGAAGGTGAGTGGTAGTATGGTCTCATGTAGTCTGGTATACAGAACTCACACCTATCAGTTGTTACAATGTTCAGCCCAGTGACTTATTTGTATGGAAACTAATACACATCCATTCATGCTGTATGGTGTGTGTTAGGTAAAAATTGGGGCAAATGTCACATACGCACGTTTTGGCTTGAAGAAAAAATTTAAGGCACTATTTTCTGGCTTAGACATCCCTTGAGGAAGCATTATTCTGTCCAACACAGCATTATGATGTATACTTTATATTTTCCTCAGAAATAACCCTCAGGAAGGACAGATGATGGTACAATCCAGACCACTGTGCATAGTTATCAGCCAAGATTCGTTCAGGTCAGGTGTATTGACAATCAATAATCGTTGACCTGAGGTACACATCACTGATGACCATCACGGTTGATGTGTCACATTATATAGAGATAAATTTGTTGTGTAAGTGCTATTTATTTAAAAGTGCTGTAGTGCTATATGTACATTGTCCATGATTGTGAGTCCATTAGTGTGACATCTTCGATTGTGATCCTACACAAGTGCAAAAGGACATGTCATTGGACATGCTGGGGTGAAGTGTCAGACAGTGCAGAGGGACAGGATTTGTCAATGAGGTAGTGAGAGACAATCACAGGGCAGGGTGACAAGATAAACAGTGGGCTAAAGAGCAGTGCTTGAGTACAGTTGTTGCAAGACTGCCATGTTACAAAGCACAGGACCTTGGTAATAGGTGGCCATGTGGCAGGGACTAGTGCTACCGGGTACTCTTACAGGTGAAGGTGATCTGTTCCACGTCTTCATCTTCTGATGTGTGTGTTGTCTCCTCTGCCCTTGGTGGTGGTGGTTGTGAAGGTGCAACACACACCTCAGTGTTTGAAGACATGGAGTCAGACATCCCGGTAGCTGCCAACTGTGGGGCTATTAAGGGCAGTACTGCAGCAAGGAGGAGCTGCTGGTTCTTCAGAATAGCAGCCACATCACTGTGGTAGGCAGGCAGGTCGGCCCTGCGGGGTTCAATATTGCATTTGTGCACGCTTTGACAGGATTGTTGTTGTAGATGTTGGGTCAACTCTAGTACAGATGTGCTGATTTCCTTCAACCTTTTTTCAAGTTCCTGCAAGATTGTTGTTCGCCCTTGCATAGCTGCTGCCTGTTCTTCAGTTGACATCATGCACGAAAGCACCCTCTCTAGGCTGGCTGCCATAGTTTGCATCCCCACCTGCACCTCCTTGGCCAGCTCCCGCTGTACTCCATCTACGGTTTGTTCAAAGCTGGTGCCAGGGTCGTCAGAGTCCTCAGCTGTGTTGGAGCTGGCAGGTTGTACAATTGGGGTGGTGGGTGGGTCCTCTGTGATGGCTGCTAGTTCTGAGCTCCTCCTTGTGATGGAAGGTGGGGTCTGGCGGGTTTTAAGGACATCTTTGAGGGTCTGCTGGCTGATGTTTGTCAGCTCGTCATCCATGTAATCAGGGTAGTCCTGGACAGGTATATCCGCAGGAGAGCCATCGTCCTCTGCAATGAGATATGGTACAATTAGTGTGTCTGTGTTGTTGCATTTGTAATGTGACATGCCTGACTTCCGATTATTTTCACATTGTGATCTTGGTTCCTGTTCATTGTTCCTGTCTTTCATATTAGCATTCTCCCAGGCCTATACCCCACCTGCATGTCACATGCATTGTGGTCAGTTTGTGGACTTGCCAGCATCACATCCTCGAGGTATTGGTTCAGGCCAAATTGTGAATTGCCACCTTCTTGTCCTACTCAACCCCCCGTCTACTTCCATTCTCATGGTGAGGCCTTTCACTAGCTGTGGGTGTTCTGATGGTACTTGCACCACACTTTACATTCTGGAACTACCCCAGTCTCTGATCTTTCACATCCACCTATATGTTGCTGAGATCTAGCACATACTATATATAGCATTGGTATGTCACGATACGGATGTCAGCATTGGTAATGTGTACTGCTGATGTTGGGGAATGTGTGCTACATTGGATTGCACTGATTGTCCCAGCAGTGTTCCATTTCCTCCTCTGACTGTGCGGGTGTATTTCTGTAACCAGTTACACATGTCCTCCCACTCAATACTGTTGAGCAGTATGACATTTGGGATGTTGCATTGTGACCCAGGAACAGGCTGGACCTTGACATATGCAGCATGGGTATGACATAAATGCTGTGTACCTCAAAATGTTTATGACAATGGCTGATGTTTGTAGCAACTATGGACAATCACATTTGACAGGATTGGGACATTTGTATTGATTTCAGGGGATTGATAATGTTGTCACCCTGAACCCTCAGATTTGGGTGTGTTTGATCTATGGGACGTTACTGACATTAGCTACTTGACCTGCACACACAGCAGCGGTGGTAATGGCAACTCTTGTCAATGTTATATTCCACTTGCAGATATGGCCAGAGGTTGTTAATTGGGCCCTAGTTCATGTAGGGAGAATACTGGCTGACATGTGATGGTCTGCCAGTTTTACGTTGTACCCTACCCTCCTGGCCTGGCTTTCCCTTTCCAACATCCTTGGCATGGCAGCAAACCCCCATGCAAAGGTTGTTGGTGTAGTGTAGTACTGTGCCCTAGGTTTCCTCTGTACAGCCCATGCCCCTGTGCCGTGCCCCTTTACCCATGCCACTCCCTAAATATCATAACTTACATGCATTGTGTAGTAGGTATGTCCACCCCCGCTTACAGTTAACATTTGTGCATTTTAATTCCCCATGCGACTTACCCTGCATGTGTGTTGTCTCCTGGTAGTCTGCTCTGTCCTGTCCTTGAATCCCTGTGACGATCTCCTCTGGGATGACGGTTGCGACCATCTCCTCCATGTGGTCCAGGGCCTCCTGGGGTGCTGGACTCTCACCTCCAGTCTACAGTGCTGCCTTCCTGTTCCTGGCCATCTTATCCTTGGTCCTGCGCTTGCAGTCATGTCAGCGTTTCTTGCACTCGATGACTGTTCTCCGTACTTCTGCCACACTGTTGATCTTGTCAACAATTTGTTGCCATATAGCCTCTCTCCTACTAATTGGCAACTTTGAGGTGACAAACAGTTGGTGCTGGTGTTCTGTCACTTCTTTCACCAGAATTTCCTGCTCCTCTGCACTGAAGCAACACTTTATTTTCTTCCTCTCCCTGTCCTGGGCCTTGTGTGGGTCCTCCTGGCTGGTTCATGGTCTGCTGTCATCTTCCTGGGGTCTGTGCAAGCATCTGGGATCCATTTTGGCTCTTCTATGCACATTTTGCTGTGTTTGCGCCGCTTTTTGACGCAATTGCGTCAAAAACTAGTGCGTATCCGGTTTGCGACATCGTAAACCGTCTCACAGTCATTTTCGCCGCATTAACGCCATTTTTCATTACGACGTGATGCATTGGTTTGAGTAAAAAAAAATGACTCACACCTATGGTCTGTGCCGCTGTGCGACAAGCTATAAATTTGACGCCCGCACAGCGCAAAGAAATGGCGTTAGCCGGCGGTAACATTTTTGACGCAAAACTGCGTTGGCGCAGTTTTGCGTCAAAAAGTATAAATATGGGCCTATGTGTTGCATGTCCACCCCCCCTGAGGCACAGGGTTAGGTTTAGGAAATATGTGTACCTAGGTGTGAGGATCCCAGTGTAGAAGACAGACATGTAATTCAAACATTCATTTGTTCTACCCTAGGATGCCCCCTCATGATTAGCAACTGGATATCGTCCAGGCAATTCCATTTACAAATCACAGGTCTTGTGGGCCTTGATTGTCATCCAGAAGATAGTCATTAGTTGGCCTTACACATGTGGAGTACTTGCAACATTTGTTATGTGACTAATAGCAGTACAATGATACACAGATCATTTAATTAGGGACACACCTTGTTGTGCATTGCTGTGCTGTTAGATAGTAGATGTGTAGGCTGCGTTGTCCTGTCATTCCTCAGGGACATTCTATGATCTGTACTGTGATTTGGACTGTATGTGCTATTTTTGAGGAAGTGTTAAATTATCATCTGTAGATGTATCACACAATGATGTCACTAATGTTTGGCTTTCTCTATTTTCACAGCTGCCGACATGAATGCCCATGAGATCAGGGAATTCCAGAGGCTGGCAATGTGTAACCGCCACATACTAGATGTGGAGCCTGGGTTCCGCAGTATGGCACGGAGTTATTGCCATGAGAGAGCCACAGGGGCCTGGAGGGCATTTGCCCAAAGGGTGGCCAGCCTTGCCCACAACAGCCACCACCACAACTACAGCTCAGACCACAGTCGACCAAAGGATGACAGCCACTGTTGCAGGTCCCTCAACCTCGTCTGCTCCAGGCACACAAGCAGCAGCTAATGCACTTTCCCCTCCAAGCATGGCACCGTCACCAGCAGGGGCATCAACAAGTGGAACACAAACGACCCCAGCTGCAGTCATAGACAATATTGAATTTCAGACCATGAGACGTGACATGTAATGGATGTTGCGCAGGATGGACAGGCTGCAGCAGGAGGTGTCCTGCAATAGCAGGAGACTGCGGGGTATTAAGAAGTTCCTGCGGAAGGCCAATTTGTGACTTTTGGATCCTCACCCCTGGTTCCCTCCCCTCCCTCCTCTTTCCTGGTTCTTATCTTTAGTGGGTTTAGGGGGCATAGGTCCATATTTATACCCTGTTTGCACCGTATTCGCATAATTTTTTATTTATATTTATTCTTTGGCACTAGACTCGTCTAGCGGGAAATTTATTGACTGAGTCATTTTTTTACCGGTGAAACCTACCTTGCGTTAAGAGATGCAAGTTAGGCGGTCGAGGGCAAAAAATGGCTCTAAGGCCTTTGAGCCTTATTTATACTGTCATGCAAAAATGACGCACAGGAGGGGGAGGACCTTAAAAAATTACTGTAAACAAGTTTAGAGTCATTTTTTAACGCCTGGGTCAGGGCAGGTGTTAAGGGACCTGTGGGCTCATTTCCATGGTCTCCAACCATGGGAGCAGTCCACAGGTGCCCTTCCCTGCCTCCAGGGACACCCCCTGCCACCCTCGCTCACCCCTGGAGGACACCCACGGATGGGGGGAACCCATCTACAGTAAGTAGAGATATGTATTTTATTTTTATTTTTTAAAGTGCCATGGGGGGGCCTAACTTGGGCCCCCCTACATGCCATTGTGCCCAATGGCCATGCCCAGGGGACAGAAGACCCCTGGACATGGCCATTGGGCAGGGGGGCATGACTTCTGTCTTTGCTAAGACAGGAGTCATTTCCATGGGGGTTGTGCATCAAAAAATGACGCTAGTCAGGTTTGAGTCAATATTTTTGACTCTAACGTGACTTTCACCATTCTTTGACGCACAACCCCCATACTTCTCTACGCCTCTGCTGCCCGGTTAGAGTCATTTATTTTCATGCTAACCAGGCCGTGCCGCCGGCTAATGCCATTCCATAAATAAGGCGCCCAACTGGCGCGTTGGAATGGCTTTAGCCGGCGGTAAACTTTTTGACGAAAATCTGCGCTATCGCTGATTTGCATCAAAAAGTATAAATAAGGGCCTTAGTGTTAGGTGAGAGTAGGCTGTTAGTTAAGTTAGTATAAGTGGGTTGGGGGGTGGAGGGGGTTATATTTTTACATGCTTTTCTTTGTGGGTGGGGGATGATGTTGAGGTTTATGTGTATAAAAAATATATATATAAAAAAAATACAAAAATAAATATATTTGTTTAGGATAAGTTAGTATGTGTTAGGTTAGTATATGTTGTCCTATATGTGTCCCATCATATAAGGGGGGTTGATGCTTAGAGTGTTTAGTAAATGTGGTAAGTAAGTTTAGCTTAGGGTAGTTAGGGACAGTTGTGGGTAATGTGTAGTTAGGATAGGTTAGGTTAGTTAAGGTGTTTCTCCTAGTTTTAGTTTCCTTTCTTACTGTGAAATAACGTTTTAGGTACTTCTTTACAGTATGTGTCATATGCTTGGGGATCAGGGCCTTGTCATGGGTGTACAGTGTCAATTTAGTATTTGAATTTCTGTTCCATCATGCATCAGAATCCCATTATTGACATGGTTATTCCCAATTCCTATTGAGCTGTCACATTGCCAGCTACACCAAAGCTACTTCTCTTTGCATCTGCCATCCATTGCACCCACTACTCAAGGTTCCCATGGTTCCCATTGTGTTGTGAAGGTTGGATGTGTTTTCAAATCTGTCATCGTTTGAGTCCTGAATTGGAATCTTGGGCACTGTGGGACGTCTGCCTGCAGCCAGATGTTCATGTGAACCAAAGGCTGAGTGATGTTATAATTTTATGTAGTATTCTATACATAAATCAAACCTATCATTTCTTACATTGTACTCCTAGGTTACATATTTGTCCAAAGCAACATCACAAAACAAAATAAAATGATGGACGGAGTGTTGAAACTTTTCAAACACTCACCCCCAGTCACAGATCTGGGTTTAATCCATTGTTATTTTGCTCGCCACGTCACCCCAGTTTGGACCCAGTCATATGCAAATCAGTCTTAAACCTGTTCCCCAGGGGAACAGTACACCTCGAACTGCTGGGCCAAGTCCTCCCTGGCCAGGAAACAAGCATCCTGGGACCGGTTTCAGGGTATCACCCTTCATCAGCCAGGCTAGCTTGAATCCAGTGGCGCATGGAGCAAGGGACCCACGTCTGGGCATAACCCTGCCACTTAGGGCGCACAAAGCAACATCACAAAACAAAATAAAATGATGGACGGAGTGTTGAAACTTTTCAAACACTCACCCCCAGTCACAGATCTGGGTTTAATCCATCGTTATTTTGCTCACCACATCACCTCAGTTTGGACCCAGCCATATAGAAATCAGTCTTGACTCTGTTCCCCATGGGAACAGTACAGGCTGAACTGCTATGACAGGTCCTCCCTGGACAGAAAACAAGCATCCTGGGACCGGTTTCAGGGTATGACCCTTCATCGGCCAGCCTAGCTTGAATCCAGTGGAAGAGCGAGTAAGGGACCCACATCTGGGAGTACCCCTGCCACTTAGGGCGCACAAAGCAACATCACAAAACAAAATAAAATGATGGACGGAGTGTTGAAACTTTTCAAACACTCACCCCAAGTCACAGATCTGGGTTTAATCCATTGTTACTTTGCTTGCCATTTCACCCCAGTTTGGACCCAGCCATATGCAAATCAGTCTTGATCTTGTTCCCCATAGGAACAGTCCAGCCTGAACTGCTAGGCCAGGGCCTCCCTGGACAGGAAACAAGCATCCTGGGACCGGTTTCACGGTATCACCCTCATCAGCCAGGCTAGCCTGAATCCCGTGGCACAGCAAGCAGGGGGCCAAGGTCTGGGCATACTTCTGCCACTTAGGGCGCACAAAGCAACATCACAAAACAAAATAAAGTGATGGACAGAGTGTTGAAACTTTTCAAACACCCCCAATCACAGATCTGGGTTTAATCCATTGTTATTTTGCTCGCCACGTCACCCCAGTTTGGACCCAGCCATATGCAAATCAGTCTTGACCCTGGTCCCCATGGGATAAGTCCAGCCTGAACTGCTAGGCCAAGACCTCCCTGGACAGGAAACAAGAATCCTGGGACCGGTTTCAGGGTATCACCCTTCATCAGCCAGCCTTGCTTGAATCCAGTGGCGCAGCAAGGGACACACGTCTGGGCATACCCCTGCCACTTAGGGCGCACAAAGCAGCATCTCAAAACAAAATAAATGGCTGTGCCACTGGATTCAAGCTAGCCTGGATGATGAGGGTGATTCCCTGAAACCGGTCCCAGGATGCTTGTTTTCAGTCGATGGAGGACCTGGCTTGGCACTTTGGGCTGGACTGTTCCTGTAAGGAACAGGGTCAAGACTGATTTGCATACGTCTGGGTCCAAACTGGGGTGGCATGGTGAGCAAAAGAACGATGTATTAAACCCAGATCTGTGCATGGGGGTGATTGTTTGCAATGTTCAGCACTCCGTCCATCATTCTTTTGTGTTGCTAAAGTTGTTCTAAGTGGAAAGGTTATGCCCAGATGAGGGTCCTGTGCTCACTGTGCTACTGGATTCAAGCTAGCCTGGCTGATATAGGGTGATACCCTGAAACCGATCCCAGGATGCTTGTTTCGGATCCAGGGAGGACCTGGTTTGGCTCTTCAGGCTGGACTGTTCCTATAAGGAACAGGGTCAAGACTGATTTGCATATGGCTGGGTCCTAACTGGGGTGGCATGTGAGCAAAAGAACAATGAATTAAACACAGATCTGTGACTGGGGTTGAGTGTTTGCATTGTTCAGCACCCCGCCCATCATCCTTTTGTGTTACATATTTGTCCATACACACGTACACATCCATTCCTGCTGTATGGTGTGTGTGTAAGATGAATGTTTATTGTCAGATGTCACATACATAAAGATTGTCTTGAAGGGAATGTTGGACACTTTGAGTTTCAGCTTATACATACCTTGAAACTGACTTTTTTCTGTCCCAAACAGCATTATACTCATTTCACTTCAGAAATAAGCCTCAGGAAGCACAGATGATGATAAAATCCAGACCCCAGTGCATAGTTATCAACCCACATTCTTTCTACACTGTTGTATTGATGTTCTAAGGCCATTGACATGTGACATACATCACTAATCTCCTACACAGTTGATGTGTCACATAACACAGAGACAAAGTGATTGTGTAAGTGCTATTTATTTTAAAGTGCTGTAGTGCAATATTTACATAGTCCAGGATTGTGAGTCCATTAGTGTGACGCCTTGTATTGTGATGCAACACAAGTGCAATGGGACATGTCATTGGACATGCTGGGGTGAAGTGTCATACAGTGCAAAGGAACATGAATTGCCAATGAGGTAGTGAGAGACAATTACAGACCATATTGTCAAGGTAAACAGTGTGCTGGAGAACAGTGCATGTGACAGCTCTAGCAAGACTGGCATGTTAACAAGCATAGGCCCTAGTATATCAGTGCCCATGTGGCATGGCCTGGTGCTACAGGGTACTCCTACGGGTGAAGGTGATCTGTTCCACGTCTTCTTCTTCTGATAGGTGTGTTGTTTCCTCTGCCCTTGGTGGTGGTGGGTTTGAAGGGGCAACACACACTTCAGTGTTTGAAGACGTGGAGTCAGAATTACCGGTAGCTGCAAAGTGTGGGGCTATTAAGAGCATTACTGCAGCAAGAAGGAGCTGCTGGTTTTTCAGTATAGCCACCACATCACTGTGGTAGGCAGCCAGGTCGGCCCTGAGGGGGTCATGATTGCATTTGTGCATGCACTGTAAGGTTTGGGATGCCAGGTCTTATGGAAACTCACCAAATTGCTGAGGTGAATTCCCTTACACATTGTTGTAGTCCTTGCAGGAGGGATGGTAGTGCTTGCATGGCTGCTGCCTGTTCTGCAGACGACATCATGCACGTGTGCATCCCCTCAAGGGTGGCTGCCCTATTTTGCATCCCTACCCGGACCTCCTTGGCCAGCTCTCGCTGTACTCCCGCTGCTGTCCTCTCAAAGGTGGTACCAGTGTCTGCAGAGTCCTCAGCTGGGTTGGAGCTGGCAGGTCGTACTGTTGGGGTGGTGGGTGGGTCCTCTGTGATGGCTGCTGTATCTGTACTCCTCCTTGCGACTGAATGTGGGGTTTAGAGGGTTCCAAGGGCATCTTGGAAGGTCTGCTGGCTAATGTTTGTCAGCTCATCATCCATGTCATCAGTGAAGTCCAGGACAGGCATATCCCCAGGAGAGGCATTGTCCTCTGCAATAAGATATTGTAAAATTAGTGTGTCTGTGTTGTGGCAATTGTAATGTGACTTTACTGACTTCCTATTAGTGGAATATTGTAATCTTGGTTCCTGTTCATTTTTCCTGTCATTAATATTAGCAATCTCCCAGGCCTATGCCACACCTGCATGTCACATGTAGTGTGGTCAGTTTGGGGAATTGTCTGCGTCACATCCTCTAGGTGTAGGTTCTGTCCAAATTGTGCGTTGCCACCTTCTTGTCCTACTCAACCCTCCATCTACTTCCATTAGCACGGTGAGGCCTTGCAATGGCTGTGGGTGTTCTGATGCCACTTGAACCACACTTAACAATCTGGAACTGACCCAGTCTCGGATATTTCACATACACCTATATGTTGCTGAGACCTGCCATATACTATGTATAGCATTGGCATGGCACGATACTGGTGTCAGTATTGGTAGTGTGTAATGTTGATGTTGGGGAATGTGTCCTACATTGGATTGCAATGATGGACCTGGTAGTGTTTCATTTCCTCTTATGACTGTGCAGGTGTGTTTAACTAGCTAGACACATATGTCCTCGTTGTCTTAGCAGTATGACAGTTGGGATGTTGCAAGGTGGCATTGCAGCTATTGCAACACAGGCAGAGGGTAGACCCTGGAATGGGAAGCATGGGTATGACATTACTGCTGGGTACTTCATAATGTAAGTAACAATACCTGATGTTCATAGCACCTATAGACATGAGCATTTGACAGGATTTACACTTTGTTAGGAATTACAGGGGATTGATAATGTCTCATCCTGAACCTACTATTTTGGGTGTGTTTGATCCATGGGCACATAACAGCCATTAGCTACTTGACCAGCACACAGAGCACAGGTGGCAGTGCCAACTGTTGTCAATGGTAAATACCACTTGGGGTTAAAGACCTGAGACTGGAAATTGAGCCCTAGTTCATGTAACGACAATACCAGCTGTTGTGTGACAGCAGGCCAGTTTTACGTTGTACCCTACCCTCCTGGACTGGCTTTGCCTTTCCAACATCCTTGGCATGACAGAGTACCCCCATGCAAAGGTTGTTGGTGTAGTGTTGTGCTGTGCCCCTGGTTTGCCCTGCACAGCCCATGCCCCTGTGCAGTGCCCCTTTGCCCTTTCCACTACCTGATTTTCATGACTGACATGCATTGTGTAGTAGGTATGTCCCCCCTGCTTACAGTTAACATTTAGGCATTTTTGTCCCCCATGCAACTTACCCTGCATCTGTGTTATTTCCTGGTAGTGTGCGTTGTATTGTCCTTGAATCCCTGTGATGATCTCCTCTGAGATGACGGCTGCCACCATCTCCTCCATGTGGTCCAGGGCCTCCTGCGGTGCTGGACTACCACTTCCAGTCTGCAGTGTTGCCTTCCTGTTCCTTGCCATTTTTTCCTTGGTCCTGTGCTTGCAGTCATGCCAGCGTTTCTTGCATTCAGTGACTGTTCTCCATACCTCTGCCACACTGTTTATCTTGTTGACAATTTGTTGCCAAATTGTCTCTCTTTTCCCAATTGGCAATTTTGAGGTGACAAAAAGTTGATGCTGGTGTTCCGTCACCTCTTTCACCAGTATTTCCTGCTCCTCTGCACTGAACCAACACTTCCTTCTCCTGGGTCTTGTCTGGGTCCTCCTGGCTGGTTCCTGGTCAGTTGGAGTCTTCCTGGGGTTTCTCCTGGCTTCGGTGATCCATTTTGGGGCTCGTTTCCACACTTTGCTGTGTTTGCACCACTTTTTGACGCTATTGCGGGGAAAAAAGGCGTGTATCCGGTTTGCAACGTCGTAAACTGGATTAAAGTCCTTTTTGCTGCGTTAACGTTGTTTTTCTTTACGACGTGGTGCAATGGGTAGAGTAAAAAAAAAATGACTCTAACCCGAGGTTTGCTCCACGAAACGTCAAAGTATACATTTGACGCCCGGGTGGCACAAAGAAATGGCGTTAGCCGGCGTCAAACTTTTTTATGCAAAACTGCGTCTGCACAGTTTTGTATCAAAAAGTATAAATATGGCAGGTTTGGTCTCAAACTGATTGTTATAATAAATGCAATAGCTTGCCGTGGTTAGATTTAATATAACTAGTTCACCGCCATCTCAAGCACCGCTGAACAGGGCACCCCCGTCTCAAGCACCGCTGAACAGGGCACAGCCGTCTCAAGCAACGCTGGACCATGAGCGCCAAGGGCACTGACGCTACTGAGTCTGTCACGGGCAGAATAAAGCACTCTGGGCACCATGCCCCCTCCAGAACCAGTGGAGAGATCCATCCACTACCTCTGTCCTTAGCAGGATGAAGCACTCTGGGCACCATGCCCCCTCCAGAACCAGTGGAGAGATCCATCCACTACCTCTGTCCTTAGTAGGATGAAGCACTCTGGAAAAAATGCCCCCTCCAGAACCAGTGGAGAGATCCATCCACTACCTCTGTCCTTAGCAGGATGAAGCACTCTGGGCACAAAGCTCTCTCCAGAACCAGTGGAGAGATCCATCCACTACCTCTGTCCTTAGCAGGATGAAGCACTCTGGGCACAAAGCCCCCTCCAGAACCAGTGGGGACTGTCATCCCCTTCCTCTGTCCTTAGCAGGATGAAGCACTCTGGGCACAAAGCCCCCTCCAGAACCAGTGGAGACTGTCATCCCCTTCCTCTGTCCTTAGCAGGATGAAGCACTCTGGGCACAAAGCCCCCTCCAGAACCAGTGGAGACTGTCATCCACTACCTCTGTCCTTAGCAGGATGAAGCACTCTGGGCACAAAGCCCCCTCCAGAACCAGTGGAGAGATACATCCACTACCTCTGTCCTTAGCAGGATGAAGCACTCTGGACACAATGCCCCCTCCAGAACCAGTGGAGACTGTTATCCACTTGTGAGACTGTGGCTTTGCACTCCCCAGGATTGAACAGTGGGCAACCCACCCACTGTAGAGACTTGAGAGACTGTGGCTTTGCACTACCCAGGATTGAACAGTGGGCATGAGGCACCCTTGTGGATTTGGCGTTGTTCACTCAACCGGCTGAGGTGACCCCCCTTTCCCTCCCCCTGAGTTGCTTGTTTTATTGCTATCTAATGCCGCTGCAGTGTTCTCTCCGTCATGGTCGGGGATCTTGTGTGGGCCTCGCCAATACCGTGTGGGCCCAGTGTTCCACGGACTTAATTGGAGCACTACCTGGACTACTATGCTTGGTGTATATTTTGTTAATGGTGTATATATATATATATTTGCCTACTTGATTTTAATATATTCTTTTGTCTTTGCATTCTTCCGGGGGGGTTGATGGGTGTAACTGTGATGTATCAATATGGATTAGTGTGTGTGTTGTGGTGGGTGAGGGTGGGGGTGTTGCATGTGTGTGTCCCTGTTTTTTCCCTCCCCCCTCCCCTGTGTCGTAGGTGCAGTACTCACCGTGGTCTTCGCCGCCGGCGTTCGTGCTCCTGGTAGAGGAGCAGGAAGACTATCGCAGGGATAATTTGGAGTTCCGGCTCCATGGTGTCCTAGTTCCTCGTGGGGTGGGTAGAGGAGAGCGTTTTCCCTTCGGAATCCTGTTTCCGCTGTGTTTTTATCCGCAGTGAATCTGCCCCAGAAAAGGTGGTGGATTGGTAGGTTGCGATACTGTGGCCGGTACTTTGTCCTCTGCCTTTCTGTTGGCGGTGACTGCCGCGCTGTTTGTTTGTACCGCCGTGGCGGTCGGAGTGTTAAAGTGGCTGTCTTTGTTGGCGGTTTCTGCCACGGTCATAATTGCTAAATTTTTACCGCCGGTCTGTTGGCGGTCTTACCGCCGCTTTAACACAGACCGTCAGGGTTGTAATGACCACCTAATTCTTCAAAAATTCATATCTCCGGTTCCCATTTGTCCAATTTTAATCATTTTGGTGTCATTTTAAGATAAAAATAGACTCTATTGTTATGAATTGGTGTTGCATTTTTATTATGTTTTGTGTTCACTTATTTACTGTGATTTTTAAATGCTTTAAACACCTGTCTCCTAAGTTAAGTCTTGTCGCTCATTGCCAAGCTACCAAGGGTTGAGCGGGGATTAATTTATTGAGACCTGACTGGACCTAGTGGAGGTTAGTGGCCTATTGCTAAGTGTAGGTATCTACCTGCCCTTACTGGTAATCCACTTTCCAACATGAAGAATTTCTAATGTTTGTGTATTTTAAGTTTGCTTTGTATAGAACGAATAAATTAAGTTTTCCTAACTATACCAAATGTTTAACCTTCAGTTTTTTCAATGAATATCTATCTATCTATCTATCTATCTATCTATCTATCTATCTATCTATCTATCTATCTATCTATCTATCTATCTATCTATCTATCTATCTATCTATTTATCTATCTTTCTATATTCATTTAAAAAAACAAAGGTTACATGGGTGTTATAGTTAGGTTCACATTTCACACATACAAAATCACAGATATTAAGCAGTTATAGCTAACTATAACTTGCACCACTGTAATGCACTGCTTATGACTTAACATATGACATCACTCATGACATGGTCAGTTACATCACTGCGTCTGCGAATGGATGCGTCAGGATGTGAGTGTATCTGTGAATGGGAGTGTGAGAATGTAACTAGGTCTTCAAATGGGTGTGTTAGAATATGAAGGGGTGCATGAGCGCTTGACTGAGTCTGTGAATAGGTGCATCAGACTGCTACTGGATCTTTCTCAGTATTTCTTTGAAGGGGTGCATGACTTTCTGAGTACCACTGTAACTCAATGAATTAGTGTATGCATGACGATAATTTTCTTTGTTGTCACCAATATGCGCAATTTCGTCACAATATTACAAGGGGGTCTGCACTGGGTGTCGTGATGTGTCCCCAAATATCATGAACCACAACAAATAATTATTTTAAGATCATAATTTGACTACCATAGTCCCCTATATAACAGCCCCGGGGTTATGGTAACTCTACCCTGACCCTTTATGCTTCTTTTCATGTAAAATTCCACCCCCTGGGGACTGTAACCCATTCCCTAAGATGATGGCTGTAACTTTCTGGTCAGTTTGCTGCCAGCCAATCATAGTATCTCTGTTTTCTCCTGCATTTGTGTATACATTGCGATCGTTGCAAAAATATTGCAATGGATCCGTGGCCCTAGATATGAAAATGTATTTTCCCTTTAATATCCCCTAAACTCCTGGATGTATTTACACTAAATAAACGTAAACGTGATCTGCGTACTGAAAGCTAGATTTCTGCCAAATTTGGTGTAATTCCGTCCAGCAGTTTGGTCTGTAGTCGTGTCTAAAGGTCCTATGGGAATTAACATGGGAAACAAAACCTTTTTATTTCCCTTCCCCTTTATCTCAGCCTCTGCTGGACAGATCACCATGAAACTTCCAGTGCACAACAGTAATCACAGGCACATTTTGTGGGGAAACGTTCTTGAAGATTCGTCAAACGGTGTCAAAGATATAGGCTAGTCAATCAAAAAATATGGTTATAACTATGACTACCTACGGGAAACTGACAGTAGGTAACATATATATATATATATATATATATACTATTTCAGGTATAGAGTGATGCATAAATTATGCAAAAGAGAAGACCTTTGGGTAGTTCCCAAGTTTAGGTCGAAAGCAGCTCCAGTATAATCCAATGTCTGCTTTTCTAGCAAAGTTTTTAAGTATATAATTAGCCCAGTGCCATCCACACAGCTAGAAAGGGACAAAGGGCCTGATTTAGAATTTAGTAAATGGGTTACACCGTCGCAAACGTGACGGATATCCTGTTCACTGAATTATGACCTCCATAGGCTATAATGGGGTTGTGCTACAGCAGACCGGATATCCATCACATTTGTGACTGAGTAACCACCTATATCAAACTCTAAACCAGGCACAAAGTTTTTTGCCATTTATACAGCAAAGTCTTTGAGTGTAAGATTAGCACAGTGCCATCCACACCAAGCTGTAAATATTTTACTAGTGGTAGGTGTCTCTGAGTAGTTATAGTCAGGTTTGCGTTTCCATAGGAAGAGTGTGTTTTATGTTTGCTTATAACTGTGGCACCATTTGACAAGCCTTCATGAAACTTTCCAGAAAAACTGTTTGTCCACAACAGCTCATTCCTGGAAAGTTTCAGTGTGATCCGTCAGTTGGGGCAGAGCATAAAGGGGTGTCCCAAAACCAAATTTCCCCATTCATTTTCGATAGACATTTTTAAGCAGCACTACTGCAAAGACTGCTGAACGGAATTACAACAAATTTACCAGGTAGCTAGATCTTGGTCCTCAAACCATACATTTTGTGATTTGGTGGAAATCCTTTCAGTAGTTTTTGAAATATTAAGGTACAAAAATATTTGTAAATCTAGATGTTTGGCCTTGAGGGACTCTTGCAAGAACCCCTCAGACCCAATTTAAAAAATAGAGCATTCTTATTGGCCTGGTCTGCTTTTATTCCCTTGAGTCAGTTCACTCCCACAGTAACACATTCCCTTGGGAGAGAGCGCTCTGATTGGCTGCTTGCAACATGAGGAAATATATTTTGCCTGAAGGCATTACAGGACTCTGGATCTTAGTGACTGTCCTGATGTTAGTTTTAAAACTAATCTAAAGGGGCAGGGTAAGGATATCCTGCCCCCTTAGTGCCTGTGTGGGATTCCATAGGACCACCCTGGAACAAAAATACATATTTTTTTTAAATGCTGTAATTCTGCAGGAGTCCCAAAGGGCTCCCATGAAATTACAACATGCCAAAAACAAAAGAAATGACTGCCTGGTGCTGCCATAAATTTCAAAAGAGAGGTGCCCTCTCCCAGAGACCCATCAGAATCCCAAAGTCCCCATCACTTGGGCCAGAAATGTTAGCAAATGGGAGGGGGCACACAGGGCCCCTCCCTAGGGTCATAAAGGGTATCAGGACCTCAATCCCTGGGGACACTACTTTATTAAAAAGGAAAAGGGGGCACACAGACCCCTTCCCTGAGCCTGGATAGGCCCTAGGGACCCCATCCTCAAGGCCATCACTGAAATATTGAAGAGGAGGGAGGATGGGTCCCCCTCCCGGAGCCATAGAAGGCACTGTGGACCCCATCTGCTGAGGCCAATCTACGACTGGAGTGGTGGGGACAAGCAGCCTCTTTGAGCCTGAAAGGGCCCCAGGGACACCATCCCCTGGGGCCACCTCAATTATTGTATACTGGGGATCCCACCTTTAGGACACAGTAGTTTCTGTTCCCACAAGAGAGCTGGCAGTGAAATATATATGTTTGATCTCACCCTTCAGGAAAAATTTTTAATCTCCCACTGGGTGGGAGCAGATATGCCTTCCCTGCAGGCAGAACCGTGGACAGGGAAGGCATTTCCGCACTTACTGAGCTTTAAAAATGCTCCCAGTGGATGAGAGCAGGCTTTTGATTCCCTGCCTGCAGGGAAACACATATTGCTCATAGCCTATGGGAGCATAAAATCATTACAGGTACTTCCGCCGGACAGAGGAAATGCAGCTCCCACAGCACCTAGGGTGGGTGCATGCACTGAACTGACTGTGGCTGCCTGCAACATGAGGAAAAATGTTAGAGGCAACCATTACAGTACTTGGGAACTAGGAGCCAGATGTAGCACGCCGTTTGCATGGCGCAAACTGTGAAAAACGCAGTTTGCGCCATGCAAACGGCCTCCTGCGATGCTCATTCCCAAATTGCGAGTCGGTACCGACTCGCAATTTGGGAATGCGACTCGCAAATAGGAAGGGGTGTTCCCTTCCTATTTGCGACTCGCATCGCAATTCAGAGTTGCTTTGTGACCGCGAATGCGGTCGCAAACCAACTCGCAGTTACCACCAGTGTCACACTGGGGGTAACTCATTCGCAACTTCCCCTTTGTGAATGTCGTCGAAAATATTTTTTCAGAGCAGGCAGTGGTCCTATGGACCACTGCCTACTTTGAAAAAAACGAAACCAAATGGTTTTAATCTGGTCTGTCTGATGAGGGGTGGTACCCTGAAAGCTGTCCCAGGATGCTTGTTTCCAGTCCAGGGAGGACCTGACCTGGCAGTTCGGGCTGGACTATTCCCATGAGGAACAGGTTCAAGAATGATTTGCATATCGCTGGGTCCAAACTGGGGTGGCATGGTGAGCATAAAACAATGGATTTAACCCAGATCTGTGACATGGGGTGAGTGTTTAAAAAGTTTCAGCACTCCGACCATCATCTTGTTGTGTTGCTGTGTTCAACCCTAAGTGGCCAGGGTATGCATAGATGTGGGTCCTTTGCTTGCTGTGAAACTGGAGTCAAGCTAGCCTGGCAGATGAGTGGTGATACCCTGAATCCGGCACCAGGATGCTTGTTTCCATTCAAGGGAGGGCTGGGCCTGGCAGTTCTTCCTGGACTGTTCCCAGGGGGAGCAGGGTCAAGACTAATTTGCATAAGACTGGCTCCAACAACCCAAGAAAAGATGGCAAAATCAATGTAAGGATTTGTGACTCATAACCTGTACTGCATGTTGGGCCCAGGACCTGAGGTTGTGTGAAGTAGGGGTTTTCCTAACCATAAGTGGCAAATTTCAGTGTTTTTAGTGTTTTTTTAGGTTGTGTTTTGTAAACATAACTGTAATTTCCCTGATTTTGGCTAGTAAATTTCTAAGGTCTTTTTTCAAATTACATTAAGGCCTTATAACCAACGTTAACCATGAATTCACTCAACTTTTGTTTTTTTAGTGAATATATATATATATATAGGTCCATGACCTATGGAAGGTTTACAGATAAAAGGAAAGGATCCACAAATCCTTAAAAACTTAAAGTATTGGGAAAAGGTACATTGATGACATATTTATAGAATGAAAAAAGGAAGCAAAAACCTGGACTAATGTACAGCTTAGATCAACGGTATCCATCAAACGACCAAATTCATAAGCAGAAATCCTTGTCAGGCTGAACCACAAAAGTCATTTAGTTAACCTGTCCTTAACCCTCTGGTAGCTTGCCAAAAAAGAAGTCAAGCTTAACATGGGGGCAATGTATGAAGTGTTTATGCAGCACACAAACAGTAATAAAGTGGAAACAGAGCATAAGAAAAATCCCACACCAATTTAGAAAAATAGAAATACATGATATGAGACTAAAATGACAGAACTCCAATCAGCAAAACCAGAGATGTGCAATTTCGAATGTGTAGGTAAGTATACTGCCTAAAAGCACAAACCACCGCGTGTGTTCGTTTGATCATGCTAGACGGGGGGAAAGTTACAAGGTCAGAATGGCTGCAAAGGAGCACAAGCAGATACTGGGACTAGGTTAATCCAGCTGAAAAAGTTACCTTCTCAAATTGTGGCATGGAGAGTCCATTGGGGAGGCTGCAACGAGCGGTGTGAGTGTTGTGTATGGTCATTGCTGTAGCGTTAAGATCAGGTTGGGTGTTGCGGACGGTCCTTGCTGGAGCTTCACAGTGTCAGTCACAGCAGGTGGTTGTTGCTGTAACACAAAGTGCAGATCTCGCTTTGCCAGTCATTTCTGGTGGTCGTTGTAGCACAAAGAGTTAATTTCACTGTACCTTTGCACTGGTGGTCATCATGGGCAGCAGAGTTTCGACGTGAACTGACCAGTTCAAGGACACGTGGAGTTGAAAACCTCCAGATTTCTCCTTCTCTTCCAGAAGAGTGCCCTCTGATGAAAGCTATGGGTCTAAGACCTGGAGAGCCACCTCTTGGTGGCTCACACTAGCAGTGGCCAGCAAGGCTCAGGCAGGTCCAGTTGTAGTTCCAGGCAGGTCGAGTTGCACCAGAGCAGCTAGGAAATTGCAAGAATACCTCTCAAGCTTGTAGTGACCCTGAAACTCAGAACAGGAGGTCAGCCAACTGACCCTTGGAGTCAGGTCTTTCTGGGAACAAGGAGATGTTCTAGTTCTCCTTCAGCAAGGCAGGCTTCAAGCAGCAGGCTAGTCCTCTGGGGGTCCAGGCAGGTAGGGTTCTAGCAGCAGGGAAGTCCTCTAGTAGCAGCATGGCAGTCCTCTGGTTGTCCAGGCAAAACTCTAGCAGCAGGCCAGTCCTCTGGAAATAAGGCAGTTTTTCTGGAGTCTTCAACAGGTCCAGGAGTGTACTGAAGAGTTGGTCTGAGGGTCCATTATTAATTACTTTAAAGTGGGAAACACCTACCCCCATCAGGTTCTGGAAATAGCCTTTGTTCACCTGCCCCACTCTAAGTATACCAGGGTGACAAAAGGCTGCTAAGTCCTAACTCTGCCCCACCCATACTGACAGGATTGCCCACCCTGCCAACCACTAGTCCTCCTTGGTCTCACTGTCTGTGAAGAATATACAAAGGTGAACTGCAAAGCTACTCATGGTCATGTGACCCAGGACACAGACATCAGGCACCAATTGGATAAGACAAGAAAATGTCAACTTTCAAAATTGTGACTTAAAATCTGACTTTACCATTAAAGAGAGTTTTAAATTACAACTCATTTTTGTCCACACTTGACATTTCTATTTGTTCACAATCAAACGCTACCATTTATTAAATGTAACAGGACAATCCAATGTTATCCAATGAGAGACATAGGCCTTGCAGCAGTGCAAAATGAATTTATGAGCTATTTATTACAAGGACATTTCAACTTAAAAACCGGTGTCCTACTTTTTAAATACAATACACTCTGCCTTATGGGCTGTTTAAGGCCTACTTTAGGAATGACTAATAGGTATCAAAAAGGAAAGTATAGGCCTGGCAAAAGGTTTATTTTGCCAGGTGGAATTGACAACTTCTGCACTACAGGCTGCCATGGCAGACCTGAGACACGTTTTAAAAGACTACTTTAGTGGGTGGCACAACGAGTCCTGCAGGTCCACTAGCAGCAATTAACTTACAGGTGCTGGGTACATGTAGTAGCACTTACTAGAGACTGACGTGAAAATTAAATATACAAATCAGTTGTAACCCAATTGCAGTATGTTTTGGGAAGAGAGCACTTTAGCACTGATTAACAGTGGTAAAATACACAAAGTACTAAAGCTAACATAAACAAAGTCAGAAAAAAGGAGGGGTGAAGACTACATCAAGGATGACAAGTCTAACCCATAACATTTGTTACCAGATATGAAAAATTTCCATGTGAAACAAGCCTTAAAGATAGAACTACTGGGCTCCAGATAAAACTCCTGGATGTAATATTTAAAATCATTGCATCCTAATGGTCAATCCTAATCAGTGACAATGCCATCTGACTACTCCATACCTCTACAGAAATCTCAGCACTGCATCGAATCTACATTGAAAAATTAAGTGCCAGTACTATCCTTTCTTAAATAAAGCAGTCATGGTCACTACTTTTGACCTCACACATTACATCATTCATGACATGTTCATTGATAACACGACTGCAGCATCTGAAATGATGTCATTGATGACAACACTGTGCATGGTGGGGGTACATGTAATGGTATAGTTACTTTAGGATACAAGTTGTAGTTACTTGAGATAACTATAGCTGGTGAATTTCAGAGGTTTAGTTAGTTTAAAATGGTATACTTTAAGTGACATTTTCACCTAACAAAAATGTCCCTTAAACCTTTGTATTTTAAGTGAGAACAAATGTATGCATGTAATTATATATATATACAAAGTAATACAGCTCCCAATACTCCATAGCTCATGCCCTGCGCGGGTGGTGCATTGACAGTGAAGTCACTCTTATATGAGACAGAGCTACTTGTTAAAAAAGAAAGAGATTTGCACTCAGACCATCATATGCATGCAGATTTATTGCCCTGTATGACACATTTCGACCCTTCAGTCTTGTTCACAAAGAACAGCGGGCCTGATTACAACTTTGGAGGAGGTGTTAATCCGTCCCAAATGTGACGGATATACCACCAGCCGTATTACGAGTTCCATAGGATATAATGGACTGGTAATACAGCTGGTGGTAAATCCGTCACTTTACCGTCACTTTTGGGACGGATTAACACCTCCTCCAAAGTTGTAATCAGGCCCAGCGTGTCACAATTTCCGTGTTTATGAAGGTTTTCAGAATTGTAAGCAACATAGAGAAAGACTCTGCCCCATCTTTAAATGTCACAATATAAATGGAAAAATAATAATGAAAATATACATACATCAAGAGGCACCCTAATAAACAGTACATAAAGATGGCAATCTGTATATAAAAGAACAGAAAGCCTTAGTGGGCCTGAGTACATTATTACATATTAGTACACATCGTATATGTCACTGGACTCAAGAACTGTATAAGTTACAAGGCAATGCACGTCTCGATATGTTCCTGAGTTACATCAAGATGTATGTATGTATGTATGTGGAATTTATAGAGCGCATTCCGGCTCAAAAAGAGCATTGAAGCGCAAGCAGAAAGGTAAGAGACGCAGAGACCAACAGAAAGCGAAAGATAGAAATAAAAGCCACCAAAGACTAGCGCGGAAAAAGCCAGGTTTTAATCAGTTTCCTGAAACTGATATAACAGGGTTCTTTCCTCATATTCAAAGGAAGTAGGTTCCAGGATTTTGCTGCGGCCATGGTAAAGGCTTTATCACCCCATTTAATTTTGTTGGTGCGAGGGACCTGAATTCTATATGCCTCGGATGACCTAAGATGTCTCTTAGATCTATACCAACAGAGCTTAGTGGTCAGGTATTGGGGACCAATGCCATGAACAGCTTTGTGAGTCAAGCATAGTGTTTTAAAAGTAATGCGCTGGGCCACCGGAAGTCAGTGTAGTTGTTTAAGGCTATCTCTGACTGAAACCCAGCAAGGAAGGTTTAGGACAGCTCTAGCAGCCGAATTCTGAATCAGTTGTAACTTATTCAGCGAGGCTTTGTCCAGATTAAGAAAGAGAGCATTGCAGTAGTCTATTTTGGACATAACAAAAGCTAAGGTGGCAGAGACTTTCCACTCTTGTTGAAGATAAGGAAAAACTTTCCTTAACATTTTTATAACCCATAGACACTTTTTTACAATGTGATTCACCTGACTTTTGAAGGATAGGTGATCATCAAAGATGATTCCTAAATTCTTACTAACAGTATTGGGGATTGGAAGAGTACCACAATCTGTGGGCAACCATCGTGAATTCCATCGCTCTTTGCACGGCCCGAAACAAAGAATTTCAGTTTTGGCAACGTTCAGTTTAAGCCAGTGTGCCCTCATCCAGTTACTGACAGCCTGCATACAATTATTGAAACGGTCCGCCACCTCCTCCCAGTTCTTATTTACTGGAATAATTAGCTGTAGCCAATGGAGCAACATACATGTTAAACAAAGTGGGGCTCAGGGAAGACCCCTGCGGAGTTCCACAAGGCAATAGGTAAGGCGTGGATCTGAAATACCACAGCTGACAGTAGTCTATCTGTTGGTCTAAAAGGAATCCAAAAGTTTAAGAGCCCGCTCTCTGATGCCTGCTTAATGAAGGCGGGCCAGTAAGATTTGCGGTGAGATAGTATCAAATGCCACCGATAGATCTAATAGAACTAAAAAAGCCCCTTGCCCTTCATCCACCATTCTCTGAATGGCGTCAGAAGAGGAAATAAGAGCGGACTCCGTACTATGTGCCATTCTATGTCAACATCAATAACGCCTCTAGTGGGCAACAATGAATCTCATCTTGTAATGATATGGATACTGCTTACTGTGGAGAAAGAAAAGTTAATTCTGCGCATAATAAAGCCCTTAGTGAGCAAACAATATAATAAACATGTTCTATGTCACATTTCCAGACTGTACATTAGCAACAAAGTCATTACCTAACGATGTAAAAAGAAAAAAGAAAAAAAGACAAGACAAAAAAAGATGAAAGAAAAGAGAAACGTGCTGGCGGGAACTAAAAAACTAATGCAACAGATCAAATCATAAACAAAACAAGTATAATATCTTAGCTTAATGCAGCTTCAGTCCTTTTGGAAGAAGAAAGGGGTAGGAGGTACTGGGAACTTGATCCAAATCGCTCCCATCCCCTTCCCCTCCATCCTGTGAAAGTAAAAGAAAGTGAAGTGAAAATTAGAATCACGTATGTTATGAACCAAACACATCACTATAAGAATCCACAACTTGCCATTCCCCTACATGCACTCTACGTTCTTCTGTATTCAAAACTACTGGGCTTTTTATTCTCAATTGTACTATGTACCAGGATTCTCTCCTACATCATTTTAATGCTGTGTTGCCTCCATTGGGTTCACATTTAATCTGGTCAATAGCAAAGTATTTAAGCTGATTTCTGTTGCTAAACGTATTCAGCAAAGTGTTGGGCAACTGGACAATGCTTGTCCTTACTGTCGATTGCCCTCATGTGCTCCAAAATACTCCTCTTACCCACATGAATAGTGCTTCCAACATAACATTTCCGATAAGGCTACTCCAAAAAATAAACAACAAAATCTGAATTGCAGTTCAAGAACTGATTAATAAAATTAACTCCCTTACCAAATGGAACCTAAAATTCCTTAGTAATGTTACTATTTCTACAGGCCTTGCAGTTCCTACAGGGGTGGAAGCCTCTTATTTCCCAATCCCTGGGCTTACAATTGTTTTTAAGTTCACTGTGCACCAGTAGGTCTCTTAGTGACTTCCCCTTCCTGTATGTTATACTTAGGATCATTCTGAAGTATAGGATCACATTTCAACATCAGCCAATCTTTTGTGACAAATTTCTTTATTTCTTTTGAAGCCCCATTAAAAGTAGCAATGAACCTGCGAGTCTTCTCTTTTTCTTCAATGATAACCTTTTCATTGTCAAAGTGTAAAGACTCCCTCGTTTTTTTTTTTACCCTGTTCATGGCTTTGTCAACCAACCAGAAACCCCATTTCAGATAGATAGATAGATAGATAGATAGATAGATAGATAGATAGATAGATAGATAGATAGATAGATAGATGGATAGATAGATAGATAGATAGATAGATAGATAGATAGATAGATAGATAGATAGATAGATAGATAGATAGATAGATAGATAGATAGATAGATAGATAACTAGATAGATATCAAATATTGATGGTCACCCCGTGCAGTTATAAATATGCCAGTCTTTCCATAGGAAGAGAATTTTCATCTACCTCAGCATCTTCCTGGTGAGTTTTCAGGTGATCACTCGAGCAGGGGTTGAGAAAAAGGGGGGTCTCTAAGTGTGTTTTCCCCATGCAACACCAATAGGGAAAATCAGACAAAAATACAGAATAAATAATGCAACAGAATTACACCAATTTTGGCAGAAACCTAGACCTTTACACCTCAGAAAGTGAGTTTTTGCGATTTGGTGCAATTCTCTTTAGCTGTTATAGAGAAATGAAGTATAACATTTATAGATATCTGTTTCTGTGAGGCAAAAAAATGATTTCTGATTTGTTGGCACATGCAAGTCAACTCTAGACCATGACATGTGATTGGTGGCTGCAACATGAAGAAACAAATGAATAAAAATATTGTGGATACCATTGCCGACTCTGGAAATGATCCCTGACTCCTGAAAATATTTCTAAAAGCATATAGGAGGAGACAAGGCAGGAATACCCTGGCTCCCTAGCCCTTGTGGGGGGATCCCAGAGGGACTCCACCAGGGTCAAAAATATAAATGACACATGGTGTGCGACCCACCATGCTCCCTGTGTGATCCCACTGAACTCCTGGAGAGTCTAGCAGGACTAAAACAAAAATTTAAAAACAAAAGAAAATGTGGGTGAGAGCAGATGGCCATGAACGTCAGGGGGGTAGAGAGCTGGCTGCCTGGGTGGGGTTGGCAGCCCATGTGCAGTTGCCTACAGCAGCTAATCCCATGCTACTCAGAGCTGAAGGTAGTATGTGGCAGGGGGTTGGCCAAAGCCACTGCGGCAAATCCCTTGCCACTCATATAGCAGGAGTTGGCAACTGCTTCAGCTTGGCCGCAGGGCTCTGCTGCACGGTGAGCATGGCCTTTGGGTATACCGTACACTGCTGCACTGTAGTTATATTCTTCGATAATCTATGATATTCTTATATTCAGCCTTGTACTTTGCCTTCCATAATTACTGAATGTGCTTTGGGCATGTATCTCCAGATATTGAAAGCCCCGGGAACTACTGAAAGGGTGTGTGGTAGACATCATCCTCAAAAACATCACTTGAAGAACCAGATTTGATGGAGTTGATAATATGGAGATCCAGTTACAATGTCACAATACTCTATTGTGGCAAGTATCACAGGAATCAAGCATTGGGATATTTTCATACATGGAAAATTATCTACAGAAGGTGATTTGCAATTGTTGATGCTACTCTTATGAAGAGATCGCTATGTTGTGTTATTATGTGTTGCGATGAAGTGCTGCGTGAATAGGTGCCCCCATCTAGCTACTATACTTAGACGGACCTGTTAAAAAGTTATTTAGTATGTCCAAACCTTTTTTCAGAGATTTTTGTACAGGAGGCGTAACAGCATACATTATTTTATTTGTATTTAATTCTTGATTACACATGATCAAAACTCTGAAAAGTGGGCTGTCGGAGCGTTGTGCCAAGTGGTTAACGGTCAAGATGTAAAATACCACTATATTTTACATAGTCACAACATTACAGATTTATGGGATGGAATTAAACGAGGCAAGGAGTTATTTTTGTCAAGCAGTAGTGCCACTGGACAAATCCTGATGAATATAGGTGTTGTGGCAAGATCATGCCAGTTTCCTTTTAACCTTGGCAGCCTTAAGAACCCATCATATGTTGGTATATTCCACGAATACATTTGGATTCCACAAGGCTTTGATGTGGAACAGATTTTTTTAACCTGGCTGTACACCCTTTAGAATATGAGTAAAGATACTTTGGAACATCCACTAGCTCACAAATTAAGTTCTTCAGGAAAGTTAGAAGGTCTTCAACTCATCCTCTTTTGGCAGGCCATACAGACAAATGTTATTGTGTCTATTTCTATTTTTTAAGTTCTCAATAAGGTTTTGAAACATGTGTATCTCTGGTTCTGTCTTTGTGGTTTCTGAAATGGTGTCTTCCACTTCACTAATATGCTACACTCTATGTCAACTATTCTGTTTTCCATTGCTACCCATTTATCTTCAGTATGTTGCATTTGTGGCAATCATGAATGTTGCAATGCTTTAAAATAATCCTTGATCTTGTTTAAAATAGGATTTCTAGGTACAGGAGCTGGGGGATCATTTTGTAGTCATTTTATTTTTATGTCAAAATAGGAAGATTGGGATTTTAATCTTGTCATCCAATCAGACACAATTTTGTTGGAGCTAGTTTTGATGTGAGTAACTTTTAAAAATAAATCTGGAACTGGTCATACAGATGTTTGGTCTAAAACATAAATACAGGAGTATGGGCTAAAGGTAATTAGAGGGTTGTTAACGTACGTACTGGATGCATCTTCAAAAACAGATCTTTGGAGCCATAAGGATAAATGTTAAAGCATAAAAATATCTACTAATTGAGTCAAACTGGACTTTATAGCTTAAGAAGCAAGCTTCAAGATGTAATTAGCTCTGAAATGGAACAATATCAGTGAGATGAGAGGAATATGAGGTGGAATCAACAAAGGTTAATCAATCAATAATACTACATTGCTTATATGTAAGATCAATAGGTATAGTGCCGTTATTATTTAGAAACAATGAAAGGTCATAAGGGGCAAGATGCAGGAAATATTTTAAGTATCCTACCAAGGAGAAACATTTATTATGCTGCATCCCAAAATGGCAGCCAACCTGTTCAGTAAAGGTGAGCATATCAAGCAGTGTCAGAAAAGATTCCAGTGCAAGCCATTAGAAGCAATACAATTGCCAGGACATTCAGAAAACAAAATGCATAGGTTGAAATATCGTAGATATTTTATGATTATTTGAAGTAACCAAAGTAAAGGAAAGTATGCTGTGCCACAGAGAGAAAATAGCAGCTGACAGGTAAGTCACTGAGGGGCAGATGCAGCACATATATTGCGCTGGAATGGCCATTGAGAAGAGAAAAAATGATGCCCCTATATGTAGCATCAGTTCCAGGAAAGGTTCAAATTTTTCATTTATCAGAAGCCGATTGATAAATACATGCTCAGTGAATGTATAGAGCTCACAGATTAGCAGCCATCTTGCTGGCTGCTCAGTCCAGTGATTGCAGTTATATGTGTTCTTATGTTTATCACAACCAGTGATTAACAAGTGCCCTGACCCCTCAACAGATTTTGGAAGATTAAACCTGTCATTAAACAAGGCAAGGAGTTATTTTTGTCTAGCAGTGGTGCCACTGGAAAAATCCTGATGAATATATGTGTTGTGGCAAGATCATGCCAGTTTCTTCTTAACCTTGGCAGCCTTAAGAACTCATCATATGTTGGTATATTCCACGAAAACATTTGGATTCCACAAGGCTTTGATGTGGAACAGATTTTCTTTACCTGGCAGTACACCCTTTAGAATATGAGTAAGGATACTTTGGAACATCCACTAGCTCACAAATTAAGTTCTTCAGGAAAGTTAGAAGGTCTTCAACTCATCCGCTTTTGGCAGGCCATACAGACAAATGTTATAGTGCCTGTTTCTATTTTTTAAATTCTCAATACGTTTTTGAAACAGGTATATCTTTGGTTCTGTCTTTGTAGTTTCCGAAATGGTGTCTTCCACTTCACTAATATGCTACACTCTATGTCAACTATTCTGTTCTCCATTGCTACCCATTTATCTTCAATATGTTGCATTTGTGGCAATCATGAATGTTGCAATGCTTTAACTTAATCCTTGATCTTGTTTAAAATAGGATTTCTAGGTATAGGAGATGGAGGATCATTTTGTAATCATTTTAGTTTTATGTCAAAATAGGAAGATTGGGATTTTAATCTTGTCATCCCATTAGACACAATTTTGTTGGAGCTAGTTTTAATGTGATTATTTGAAGTAACCAAAGTAAAGGAAAGTATGCTCTGCCACAGAGAGAAAATAGCAGCTTACAGGAAAGTCACTGAGGGGCAGATGCAGCATATATATTGTGATGGAAAGGACATTGAGAAGAGAAGAAATGATGCCCCTATATGTAGCATCAGTTCCAGGAGAGGTTCAAATTTTTCATTTCGCAGAAGCTGATTGATAAATACACGCTCAGTGAAAGTATAGAGCTCACAGATTAGCAGCCATCTTGCTTGCTGCTCAGCCCAGTGATTGCAGTGACATGTGTTCTTATGTTAATCACAGCCAGTGATTAACAAGTGCCCTGACCCCTCAACAGATTTTGGAAGAGTAAACCTGTCATAATTTAAAGAGGGAAAATGCCTAGTAAGTACCAGGAACATTTTTATTTTTGTGTAGTAAGCACCAAAATCCTTACGTTGCAACTTGCAATAGGCTATAATGATTACACCTAATAAATTCTATGAAATCTATTGTTTTTTATCAGATGCAATAATTATTGCAGCAAGCAAAAGGTCACTTGAGTGAGAACTCATATTAGAAGAGAGGTTCAGATGTGTAAAGAAAAGTAAACCCTATTTACCCTGCAACATGCATTGATGTCTCTAGATGAGGGAATTTGGTGGCAAAATTAATTAATGCGCTGCACTGCTGGTAGATTAACACAATAGGTAGCAACAGTATTTAGATTTATTCCACTTGCTAATGGCTGATCAACTGTTCACACTACCCTGAGTCCCTAATATGGTTTAACTGAATGCCACTGCCCACCATTACGTTTCAAACCTAAAGAAGGCACAGAACAGCAATCATACTGTGAAAAGCAATTGGAAAACGTCACAGGAAATTATTACTTCCTTGTTGATGTACTTGTCCCCAATCATGCTTATTTGCTATATATTTCAACTTTAATATTTCAGATATTTCAGAAAGTATGACTGACTCATTGAAGTGTCTTTGTTTTAGTAACAAATATTTCAAATTGAATCTCCTTTTGGCGCTACGGTGCTGGTTGAGGTACACACTGAAAAATGAAATCTCCTAGACTACTAGCTGTTGGACTTGACCCTCTTTTCAGGGTCTGCCCTAAACTTTTTTGCCTTAATCTTCCTGTTTTCTAAACCTGATTATTTTACTTTAAGGACTCTGCACACTTTACTACTGCTAACCATTGCTATAGTGATTGTGCTCTGTCCCTTAAACATGATGAAATTGTTGGGCACGTTTAATTTACTTTTAAGTCCCTAGTAAAGTGGTACTACATGTAACCACGGCTTGCAAATTGAATGCTACTAGTGGGCTGCAGCACTAACTTTGCCACCCACTTAAGTAGCCTTTTAATCATGTCCCTGGCCTGCTATTGCAGCCTGCATGTCCTGCCATTTCAACCTGGCAAATTAACCTTTTGCCAAGCCTGAACCTTCCTTTTTAATATATATGTCGCCTGGTAGTGAAAAACTCTTATATTCATTTTTACGACCACAAGACCAACCTCTCCCATAGGATAATGTTGGGTTACCTTGTTACATTTATTAAGTGAAAACGTTCAATTGGGAACAAGTAGGAATGTTGAGTTTGCTGTCTAAAGAATTGTACGTTAAAACACTCTTTAATGGTAATGTTGGATTTTAACTCACAATTCTAGTACCAACCATTTGGTGCCTGCAGTCTGTATCCTGAGTCACATGACTAGGTATAGCTGACAGTTTGTCTTTGTGTATTGCTCCCAGACAATGAGACAAAGGAGAAATAGGCATCCTCGATGAAGTAGGACATTGCATTGCAGCAAAGCAACTTCCTCAGAACCGCTGCTGCACAATTCATCCTTGATGCAGGACTTCACAACTCAAGCCGCTCATCGACAGCACCCACAGCTACTTTGTAGGACTTTGATTCACAATACTGCATCTTCCTCAGGACCACCGCTGGGCGACGCATCCTCAATGAAGCATCTTGCAATGTTCTACAAATGAGGATTTAAGGTACTTTGTTCAGGGGGAGTGACTTTGTTCCATCACATTTGGCCTGAACTCAAGACTTTTTCACGGTCCAGCACAACCAGATAACCACAGTTGGAACTTTATACTTTTAGGCACTATTTTCACTTATTTCTTTAAAGCTGTATGTCTCTGGTTCTACTGATGGCCTTAAATAATTTGTTAAATTCAACTTTATTTCTCTGAATTAGTATGGAATTTTTCGTTTGTTATATTTTTACTCTATTATTGTTTGAAGTGCTGCATACATACTTTCCACATTGCCTCTAAGTTAAGCCTGACTGCTTGTGCCAAGCTACCACAGGGTTAAGCACCAGTTAACTTGGGGCCTGCCTGTGACTTCTCCCTGGCAGAAATTGCGGTTGCTGCTTGAGTAGGGTTTCACCCCCCTCAACCAGTAACCCAATGCCCAACACTAGCTACCTCCGACTACCAGTCAAAGAGCATGTAAGACTATATGTATGTCATATTTGGTCTTTATGAAAACAAATCCTCCACCTGCACGCAAACAGGAACACGCCCATGCTATCACGACCCACGAATCCACGCGGCGGTCTTTCAACCGCAGTATTCCATTGGCGGTGCACACCGCCGCGCTCAAAATACACACATCTCCAAAACACCGCCACATTGGACAATTGAAAATACACACACCTGATACACATACAAACACCACTCCCACACACCCAACACAATATAAAACACACACCCACAAACCCCTACGACCACAATTCACGGACGAAGGCCAGATAGACAGAGAGCACTGCAACTGACAACCCCACCACACAGAGGCACACAACACCATCACCCATACAACATTACACGCACAAAACACCACTACACATCAACACTTACACCACCCCACACATCTCCCACACCACCCCATGTCACGCCAAAGACACCCCCGGTTTTCCGAGGAGGAGCTCAGGGTCATGGTGGAGGAAATCCTACGGGTAGAGCCACAGCTATTTGGCTCACAGGTGCAGCACACATCCATAGCCAGGAAGATGGAGCTATGGCAAAGAATCGTGGACAGGGTCAACGCTGTGGGACAGCATCCAAGAAATCGGGAGGACATCAGGAAGAGGCGGAACGACCTACGGGGGATGGTGCGTTCAGTGGTCTCCAGGCACAACATCGCGGTACAGCAGACTGGCGGCGGAACCCCACCTCCTCCCCCACAACTATCATGGGAGGAGCAAGTCTTGACCATCATGCATCCAGAGGGCCTCGGAGGAGTTGGTGGAGGAATGGACACTGGTAAGTTAAATCTCAACTATCATATCCCCCACCCTACCTGTATGCTATCACACACCCCCACCCTCACCCTCACCCCCTCCCCTACCACTCCAACTCCTCACTAATGTACTAATAACACAAACCACTCATCCCAACACCAAGCCCTGCATGCAAAAACAAAGCATGGTCACCCCTCACCAAAGCATGCTCACTGCACATACCCATAACAACCCCCTAACCATCATCACACAAACCCACACACAGGAATGCTTGCACTGGGGTACACAAACACCCACCCATTGCACACCATTACACACACACATGCAATAATCATGCTCTTATATCCCTGCAGGACCACTAAGGAACGTCACCACACTGGAGGGTCCAGACAACTCCACTCCACCCACAGAAGAGGCCCACAGTGACGACAGCAGCTCTGCCCTACTGGATCCTGATGACCAGCCCGGACCATCGTGGGCCTCTGGACAGTCGGTTCCCTTGCACAGGCACAGCCCAACACTGACTTTCCACCCTCTGGTAACACCAGCACAGCACCCACCCAGCGGGCCCATACCTCCGTACCCAGGACACGTCAATCAGCGGTGTGTCCACCACTACAAGGAACCCAGGATAACCCACCACCCCAACAACAACAGGGACCTGGGGGCAGTGGTAGTGGGCACACGGTCCAGGGGACGGAGGCACAGGAACACAGGGGAACTGGGAGGGCTGCTGTGCGACAGGGGACGGACAGGCCAAGGGAACCCACTCTCCACGAGGCCCTATCCTCCATCATGGGAGCATACCACCACTCCCAGGAGACGATGGCGACGGTCCTGGCCAAGTTTCAGGAGACCCAGCGTCTGCAGGAGGAGCAGTACTTGGGGTTCAGGAAAGAGCTCAGAACCATCAGCTCCGCCCTGGGCACCATCGTAGGGGTGCTGAAGGACATACAAAAGACCATGAGGAACACCGTGGCACTCCAAGGGGCCCCTGACACTAGCCTGGAGGAGGAACTGCCCACCACCTCCGCTGGCGCTAGTGGACAGGACGCCCCACCACAGGACCACCACACCAGCACCCCACCCCCTTCAGACGGACAACCACCACGCAAGCGGTCCCTGAGATCCAGGAACAGGACAGAGCAAGATGGCAAGACCCCCACCAGGAAATGAGACGATGCTGATTGTCCTCCCACTGTCCCACTTTGTTACCCTGTCCATACTGAAACTGCCCCAGCTCCACTTCCTATGCCCATGTGGGCAGTGCACCTGTGTGACCAATGGACTGGACTCTGCCATGGACATTCCTCCACCGTCCCCCATCACCATATTACTACCTCCCTCCATTTTTGAGCACTTAAATAAACACCCTTGAACCACAAAACAATCTGGAGTCAGTCTGTGATTTGGTAAATATGTATGATCAATGACAGTGTCAAAATGTGTTTTCAATTGTCAAGCCAACATACCTATGTCACACATCACAAGTCCTTGAAGGATGCAAGCAGATGACACACGTTGCTAACCACACCTGTGAAACCGTAATGGAAAGGTACAACTCAGTTACCAAATACTGCTATGAAATGACAGACAGGATAGAGGTAGAAGTGTGAAAGTGAATGTAATGGTAAAAAGAAAACTGTTCTCACTTGTGTGTCACTGGAAATATTGCTGTATGACTGACTCCCTGTTGTCTATGTCTTCTTCCTCAGCGTCCTCCTCATCACTGTCCACAGGCTCCACAAGCTCCACAGCTGCCACAACACCGCCATCTGGACCATCCTTCTGCAGAAACGGCACCTGGCGTCGCAAAGCAAGATTGTGAAGCATCGAGCAGGCGATAATGATCTGGCACACCTTCTTCGGTGACTAGAATAGGGAACCACCTGTCATATGGAGGCACCTGAACCTGTCCTTCAGGAGGCCGAAGGTGCGTTCGTCACACTCCTAGTCCACCCATGGGCCTCATTGTAGCGTTCCTCTGCCCTGGTCCTGGGATTCCTCACTGGGGTCAGTAGCCATGACAGGTTGGGGTAACCAGAGTCCCCTAATAGCCACATACGGTGACTCTGGAGTTGACCCATCATATAAGGGATGCTGCTATTGCGCAGGATGTAGGCGTCATGCACTGAGCCAGGGAACATAGCATTTACCTGGGAGATGTACTGGTCTGCCAAACATACCATCAAATGATAACTCTTCCTGTTCCTGTACACCTGTTCACTCCTGTGGGGGGGGACCAGAGCTACATGGGTCCCAGCAATAGCATCTATGATGTTGGGGTTATGTCCAAGGGCATAGAAGTCACCTTTCACTGTAGCCAAATCCTCCACCTGAGGGAAAACAATGTAGCTCCTTACGTGTTTCAGCAGGGCAGCCAACACTCTGGAAAACACGTTGGAAAACATAGGCTGGGATATCCCTGATGCCATGGCCACTGTTGTCTGAAAAGACCCACTTGCAAGGAAATGGAGCACTGACAGCACCTGAACGTCAGGGGGGATTCCTGTGGGATGGCAGATTGGTGACATCAGGTCTGGCTCCAACTGAGTACATAGTTCCTGGATAGTGGCACGGTCAAACCTGTAGGTGATGATTAAATGTCGCTCCTCCATTGTCAACAGGTCCAGCGGTCGGTACACCCGAGGATTCCGCCATCTTCTCAAATGTCCCAGCTGACGGTGCCTAGGAAGGACAACAGCGAACACAGAGTCAACAAAATCCCAGGTATGTACCCACAGATACACAGAACACGACACCAAACACAAAAATCTTCCTGTATGTGCGTCGAGTGTAGGCCTAGGTGTGTGTGACGCAGTAGTAAATGAAGCCATGTGGGCCCCTGAAATGGCGGCTGCCTGACCTCTAAACTGGGACAAAGGGATGTGAGGTATCTGCGCTGGCGTTGTACACCGTCGCAGTAGGCGGTCGTAGACCGCAGCGCAATGCTGCATTGGTTAACATTGGACCCTATGGGTCCCAGGAGCCAATGATGAAGTGCGCGGGCGGTGATGATACGCACCGCCGCGGACGTCACCGCCGCGGACGTGACCACCTTTTTCTATCTGTTCAATCACTCGATACCTGATCTTCGACAGGAAAGGACCTACACTGCAAGTGCTGCTGTGACCTCGGTCTGGAAGAGACAATGGCTGCTGCGTCTGGGGAAAGGGCCCCTGCCTTCACTGCTCAGGAGTTGGAGAAGCTAGTCGACGGGGTCCTCCCCCAGTACACGCTACTCTACGGTCCTCCAGACCAACAGGTAAGTACACAGGGAGCATGTTGTATGGGCTATGCTGGGTGGAGAGGGCTGGATGTCAGTAGGAAGGGGGCAGAGTTCACCGAACATGAAGGACTGTGAATGCATGTGCCACATGGCAAGGGTAGGGATGGGGCCACTCACTTCGACGGTGCAGTTGGTAATGACTTCTATTCTTCCCCTGTACATGTCATGTAGGTCAGCGCCCACCAGAAGAAGGACATTTGGCGTGCCATCGCCAAGGACGTCCGGACCCTGGGGGTCCACCAGAGACGGGGCACCCACTGCCGTAAAAGATGGGAGGACATTCGCTGCTGGAGCAAGAAGACGGCGGAGGCTCAGCTGGGGTTGGCCTCCCAACGTGGGAGGGGGGCCCATCGCACCATGACCCCCCTGATGTTCCGGATCCTTGCGGTGGCCTACCCGGAGTTGGATGGGCGCTTGAGGGCATCACAGCAGACACAAGGGGGTGAGTATACTCTCATTCTGCGGACTTTGCGCGCAGTGGAGGGGTATGGGTGGGGGAGGAGGGATGTGGGTTTCCCTAGGCCAGGGCGAGTTACGTAGGCTAGGCCCCTCCGGAATGCAGGCCATGTGGCACTCCAACCCACCTCTGTAGAGTGCCAAGTACAGGTATACATGCCCCTGTGTCATCTATGTGGGCAGATGACCATCATAGCCATGTAGGCCAGATCCCAGGAATTGCATCTGTAGAGGCCAAGAGCACGGCGTAGTGCAGGGGGCTGCTGTGTCTGTATTGTCCGCCAACGGTAGCGGTAAGCCATGCACTCAACCTGTCTTTCTTCTGTCGCCCCCCCCCTTTTTGTGCTCTCCCTGTTCTTGTGTGCATCAGCATCATCAGGCGGAGGTACAGTGGCACCGGAGCACGAGGGAGCTGCATCCCACATGGCCATGGAGGGCCACACCACAGACTCTGAATACACCAGTGGGACGGAGGGCGAGGGGAGCTTCACGTCGGTCACCGGATCACCAACCAGCGACACAGACTCGTCCGCCGATGGGAGCTCCCTTGTGGTGGCGGCACCATCTGTGCCCCCCACTTCTACAGGTACAGCCGCCACCTCCCCTACCAGCACTGCCCTCCCAGCAGCCCATCAGCGTTCGCCCCGTGCCCGCTCACCCAGGAGGGTGGGCATCACCTTCGCCCCAGGCACCTCAGGCCCTGCCCCTGTCACCCCTGCTGCCCTCAGTGAGGAGGCCATTGACCTCCTCAGGTCACTCACTGTTGGGCAGTCTACCATTGTGAATGCCATCCAGGGTGTAGAAAGGGAGTTGCAACACACTAATGCATTCCTGGAGGGCATTCATTCTGGTCAGGCTGCCCATCATCGAACCCTGCAATCTCTGGCCTCAGCACTGATGGCAGCAGTTGTCCCTGTGTCTAGCCTCCCCCCTCCAACTTCCTCCACCCAGACCCAATCCCCTGTACCCCAACCTATCCCAAGCACACCATCAGACAAGCATGCATACACCTCAACACACAAAAGTAGCTCAGGCAAACATAGGCACCACACATCCCACAGGCACTCACACAAGCATCACACACATACAGACACACCAACATCCACTGCCTCCACTGTGTCCCCCTCCTCGTCGTCTCCCTCCTCCCTCCCACTGTTGTTTACTCTCTCACCTGCATGCAGTACATCTACAGGCACTAGGACTCGCACCAGAACACCCAGCACCACACCCCGCTCACCTGCACTCACCACCCCCACTACCATTTACACGTCCCCTGTGTCCTCTCCCAGTGTGTCTGTGACGCCCCCTCCCAAAGTACACAAACGCGGGCACCCACACACCCAACATCCATCCACCTCACGACAGCCTCCATTACCTGCACCTGCACCCAAAACACCTAAAGTGACACCTCCTACAACCACCTCCTCTTCCTCCACTCCCAGACCCCCTCCAGCTACCCATCCCAGTGTTCGTCAGAAACTATCCCTCAGCAACGTTGACCTCTTTGCCCCCGCCCCCACCCCTCCAATTCATAAGTCCTGTTGTAGCGCCAAAAAGACTCCAGTACCAGTGGTGCGTGTTACAGGTGTGTGGAGTGCGCCGGCCACCAGGGCAGCCAGTGTGACACGGAGCCAAAGCACTGCCAGTCCACCCCCTGTAAAGCATCTCAAGTTGGAAAGTGCCCGACGGGACAGGGTGAAGACTCCTGGCGGCAAAACTGCTCACAAGGGTCCCAGGGGGTTTGCAGAGTCAGCTGTGACTCCTCCAAAGGTGGTGAAGTGCCAGAAGAAGTCCGCACAGTCTGGTAAGAGCAGCACGGTGGAGAAGGGCGCCATCCTCCCCGGTGGCCGGGACTCCACCGCCAGCACCGTCGCCACTGGTCAGGAGACCACCGCCGGAGTCAGTGCCCATGAGGGCAGCAGTATCGTCACTGGTCAGGAGTATCGTCACTGGTCAGGAGACCACCGCTGGAGTCAGTGCCCAGGAGGGCAGGAGTATCGTCACTGGTCAGGAGACCACCGCCGGAGTCAGTGCCCAGGAGGGCCCCGGCTGCCACAGCCCCGCTGGGCAATGAGGGACCATCATGCCACACACCAATGCACAGGTCAGAGACCGCCAGGGCAAAGCACCGCTGAACAAGGAAATCACCGCCATGGTGAAGACCGCTGAACAGGGCAAAGCACCGCTGAACAGGGCAAAGCACCGCTGAACAGGGCAGAGAACCGCTGAACAGGTCAGAGACCGCCATGGCAAAGCACTGCTGAACAAGGAAATCACCGCCATGGTGAAGACCGCTGAACAGGGCAAAGCACCGCTGAACAGGGCAGAGAACCGCTGAACAGGTCAGAGACCGCCATGGCAAAGCACCGCTGAACAAGGAAATCACCGCCATGGTGAAGACCGCTGAACAGGGCAAAGCACCGCTGAACAGGGCAGAGAACCGCTGAACAGGTCAGAGACCGCCATGGCAAAGCACCCCTGAACAAGGAAATCACCGCCATGGTGAAGACCGCTGAACAGGGCAAAGCACCGCTGAACAGGGCAGAGAACCGCTGAACAGGTCAGAGACCGCCATGGCAAAGCACCCCTGAACAAGGAAATCACTGCCATGGTGAAGACCGCTGAACAGGGCAAAGCACAGCTAAACAGGGCAGAGAACCTCTGAACAGGTCAGAGACCGCCATGGCAAAGCACTGCTGAAAAAGGGAAATCACCGCCATGGTGAAGACCGCTGAACAGGGCAAAGCACCACTGAACAGGGCAGAGAACCGCTGAACAGGTCAGAGACCGCCATGGCAAAGCACCGCTGAACAAGGAAATCACTGCCACATCAAGCATCGTTATCCCATGTACAGCTGGGACAGTGATGGAACAGGAACCGTCACGGGGAGCCTAATGCAGTGTGGGCACCATTCCCCCTCCAGAACCAGGGGAGACATGCATCCACTCTGTCTGTCCTTAACAGGATGAAGCACTCTGGGCACCAGTCCCCCTCCAGAACCAGTGGAGACTGTTATCCACTTGAGAGACTGTGGCTTTGCACTCCCCAGGATTGAACAGTGGGCAACCCACCCACTGTAGAGACTTGAGAGACTGTGGCTTTGCACTCCCCAGGATTGAACAGTGGGCAACCCACCCACTGTAGAGACTTGAGAGACTGTGGCTTTGCACTCCCCAGGATTGAACAGTGGGTAACCCACCCACTGTAGAGACTTGAGAGACTGTGGCGTTGCACTCCCCAGGATGCAACAGTGGGCAAACCACCCACTGTAGAGACTTGAGAGACTGTGGCTTTGCACTCCCCAGGATGTAACAGTGGGCAACCTACCCACTGTAGAGAATTGAGAGACTGTGGCTTCGCACTCTCCAGGATTGAACAGTGGGCAACCCACCCACTGTAGAGACTTGAGAGACTGTGGCTTTGCACTCCCCAGGATGTAACAGTGGGCAACCCACCCACTGTAGAGAATTGAGAGACTGTGGCTTTGCACTCCCCAGGATGCAACAGGGGGCAACCCACCCACTGTAGAGACTTGAGAGACTGTGGCTTTGCACTCCCCAGGATTGAACAGTGGGCAACCCACCCACTGTAGAGACTTGAGTGACTGTGGCTTTGCACTCCCCAGGATTGAACAGTGGGCAACCCACCCACTGTAGAGACTTGAGAGACTGTGGCTTTGCACTCCCCAGAATACATCAATGGGCATGGAGCCCCGTCGTGGATCTGGCGTGGTGCTGTTATCCGGCTGAGGTGCCCTCCCTTTCTTTCCCCCTGAGGTGCCTGTTGTATTTCTATCTGATGCCCCAGCAGTGTTCTCTCCGTTTGTGGACAGGTATCTAGTGTGGGCCTCGCCCATGCATTTTTGGACCAGTGGTGCACGGACATTGATATATGCATACCTGCACTACTTCTCGTAATGTATATACTTTTGAATGTGTATATATATCTGTATATATTTGGTAACTGTATTTTGATACATTACAATTTTTGAACTGATTTCCTTTGGTCTTTGCATTCTTCCGGGGGGGTTGTGGGTTGTTCCTTTGATGTTTGGAAATGCATTGGTGTGTGTGTTGTAATGTGCAAGGGTGAGGGTGGGGGTGGGGGTGTTGCGTGTGTGTCCCCCTGACTTTTGCCTCCCCCCTCCCGTATGTCGTAGGTACAGTACTCACCGTTGTCTTCGCCGCTGCCGTTGCTGGTGTTCGTAAATGAGCAGGAAGACAAGGGCAGGTAGGATTTGTAATTCTGGCTCCATGGTGTCCTCCTTCCTCGTGGGATGTGTAGAAGATGAGCATTTTCCCATTGCAAAAGCTGTTTCCGCCGTGTTTTTATCCACGGTGAATCCGCCCCGGAAACGGTGGTGGATTGGCGGGTTGTGATACTGTGGGCGGTACATTGTCTCCCGTCTGTCTGTTGGCGGTGACCGCCGCGCTGCTTGTCTGTACCGCCGTGGCGGTCGGAGTGTTAAAGTGGCTGTCTATGTTGGCGGTTTCCGCCGCGGTCATGATTCCCTTTTTTTGTCCGCCGGCCTGTTTGCGGTATTACCGCACCTTTAACACCGTCCGCCAGGGTTGTAATGACCCCCATAATGTGTTTTACTTTCAAAAATGTTTGTCTGTGTGAGGGGAGCTCTGTTTTAAATGCTTAATTTTTTCTGGTAATTGTAAGTGGTTGGCTTCAACTCTTATTTATCACGACCTAAACTTATTTTTTATTATCAGACTTTGCCTCAGAATAGGAGAAAGGCATAAAAGTGACAAAAGAGGAAGAGAAAGGAGAACTGTGTCAAAATATGAAATCAGCTGTGGTGCATGCAATTTAATATCTAGTGCAAAAGATGTTTTGTGTTTTAAAGGTGCACTTGTCACAACCCGCCGCTTTGCATGCTTTGTGCCATTTTGCATATAATAATTGTTTCTGAGGAAAATCAACATGAACCCCAATAGATTTTGACACAAAGGCCCTCATTCTGACCTTGGCGGGCGGCGGAGGCCGCCCGCCAAAGTCCCGCCGTCAGGTTACCGTTCCGCGGTCGAAAGACCGCGGCGGTAATTCTGACTTTCCCGCTGGGCTGGCGGGCGGTCTCGTTCAGACCGCCAGCCAGCCCAGCGGGAAAGACGCTTCCACGATGAAGCCGGCTCGGAATCGAGCCGGCGGAGTGGAAGCTGTGCGACGGGTGCAGTTGCACCCGTCGCGTATTTCACTGTCTGCGCAGCAGACAGTGAAATACATGTAGGGGCCCTCTTACGGGGGCCCCTGCAATGCCCATGCCAGTGGCATGGGCACTGCAGGGGCCCCCAGGGGCCCCGCGACCCCCCCTACCGCCATCCGGATCTCGGCGGTCCGACCGCCGGGATCTGGATGGCGGTAGGGGGGGTCAGAATCCCCGCGGCGGTGCAGCAAGCTGCGCCGCCGCGGAGGATTCAATGGGGCCGCGGTACACTGGCGGGACCCCGCCAGTGGTGCCGGTCCGACCGCGGCTTTACCGCCGCGGTCGGAATCCCCATTGAAGCACCGCCGGCTTGTCGGCGGTGCTCCCGCGGTCCTCCGCCCTGGCGGTCAAAGACCGCCAGGGTCAGAATGAGGGCCAAAGTCTGGCCTACTAACATAGACAGATTGGGCTTTGTGTCCAAAATAAGCCTACTTGAAGCTGGTGCAAACACTAGAAAATCTATTCACTTCTCTAAAAAAATTACAAATTGCATGTGTGCAGCCGTGCACAGCACACATCAAATAAGTGGACACATCTTGGTTTGTTTAGGCCTAGGCATTTGCACTGGAAATAAATGCCTCCAGTACAAATCCTATGCTAGGCAGTTCAAACTCACCACTCACATCTCCACTAGCAGTTCTGTGGTCAAATTGGGATTACAAGGGTTTTAGATAGCAAGATGTGCAAATAAGGCACTCATCCAAATCACATGGTAATGTCCAAAGGTAACTCTTAAATCAACAAGGAAACACCCTTGGGTTTCACAGCAGAGCTTTAGGAAAAATATAGGAGCAGAGGCTTATTCCTTCCTAGTTATAACCATCTCTTTGTGAAACATTGTAATGTCCAAAGGTAACTCTTAAACCAACAAGTAAACACCCCTGGGCTTCACAGCAGAACTTTAGTAAAAATATGGGAGTAGTGGGTTATTCCTTCCTAGTTATAACCAGCTCTCTATGAAACATCCTTCCAGGTGGCAAGCACCAGATCCATCAGCTTCTCTCATTTCTGAAGATGCTAAAGGCTACCAGGAGACGGTGCCTGAATGCCCTGGTTGACTCCTTCATTCAATATAAATGTTGATTTGTTTGGAGTTGAAGGGCATATTTATTGGACCCTAGGCTAAACTGAATGGAGCAACCACTATGGGAATCCTTGATGAACGCTTACAAGTGCTGCTATATCTGTTCCTGCTTTTCAAAGTCTGCAGTATAGCAGCTGAGCTTCTGAGTATGGGTGGCCGAAGTTGCCAAGTCCTATTGTGTGAATTGCATGGTTGCCACATTTAATTTACCTGTAAGTCCCTTGTACAGTGGTATCCCTTATACACTGGGCCTGTCAATTAAATGCTACTAGTAGACTTGCAGCACAGCTTGCGCTACCCACAGAAGCAGCCTTTCAAACCTCTCTCAGGCCTGTCACTGCAGAGCCTGTGTGCACAGTTTGCTGCTACATTGGCTTGGCATCTAAATTTACTAGCCAGGCCTGGACCTCACCTTTTGCATGTAGGCCACCCCTAATGTAGGCTCTAGGTGGCCCAATGGGCAGGGCGATGTGTAGGTAAGAGGTAGAACATGTGCCTTCATTGTGTGAGATGTCCTGGTAGTGACAAACAGCCTGTTTGGTTTCTCACTACTGTGAGTGCCGCCTCTCTCATAGGTTTGTATAAGGGATGCCCTTGCATATGTCTAAGTGGTATATTCTGATCTATGAGGAGTAGCGTGGCCATTTTTGGTATGTTTAGAATATTAGGGAGAAATGCTGCTTATTGGTGTAGGTGGATTGTTTATTACCATTGTGGAAATGCCACTTTTAAAATGTGGCCATTTCACTGTGCTTATGACTCTTGTGCTTTGCAGCCTGACTCCATGCCACATCTGGGGTAGAGTGAACGGTGGGCTTTGTGCTTACTTTCCAGACAGCCATTACACAGGGAGCTTAGAGGTTTAACAGGATTACATCTGCATACTGAATGGTCTTCCTGGGCTGGGAGAGGTGGGGCACACTTACATTTGCATCGGCTGTGACCTGCCCTCACACAAAGAGCTTGTTTACTCCCTACTGATGTCTGGAGCCAGGGCTGAGGTTGAAGGGGGGTGTTGTGCACTTCTAAAGGTCCTTTGAAATGCCACCTGAGATCAAAGACAAAATGAGAATAAGCACAGGGGTTGTTCACTATGTTTTTAGACACTGCATGGACTTATACCTGCTCGCTGCTGGAAGGGACTGTGATGCAAGGAATGACCATGTGGACTGAACTGCTGTTGTGCTGACCTGTGTCCTGCTGGGAACCAGGTAGGAGTGCCATTTTGCTTACAGGTCCCCGATGTGCTAGCATGCTTCTAGTCCCTGCAGCTACCTGCTCCCCAGTTGTTCTCCAGGGATCGGGGGTGTATGTTTCCCCCAACCCCACTGTTCTGCTGCAAGCTGCCTTCCTTGGTCAGTGCTGGAACCGGCTTCATTGGAGCCCGTGGTGAATGCTGCAAATTGTTCTCACATAGCGTCTGGTGAGTGCTACTGTTTCCTCCCTGCTGCACCACAGAGAGTGCCAAGTTGTTCCCCTCTGTGAGCTGGAGCCAAGAAGGAGGAGGTATTGGTGCTGGCCAAGGTGGATGAAGCACGCACTCTCAGGTGCCCCTTGTGGGGCAACCAGGCACCCACTTCTGCGCATTGGAGCCCAGGCTTGATGCTGTGATTTGTCTGTATGGACTTTACCGCTGCCACATGGGTCAACTGACCAAAGCCCTGTGCCGCAGTGGACTATGGAGGAGAATTGCCCCCCCCCCACTTTTTTCCAATAAGACCCTCCCTCGTGAGGTGAAGGTGGACCGTCCCTTGTGAGGTAGTTGTAGGCCCTTTTTAGCATGAACAGCAGGACAGGGTGGCAACCCTAGACAGAAGTCCCCGAATTTACCCTTGCAGGGGTGCAGAAGCTCCTGAACTGGACGGGGTGTGGTTTGCTTTGCCTCTATTTACACCTCTTGTAAAGGAAGCACAGACTCACTGTGCACCTCATGTAGAAAGTTCTTTGGGGGGATTATTGCTATAATTTTGCCTATCGCCAGGATGTGTTTTGCCCTCAAACTTTCAGAACCTGATGCCTTATTATGGGGACCACGGAAGCACCGCCAACAGGCTGGCGGTGCTTCCAGGGCCATTCTGACCGCGGCGGTAAAGCCGCGGTCAGAAAAGGGGAACCGGCGGTTTCCTGCCGGTTTTCCCCTGGCCCAGCAGCGCCGCCATGGGGATTCCGACCCCCTTCCCGCCACCCTGTTTCTGGCGGTTCTTACCGCCAGGAACAGGATGGCGGGAACGGGTGTTGTGGGGCCCCAGGGGGCCCCTGCACTGCCCATGCCACTGGCATGGGCAGTGCAGGGGCCCCCTAACAGGGCCCCATGAAGATTTTCACTGTCTGCTTTGCAGACGGTGAAAATCGCGACGGGTGCAACTGCACCCGTCGCACCCCTGCAACTCTGCCGGCTCCATTCGGAGCCGGCTTCCTCGTTGCAGGGCCTTTCCCGCTGGGCCGGCGGGCGCCCTTTTGGCGGGCGCCCGCCGGCCCAGCGGGAAAGCCAGAATGGCTTCCGCGGTCTCCTGACCGCGCAGCGGCCATTTGCCGGTGACCGCATGGCGGGCGGCGACCGCCGCCCGCCGCGGTCAGAATGACCGCCTATATGTCATGGTTACCTTGCTGGTATAAATTTCAGGACCCACCTTGTATGCATTAGGAGGGTGTGTGTTTTTATGTCATGTCCAATACAGGAATGTGTCTTTTTATTTGCACTCATTATGATGGTTTGTCCTGTGCCTGTTTGGCACAGCATTACTGATTTGTGTCATTTTGATCTATGATTGTTATGCAATACAGTCTATTTTATATACCTTGTTGTGGTGTATTTATGGGTCATTGACTTGTGTGTGTTGTGCAAACGCTTTACACATTTCTCCTGGGATAACCCTGACTGCTCATGCCAAACTACCAAAGGGGTGAGCAGGGGTTATCTTAGGTGTAGCTCCCTTACCCTGACTAGAGTGGTGGTTTTTGCCTGACTTAGGTGCCTACGCTAGTCAACAAGGAACCCCATTTCTAAAAAATCTATTTTGCCAAAAAACTGCATGTCTATTTTTAGTACCAACTAGCTTTCACAAGGAAATATTACCAGTTTGCTCGGAAAAATACACTAAGGAGTATTCCTATTACAAATGGGAAAGCCAGCAAACTACGGGTAAGCCAATGACAGAAATAACACATCACACTCCTGATTCGTGCAAAGATTTTGTGTATACATGAACATCAGATGTATTCAACAAGCTTTGGCAAAGGCAATTTGACGTGGATATATGAAATCTATTGCCTTTTCGTTCTTTTTTTCTCCAGGTAGTAGCCACAAAATTGTGGCATCCATCTTTGAACAGGGTAGATTAAAATATTACAAAATGCCTTCAAAGATTGTTGCACACGTCCATAGTGGCCGTCTTTCGTCGGTGGATACATTTTAAGAAACCTTACTCAAAAGATGTCCACCATGGTTGCACGTGCACAATGCGTAAGGATGGGCAGGTCAGATGTTTGCTGGCTCCGGCGTCGAAAAAGGTGAAAAATAAAGCTGAGGTTATGGAGGATGAGGATAAACTAGGAGAGAGGGGGGGGGGGGGAATAGTGGTTGGCACACTGCAGTGCAAGTTCTGACGTCAGGCAAGATTACAAATCCAATAAAAAAACTGTGAGACAGAAATGTTCCTGAATTGAACAAATAAAAAACATAAGGAGGAAAACTAACAAATCAGGAACAGGGAAGTGAGCTAGAAATCAACTTAATCCGGTATTGGGTAAGGGGCTACCCAAAGTCCAATTAAAGTATTGTGTAATGTATAGGAAACAATAGGTCTCAAACAGGCAGGAAAAGCTCTATGTACCCAAGACCCAAACAGGAAACATCCAACATGCAGATTGCCCAAGCAATTTGAAATGAAATTATTCTCAGAAGCATGACCTGCAACAGCAACAACAGAAGATAGACGAGTACTTAATCACAGGAAAGGTTCGGCCTTCAGTGAAGTACACTTATACTTCTCGTTTCTAATCAAGCTCTCCGCTTCAGAGTATTAAAATATTGGTTTCCCGAGACTCTCCATTCATAAAGCATCGGAAAAGTAGCGTCGCTGGCGCATTTATTACGAGTGACCAGATGATTTGTTGTTTTTAATTAAAAACTGTAGCACTGTTATTACCCCTTTACTTTGAGCTGGGATATTGCGAGCGTTTTCAGAAATGATAAATCTCCACCTGATAAAATTGGATGCAAAGGTTTTTTTGCATTAAAATGAAATTACTTGGAGGTTTAAAAATAAATCAGCTGCACAAAGACAAATGTGCAGGTGTGTTACACTCGTGTGCTTGTGAGAGGGAGCAAGCCAGCGAGAGCAGGTAAGAGAGAGAGAAAGGCAAAAAGAACAAAATAGCATGCGACTGATGTAGATGGAAATAGTAAGTAGAAACATTATGTAACAATGTGTATTGAAGATTCAAGTTGCCGCAGTAATACCAACCACATCCTCTACACTTTGACAGAAGTTATGAGACCCATTTCAACGAAAATAATCTCACAAAATCATTATCAAAGCCCTTAAGAATTAGTTAGATTGGCCTTGTTAAATTTGCATCCCGAAGTTACTGATTCCAGACATACCGATAACTCCGGGGAGAGCAGTTAAAGGGAGTTACATGTGGATCCCTTCAGAAGTTGGCAATTACTAGCTCTAGGTCTGAATCCCCAGATATTTCCTCAGTTTACCCATGAGTTTAACCCAGACAGACCAGCTGCTTTCAGCATTCGAAGCCTGGTGTGGACAACGTAGTGAAATCAGATTGCCAGTTCCTTGTTTATTGATGTTTATTGTTATAATAATGACATGCACTATTGACATCTCTGTAATCAATGTTGGGTCGGTCTATCGGACAAAATTGCGAAATCCACTATTTTGGTCTGAGATAATAGCTAGAATTTCTCGGCACTGGAGCAGGGGCACTTAAAGTCATTTAGACCAGATGATTTGAACATGTTTGGGCCCAGCAATATTATAATGGTTGAGCTAAAACAAATTGGAATAGAAAATTTCCCAGTAATTTAACATTTTTGTCTGAAGGATTTTCCAGTTAATTAAATGAGTCCAAAATTAAAGTTCCAAACGTATTGAGAAGGCTTTATTAACAATAATTTCTTTATTATTCTCCAAATGTTCTTAATAATATACAGAAGAAAATCTGTATAATAATAAAGAAACTAAATAGCTTTGGAAGGTTGAATTTATCGTCAGACATTGCCTGTCAACGTTTTGAAATATTTCAAGAACTGGGGTGTTGGACAGCTGACACAGGTAGGTGGGATCCTGCTTTGTGAAAATAGTAAAGAAATTAACTGCCAGTGCCGTGGAACAATCCTTCAATTTCTATTCAATTCTCACTTCATCCAATGTCACTTCACTGTTTGTCTCAATCTCAGTTCCCTGAATTGAACAGTTAATTGAACAATTTATTTTACACAAAAAATCTCTTCCCAGTGGTGACACTGGACTGTAATCGCCCACAACAAATCTGTGTAAACCTTTAAAATTACCAACTTTAACAATAACTGGTTCTGTAAGAGCATTAGTCACATGCTTGTTCGCAACTCCTACGATCTGAACTGTCTTATCTGAACCTCTACAGATCTTACAGAGCGTGATCAATATTTTTCGGCAAAACTTTTGTTTTCAGAAACTCAACAACTTTATAGTAATATTTCATTACTTCTGGTGATGGTCCACCTATTTTCATATCTCTTTGCGGCTCACTTGTCGGCCAATCCACACTCCTTTTGCACTCATCCACAAATCTGCTGGAACAACAGTATCAAAGAGTGTATTCAGGTCCTCCCACAGACATTTCGCAAACTTCACAAACCTATCTGTCTGCTGATACCATTCTACTGGCTTCTCTCTCAACCTTGGGTAATCATTTGTAAAACTTAAGATATCACTCCTACTCCAGGGTTCACAAACACAATTCCCTCCTGGTGTTTCTCTCATCTGTAACATCTTCACTGATTCTCCTGTCTGTGCCATATCTCCTTTCTTTGGCCTTTCACTTTTATTGACCCATCTGCCTTCCCATTTGTCTAAGGATCTCCAAACTTCTACTCTTTCGAGTAATTCCCTAAGATGTGTTTTCATCCCTGCAGACCTCATGTGTGCAAAATCTTCTTCTTCGAGATTTAACCTATAACTTCTCTTCAGGCATTTCAGTTTTGTGAGATCAATGCCATACTCATATGCTACTTCTTGTAACTGCTGGTGTGCCTTTCCTGCTCCTTTTATAATGATCTTACACAAGTATCTCAATTGTGCTTCAGTATATGACTCAAGTCTGTTCACAACCATCTTCTCTTCAAGAAGTTTGTTTCTTTCCCTTGATAATCTCACTCTTTCTGTTGAGTCTTCCTCCCTATTCTGCCTCTCTAGGGTCTTTGAACTACTTAGGTCTTCTAACCATTTTGTTACTTCTTGTGTGGATAGACCTTTTAAAGAAATCCCATTTGACTGTGCACTCAGGTTTTGCTGTACTGTACTCGCACATTGCTGTGGAGACAATAATCTCCCTTCCTTATTACTGCAGGATCTGATCCCAGAATTCCCAACAGGAGACACATTTTTTAAAGACCTAGTCTCATTCAAGTTTTGTTCTTGCCTTGGAGTCGATTTTTCCAAAACTCCATTCTGAAACTGGATCAAAGAAGTCACTCCACTATTATTACTCTGGACATATAGGTGGTCATTCCGACCTAGGCGGGCGGCGGTTGCCGCCCGCCTGTCGGAAGCCGCCTGAATACCGCCCCGCGGTCAATAGACCGCGAGGGGTATTCTGACTTTCCCGCTGGGTCGGCGGGCGATCTGATTCAGATCGCCCGCCGGCCCAGCGGGAAAGCGCCTTCCACAAGGAAGCCGGCTCGGAATCGAGCCGGCGGAGTGGAAGGCGTGCGACGGGTGCAGCAGCACCCGTCGCGCTTTTCAGTGTCTGCATCGCAGACACTGAAAAGCCTAGTTGGGCCCTGTTAGGGGGCCCCGCGACCCCCCCTACCGCCATCCTGTTCATGGCGGCTTTCCCGCCATGAACAGGATGGCGGTAGGGGGGGTCAGAATCCCCTCGGCGGCGCAGCTCGCTGCGCCGCCTTGGAGGATTCTAAGGGTCAGTGGAAAACCGGCGGGAGACCGCCGGTTTTCCCGTTCTGACCGCGGCCAAAGCGCCGCGGTCAGAATGACCAAGGGAGCACCGCCGGCCTGTCGGCGGTGCTCCCGCCCCCGTTGGCCCTGGCGGTAGAGAACCGCCAGGGTCAGAATGAGGGCCATAGTGGCATAATGGGACCCATTGTAATAGGTACTGAAATTGCATCTGAACTAGCAAGAGATTCAGTATTCTGTGTCTGCATTGTTCTCATGCTCTGCAGTTGAGGAATCTGTATTTGAACAGGCTCTTTCTGAGTTAAACTCAGCCCTTGTTGACCTGGAGACAACACTTAATTAGTAGCGGTCCTTAAGATTGGAACTTTTAAATAAGTCTCAGGAATGTCTATCTCCAACTGCTGTCCATTGCTCAATGAATCATTGAAACTACGCTGCATCTGAATCCGTTCACTGTTCAGGATATCCTGTGACAACCCCGATGTGTATGGTGCAGTAGGACTAATTTTACCAATCCCAATTCCATTAGTTCCACTCTCACTAGTTCTACTCACTGGTTCCTTGACCTCCTTGAGCTGTATCTGATGATGGATAAGTTCGCAAAATCTCAGAAACTAATTCATCCTCATTCAATTTGTCATCATCATTAAACATAACTCTTTTTAAATCTTTAAATTTTTGTTCTTTATTTGTTAAAGAACTCTTTTTATTTTTATTTTTATTTTCAGCCTGAGACTCGTCCTCATCATCTTTTGTTCTTGCAGGAAATAATTTAATTCCCTGTAGGTTAGCTAGTCTCCACTCTTTCTGCCCCTCATCCCATCTAGTTTCTGCTAATGTCTTTTCTACTCTCCTCATTCTCTTCTCAAATTTCAATGTTTGTTGCTGTTTAGCTACTAGCTCCCAAATCGCTAAAGCTTCATACTGAGATGGTCTCGGAGGAGTTTTTAAAGTGTACATTTTCTGCCTTAGATTCTCCAAAATCCTCAAATTAAAAGTACCATTTTCTGGAAAAGCCAAACAACCTTCTTTCTTTGTGATCTTAAGCCAGTGTTTCAACCAAAGGCATGCTCCCGTACCCCTCTCCTCAATCACCATATATGCTGGAGTATATTTTGGCGGACAAATTTCTCCCTCACTTGCCGGAATATACTTATCACCTCTAAAGGAACTTCTTAAAGCTTTGAGAAACTTAATTTTCAACAAAATCAGTTAAAAAATGATTTAATCAAGAAGTGATTAAAAAAATGTATCTCAAACAAAACAAAACAACAAAATCTGTTCAAAAATAACCAATCAGAAAGAGTGACTACAATCCCACAATCCTCTTTGACGCTCTCGCCTTCACAAATGTCAGACAGATAGACAAATCCATGCGTGACCCTTCTCCCTAACCAACCTATCCCAGTGCTGCACAGCTTACGCCACACTAATACACCCCCCCTCTCAGCCGACCGCTGAGATGCTGACAAAGTCTTTCGGCTTGACTTTCACACAACTAACACACCAAACTCGTGCAATATTAGTTCGCGAACAAAACCTTAAACCAAAAATAAGAAAACACATTTGTCTATTTACTACAGGTAGGGTAACACAATCGCTTCGGAAACCTTCCAAATACAGTTACTCTTTTTCACAGTTCCCCACGTTCGTAAGCAAAATTCGACCTGCAAATTTCACTTCTCAACTGGTCAATTGGATTATTGTTCTAGTGCACTTAGTACTCACTAAATCCCAGTTATAATTTCAACTGCACAAATTTCTCACAAACTCGATTTACCAACATACGCCGGATCGGTCTACTGAATAGGCAAACTACAACATATACCAAATGTCTCTCTACACTTGTCAATATACTCCGGAGTCTTAGACCTCTCTCATTAGGTCCGTCATCAACAACCACGTGGCCAATGTTTCCTGCATTAAGCACCACACTCAAAAGAAGAATGCCGCTTCCCTACTCTCAAACCTATTGGAGTACGCCCACTCCTTCTGGACTCATGAACACCTCAATCGTCTGCAATTTAGCTCAGGCTGTGCAAATGCAAAATAATCGCACCGACTCGATTCAATCAAACACCGCTAAGAACATACCCCTCAACCTAGAGCGTCTCCAAGGACTGGGGAAAGTCACTTAAAACAACTAGCAACTCATTTTTCTCAGATCCGTAAAACATTTCAGAAAAATTCATAAAAACAATTTCAAGAAAATTCTTTCACAAAATTATGACATCACCATGACATCATGTAATAATGACATAACCATAACTCTGCTACCAAAAACTGCTCCAGCACCGAGAAATCCAAGCTATCATCTCAGACCAAAATAGTGGCTCCCGCGCCTTACGCTGATGGACCGACCCAACATGTATTATAGAGGATGTCAATAGTGCATGTCAAAATCATCACAATAAACATCAATAAACAAGAAATTGGCAATCTGATTTCACTACAATGTTCACACCAGTTTATTAAGAATATTTGTAAAATGTATTTCCCTATATTAACAATGCTAAGCCACGAAAATAATTCTCAAACAAAAATGATACATATAAAGAATAATTAATGGCTGATTAGAATGCCTTATATATCTGAGTTTAATCAAAGCAAGTAGACAAATTAATTCAAGAGTTATAACACAACTTAATAGCACCAGAATCTGCGACAGCGAGATAATATACATTTAAGCAATAGATCAAAGAACGTCAATCTGTATCATGAGCATGTAATGATAAACTCCCTCACTAACCACTAATTAGCATTAACATGTTGGGCTTCATGTAAAAGTTTTAGAAACACAAATTTAGAAAAACATACTAACTTGGCTTATAACAAAATAATATTATTATGCAGCAATTAATTCATGAGCTGCATCTGGCACCTGTAAAACAAAAGACACATATAATCGCAATTCATACATTAATCATAAGATAACAACAGAAAGATTGCTTCAGTAAGGGGCCACCATCAGTAGGAACGATCTATAAATCCCCTAAGTCAATATGACTGGAAAACGCCCCATTAATTCTTTCTCTGGAAATATCACTTGAAAGTCGCTGGAAAATCTCGTAAAGACTGACAATAGCTCTCTGAACCCAAATAATAAGTGACAGAATGTTATATTAATCTTTACAAAGCTCACGATTGGTCAAGACGTGGGATTTTGCACATTCAGCCAATAAAACTACTGTTAGATAACTAAAATTAATTGACAACATCATTAAGTATACACAATTATAACAATTTCTTCCTCTCTTCCATCTTGTCTGTGGCTCCATTGTTCCAGCTCATCAGAATCTCAGGTTCAGAAGGAAACGTATAACTATGTTGCATCTACTTCCATCCTCGAGGAAGAAATCACACATTAGTGACATTTTCTAAACAATAGGACAGTCAAACTCTGGCAATGACATAATAAATCAGACCTTGTAAGGCATAACACAAAACTCCACCAGAAGAAGCTATTCAGACGTCTATAAACTATTAAACACACTCTTTTTTGAGTAAGCATTGAGCAATGAAAAGCAACTGCAAAGTTAGCTAAAGTTAGCCTAAGTAGAGAACAAAATGGATTATGGTGGCCATTTACAAAAGTCACCCGTTTTGTTAGCAATCATTAGATAAATCACACATTAGTTCATCAGGATCAATACATTATTAATCATACATTTTATCACTAAAATCTCTGCTCCTGTACACGCTACATCAAACTAGGCTCTTGGTGCCAAGTAAATGCTATTTTTGGCACTTTTTTCTTTGAATTTCCCTGAGTCAAGGTCAGCCAGCACACCAGAGAGCTGTATTATGCTAAAGATGTTCTAGTTATTCACTGGTTATTCCTCCTATGCAGGAACTAACAGAGCATAAACGTAAAAAACAGTTTTTGGGGGGTTTTATTGTCTCTTGGTTCCTTGATAACTTTTAACTAACATTTAAGAAATAGAGGAATACTATTTAGAATGTTCCATTGAGACTCCTTATTTATTTTGGAGGTTATTCATTGTTTTTCTAAAAACAATATATATCTTGAAAGCTGTCCCAGTATTGACCTTTGATTGCCCCTTATGCCCCTTATGCCTGGCTTTGGTCCTCAACTCTGCTGTCTCTTACACAGTCCACTTCATTAGAACTAAACAGAGCTTGGTTTGACTTTCACTTGGACACTCCCAATAAAAGGATTTTTTCAATAAATTAACTAGATTCTTTATGACAACATTAACCTGAGCATAAGTGGAACATATATGTACATAATTCTTACATTTATAAAAAAGCTTAACCACTACAAATGCCTTCTAAAATACCTTCTTACATCTGCTAAGGGCTTAGCTATTCCAGGATGTACAGCAACCTTCAGGTCATGAAGTTAGTTGAAAGCCTGCTGTCTTAACTAAACTGAGCAAACAAATAGCTCTTCCTTGATACAATAAACCATGTTTTCATTTACGTATAGTCTAAGGGGGTCATTCTGACCCCGGTGGTCATGGACCGCCGGGGCCAGGGTTGGAGGGAGCACCGCCAACAGGCTGGCGGTGCTCCACAGGGTATTCTGACCGCGGCGGTTCAGCCGCGGCCAGAAAGGGAAAACCGGCGGTCTCCCGCCGGTTTTCCGCTGCCCTGTAGAATCCTCCATGGCGGCGCAGCTCGTAAGAGGGCCCCACTTACGCGATGGGTGCCACTGTACCCGTCGCACCTTCCCACTCCGCCGGCTCAATTCTGAGCCGGCGTCCTCGTGGGAAGGCTGTTTTGCACTGGGCTGGCGGGCGGCCTTTTGGCGGTCGCCCGCCAGCCCAGTGCAAAACCCAAAATACCCTCAGCGGTCTTTCGACCGCGGAGTGGTATTTTGGAGGGGGGAACTCTGGCGGGCGGCCTCCGCCGCCCGTCAGGGTGAGAATCACCCCCTAAATTTCCACACATACGTTTGTGAAAAATGATTACACTTTAATCAAAGTGATAGAATGATAATACGATGTTTTGGGGGATAAGATTAATGGTGGATTTTCAACCAATTGATTATAATGTTCTTTTTTTTTCAAACGTTTTTCATTTGGTTTTATAACTAGATATTCTTACAATCTGATGGCAATAAACACAGCTGGCGTTAAAAGCACACAGTATATAGGCACTAATATAGCAGGTAAGTAGGCAGTATAAACAAAACACAGATCATTGCTTTGGTCATTGGGGGGTACAACACATCATCACCGCACACATGAATACCTGATATTCAACAGTTCAAGGGGGGTGATAGTCCGGGGCAGAGCTGGCTTTAGCCCTGGTGGCACCCTGTGAGACAGTCTGTTGTGGCACACCCCCACCCCCAACCCATGACCACTTTATCGGATTCCCTAATACCACCTGCCAAATCTGTCCCTCATCTCTCCATACCCCACCTTTCACATACATTAACTTGTTTTAAAGTGCTGGTAAAGGCTGGCTTCAATAACCCACTTAGCTATCCACATAAAATATAGTTTTGTTCTTTGTAGCAGGCCTATTAACCCTCTACACTACTTTATGGGGAGTGAAAGCTGCCGCTGGACAAAACTCCCTTCTCTCTCCCTAGCAGGAACATTGGTTGCAAGGTTTATCTTGACATTTTAAATGCGTCCTGAAGGCTGGATGCAAACAGGAACCTTTCAGAAGATGCTTTTAAAGCGCAAATTTCTATGTTATTGCTAAACACAGAGCTCCCCTGAGATCAGCACCCCCAAATTCAGCTCAGCACCTGCTGCAGCTGCACTGCTCGCACTGCCCTAAAGCCGGCCCTTGTCCGAGACAAAGATCAGTGCATGGGGCAAGGACTTCCACAGGTCTAATTCTTCAGACAGCTTATTGTCAGTTCGACCCAGAGACACTGTATTTCTTGAGCAGTTTTCACATCCTGTATCCAGCCACGTATTTCCAGGGGGACAGCCTGTGCTAGTGAATGGGCATCCTGTGTTTTGCCAGTAGTAGCCTGAGAAGCAGAAATGTCCTATTAACTCTGGATTTGGGTTTTATGGTGTTAATGCCCAGTAGGCACACCAAAGAGGTCAATGCTACAGTCAGTGACATATGGTCTGAGCAAAGGACCACCACTGCCCCCCAGTAGGCTGCAATGTGTGGCTAATCCCACACCAAGTGATAATAGGTGGCCTCAAGCATGCCACACTTCAGGCATCTGCTAAATATAGCCAGATTCATGCATGGAGCATAGCAGGTGTCATGTATGTAAGATGTATGAAGTTGAAGTGGAATAGACAAAACCTGCCATTGCTCAAGAACTCCCAAATAAGCAACAAGGCTTGTCCCCATTGTATGTCTGTGAATGCCTGTTCGCAGTTTACTTCCCATTTTGTATGTGTGAGCAAAAGGGACTTATGTGTATTTATCTGATAGCCATGTATTGAAACGTGGTAACCCACCGTCCATGTTCTGCCTGAACCAACAGATCTAGGATATTGGAGCATGGGTGTCTCCCCAGAGTTCATGCATAACCTCTCTAATACAATGAATTACAAGAATTAATTTTGTGAAAGCTGGGAGCGTGCTGGGCAGTTTCAAAGGAGAGCATCAAATCCGTCTCCCATATATCCTCCAATGTGAGGCACCCTCCCTGACGCCATTTCTGACATATCTATACTGTTCTCCAGGTGGGAAACTGCAAGATCCACTTTAGGGACAGGTCTGCTGCATATGGCATGGTGCCCCCCCACTTCCTGTGGTATCTATGCCATAAGAGAACAGTGTCTTGTATTAAATGGGGCACACCCTGCAGCACCCACGGCAATGCATGGAGCTGCCCAGGGAGGCAGCCATCGTCCACATAGTGATGCAACAGCCATTCAGCCACATTTTTGGCAGCCCCAAACCAGCCGGCTGTAAACTGTAGCTGTGCCTCCAGGTAGAATGCCTCCATGTCCAGAACCCGCAAGCCCCCTCTTCATCAGTACAAACTAAGACATCCATTTTGACTCTGCTCCTTTTCTTACCCTATATAAATATGCCAATGAGGGACTGGAGTTTTAAAAGGTAAGCCTGAGGTATTGTATAGAGACTACATTGGAAAAGGTGAAGGCATTTAGGAAATACTATCATTTTAACAACCGCTATAAGCCCAGCCACGGACAGCGGAAGGGAGGTCCAAAAGTCTGTGGAGGCTTTTATGCCCTGCAGCAGTTTGTGTGGGTTCAGGTCTTGCCAGGTTCATTCTGAAGTGCACACCATTATCCCCAGATAGCTAAATGCTTCCATTGTCCACTGGATGTCTAGAGGATGAAGCTGGGTCCTAGGCATTGTAGAAAGAACCGCCAGTGGATACAGTGTAATTTCTGCATGTTGATCGGTAGCCCTGACTGCTGGCCAAAGTCATCCGGCATTGCCAACAACCAAAGTAGAGCTGTCACAGGATGCTGGAGGTACACAAGCAAGTCATCTGCATATAAAGAGACCAGGTGTTTTACATCACCACCCTCAGTGGCCCAGTCCACCAGAGCGGCCCGAAGCTGGCAGGCCACTGGTTCAGCTATCAACGTATACAACAAAGGGGACAGGGGCAGCCCTGTCATGTGCCACGCTCCAGTTCCCATTCATATGAGATATAGCCATTTGTTTTAACTCTGCCTACGGGGCTAGTATACAATAGCTTGGCCATGGCTAGAAACACTGGACTAAAATTCAATGGTGCAAACATGTGGTGCCAGGATAACATGACTAAAGCTTTCTCTGTGTCTAATAACACTAGAGCCATTGGTTTTTACAGGTGGCATGTTTCTGCGAGGATGTGTCAGAGTCTGCGAAGGTTGTACGTGTTGCAGCGGCCCAGTATAAAACTGTGTATTGTTCTAAATCAACCAGGACGCTCACTATGGGGGTTATTCTAACTTTGGAGGAGGTGTTAATCCGTCCCAAAAGTGACGGAAAAGTGACGGATTTACCACCAGCCGTATTACGAGTCCATTATATCCTATGGAACTCGTAATACGGCTGGTGGTATATCCGTCACTTTACCGTCACTTTTGGGACGGATTAACACTCCTCCAAAGTTAGAATAACCCCCTATGTTCTGTAGCTGAAGAGCCATGGCCTTAACCAGTATTTTATTATCTGTGTTTAAGAGTGAGTGAATGGTACCCCTTACTATCTAAAGTATCCTTCCCTGGCTTCAGAATGACCACTATCACAATCCCCTGAACAAACATGGAAGGACAACACTTGACAGTGTCTCCTGGTACATTTGCTCAGTTTCTCAGCAAGTTTGTCACTATGGGCCTGATTTTGACCCTGGCGGACGGCGGAGGCCGTCCGCCAAGGTACCGCCGCTGAATGACCGCACCGCGGTCAAAAGACCGCGGCGGCCATTTAGACATTTCCTCTGGGCCGGCGGGCGCTCTCCAAAAGAACGCCCGCCGGCCCAGAGGAAATGCCCCTGCAACGAGGACGCCGGCTCAGAATTGAGCCGGCGTAGTTGCAGGGGTGCGACGGGTGCAGTTTGCACCCGTCGCGTATTTCAGTGTCTGCTTAGCAGACACTGAAATACTTTGCGGGGCCCTCTTACGGGGGCCCCTGCCGTGCCCATGCCATTGGCATGGGCACGGCAGGGGCCCCCATGGGCCCCGCGGCACCCCCTACCGCCATCCTGTTCCTGGCGGGCGAACCGCCATGAACAGGATGGCGGTAGGGGGTGTCAGAATCCCCCATGGCGGCGCAGCAAGCTGCGCCGCCATGGGGGATTCTAAGGGCAGCGGTAAACTGGCGGGATGCCCTGCAGGGCACCGCCGGCCTGTCGGCGGTGCTCCCGCCGACCCTGGCCCCGGCGGTCTTGTACTGCCGGGGTCAGAATCACCCCCTATATGCACAGTACTATTCTGAAGGAAGCCCATTCAGACCCAGGATTTTATTGGCATTTGGGGTTGACATAGTTTCTTTTAAGTTAGTCTATGGTAAGTGACTCCTCCAGGTGGACCCCTGGGTCTTCGTCAGTTTGTGCAGGCCTTGCACCTCTAGTTTTTGACAAACCACCTCCACCTCTACAAGCTGCAGGGCTTTATAGAATTGTCAATAGTACTCATAGAATGTGTTTTTAATCCAGTCCTGCATCTCCGCTACCTCAACATGTGCTCCCCTAATAGCTGTGATACAGGACGGGCCGCCTCCCATTGCAGTCAGTGAAAGCCACAATCCCACCCCTCTCACATGTGTGCTATAACTTGCATGAAGGAAACAGCCTTTCCATTTATGTGTCAGCTTGCATGCCTCTGCTGCCAGGAGATGAATCTCCTGCAGACGTGCGACTTGTACACCATGTCTGCGCAAATATGCCCCCACCCTCAGCCTCTTGGAACAATGGTTAAGACCTGTGGAGCTGACCTACATGCGGGCGGCCCCTGTGTGTGCATCAGAGCCCCTAGTACCTCATTGCCATATGTGTGTACCCACCTTTTCAACAATGAGGAAAGGAAAGTGCCACATACTGGTGTCCATAAGGGAGCCCAAGCCCCTGCTAGCCAGTTGAGTAGTGTGAGCTTGACAATGGTTGACAGAGTCTAATGTGGCCAACAATCAGCAATGTGTGTACATTGACAACAGTGTAAACTAACATAATGAACTGAACAAAAAACTAAGGGGGTCATTCTAAGTTTGGCGGGCGGCGGTCGCCGCCCGCCAAACTTACGCCGCCAAATGACCGCTCTGCGGTCAAAAGACTGCGGGGGCCATTCAGACTTTGCCCGCCAAGAGAGCGCCCGCCGGCCCAGCGGGAAAGGCCCTGCAACACAGAAGCCGGCTCCGAATGGAGCCGGCGGTGTTGCAGGGGTGCGACGGGTGCAGTTGCACCCGTCGCGATTTTCACTGTCTGCTATGCAGACAGTGAAAATCATGCAAGTGGCATGGGCAGTGCAGGGGCCCCCAGGGGCCCCAGGACACCCGTTCCCGCCATCCTGTGAAACAGGCTGGCGGGAAGGGGGTCGGAATCCCCATGGCGGCGCTGCTTGCAGCGCCGCCATGGAGGATTCTCCCAGCCGGGGCTAATCCAGCGGGAAACCGCCGGACCCGGCTGGGCGACGGAATACCACATGAAGCACCGCCAGCCTGTTGGCGGTGCTTCCGTGGACAGCCACCCTGGCGGTCTATGACCGCCAGGGTTGGAATGAGGGCCTAAGTCACCAGAATATGGCAACCATACTTAACAAACATCATCATGGATACACTGACCTGACCATGTAGTGTGCCTGGGAACTCTGCACAAGGATCCACTGCATGTCACATGTCCCAGATGAGTAGGGGTGGAAAATGTCAGTGACAGTCCAGAGGCTCCTGAACATGTCCCAGCTGAAAATAAAAGTCTCATCAATCGAGCATTGTGTTCTGTGCTTCTAGGCTCACAGAATCAGTCCTGCGTTGCATGGCAGGAGGCATTCCAACACCATTTGCTCAGTGTCCCACCTCTCCCCAGGGTGCCATGGTCCATCTCCGTTGTCACTCCTTGCATTCTGCTGTGCCCCCTTGGTCATCCAGCCTGTCCCAAGCCTGGGCTGGCTCTGTAAACAGGTGTGCCTTGCCTTCATGTAGGATATTCATTGTTGCCAGGTAGAACATGATGTATTTCAAGGCCCGTTCTCTACAGTATCGCTCACTGCCTCACCTAAGGTTCTGCACCTGCTTCGTATAGTCCGGGAACAGGCTGAAACTCGCATCATTAACACACATGTTGCAGATTTTCCAGTCTGCTTGCAGTAGGGCATCATGGTCCCTGTAATGCAGTGGCCAGAATTTGATGGTGAGTGGGGGAGCCCTGGGGCAGGGATGAGGGGGGTACTGCTGGCATTCGATGAGCTTTCTCAATTGAGAAGAAGCGTGACAGTCTGTTCAAGACTGTTGCTGTCTGCACATTCTGGGAGACTCACTAGGCATACATTGTTGCTCTGTAATCTACCCTTTGTGGCTTCCACTCGGGAGGCCAGGAGCTTCATCTTGTGTGAGAGATCATTAGTTACCTTTGTGTCGCCACAGAGATCTTCCATGAGGTCCACAGTCTGCTGCTGCACTTGTACCAACCAATCAGTGAAACCCCGCAGGTCAGTGTTCACCAGGTTTAAATCAATTGCCACTCATCCATTTTATATTCCAAGAATGTCCTAGTTTCCTGGCTCACCCTGAGCAAATTAGATAAGGAGGGGGTGTCCACACTGTGCTCTGTGTCCCCCGACCACACTCCTGTGATAGCAACCTTGTGTATTTGTCAATGGGTACCTCACCATCGCTCCTCTTGCCCCTTTAACTATGTCTGCCGTAGGGCGTACCTAATATGTGGATCTTTGCTGGCGGCAGGAGGCATGATCAGCTATACCACAGCATTGTTTAGGAACCAGTGTAGGCCATTTTTAAGTGAATTTATCATCAGGGCCCACATGCAGGAGGATTCAATGTGCACCATCCAACAGTCTCCCAGGTGGCACTGTAATCATGCAGTGTAGGCCCCAAACACAGTTCAGTGCCACACAGCCGTAAGGGCCCCCCAGCACCTCCATCCTCGGTCTCAGTTCTGCCCCAGGACAGTGCGTAGCAGACCAGGCTCCAAGGGTACTTCTCCAGCAGGCTTTCTTGTCCCCCCAGGCTGAGCCCAGTAGGTCACCCCCCTCCAGGGCACAGTCCTAAAGATCTGCCTCCACACAGGTCCAGCAAGGCAGGGGCTCTTTTCTGGTGCAGCAGCAGCAACAAGGTCATAACCAATCATGCCGTCCGGCTCCACCAGGCACCATCCCAAGGGCATAGACACACCATGCAACATGAGTGTCAGCACGGCCAGTACACCTTTCCCTAGTGTTCTGCACCTTAGCACCGCAAGTGTAGGACCCTGGACCTTGACAGCAAGGAGCTCACACCCCCCTCCATCAGGATTTTCTGATCAGGCCCACACCAGCACACGTCTCAGTTGTGTATACCTCAAGTGTCCTCAGCTGGAGGGCCTCAACGGAGGCAGATGGGGGCACAACTGTGAGCCATATTTCTCCGCAGGTGGTTCCCCATGCAGCAGGGGAAGTTAGCAAGCATGATACTGCAGCTGGGAAATGGATGGAAACAGGCTATTCAGCTGGGGCTAAGGAGCTGTCATGGAGTGTGACTTTACAGCACGGCTGCTTGTCCACACTCCATAAAAGCAGCACTTAGTTTGCATTTTCAAATTCCCCACGCCTTGCCCAATTTGTGGCTAGATTGCCACTGAGTCAGTCAAACCTAATGAGGGCTCATCTTCAGTTTTTTGATCTTCTTGCTCTAAGTGGCTGTGTGGCCTTGACCTGACAATAGAACAGGCCACTATACTAATTACATGGTGACATTAGATCCTGAAATCTAGACAACTTCCAGGGTTGTTACCACTGCAATTTGTCTTACATAATCCCATGAAAATGTTCACAGGGAAGAGTGAACAAAGGTGTTTATAGTTGCTTCGGCATGACTTCCATAACATTATAACCAGAAGGATTCCCAACATGCAAAGCAATGGCAGAATTTAAGTTTTCTTGTCTCATCCTTCCATTACATGGCCTAAGATTGTTGACTTGCACTCAGCAAGTATAGGGAACTGTAGGAGGTACAAAAATACAACAGAAAAAAACACAAATAAAATAAAAGCATCAGTACTGTAACAGCTAATGTAATTGATTAAACAGGTTCAATTAATTTATATGCTAACCACTAACGATTTTGAACAAATTGATAAAAAGGAAAAGCTTGTCTTAACCATTCATTGTGGAAGCCAATGAGAAACCTTTACCAGAGACTCCCATGGGACTTTTTGCAAACCTGTAGGACAAGAAAAATGACAAAGGATAATATTTACAGGAGTGGAGTAATGGGAGTTTTGCCAAAAAAAGGTGACCGTCTTGTCCTTCCTCTTCTCCGTACTGCTGCTCCATTTACAGGCTCTGTCCCAAAAGGAAGAAGCACTGCCAGCTTAGCATTTGAGAATACCCTTTTAATGGAAGTCCTCATGTGGGGTATTGCTATGACCACCAACGCAGTGGAAGCATTAAAAGTGCTCCTGTAACCTTGCCCTCAAATCCCTCATTAACCAATCTAAATGTGTATCATCCGCATGAATTATAGGTGTATGTACATCGACAGCCACACTGGCTTGTCTCTAAAGAGCCACTGACAGGCTACAGCCCGGGTAGAAGGCAATGAGCCCACAACTCAGCCTGTGAGGGAGCTGACCATGGGCCATGCTGCTGGTATCGGAATTAAGAGACATTTTCCTAATCCAAACTCCTGCAACAAAGTTGCAAGGGGAGGAGTTTGCTGAACTTGTAGTTTGGGAGAGCTTGAAGGGATAGTGGACCTTTGAGCAGGCCCTGCAACACTTCAGTGTTGACCGCATTGGCCTTCTGGGATCCGGCAGACCCAGACAAACCTAAAGCCCCTGGGAAAGTAGATTGTATGGGTGGCATGAGTTGTATACAGACTGCCTGAAGACCAAGTGGCACTACAAACCTACTGGCACCAGAGTTGAAGATGAACCCATCATGCAGGCTGGGAATACAGCGTTTTCCGAATTGATCTGATGCACCTGTGTACAACTGGAGAAGGGAGGTCCGCAAAGAGGAGGTGCTGCTTTAAGAGTTGGTAGCTGACCCCAGGGAGCAGCAAAGTGGGTCAGGACCACCAAGATGAGCTGGGCATGAGAGATGAGTCATACCACCATCCCTTCTCCCACTGATCCTAGCAATCCATAGCACAGGCCGAGCACAATCAACTAAATCATGGGAGAAATGGGTAAGTGGAGGATAGGGGCTCCACTTACCTCCCATTTGTGAGCTGCCAGCCTTGCAGCACTGATCAGATTCCAGAGGCAGAGACACAGGAAGGTGGGTTACATCAGAGTACTCTTGCTCTCTAATCCATAGAGTGGGATGGAAATGTTAGGGGTTCATTGGGACTTTACAATCCCTTTCATTTACGCCCAGACAGCCCCATCCTGGAAAAGACCTGCATATTAATGATGGTTAATCGTACTGACTCAGTGCAGGAAACTGTGTTATTAGTTGAGGAAGGTAAATGTAGTAATCATGATACTTGTCAGGGTTAACCACAAAAGTCACTAAATAAACCTGTACTTAACCCTCTGGTTGCTTGCCACAAAATCAGTCAGACTTAGCTTAGAGGTAATGTGTTAAGTATTTATGCAGCACTGAAACAGTACTAAAGTGAAACCATTCCACTAGAAAATTCCCAAAATAATTTAGACAAATAGAGAGCATTTTAATAAATAAAATGGCATCAAAACTATGAATATACAATAAATAGAACCGGTTACATGAATTTTTAAACTTTTCAGTAGAAATCGAGTTATAAAGCACAAAGCCCCATTAGCAGGTGCACTGTACCAGGACAAAGTCAAAAATGAAGGCCAACCACAAAATAGAGCATGTTAGATACAGGGACCAGGTTTGTCCAGCTGGAAAGTTTACCTTCTAACTAAGTCCAGTTTCACGTGAGGAGTACTCATTGACTTAATTGTCTGCAGTGAGACTTTAGACTGGATACACAGAGGGTGTTGTTGACAGCAGGTTGTTGAAGTCCCAGGCCTTGGTTGGACCAGTCATCATTAGCAAGAAGAGTTGGTTGATGATTGCAACTTCACAATTTCGGTAAACGCAGAGTAGTTGTTGACACACAGAGCTCTGGGCAGTAAATTTGGGGGATTGTATCTGGGAAGGTTTCTTTTGCAGTTGAATGTAGTTCACACAGTGGCCTCAGTGAGGTCTGCTGATGTTCATAAGGACACAGAGAACAGTTCATTTCCATGTAAAGAGTCCAGAGCCTCTGGTTTTTCACCTGGAGTCCAATTCTTGCAGTTTGAAGGTTCGATGACATAAAGGGAACCTTTTGAAATTTAGGACTCACTGCAGCAGAGGCCCAGCAGGGTTCAGGAAGATCCAGCTGGTACTGGTTAGTTGGGCAGTTGCAGGGAACGGCCTCTGGAAGCTTGTTGTGGGTGCAAGTTATAGTTAACTTAGGGCATGAGTTATAGTTATTTGAAATAACTACGACAGGTGAATTTCCGTGGGTTTCTTATTGTAAAATCTGAACCTGACTATAACGTCCCTGTAACTGTTGTTTTTTAATGAATTTTCAAGTTTTTTTCAAATTATATTTCCTAACTCTAATGTCCCTGCAACCTTAGTTTTTTTCAGTGAATTGCTAGGGTTTTTTAACGCTAAGTAAGATGCTTATCACAATGCACAATGGGCAGAGGTGGGATGGACGCAGGGCCAGGCCTGGCATTGAGCTGCCCCCATCCAAGCTTGCTGCTTCTGCACCCTCTCCTCCTTTCCGTCCATTGTTCAAGTCCATGTCCCTGCTCCCTCATTACAGCACTGTGTGGCCGTTGTTCTGCCACTGCCTTTTCCGCCTGCCCTTAACAGTTAGCTTGCTGTCCCATCCACTTCCTCCCCACCTTCTAATATCTGAGTCCAGGCACAAGTCCCCTCCCTCCTGCCCTGCATGGTTCAATGTGCTGCCATTGCCCTCCATTTAGTTTGATTTCCCTGCCCACAACTCCTTCCCTTGGTTGCTCAATTCTCTATGCCATTGTTGCACTCCTGCTTAGCCTCTGTGCTTAGCTTGCTTCTCCTACTTTCCTTCCCCCTACCCTCCAACATCTGTGTGCATGCCTCTGCTCCCTCCTTCTTGCCCACCATGTTCCTTGGACCTGCCATAGCCCATCCCATCCACTCTGAGTGTTCTATTGAGCTGCCACTTCCCCTCTCTCCTGCCTTGCATGGTTAGATGACAGTCACCTATCCCTGCCACCTCCACCCTGCCTGTCCGAGTTCCATGCCCCTATCCCTGCCATCCTTTCCTCCATGGTCCATTTTGCTGCTACTCCCTTCTGCCCTCCATGCTCTGTTGTGCTGCAACTGCTCCTCCTGCCTGCCCTAAGTTGTCTCTTGTGAAGCCCCTTACCTGCTCTCCCTTGTCTGTGTCCAGCCCCTGCCCTTCCCTTCTGTCCTCTATGATCCTTTGTGCATGCCCCAGCTCACTCCCTCTTGCCCACCATGGCCGTTGTACTGCCATTAACCCTCCCGCTTGCCATGCATGGTCTTCTGTGTTGCCACAGCCCCTCCCATCTGCCCTGTGTGGTCAGCTTGCTGCCCCTGACCCCCACCTTCCCTCTGTTGTCTGAGCATATGTCACTATAATCTCACTGTTGCCCTCCATGCTGGGTTGTGCTTCCAGTGCCCATCCCGCTTACCCTCCATCATCAGCTTGCTGCTCCTGCCCCCTTGCACAATGTCCTCCATTTTCCATGTGCAGACCTCTATCCCCTCTCTCCTGTTTTGTGTGGTCCGTTGTCATGCCCCTGCACCCTTCCTCCTGCCCTTCATGGTTCATTATGCTGCAACTCTTCCTTCTGTCTGTCCGGTATGGTCAGCTTGCTGCCCTTGCCTCTTTCTCCTCTGCTCTCTGTTATCCATGTGGATGATCCTTTCCTCTACATGTTGCTTTCCATAGTCTATTGTGCTGCACTGCCGTCCCGCTTGTCCTGTTTGGGGTACTGTGCTATTGCAACCCATGACGCCTGCCCTGTGAGGTTAGTTAGGTGCCCCTGACCATCTCCCTTCTACCCTCTGTTTTCTGAGTCTATGTCCCTACCTCATTCATCCTGCCCTCCATGATCTAATGTAATATACGTGCCAACATTTTGACCTTGGTAAGAGGGAGAGATTGAAAACAATCCTGGGGCATTGATTTTTTCCATCAATGTACATTGAAAAAGAGGAGATTTTAGGGAGGGGACAGATAAAATAAGGACCTTTTAAGCTCAAAAACATAGAGAGTGTCCTGCCTGAATTGGGTCTGTTGTTATGTATGGTTGTGCTGCCCCTGCCTCTTCCTTCTGTCCTCAGTGGTCTGTTAAGATATCTTGTCAGTTCTGCAAGGTTGGTTTGTTGCCCCTACCCCCTTTTCCCTGTCCTTCATGGCCCATAGTGCAGCCACTTCCCCTCCTGCCTGCCTCACATGGTCACCTTGTTGCCTCTGCACTCTCCTCTCTGCCCTCAATTACACAAGTCCATGCCCGATCTCTGCCTATAGTATTCTAATGAGCAACTAGACTGCTAACATTTTATATTTATTACAAAAGTGTGGCACACCTGACATCCTCTTGATATAATCAAAACTATAATACCAAAAGCATTTCCTTTAGAAATTATGAAAATGAGAGGGTCTTCTTCCCATAGTGCTCTAAAAAAACTAAAATAAGGACATATTTTCTGAGTTCTCAAATAGCAACAAAGCACTTTTAAATTATTTTCTATCTTGATGCTTTTTTTATCCAGTTGAAAGACTTGAATATATGTTACACCTAGGAGAGAGAATATAGCGTTACAGCCAGAGCTGTAGACTTTGCAAAGGTAGAGCGAGGTTCGAGTTTCAACGTCAGCTCAATATCCTGTGATTCTGGGCAAATCACTTAAGGCCTGATTTAGATTTTGGCAGACGGGCTATCCATGGTTACTCCATCACAACGGGAAATATAATTCCCATAGGATATACTATGATTTATATCTGCGGAAGGGCTATCCATCACCGTTGTAATGGAGTAACCCCTCTGGGGGCTCTTTCTGGACCAAGAGCTAGCTTTCCGCCAAATTTGGTGTAATTCTGCCCAGTGGCTCGGGCTGTAGTCGTGTTCAAATTCCCGATGGAAAATGTAGATTTTTTCCAGTTTGGATGGTCAGAAAGTCTGGATTTTATTAAAGACACAGAGGCTAATATTACTGTAATCTCCTTTTGTTGTCCCTTCTCTTAGCAGCCCCTTTAAAGAGCATAGAACCTTAACAAAGTTCCAACATAATAAAAGGCCGTAACCCTCAGCCATCATCCTTCCTTTTTTTGCATACAGCTGAAACACAACAAACTAAAACATTTCCAATATAAACCATAAAACTATTAAGTCCAATGTCCAAACAACATTCCTCCAGATTTTTTTTTTTGATGCAGTGCAGTGGCGCAAGCCTTCTTGCTGTGCTGCTGTGTGTCAAAAGAAAAGGACAGGAATGTGGTTTCTACAAGATATGACCTATTGCAGTCCTTTTTCCTTGTGCTGGCACACAATGGGCTGCAATGCACCAATGCAAGCACATTTGTACAATGGTGCAAGGGTGTCTGTGCTGAGGGGATGATTTTTTTTGGCAGGAAGGGATACCTGTCTGCACAAGAACAATCATGAGAGGTGTTTTCCTCTTGTTATGTGTGATGCAGAATGTGGCACACATAAAAAAGAACAAAACAAGGAGAAATAAAGGTATTCTCCTACCTCGCTGCCAAGACCTGGAATTCTCTTGCGACTTCCCTGCGCCAGACCCAGGACCTCCTCACCTTCAGGAGACTCCTCAAGACATGGCTCTTCGACCGATAGCAGCTGCCCCCCCCCCCAGCGCCTTGAAACCCTAACGGGTACATAGTGCGCTTTATAAGTTTAATGATTGATTGATTGATATTTCTCCTCTTTATGCCTCCTTTACTCCTCCCCTGGGGAAGGGTAGGCTTTTGAAACATTCCCAGGTTTACAAATCCTTGTAGATCTGGGAATGCACCAAAATCCATGGGTGTTGCATGGAAACACCACCGTAACACCCATGGACCACCTCTTTGACACAGAGTAAAGTAACATTGCGACTTGTGCTGCGTGGCCTTACCCTATATCTGCAAGGCCATGTAAAGCCATGCAAGGTGTCTTTGAGTGGCCTTGTACATATGAGCCTGCAGCCCGCGCTATTGGTGCATCAAAAAAGTGATACACAAGCAGCCCAAGCGGCTTGTATCTGTGGTCCTCAATCTCCAGAAGAATCCCGTCTCTATCTATATGCTTCTCATTCTTGCACTCAAGCTGCTAGAAACAACAATGTTAGAAATGGGGTCTTTGGTTGGCAGTCAGGTTAACCCCTGTCTAAGCGAGGATCCTCACTCTAGTCAGGGTAAAAGAGAATCACCCTCAGCTCACCCCTGCTCACCCCCTTGGTACCTTGGCACGAGCAGGCAGGCTTAACTTCATAGTGCTAGGTGTAAAGTATTTGTACCAACCCACAATGTAACTTAATGGAACCACTACAAAATGACACAACACAGGTTTAGAAAAATAGAGAATATGTATTTAAACAAAGCAAGACCAAAACGACAAAAACAATACACAAGTCAAGTTATCAATTAAAAACCAAAAAGAATCTTCATGTAATTTTAAATACAACGCTAACACTGTTAGCATGAAAATGTACCTGGGCACCTCAAAAATAACCCTGCAGGGGCGAGTATGTGTCAAAAGAGGATTGCGTTGCGTCAATATCACTCATGAGCGAGACTGTGTGTTGTTTCTCCTTCAGCCGGGTCGGCGTGCGGGGTTTCTTCTCTGTGCAGGAGAGCGCTGCATCGATCTGAACAGCCCCATCAGGTCTGGGCAGGCCTTGCATCACTTTTACATGCCCAGCGGTGTTTGCGTCAGAAATCCTGCTGCACTCTGATTTGAAAACCATGCAGCGCGAGTTGCGATCTCACCAGCCTCCGTCAGCGATGCTGCACATTGTTTTTCCGGCCGCATGCATCAATCTTCCAGTCGTGCTGCAGGCGAGTGTTGATTTTCAGCTGCTAAGCCGGGGTTGCGTCGATTTTTCAGCCACGTCTCAGTGTGCATCGATCTTTTCCCCGCACGTTTGTCTGTGCGTGGATTTCTTACTCTTGTTCTGCCAGCTTCTCCTTTCAGGGTCCCAGGAACTGGATGGGCACCAATTGGCAGGGTAAGAGTCTCAGCAGAGGCTCCAGTTGCTGGCCGAGAGAAGTCTTTGCTGTCCCTGAGACTTCAACAGGAGGCAAGCTCTATTTCAAACCCTTGGAGAGTTCTTCACAAGCAGGAAGGCACACAAAGTCCAGTCTTTGTCCTCTTGCACAGGCAGATTCAGCAACTGCAGGATAGCTCAACAAAGCACAGTCACAGGCAGGGCAGCTCTTCTTCCTCAGCTCCTCAGCTCTTCTCCAGGCAGAGGTTCCTCTTGGTTTCCAGAAGTGATCTAAAGTCTATAGTTTTGGGTGCCCATCTTATATCCATTTTGCCCTTTGAAGTAGGCTTACTTGAAAGAAGTCTCTCTTGTTTGTGAAATCCTGCCTTGCCCAGTCCAGGCCCCAGACACACACCAGGGGGTTGGAGACTGCATTGTTTGAGGGCAGGTACAGCCCTTTCAGGTGTGAGTGACCACTCCTCTCCTCCCTCCTAGCACAGATGGCTCATCAGGATATGCAGGCTACACCCCAGCTCCCTTTGTGTCACTGGCTAGAGAGAGGCGCAAACAGCCCAACTGTCAAACTGACCCAGACAGGGAATCCACAAACAGGCAGTCACAGAATGGTTTAAGCAAGAGAATGTGCACTTTCTAAAAGTGGCATTTAAAAAAAACACAATCTTGAAAACAACTTTACTAAAAGATGTATTTTTAAATTGTGAGCTCAGAGACGCCAAACTCCACATGTCTATCCGCTTCCAAAGGGAATCTACACTTTAATCATATTTAAAGGCAGCCCCCTTGTTAACCTATGAGAAGGATAGGCCTTGCAACAGTTAAAAACAAATTTAGCGGTATTTCACTGATATGACATATAAAACATATTAGTAAATGTCCTACCTTAAACATACACTGCACCTTGCCCATGGGGCTACCTAGGGCCTACCTTAGGGGTGCCTTACATGTAAGCAAAGGGAAGGTTTTGGCCTGCAAGTGGGTACACTTGCCAAGTCGACTTGGCAGTTTAAAACTGCATGCACAGACACTGTAGTGGCAGGTTTACGCCATGTTTACTGAGCTACTATTGTGGGTGGCACAACCAGTGCTGCAGGCCCACTAGTAGCATTTGATTTACAGGTCCTGGGCACCTCTAGTGCACTGTACTAGGGACTTACCAGTAAATCGAATATGCCAATCTTGGATAAACCAATTACATACACATTTTGTATAGGAGCACTTGCTCTTTAGCACTGGATTGCAGTGGTAAAGTGCCCAGCGTAACGAAAACAGCAAAAGCAGAGTCCAGCACACATCAACAACCTGGGAAACAGAGGCAAAAAGTTAAGGGAGACCACGCCAAGGACGAAAAGTCTAACAAACAACAATAAATATGGTCTGGGTTAAAGGGAGGGATAATATTAGCCTCTGTGTCATTATTAAAATCCAGATTTTCTGACCATCAGAGCTGGGTAAAATCTAGACTGGTGGCTAAACTTATTGCAAGTTTAAAGCATTGCAACTGAACAAGAAACTGCATTCATCACAGGTTTAAAATAAAACCTCCTGAAAATTGGCAAGTCTGTACATTTTAGAATATTTGTCAAAGCATGCCCCAGCATAAAAGCTTTTGAAGCTGAATTTACCACTTATAGAATGTGCACCAAACAAACTTACATCCACACCAGCATTCATCATCACCTCATTCACCCATCGAGCAAGAGTAGGTGCAGATATTGCTTTATTTGGAAGCCTAAAAGATGTCCACAACTGATTGTCAGACAGAGTTTGTAACTGAGATGTTCTCCTCTCATACTCCGTCTTGCAATGAACTACACATAGCTTCTGATGTTCATCAAAATAAGGATAGAAAGTTGTTTCTGAGTGTGTTTTGGTTCTTTTACTCAAATAAAATAAAACACTCCATCTGGACAAAAAACCTGCTAACAGCATCCTAAGCTCCTACATCTGAAACCCTAAGTGAAAATAAACACAATAACAGAGATGTTTTTGAGACAAAATATTCAAGCTCAAATCAACATTGTTTCCCAAGCCTTCCAATTAAGTAAGAACTTTGGAAATATCCCAAATCAAATTATATCTTGAAACTGGAGGTTTGGAAATTCTGTACTCCTCATCAAGCATCCCACTAAAACACTTTTACCTACAGAAAACCATCCTGTAATTTATGTCTTGCACCAATAGCGGATCTATGCACATTGATAGTCTTGTATGATAAACCTGACTCGAACAAAGTCTAATTACCTTCTTCTACTACATCCACTGAAACAGGATCAAAATCCCTCTCCAAACACCAGCAAACCCATTTTTTCCATGTCAATCTTTACATTTTCCTGATGCCCAGGGTTCTTCAATAAGATTGGAAGCATCTCTTGAAATTCCAGGCACCTCCCAGACATGCCTGAAATTTTCCAGGCTATCAGCCTCAATAGATCTGACATTACCAACTTGTGTATTTCTCCTAATGGACCTAACAGGATTTCCTGAAATACTGACAACAGAATTGGCAAATCTACAGACAGTTGCAGAAAAACTGGGTACCAAATCTGCGACTACCAAATTGGTGTTACTAACACCACCGACTTCTTCCATTTGTGCACCATTAAAGTCACATGAGTGATCATTGAAAATAGGGAAAATGCATATGACTTGAGATAACTCAGAATCTTCAAGAAAGCATCTATCCCTACTGACCTGAGATCTGGACGCCAGCTGAGGAAAGTGTGTAATTGGGCATTCAACCTGTTCGCAAACAGATCCACCTCTCAAACCTGGAATGTACTCCACTTATACTATAATATTCTGTTCCAAACAATAAAATCAAAAACCCTTCGCTAGGTCCACCAACTCCTTTGATTTCAGACCTCCCAGTTTGTTCATGTAATTCACCACTTACACATTGTCCATTCTCAGAAACTCTAAACACTGGGCCTTTTTCTTTGTGAAACTCTTTCTTGCAAAAGACCCTACCAAACGTTATGGACAATTTATATGAAGCCTGTTTTCCTCTTCTGACCATACACATCCTGTTGAGATTGGACTACAACATGGTCCCCATCCTGCCAAACTCACATCTGATTCTATAATCACTTTGGGATTCTCCCCAAAGATAGCTTTCTCATTTCAAGCCTCCATATTCTTTAACCACCAGAAAAGTTTTCCTTTTGCTCCACCCGTAAGCACAATCTGTTCTGCATACTTCAAATCATTTCTCAAGTGCCTTGCCTTCAACTTTTGAAGTGCCTGATAATTTAAAGGACCAAGAAAACTAACCTGAATCATAGAAGATAGACGACCTACTACCCTTGCTAACATTCGCGAAGAAACATTTTCCAAAATCAACACCATAATCAACACCTTCTGAATTTCATTTCATATCCTCTTCAATTTCTCTTTCGGCAACTTCAGTTGACCTTACACTGTGTCCACAGGGATTGTGTGATCCTCTATCTTTATCCTGTCCCGACCATGATCAAATGTCATCTGAATAAATTAATAGGCACATCACCTGTTATATTAAGAATGTTGCTATAGGACAAAGTACTGTCATAAAACACCAAGGAGCAGAAGAAAGACTGAAGGGTAGACACACACACTTCCACAGCTTTTCTGTTCCCTTGAACTGAAGAAACCTCTGATGTTGTTCCCAAATTGGATCCACCAGATACGCACTCTTCAGATACAACAGTATCAACAAATCAGCAAATGCAATCCTTCAATCCTTCCATCTTGAAATTATGGTATTCTATCCAATCTTTCTTAGGTTTATTACAGGTCTTATTCCTTGGTCTTTTTTCTCTACCAAAAATATACTGCTCCCAATCCCTTTTAGATGATTATTTACTTTAACAATCATACCCTTCCTTTCCAACTATGTACTTCCTTGGTCACCAGTTCTGAAAGATCTGAACCGAGCCTTGTTACTTCTGGAAGACAGTCCTGCATGGCACCACTATGAAATCTATGTAATAGCCTAACACCATCTCCAGCCAGTACCAAAGGATCTTTTGTTATATGCTCCTTATGTGAAAAAATGGAGGAAGTCTGCCATCCAATTTTAAAGGGATAACAGAAAGGTCTAGTCTTACTTGATCCCCAATATCAATGGTCTCCTCAACATGCTCTAGGTTATGTCCTCTGTCTCTGGAGATAGAAGGTCCTTAGATGATAAGGGGTCTGGTATTGTCAGGGTCATAACCTCTGGAAAATGAAACCCTGGAGATACACTGTAGAAGGCTGACCTCTTGTTTGCCCAGGACCACCAAAAACATGACAGTCAAAAACTTTTTTGATTTCACGCTGTGACTTTTGTAATGAACTGAAAGCCCCCACATATTTGGACATTTCCTTTATGAAGGTGTCACCCAAAAGCAAACCATTGGCCTCAAGACCTGCCTCATTATTGGCCCATTCTACTAATTTTGGATCTTTTTAAATAAAATAATCTTTCTGCATTCCACAGATATGGTGATTAGCATTTCCAAGCAGTCACACTGCTCTTTGGATGCGTTCTCTCAGTTCCTCTACATCTAGGGTCTATTTAATGATCTACACATCTTCGGACAAATATTTTTGTAAGTGGACCCGTAAGATCCAACAATCTGTCTTTGCACATTCTTAGACCTTTGTCTAAACCTTTTTAGGAGTTGCATCCCCCCCCCCAACCCCATTGCCAATGAATGAAAGAATCTTAGCATCTATTTCTGGAGTCACAGAGACCTTGTTCATTAATTTTGGCCTAGGGCATCCCAACCACAATCTCATTCTGACCTCTTTAGGGACCTGCTTATGCAGCCAGGTCGCAACATACTCTGCCACATGATGTGCAGGAGTCCACTCCGGGAAAGAGAGTGTTTAAAAAACAGTGGATTGTGCATAAAATACCGTAAAGGTTCTATTATAGACTCAGCATCTCCACTTTTAACACCCTCTAAATATTATGACCACTGATCAGTCCCAACATTTCCTTTATCTGCATCAAAACCCGAGGAACAACTCAATTACACCTCAGCACTGTCTGAAGAGTCATCACATAGGACAGTAGAATGTTTGCAAATTCTCTTAGGCTTCTTAAATGCCTTTTCTGGACCCTTTCTGGTCCCCTCAATACTTCCATGTTTTGTGCAAACACAAAATCCCATGTCTGCCACTGTGATTTTTCTTTTTTTTGCTTTGACCAAATGTGACTCTAGATGTTTCTGCTTTCTACTAACCTTACCACCTCTTCATTATACTGTCCCTTTACCTGCTGACCAAAATGTCTGATCTTAAGTAGATAAACATTTTGGCCCATATTTATACTTTTTTAATGTTGCATTTGCGCCGCTTTTGACGCAAAAACAGCACAAACTTACAAAATTCAATAGTATTTTGCAAGTTAGCGCCACTTTTGCATCAAAAAATGCTGCAAATGCAGCTCTAAAAAGTATAAATATGGGCCTTTGATTCTAACAAATTTCCTTTCTATTTTATCATTTAAATCTGCCGAAAACCTATTCAGAATATTGCTGCTTTTCTCCTCCTGAGATATCTATGAATTTCCATATATGTTTGCTTCAGACATGTTAAGAAAATAAAATTCACAAACCAAACTGATCAACTTAACTATTAATGCCTCCCAAATTATCTTTTAATTTCTAATTATTAAAGTACATATTGAAGATATCTTAAAATTGTCAAATAACTTTAAAAAAATATATATATAACCTAACAATAATACATTTTAACTACCTGTCTGTCAACTTATGTAAATTCTCCTGAATTGCTATCTAAAACTTAATAGAACTCCAAGGAAATCAATATTCAAATCGCTAATACCTCAACGCCGCAACTGCTGAAACTGTTAAAACTGAGTCACGTTCTCAATCTGTCAAATGACAATACCCATACAGATAAATCACACTGATCGCTAACTTTTCAGGTTGGCATGCTGCAGGTACGCCCAGGCATACAGCAACACTAAGGGGGTTATTACAACTTTGGAGGAGGTGTTAATCCGTGCCAAATGTGCCGGATACACCACCAGCCGTATTACGAGTTCCATAGGATATAATGGACTCGTAATACGGCTGGTGGTATATCCGTCACTTTACCGTCACTTTTGGGCCGGATTAACACCTCCTCCAAAGTTGTAATAACCCCCTAAGTCTGCCTTTACTCTCAATGAGTGTGACAAATTCAAATGTATTTATAAAAATTCATCACACTCTAGTACAGCTCAAGAGGGATTTTTTCCTTTTTTATTTAAAAAAATAATGAGAATTAAAAGACAGGGTGTTCACTCTGTTAAGAATCCTTTGCCTTCTTCACGACTGTGAACGGCTTCCTTCTGTAATTCACTCGCGCAACAACGCACTCGAGCCCTTACAGTTAAATCAGATAACAGAGACATGCGCCTCAGGAAGGGAACTCTTGTACCCCAACTGAAATATATGGTAAACCCTGTAAAAATTCATAACAAGTCATCATGCAAAACAACAAATAACAAGATAATTGTTTATGCCTAATCAAGGTTTCAATATCTAAACATAGATTTACCTCATACATCAAAACTTCTTGACTGTTTTGTAGGACAGGAAAACATGGCTAGTTACTGAGCCGGCTGCGGGCTCAGGACCCAATAGCTACCCTCATGACGGACTATGAAGAATCGCAGCATGATCTTTGGTTATTTTTTGGTTTCCTTTTTTACTTACTAGACTAGAATCACAGAGGATCGCTGAATGGTCTGGCTGCGGGGAGACAAAGGAGATGGGACTAAAACACCTCGAGGCACGGTTGGCAGACTCGAGCCTTGGGAAAGAGGGGTCTGAGGATTGGCATGGAAAGGTGCGCTGCAGCCTGGGTATGCTTCCGGGGCAGGGGAAGCACAGTCAGAAAAGGCTAACAGACAAGTCGGGATTGCAGCGAGGAGGAGTGCCCCGAGTGTAACTCTATGTCCCACGAGGCAGACAGGGAAAATTCTTGTGGAGTCAGGTTTCTCCCCAACTGGGTAATGATGAGGCAAGAGGATGCAGGAAAGGAAAGGGAACTGGCTATGCTTTGAGTTATAGGAGGAAAAGGAGAGAAACCCTTATAGAGACAAGAAATAGTAGGGAGATAGAACGGGATAATTCGTAACAATAGATAAAGAGAAGCAGAGCACGGCAATAAGTACAGGGGTTAGACCAAAAATGACCCCTTCACTGCGGTCTTTTTTTAAAATTCAAGCAAAAAATGGAGGGGAGAGACAGAACATTTTATCTCTATCAAACATGTCAGTCTCACCAGACATATCTGTGGGGGGTAGGTCAGTACCCACATGTACTAACAAGTTTCAAGTCAGGTTCTTCTCGAGCAAGAGAGCGATGGGGCATCCCAAGAAAAGTCCCAAAAAAAGTCACTATTGGATTCAGGGAATCAGTGCTCAGACGTAGAGAATGGCACCAGTATAGAGACACTATTAGGAGTAGTTACGACAGAGCTAAAACAGAAATTTGCAATTCCAGAGAAGAGCCAGGAGAACATTCAGGGGGCTTGTGAGAATCTGGAGATAAAAAATGGGCGAACCCTCAGAGAGGATATGTAAGATGGAGGCCTCATTCAAAGGTTTGAGTAAACAGATTGAAATCAACCAAGGGGAGATTCAAACATTAAAATCTAGTGAAGGAGAATTACATGACCAAATGGAGATATTGGAGAACAATGCAAGGAGGGACAATATTAGAATATTGAATGTCCCTGAAGATTTGGAAGGATGAGATTTAAAAGGATTTGTGGTGGATCTGATAAAGAAACACATCCAGTCAACAGCTTTGGTGGACCTGGAAACAGACATTCAGAGGATCCATCGAGATCCCTTTTGAAAGAAACCCGAATAGGGAAAAACTGAGGAAGATATTGGTTAATTTCAAGACTTACTGTAGAAAAGAGCAGATTCTCTTGGAAGCTTTAAGAGTCAACTGCTTTAAGAAGGGTGAGATATCCTTTCGCATCAGGTCTGAGATTTCCAAAGCGACACAGGATCGCCAATGGGAACTAGGAAAATTCATAAAGGAACTCAGATCCATCAGCACGGTCGCAGCTTAAAATTCCTTGTGACCCTCAAGATCATGTGGAAGAATAAAATCTATAATATAAGGGAGCCCACGAGGTTCAAAACTTAATTCAGCAAATGAAAGGGAGTTGTGCATAGCTACTGTGGCGACGGAGCCTGAGGGTATCATCGATACCCAATCAAAGGAGGGGTGGAAGGTTCACCAGGGAGGTTTAGAGGGAGGGTGGAGGATGGGTCACATTTGAATAGGTTCAGGGGAAATGGCTGTTGCATGTGGTGAGGAGCATGTGGTTTAAAAAGAAAAAACATTTCCTCATACAAGACAAAGAGGAGGGGATAAAGGATTGGCGTGACAAATAAATGGAGGTTAAGGGTCCTGTTGTGGAATGTTAACGGGCTCAGGGTGCTCAGTACATGGAGGAAAATACAAGAATATTTAAAACACTCTGACTACAATGTTAAACTATTGCAGGAAACACACTTACGTCAGTAGGAGCGGAATGAGCTATTAAAACACCGGAAATAGATCAGTCAGTTTGCATGCACAAACCAAAGATGTAATGTGAAAGGCATTGCCATTCTTTTGAAGACCCTGGCACTAATCCGGGTAGAGAACTATACCACAGATCCCGGGGGCAGATGGCTGGTGGTAAACACTAAACTATTTAGGATAGGATATACATTAGTGGGATACTATGGACCAAACATTGAGAACCTAACTCTGCTCCAGGAATTACATGGGCGTGAGGTAGCAAATTGTCTGGTGATAGGAGGGAACTTTATTGTTCTACTGGACCCTGTTCGAGACAAATCCACGTAAAAAAAAACAGTAGTTGGATCAGCTAAGATGAGGAAGGGTGCACACCGCCTGATAAGGGATCTAGGCCTAATAGACATTTGGAGGCAGAGATCAGGACAACAGAAGGGTTACACATATTACAATAAAACAATGGGCACGACTCTAGAATAGATTTCTTCTTGATAAGTAGGAATCTTGCTCCCAAAGTAAAAGAGGTGATACATTTGCCAGAACACCTCTCTGATCATTTTGTGGTAGAACTGGAGGTTGAGTTAGAAAGAGGGATGTGTCAGGGAAGGTGGATTGTAGATAGGTCATTATTTAATGATCTGACACTAGTCAACTTAAGGAAGACACATTAGAGTTTTTCAGGCTTTATGAAGGAGCTGCCCCTATCAATGTGGTCTGGGACACCTACAAAACCTATATTGGGGGAAGGATAATAAGTAGTGCAGTCTTTAGTAGGAAGGTTCATGAGTCTAGAGTAAAGATATTAGAGGACAGGGTAGGAGCATGTCAAAGAGAACTGGCATCTTGTCAGAATCAGGTGCAGGCTAACTGTACAAATAAACTTAGAGAGGCAAGAGAAGAATTGGCCGACTACTTCGAGGTTTACTTTAAAAAGAAATCGAAGGCAGGTGAGATGGCCAATTATGAGTACAGGAGGGATCTGGTAAAATACTTGCCTGGAAAGCTAGGGTAGAAAGGACAGAGAATGTGATTACTGAAATAGTTATAAAGGAGAAAGGGGAGCATTGCTTAGATGATCAAAGAGCAGGGTTTAAAAAAAAAAATTCAATCTTTATATTCAAACGAGATCTCAATTTCAGAAGAGCAGATAGCTAGTTGGCTCTGAAGAAGAAACCTTCCCATCTTGCAATTTGACCAACAAAAGGGCTTAAACCAAGAGATAAGCTCGGAGAAATAAGTAGAGTAGTGAAGGAGTTGAAAAAAGGCAAAGCCCCAGGACCAGACTCCTTACCAAGTGAGGTATACAGGGAACTAAGTGAGGAGCTAACCCCGGTCATGACTAGGTTGTTGACCACCATATATAAGGGCATCAGTGCCCAACCAGTCTCCTGGGATGATGCTGTAATTAACATACTTTTAAAACCCGTGAAAGACCCCAAAGCCTGTGAGTCACACAGGCCTATATCCTTGTGAAACAACGATTATAAAATGTATACGCAGTTCTTGGTTAGAAGGGTGGAGAAAGTGTTGGGGGGTTTGATACATGTGGACCAAAAAGGGTTTATGAAAGGGAGACAGTTGCAAGAGCTGACGCATGAGCTAATAGGAGCTATAGACATATCAACAGAGGGAAAACTAACTTTGACTATAACGGCTTTTGATGCAGTGAAAGCTATTGACAGAGTAAGGTGGACTTTCTTATATGCAGTAATCAACCATTGCAGACCGGGGAATCGCTTTCCTAATGTAATCAAGGTAATTTATAATCAACCAAGGGCTAGGATGTTGATAAATGGTAATCTTACTGATAAAATTCAAATACAGAGAGGAACACAGCAGGGCTGCCCTTTATCACCTCAGCTCTTTAATCTATACATCAAACCCTTAGCAGTCTGGTTGAGAGAGTAACAACAGATTATCCCATTTAAATATCAAAAGTGGGAGAAGAAGGTAGCATTGTATGCAGACAACTTGATGATCTTCACACAGAATAGCAGAAATGCCCTCCCGTGATAAAGGAGATTATGAGGAATTTCGGAAACTTATTCAGGTACCAAATAAATCAGCAGAAAACTGAACAGATGTCCTGGAACACCGAATCTTGTAGCTTGTTGGAGAAAAATGAAATCAGATACTTAGGGGTGCAAGTGGTTATGGATATAAATCAGATGGCGCAAATTAATTTTAGTTGAATTCCTGGGCCGGGCTTTCACTCTCATGTATTGGAAGGTGTAACATAGTCAAACTGACAATACTACCAAAGTTTACATTTATTTTTAACGCCATCCCAATTGAACACACACTGGTTTAACAAGCTTCAAGCAGAAATAAATAGTTTTGTATGGGTTTATAGAGGGGTGCGTATTACCTGGAAAAAATTATGCAAGAAAAAGTTTGATGGAGGAATTGTGTTACCAGATTTTCAAGTTTACAACTGGGCCTTTCAATTAAAAGCTGTAAGGTTATTGCTACAAGTGAATTTCAAGCAGATTTCCCCCTATACTGTGCGTTTACTGAAGGCCAGGAGGTAGGAGGTGCACACTTCTTATTTAAATTTGGTCACCTCAAATATTTTAAGAAGATTAGGCTAAAGACACTAATAGTGGCGTGTTAAATATGGACACAAGTTAGGAGGATTTTAAAAATCCCATATTACAGCTATTTCGCTTCAATATGCAATTCTCCAGGCACACCAGAGTGTCTACATGATTCTTTAGCACTTCCCTTAAAAAATACAGGGTAACAATGAGGGGACAGTTGCAAAATTTGGGGGCATTGACAAAGTGGGATGAACTTGATTGAAGTGTAAATATTACCAACTAGTCAGCTGGGTCAGAATGCAAAGAGATTTCAGAACCCGAGAAGCTGAAAGAGAAAAGAAACTACTGGGGCCGATTTTACAGAAGAAGGGAGTGTCTAAGTGGTATTGCATGCTGATGCAGGGGGAAGATGGGCCGTTAACATTGCCAGAGGAGAAGTGGAAGTCTGACCTGCCGGAGTTCGAGCTAACAAATACCTGGCAAGTATCTATGTCTACACTTTGGCAAGTGGTCAATTTTGCCCCGTTCAGGAGAAATTACCTGTTTACAGCTTGTAGGACATATTGGTCTTGAAAGAGACTGATGAAGCTAGGAGGACTAAGGAGAAGGTGCTGTCTGAAGGGTGGTCTAGAAGAAGCTGATGACGTCCAACTATTTTGGCAGTGTCCGAAGGTCCAAGTCTTCTGTCAAGAAATAAGTAAGATTCTATCAGATATTTTCAAGCGGGAGATCAAGGTAAGCCTGGCTTTAGTCATATTTTCCATCCTGATGGGTGAAGGGCCCAGCACTAAATTGGGGAAGTACCAGTCATGGTTAATTTTTATTCAGGTGTTGGTTGCACACAGAGAAATCTGTAGGAAATGGTTCTTACCTTAGGCACCGAATGCATTAGAGTGGCTAAGGTCGGCAAGGAACATTTGTAGATTGGACTGCACAGATGGGACACAGAAGAGAATGAGGATGTGGGACAGTTTTAAAAAATATTTGCGGAAATAGAGGTTGAAGGATTAAAGACAAAACAACATGAAGAGAAGTACAGAGTGCACTCTGGAAACCTCAATATGTTGAAGGAGGCCTAATGGCAGTGTGGGACCCAGTGTGGAAAACAAAATACCCCTGCCGTAACTACAATGCCTAGGGGCCTCCTGTTTCTTATGAGGATAAAAAAAAATCAAAACTTCTCTCCCATGTACCAGATGTACAACAAAATGTAAAGCTTATGAGAGATACAATCATACATTGAATGTTTTCACATGGAACATAAGAAAAACTACTATCTCTGTGAACAGCAGCAAAAAAAGAAGAATGGTGGCTGATCGTTTAGGCCTTTTATTATGTTGGTATTTTGTTTATGTTGGAAAAAAGTTCTATGTTCTTCAAAGGGGCTGTTATGAGAGGTGTCAAAAGAGGAGATTGCAATAATGTTAGTATCCGGTCTTGCCATAAAATTTCCAGGAATAAATCCATTTGAGGACCCCTTCTTTTTCTCAGCCCCTGCTTGATAACTTACCCAAAAACTTTCAGGATAGCACCTAAATGAGTGGCAAACTAGTTTTCAAAAGTTTGCAATGATTTGTCAAATGGCGCCAAAGTTATAGGCAAAACAAGAAATACTGTGGAATCTAGATCCTAACCATAACTACCTACTGGTGACCACCAGTCTGTAATATATATATATATGTATATGTATATATATTCACCTTAAAAAATATGTCTATCATATATATATATATATATATATAGATAGATATATATTTGTTCACTTCTGTCGTCTCTTCCAGGCAGAAACACCGCACAGCGGACTGGTCAATAGTTTAAATTGTGTTTATTAAATAAAGAAATTTTCCTCCATAAAGTGCATTAAGTGCATTAAGTGCATTAAGTGCAAGGGGAATGGCAACAGGATCATTCTGATCAACGCGTTTTGACGTTATGCCTTCGACTGGACCATAGAGTGTTACATTATCGATGATCTTTATAAAAGGTGTTCACACAGTGTAGTCCCTTAACCATATCTAATAAAAACAATGAACTACAGCGTGTAATTTGCTTCTTTTCTGTGTCTCAATTACAGTGCGAAGTTTTACTCCCATTTAAGTTTCTATGAAGTACAATCAAGCAATTACACCCCCTTTGAACTTGGTATTATACATTTTCTCCAAATCTCAATATAATACCTTTCACTTTCCAGCATCTTCTGATTTCGTAAACATTTGAGTTATTTACATTTTTTTCAAATCATTATATATATATATATATATATATATATATATATATATATATATATATATATATATATAACCTAAAACACTCCTTCCAATATCAGGAGAACCAGGACACCTCCAATATGAAAATTCAGTTTATTTCAGCACAAAATCCAACGCGTTTCGGCAACAGCCTTACTCATGGACATCACATAAATAAAGTGCTTCACATATATACAGCCCAAGTTGGTCATAGAAATAAAGATAAGAGTGAAAATAAAAATAAAAATAAAAATATAAATAAACAACAGACAAATCCTAATACACCCACAGAAGAACACGTATTTGTGGTGGCCATCTTTAAAGTGCACATTCAGTCTTAATACTTAATCGCCCCCAGCTATGCCAATCTATTCATGGGCTGGTGGGAGGAACAGGTGTCTGAAGTGATCACTCAATTTGATGTCAATGTGGTCCTATGGTGCAGTTTTATTGACGACATTTTTGTAATCTGGAAGGGTGATGAGAAAGGAGCTAGACAATTTGTACAAGACTTGAACAATAATGATTACAATTTGAGATTTACTGAACATGTGAATCCAAATTGTATTGAGTTCCTTGATGTGGAAGTCTATGTAAGAGATAACAGATTGGTGACCAAATTGTTTAGGAAAGCGACAGCTGGTAACAGCTTGCTCTGTGCCCATAGTGCACACCCAGGGACCTTGATACGCAGCATCCCATATGGGGAATTGCTGAGAGCCCGGAGGAACTGTAGTGAGACAGCAGATTTCCAAAAGGAATGTGAGGTAATGTGTGAAAGATTTAGAAGTAGAGGCTATGGGGTTAAAGTTATTAATCAAGCTAGACGGAAAGTAGAGTCCTTGAAGAGAGATGATGTTTTGTATAGGACGAATGAGAGTCAGGTGAAGGACAATGACCCAATCAGATTCATTACGACATACAGCAATCAGTCTTATAAAATACGGTCTATTCTTAGCAAAAGCTGGCACATTCTACAGACTGACTCCACCATAAACAATTGGATTGGTGACAATCCTCAAATAACCTTTAGGAGAAATAGATCTTTGAAAGACAATTTATGTCGTAATGATGTAACACTGAAGGGACATATGGAGAATACTAAATTGGCAGGTTTTGCTTGTTGTATGAAATGCAAAGCTTGCAGAACTAGTAACAACTGCAGAACATTAAATGTTCCAGGGATGTCAGACAGTTTTACAATTAGGGGGAACTTTAATTGTAACACAACTTATTGTGTTTATTGTCTGATATGTCCATGTGACAAATTGTACGTGGGGAGCACGATACATAGCGCAAAGAAAAGAGTTCTGGAACATAGACGAGCTATCAAGAATTATGATAAAAACTATCCGGTAGCGAGGCACTTCTTCAAGCAACACTCTGGTAATGAGAATTTATTGAAATTTGTGGTCATTGATCAAGTCAAGATCAACAAAAGGGGCGGTAATAGAGTAAGGACGTTACGCACTTTGGAGTCTAAATACATAATTGAGTTTGAGACATTGGAACCTGTAGGGCTGAATTCGAGTGAGGAACTGAGTATCCATCTAGAGTAATTAATATATTTTGAAGATATGTGGTAGATTTGTAGTACAATGAGCATTTTTTATTACAATAGTATTTTGTAGTGTTGGTGTTATTTCAATGTATATTAAGATATGGAGAGGTGTTAGTTTTTTATTATGAATGAAATTTGTATGTCCACCCACTTGGGTTAAGAAGTCATGATGCACTAGTAGAACGAGGTCGTTTATGTATAACATCAGAAATGATATGTTATCCTCCAGGATAGTTACTTGTGAATGTATATGCCCACTTGGGCAGTACATGATACAATGGTAGTAATTGAGACATAGTTTTGAGTATTAAATATTTATATGAAATATTTTATAAAATATATTGGATTTTAACTTGATAAAATATATATGGATATTTCTACTCAAACGTCATGGAAATGAAATATTTAATATTTAATATTTAGTATTTGATATCTAATTGTAATATTTAATTGAGATATTTAAAAATTGAATTATTTTATAAATTTGCAAATTGTGTATCAAATATTTATTTATTTATTGTATTTTCTACCAATTGTTTGAAGAGTAACATCATGAGAAGTAACTTTTAATAAGTCTTTTGATAATGTAAATCTTATGAGGGATATCAGTGTGATTTAAAAACTATTTAAAAATTATTTAACATTTATTACATGGTATTAAGACTGAATGTGCACTTTAAAGATGGCCACCACAAATACGTGTTCTTCTGTGGGTGTATTAGGATTTGTCTGTTGTTTATTTTTATTTTTATTTTTATTTTCACTCTTATCTTTATTTCTATGACCAACTTGGGCTGTATATATGTGAAGCACTTTATTTATGTGATGTCCATGAGTAAGGCTGTTGCCGAAACGCGTTGGATTTTGTGCTGAAATAAACTGAATTTTCATATTGGAGGTGTCCTGGTTCTCCTGATATTGGAAGGAGTGTTTTAGGTTATATTAGGGTCTCTCGGAACCCATCCAGGACCGCTGTGTGGAGCACCTGCATTCCGGGACTTGGTTACGAATTATTTTTTGCAAATGCGGGAGCCCCTGTATTGGAACTACAACAGGAGATTTGATTTCACACGTGAGGTCGTGTAAATTATGGAGTGAGTGCCAATTTGAAATTATATATGCTTTAGAAGAGACGTCGTTGAAAGGCTACGCGGGACGGTGCGAGACGACGGCACCGGTGTGGTGTCGGAGTAACTTTACGAGTGAGGTTTTGCCTTTTGCTTTCAGAGCCGGAGGGTGTGGCGTGGCTGCGCGGCACATTTTACTGTGCTCAGTGGAGTGGAAGTGCTCGTCAGCTCGTCTACACCCCGAAGTAATTTCCAAGCAAACAGATTAAGGAGCGGAAACCCATGGGCGACGGCATTAACCGTTTACTAGCATCGGAGGGGCGTGCGCTACGCTTTTAGTGTATATCGCGGGCTGTCAATGGACAAGCGTTTGTTTTCTCTCCTGTGCATCTGGAATTAAAACTCACCATTTGCGGAAGGAGGAAACAAAAACGGCACTTTGGAGCAGTATACTATTGATTTGGGATTCTGGAAATAGTCGCGCAGACCTGTACCAATGCTGTAGATGAGCGTCGGTACGAGAGAAACGTCAAGAGTGAAGGCGTTCGCTGTTTGAAGAGCGATTGAAGGACGTAATCACAGTGAGATGTTCATTTGCTGTGGGAAGTGAAGGAAGGTGGTTTCGCGACTGTGAATGTACAATAATATTTATTGACATACCAGTGGAAAATTGGATGATCAGAAAAAGATTGCCTTTAAATCATTAGTCACAATTGGCTTACTCTCGGCCGTATTATAAATGTTTGGAGGTGTTTTTGAACATCCCTGATGTGAATCAGTCCCTAATTGTAGCAGATTACAGGAACAGAGTGGCCAATGCATCAGATTTGAAGTTGTATTGTCCACATCCAGAATAACAACAGAGATATAAGTGTTTATTTGTTTGGAGGAAATTATTCAATTTGTCTCAGCAAGTATGGCTTCCGGACTGGAAGCACGACGAAAGGAGAAATCGGATAAATTATTTTTTGCTCAGATGGAGGATGGATCCAATGCTCAGCTGGGTGGTTGTAATATGAAGGTAGAAGTGAAATTGCAAACCCTATATGACAAAATGGAAAAATTGCACAAAAAGGAACTATCTAAATGGTGGGAGGTGGAATCACTACAAAGATATATTGATGTAGGGCGTGTCCCCAGAGGTTTGAGAATTTATACTATACCAACGTATGAGGATCCTGACCCAGAAATGCTGGAGGAGTGGGCTGAAAATTCGAAACTGAGCTCACTTAACATGATGCGTATATTGATTAAGTATGCAATAAAGGATAGAAGTAAACTTCTGGAGGAGATGGAGAAAGTGAGACTAGAGCTACTGTCATTGGTTACGCAAGAAATGTTTGATGAGTATATGAAGGGTTTGGAGAAGAAATTGTGCAAACTAGAGGAAGAGATCACTGGCAAGAAGCAAAGAAAATATATACGAGACTTTAAAGATTATCAGGCTGGTCGAATCTTAACCTTTCAACGAAAATACGACCATATGTATGAGGGTAGTACTGATGTTGATGTAAGGAATACTGAACAAGCAAGTCAGCTAGTTGAGGAACAAGAAGAAAGTGACATTTCGGATGGGAACCTCTCGGATGTGTCTGATACGGTTGTGTCTGGGGCTTTGACATCAGACAAAGAAAAGGATAGATCGAATTTTTTAAAACAATTCAGACTGTTGAATCAGGGAAGGTTGGAACAACACAAAGGAATTCATCCCCAGAGGGGCAGAGGACGAGGAGTCAGAGGAAGAGGAAGAGGAACAGACAAGCCAAGGAGAGGGGGCGCAGGAGAAGACGCAAAGCCCTTGGGAGTGGTAACTCGTGCACGCAAGTAAAAACTATGAATGTCGTTAACCTCTCCAGCAGAGTATTGTCTGCTGTTGAAGAGGATCTCCTTTCTCTTGGCTTATCCTTTTGCCCAACTGGTGGTTTTAACTATACTCAAACTAGGATTGACACCTTCAAATTCATCAGAAAATTGAAATTAAAAAAGTGGTACCATACTAAAGTTAAAAGTGATGAGAAAGTGGTGGTAAGAGATAATGAGAGTAAACTATGCATTTCGGATATTGATGTACTTCACACAGCAATGGATATGTGTGAGGGGGTGGATGCTCATGAGGATCCTATTCTAAATTTGATGGGATTAGATATCGCCTTAGACAGTACATGTCCTAGCAAGTTTAAACCGAAATCGACCTTTCTTCCTGCCATCCAGTGTGATGCTCTTGATGTTTTTGAAAGAGAAATGACCAAACAACTGAAAAAGTTGAAATATGGTGTATTGAATGTGAAAAATAGTAATCTATCGGGTGAGCAGTGGCAAGCTCTCCAAGAATTGAAAAAAGATCTCACTATTGTCATTAGACAGTCTGACAAGGGGGGCAATGTGGTTATTCAGGATACCAGCAAATATGTGGCAGAGGGAGTGAGACAGCTCAGTAATGTCCAATGTTATGAGGAAGTGAGCTGGGGTGATGTGAGATTAATGAATGAGAAATATCATGCCATGCTTATAGATTGGAAAGATCAGGGTATGATAGAATGGGACGAGTTCCTATTTCTTAAGTGTGATCATCCAAAGATCCCAGTGCTATATCTCCTTCCGAAGATTCACAAAGATATGGTTAGTCCACCGGGGAGACCTATAGTTTCGGCTATGGATTCTCTTTTGGAAAATACTTCGAAATATATCGATTATTTTCTATGCCCCTTTGTTGAGTCAATACCCTCCTATGTGAGAGATACTACACACTTTTTAAAAATCATCGAGGACATTCAATGGGATGATGACTTTTTATTATTGACCCTAGATGTGACCAGCTTGTATACAAGTATAGATCATGACTTAGGGGTAAAAGCTATTAGACATTTTCTTAGAGCGAGATCTTTGTCTTTCCTTTTTCACTCAGAAATGTTATGTACTATGATTGAGTTCTGTCTCAAGAACAATTTATTTATTTTTGATGATCATCTGTACAAACAGTTGCAAGGGACAGCTATGGGCACCTGCTTCGCCCCCAGCTATGCCAATCTATTCATGGGCTGGTGGGAGGAACAGGTGTCTGAAGTGATCACTCAATTTGATGTCAATGTGGTCCTATGGTGCCGTTTTATTGACGACATTTTTGTAATCTGGAAGGGTGATGAGAAAGGAGCTAGACAATTTGTACAAGACTTGAACAATAATGATTACAATTTGAGATTTACTGAACATGTGAATCCAAATTGTATTGAGTTCCTTGATGTGGAAGTCTATGTAAGAGATAACAGATTGGTGACCAAATTGTTTAGGAAATCGACAGCTGGTAACAGCTTGCTCTGTGCCCATAGTGCACACCCAGGGACCTTGATACGCAGCATCCCATATGGGGAATTGCTGAGAGCCCGGAGGAACTGTAGTGAGACAGCAGATTTCCAAAAGGAATGTGAGGTAATGTGTGAAAGATTTAGAAGTAGAGGCTATGGGGTTAAAGTTATTAATCAAGCTAGACGGAAAGTAGAGTCCTTGAAGAGAGATGATGTTTTGTATAGGACGAATGAGAGTCAGGTGAAGGACAATGACCCAATCAGATTCATTACGACATACAACAATCAGTCTTATAAAATACGGTCTATTCTTAGCAAAAGCTGGCACATTCTACAGACTGACTCCACCATAAACAATTGGATTGGTGACAATCCTCAAATAACCTTTAGGAGAAATAGATCTTTGAAAGACAATTTATGTCGTAATGATGTAACACTGAAGGGACATATGGAGAATACTAAATTGGCAGGTTTTGCTTGTTGTATGAAATGCAAAGCTTGCAGAACTAGTAACAACTGCAGAACATTAAATGTTCCAGGGATGTCAGACAGTTTTACAATTAGGGGGAACTTTAATTGTAACACAACTTATTGTGTTTATTGTCTGATATGTCCATGTGACAAATTGTACGTGGGGAGCACGATACATAGCGCAAAGAAAAGAGTTCTGGAACATAGACGAGCTATCAAGAATTATGATAAAAACTATCCGGTAGCGAGGCACTTCTTCAAGCAACACTCTGGTAATGAGAATTTATTGAAATTTGTGGTCATTGATCAAGTCAAGATCAACAAAAGGGGCGGTAATAGAGTAAGGACGTTACGCACTTTGGAGTCTAAATACATAATTGAGTTTGAGACATTGGAACCTGTAGGGCTGAATTCGAGTGAGGAACTGAGTATCCATCTAGAGTAATTAATATATTTTGAAGATATGTGGTAGATTTGTAGTACAATGAGCATTTTTTATTACAATAGTATTTTGTAGTGTTGGTGTTATTTCAATGTATATTAAGATATGGAGAGGTGTTAGTTTTTTATTATGAATGAAATTTGTATGTCCACCCACTTGGGTTAAGAAGTCATGATGCACTAGTAGAACGAGGTCGTTTATGTATAACATCAGAAATGATATGTTATCCTCCAGGATAGTTACTTGTGAATGTATATGCCCACTTGGGCAGTACATGATACAATGGTAGTAATTGAGACATAGTTTTGAGTATTAAATATTTATATGAAATATTTTATAAAATATATTGGATTTTAACTTGATAAAATATATATGGATATTTCTACTCAAACGTCATGGAAATGAAATATTTAATATTTAATATTTAGTATTTGATATCTAATTGTAATATTTAATTGAGATATTTAAAAATTGAATTATTTTATAAATTTGCAATGGTGTATCAAATATTTATTTATTTATTATATTTTCTACCAATTGTTTGAAGAGTAACATCATGAGAAGTAACTTTTAATAAGTCTTTTGATAATGTAAATCTTATGAGGGATATCAGTGTGATTTAAAAACTATTTAAAAATTATTTAACATTTATTACATGGTATTAAGACTGAATGTGCACTTTAAAGATGGCCACCACAAATACGTGTTCTTCTGTGGGTGTATTAGGATTTGTCTGTTGTTTATTTTTATTTTTATTTTCACTCTTATCTTTATTTCTATGACCAACTTGGGCTGTATATATGTGAAGCACTTTATTTATGTGATGTCCATGAGTAAGGCTGTTGCCGAAACGCGTTGGATTTTGTGCTGAAATAAACTGAATTTTCATATTGGAGGTGTCCTGGTTCTCCTGATATTGGAAGGAGTGTTTTAGGTTATATTAGGGTCTCTCGGAACCCATCCAGGACCGCTGTGTGGAGCACCTGCATTCCGGGACTTGGTTACGAAATATATATATATATATATATATATATATGTGTGTATTCACTTAAAAAGCAAAGATTACAGGGACCGTATAGTTAGACTCACATTTTAAGCATACAAAACCATAGAAATTCACCTGTTATAGTTAGAGTTATATCAAGTAACTAAAACTTGTGCCCTACGGTAACTAGAACTCGTGACCCTGCAATGCACAGTTTTTTCATCAACATTTTACTGCACATATCAAATTGATATTATCAATGATGTAATCAAAGATATCATGAGTGCCATAACTTGTGGGGTAATTAGTAGTCCATGGCGAGTACGCAAGTTATAGTTACCTGCGGCCAAGGGTCCACAATGGACCCCCTATCTTATTTAAATTCAGCCCTGGGGAGGTGGCGGTCCCTTGGGTTACAAGGGGGACCATGTGGTCCACTGCATTTCATTGAATATTTGCCCTTCTTTATGCATATTTATGGAATGGTGCAAGCCGGTGCAAAGGGTAGGCTAGTGTAAAAAAAGAAATCATGTTAGCCGGGTGGAGATGACAGTATAGAAGAAAGGGGTTCTGCACCAAAAAATGACATTAGGCAGGTTAGAGTAAAAAAAAATGACTCTAACCTGCCTAGCGTCATTTTATGTTGTAAAACCATCCACACCACATGACTTCTGTCTTAGAAAAGTCAGGAGTCATGCCCACCACCCCAATGGCTAGCACAGAGGACCAGGGTCCCATGGACATGGCCATTGCACCCAGTGGCATGTAGGGGGCCCACTTCAGGGCCCCCAATGACACTTAAAAAAATAAAAATACTTATCTGTACTTACCTATACTTACCTGGGATGGGGTCCCCCATCCTCCGCTGTCCCTCTGGTGCGGGTGGAGGTGTCCAGGGGGCCTGGGGGGCACCTTTGGGGTCATTCAATGGTGTTCCACCATGGAAATAGGCCTACAGATCCCCCTAACTCCTGCCCTGACCCAGGTGTTAAATAATGGTGCAATGAAAGCATTGAACCATTATTTGACCCATCCTCCCCTATGCGTGATTTTATCAGGGGGGGATAAATATGGCACTAAGGCCATAGAGTCATTTTTTGCACGGGAGCGCCTACTTTGCATCTCATTGACGCAAAGTAGGTTTCCACATCCAAAAAATGACTTTAACTCTATAAATTTGGCACTAGACGGGTCTAGCACTAAAGTATAAATATGGAGTTAGTTTTGCACTGAATTTGCGTGAAAAAAATGATGCAAATTCGGTACAAAACAAGTATAAATATGCCCCTGAGTTCCTAAAAAACTCCAATGATATTATCAAAGATGTCATAAGTGCTGTAACTTGTGGGGTAATTAGCAGTGCATGGCGGGGAGCAAGTTATAGTTACCTGCGGCCAAGGGTCCACAATGGACCTCCTATCTTATTTAAATTCAGCCCTGGGGAGGTGCCGGTCCCTTGGGTTGCAAGGGGGACCATGTGGTCCACTGCATTTCGTTGAATATTTGCCCTTCTTTATGCGTAGGCACTGTGGCCTACAATGATGAAACACATCTACAAACATCTACAGGGCATCCAAAAAGAGTGTTTAACTAATGTGAAGGTAAAATGACTTGGTCAAAAGCTAGGATTACATACTTTCTGACCACTTGATGCATCAGGCCCACCACAACACACCAAACAAGTGTAATGGGCACTTCTGTACCTCCACCCAAACACTGTGCACACTGTGCTGGTACAGGTCTCTTACACCCAAACTCTGTGACTTACATTTAGGGATGAGTGGTTAACTCTGCTTAGCTCGCTTATTCCACTGAGGCCCTGATTTATACTTTTTGGTGCAAAACTACACCAACGCAGTTTTGCACCAAAAAGTTTAGCACTGGCTTGCACCATTTCTGAGCACCAGCCGGGCACCATATTTATGGAATGGTGCAAGCCGGTGCAAAGGGTAGGCTGGTGTAAAAAAAGAAATCATGTTAGCCGGGTGGAGATGGCAGTATAGAAGAAAGGGGTTCTGCACCAGAAAATGACGTTAGGCAGGTTAGAGTAAAAAAAAATGACTCTAACCTGCCTAGCGTCATTTTATGTTGTAAAACCATCCACACCACATGACTTCTGTCTTAGAAAAGTCAGGAGTCATGCCCACCACCCCAATGGCTAGCACAGGGGACCAGGGTCCCATGGACATGGCCATTGCACCCAGTGCCATGTAGGGGGCCCACTTCAGGGCCCCCAATGACACTTAAAAAAAATTAAAATACTTATCTGTACTTACCTATACTTACCTGGGATGGGGTCCCCCATCCTCCGCTGTCCCTCTGGTGCGGGTGGAGGTGTCCAGGGGGCCTGGGGAGGGCACCTTTGGGATCATTCAATGGTATTCCACCATGGAAATAGGCCTACATGTCCCCTAACGCCTGCCCTGACCCAGGTGTTAAATAATGGTGCAATGAAAGCATTGAACCATTATTTGACCCATCCTCCCCCTATGCGTGATTTTATCAGGGGGGGATAAATATGGCACTAAGGCCATAGAGTCATTTTTTGCACGGGAGCGCCTACTTTGCATCTCATTGACGCAAAGTAGGTTTCCACAGCCAAAAAATGACTTTAACTCTATAAATTTTGCACTAGATGGGTCTAGCGCTAAAGTATATATCTGGAGTTAGTATTGCACCGAATTTGCGTGAAAAAAAATGATGCAAATTCGGTACAAAACAAGTATAAATATGCCCCTGAGTTCCTAAAAAGCTCCAATGATATTATCAAAGATGTCATAAGTGCTGTAACTTGTGGGGTAATTAGCAGTGCATGGCGGGGAGCAAGTTATAGTTACCTGCGGCCAAGGGTCCACAATGGACCCCCTATCTTATTTAAATTCAGCCCTGGGGAGGTGGAGGTCCCCGGGATTGCAAGGGGGCCATATGGCCCCCAGAACTTGATTAACTATTTGCCCCAGGGAGGTGGTGGTCCCTGGGGCTGTGGGGGGGATGCCGGGTGGCCCCATACATTTAATTCTATATTAGACCCGGGGAGGTGGCAGTCCCTGGGTCTGTAGGGGGGTCCAGGCTGCCCCCCACATTTTATTCAGTGTTTAGCCCCAGGGAGGTGTCAGTTCCTGGGGCTGCGGGGAGGCCGGACAGTCCCCTCACTTTTAATTCTATTTGACCCTGGGGAGGTCCCATGGGGATGCGGGGGGCCACTCCACATAAAAAATGTCAATACCCTCAGGACCTAGCCCACCCAGAGGATGTATACAAAACAAGCGTAAGAGCCCGCGCTTGTATTTTTTATTTTTTTTCACCTCATAATTTGCCATGATTCCTGCCTAAAATTTTTTAAAAATGCTTTATTGCAGGGGGGCTCCCATGGGGACACCAGCACAAGAGCTAAGGGGTCAGGGTGTGCCTACTTTGGCCCTTTTTCTTTTTTTTTATCCTTTTTTTCTGGGACTCGGCTAAAGCCCCTATAACTCCCCAGACTCACAGTATGCCTAGCCTTTGACCGTGTCTGGCAGGGTTTGGCTGCCAGTGACCAACCCCCTATAACCACCCAACACCACACCACACATGGCCTTTGCCATGAATGGCAAGGGTTGGCCACAGGCCCTGAGGTTAGTTGGTTATAGGGGGTTGGGCACAACCCAAATAATATGCTGGAAAAAGACTTCAAGTTCCATCACAAGGAATGCTTAACATTCAAAATACAAGTAACTAAACAGACATACCACCATGAAATAGGAGAATTTGAACCCTCAACCTGTTGAGTGTCAGTAGAAGAGCTATACCAGTAGTCCACAAGCGACTCTGCAGTACTGTACATCAAAACATACCTATAACAGAGGACCGTGAGGGAGCCTGAATGCCCCTGTGGTCCTAGCCGGCTCCCTGTATCCTGAAAAAGCCAGCGTTGCCCCTGTAAGCAGGAAGCTCCTTCAAATAGCAGATACCCTGCTTGCGGGAGCAATGTTTTAATCTTTTTGCCTGTACGCAGATTGGCCCAATCGCTTGCCATGCATGGCACAGTGGGGGCTGGCTACAGGGCCTGTCCCTGCAGCCAACCCCCTAGAACCACCCAACCCCGTCCTATGCACGGCCCCTGGCCGTGCATGGTTGTGTGTGGTCACAGGGCCTCACTTGTGGCCGGGCCCTGCAGCTTACACAACGGCACTCATGAAGTGCTTCTTTTTTTGGTGGAAATGTGGTCCTATTCCTGTTCATCAAGAATGTGTCTCCAAAATCGATGGGAAACTGATTCAGGGGGTAATTTTAGTAAGCTGTCCATCTTACTTGGAAAAGGAATAAAATTATATCTGGTTCTGCAGCAGGTGGCAGGAAAGAACCAACACATCACAGTTACTACATGAGATATTGTACTCAAAGAAAGCAAGGATGCAAACACCTTCTTCAAAGTTTACTCATAACTTTTCATAGTGGAAATGCAGATAAAACATACTTGCTTTGCCTCGGCCATGCACACAAAGTTAGGATGATTAGTACTTTACAGAAGTGGAGCTTCAACTTGGAGGTTTATTTTCTGTGAATTGACCATCGTACAACAATGTTTCCTGCCCTGCATATTCATGTAAGAAGAAGCCAGCTTTTTCAGCAGAACGTCTACGCAACTGGAGTGCTTTCTATTGGCTAATTGGTAAATGCCATCATTTTGGGTAACTATATAGGGGGTCATTACAACATTGGCAGTAAAAGGCATTTACCGCCGTGCAGAAGACCGCCAATACACCGCCGCGACCGCGGAATTCCGCCACAGCTATTATGACACACATACCGTAAACCGCCGAAATTCAGACACCCACACAAGTCCGCCACACCAAAGGTCAGTGTTAAACTGGCAAAAACAAAACCTCCACCGTCACGCCAACAGAAACACGCCCAGGCTATCACGACTCACGAATCCACGCCGCAGTCTTTCAACCGCGGTATTCCATTGGCGGTACACACCGTCGCGCTCAAAATACACACACATCTCCAAAACATCGCCACATTGGACAATTCAAGATACACATACAAACACCACTCCCACACACCCAACACAATATAAAACACACACCCACATCACCCACAAACCCCTATGACCAGAAATTTTGAGGAAGCCGAGAGACAGAGAGCACAGCAATTGAGAACCCCACCACACAGAGGCACACAACACCATCACCCATACAACATTCCAAGCACAAAACACCACACACCACTACACATCACCACACTCATCAACACATACACCACCCCACACATCACCCACACCACCCCATGTCAGGCCAAAGACACCCCAGGTTTTCCGAGGAGGAGCTCAGGGATATGGTGGAGGAAATCATCCGGGTAGAGCCACAGCTATTTGGCTCACCGTTGCAGCACACCTCCATAGCCAGGAAGATGGAGCTATGGCGCAGAATCGTGTACAGGGTCAACGCTGTGGGACAGCATCCAAGAAATCGTGAGGACATCAGGAAGAGGTGGAACGACCTAAGGGGGAAGGTGCGTTCTGTGGTCTCCAGGCACAACATCGTGATTCAGCGGACTGGCGGCGGACCCTACCTCATCCCCCACAACTAACAACATGGGAGGAGCAAGTCTTGACCATCATGCATCCAGAGGGCCTCGGAGGAGTCGGTGGAGGAATGGACACTGGTAAGTCAAATCTTAACTATCATATCCCCCACCCTACCTGCATGCTATCACACACCCCCACCCTCACCCCCTCCCCTATCACTCCAACACCTCACTAATGTACTAATAACACAAACCACACATCCCAACACCAAGCCCTGCATGCAACAACTAAGCATGGCCCTCACTAAAGCATGCTCACTGCACATACCCATAACAACCCCTAACCATCATCATACAAACCCCCCCACAGGAATGCTTGCACTGGGGTACACGCACACCCACCCATTGCACACCATGACACACACACATGCAATAATCATGCTCTTATACCCCTGCAGGACCACTACGGAACGTCACCACACAGGAGGGTCCAGACATCTCCACTCCACCCACAGAAGAGGCCCACAGTGACGACAGCAGCTCTGGCCAACTGGATCCAGATGACCAGCCCGGACCATCGTGGGCCTCGGGACAGTTGGTTCCCCTCGCACAGGCACAGCCCAACACTGACCTTCCACCCTCTGGTAACAACAGCACAGCACCCACCCAGCGGGCCCATACCTCCGTCCCCAGGACATGTCAATCAGCGGTGTGTCCACCACTACAGGGAACCCAGGCTAACCCACCACCCCAACAACAACAGGGACCTGGGGGCAGTGGTAATGGGCACACAGTCCAGGGGACGGAGGCTGCTGTGCGACGGGGGCGGACAGGCCAAGGGAACCCACCCTCCACAGGGCCCTCTCCTCCATCATGGGAGCATACCACCACTCCCAGGAGACGATGGCTACGGTCCTGGCTAAGTTTCAGGAGACCCAGCGCCTGCAGGAGGAACAGTATTTGGGGTTCAGGGAGGAGCTCAGAACCATCAGCTCCGCCCTGGGCACCTTCGTAGGGGTGCTGAAGGACATACAAAAGACCATGAGGGCCGCTGTGGCACTCCAAGGGGCCCCTGACACTAGCATGGACGATGAACTGCCCACCACCTCCGCCGGCGCTAGTGGACAGGACGCCCCGCCACAGGACCACCACACCAGCACCCCACCCCCTGCAGACGGACAACCACCCCGCAAGTGGTCCCTGAGATCCAGGAACAGGACAGAGCACGATGGCAAGACCCCGTCCCAGGAAATGAGACCACCCTGATTGTCCTCCCACTGTCCCACTTTGTTACCCTGTCCAGATTGGAACTGCCCCAGCTCCACTTCCTATGCCCATATGGGCAGTGCACCTGTGTGACTAATAGACTGGACTCTGCCATGGACATTCCTTCACCATCACCCATCACCATTTTGCCACCCCCTCCAATAATTAGTACTTCAATAAACACCCTTCAACCACAAAACAATCTGGAGTCAGTCTGTGATTTTGAATTTTTTTAATAGCAATGACAGTGTCAAAATGCGTTTTCAATTGTAATGCCAACATACCTATGTCACACATCACAAGTCCATGAAGGATGCAAGCAGATGACACACTTTGGTAACCACACCTGTGAAACCGTAATGGAAAGGTACAACTCAGTTACCAAATACTGCTACTAATTGACAGACAGGATAGAGGTAGAAGTGTGAAAGTGAATGTAATAGTAAAAAAAAATGTTCTCCCCTGTGTGTCACTGGAAATATTGCTGTATGACTGACTCCCTGTTGTCTATGTCTTCTTCCTCAGCTTCCTCCTCATCACTGTCCACAGGCTCCACAGGCTCCACAGCTGCCACAACACCGTCATCTGGACCATCCTCCTGCAGAAAAGGCACCTGGCTTCGCAAAGCAAGATTGTGAAGAATCGAGCATGCGATGATGATCTGGCACACCTTTCTTGGTGAGTAGAATAGGGAACCACCTGTCTTATGGAGGCACCTGAATCTGGCCTTCAGGAGGCCGAAGGTGCGTTCGATCACCCTCCTAGTCCGCCCATGTGCCTCATTGTAGCGTTCCTCTGCCCTGGTCCTGGGATTCCTCACTGGGGTCAATAGCCATGACAGATTGGGGTAACCAGAGTCCCCTAATAGCCACACCCGGTGCCTCTGGAGTTGACCCATCATATAAGGGATGCTGCTATTCTGCAGGATGTAGGCGTCATGCACTGAGCCAGGGAACATAGCATTTACCTGGGAGATGTACTGGTCTGCCAAACATACCATCTGTACATTCATGGAATGATAACTCTTCCGGTTCCTGTACACCTGTTCACTCCTGTGGGGGGGGACCAGAGCTACATGGGTGCCATCAATAGCACCTATGATGTTGGGGATATGTCCAAGGGCATAGAAGTAACCTTTCACTGTAGCCAAATCCTCCACCTGCGGGAAAACGATGTAGCTCCTTACGTGTTTCAGCAGGGCAGACAACACTCTGGACAACACATTGGAAAACATAGGCTGGGAGATCCTTGATGCCATGGCCACAGTTGTTTGAAATGATTCACTTGCAAGGAAATGGAGCACTGATAGCACCTGCACTTCAGGGGGTATTCCTGTGGGATGGCTGATTGGTGAGATCAGGTCTGGGTACACAGTTCCTGGATTGTGGCACGGTCAAACCTGTAGGTGATGATTAAATGTCGCTCCTCCATTGTTAACAGGTCCACCAGCGGTCGGTACACCGGAGGATTCTGCAATCTCCTCAAATGTCCCAGCTAACGGTGCCTAAGAAGGACAACAGCGACCACAGAGTCAACACATTTCCAGGTATGTACCCACAGCTACACAGAGCACGACACCAAATTAAAAACTCTTCCTGTATGTGTGTTGAGTGTACGCCTAGGTATGTGTGACGAAGTAGTAAATGAAGCCATGTGGGCCCCTGAAATGGCAAGTGCCTGACCTCTAAACTGGGACAATGGGATGTGAGGTATGTGCGCTGGTGTTGTACACCGTCGCAGTAGGCGGTCGTAGACCGCGGCGCAATGCTGCATTGGTTAACATTGGACCCTGTGGGTCCCAGGAGCCAATGATGAAGTGCGCTGGCGGTGATGATACGCACCGCCGCATATGTCACCGCTGCGGACGTGACCGCCATTTTCTATCTGTTCAATCACTCGATACCTGATCTTCGACAGGAGAGGACCTACACTGCAAGTGCTGCTGTGACCTCGGTCTGGAAGAGACAATGGCTGCTGCCTCTGGGGAAAGGGCCCCTGCCTTCACTGCTCAGGAGTTGGAGAAGCTAGTCGACGGGGTCCTCCCCCAGTACACGCTACTCTACGGTCCTCCAGACCAACAGGTAAGTACACAGGGAGCATGTTGTATGGGCTATGCTGGGTGGAGAGGGCTGGATGTCAGTAGGAAGGGGGCAGAGTTCACCGAACATGAAGGACTGTGAATGCATGTGCCACATGGCAAGGGTAGGGATGGGGGCCACTCACTTCGACGGTGCAGTTGGTAATGACTTCTATTCTTCCCCTGTACATGTCATGTAAGTCAGCGCCCACCAGAAAAAGGACATTTGGCGTGCCATCGCCAAGGACGTCCGGACCCTGGGGGTCCACCAGAGACGGGGCACCCACTGCCGTAAAAGATGGGAGGACATTCGCTGCTGGAGCAAGAAGATGGCGGAGGCTCAGCTGGGGTTGGCCTCCCAACGTGGGAGGGGTGCCCATCGTACCATGACCTCCCTGATGTTCCGGATCCTTGCGGTGGCCTACCCGGAGTTGGATGGGCGCTTGAGGGTATCACAGCAGACACAAGGGGGTGAGTATACTCTCATTCTGCGGACTTTGCGCGCAGTGGAGGGGTATGGGTGGGGGAGGAGGGATGTGGGTTTCCCTAGGCCAGGGCGAGTTACGTAGGCTAGGCCCCTCCGGAATGCAGGCCATGTGGCACTCCAACCCACCTCTGTAGAGTGCCAAGTACAGGTATACATGCCCCTGTGTCATCTATGTGGGCAGATGACCATCATAGCCATGTAGGCCAGATCCCAAGAATTGCATCTGTAGAGGCCAAGAGCACGGCGTAGTGCAGGGGGCTGCTGTGTCTGTATTGTCCGCCACCTCATCCCCTGCCCCAGTCACCCCTGCTGCCCTCAGTGAGGAGGCCATTGACCTCCTCAGGTCACTCACTGTTGGGCAGTCTACCATTGTGAATGCCATCCAGGGTGTAGAAAGGGAGTTGCAACACGGTAATGCATTCCTGGAGGGCATTCATTCTGGTCAATCTCTGGCCTCAGCACTGATGGCAGCCATTGTCCCGGTGTCTAGCCTCCCCCCTCCAACTTCCTCCACCCAGACCCAGTCCCCTGTACCCCAGCCTATCCCAAGCACACCATCAGACAAGCATGCATACACCTCAACACACAAAAGTAGCTCAGGCAAACATAAGCACCACACAACCCACAGGCACTCAAACAAGCATCACCCACATACAGACACAACAACATCCACTGCCTCCACTGTGTCCCCCTCCTCGTCGTCTCCCTCCTCCCTCCCAGTGTCATCTACATTCTCACCTGCATGCACTACATCTACAGACACTAGGACTCGCACCAGAACACCCAGCACCACACCCCGCTCACCTGCACTCACCACCCCCACTACCCTTTACACGTCCCCTGTGTCCACTCCCAGTGTGTCTGTGACGCCCCCTCCCAAAGTACACAAACGCGGGCACCCACACACCCAACATCCATCCACCTCACGACAGCCTCCAGTACCCGCACCTGCACCCAAATCACCTAGAGTTACACCTCCTACAACCACCTCCTCTTCCTCCATTCCCAGACCCCCTCCAGCTACCCATCCCAGTGTTCGTCAGAAACTCTTCCTCAGCAACGTTGACCTCTTTGCCACCACCCTCACCCCTCCAATTCAGAGGTCCTGTATTAGCACCTCAACCAATAAAAGTCCAGTACCAGTGGTGCGTGCTAAAGGTGTGTGAAGTGCACTGGCCACCAGGGCAGCCAGTGTGACACAGAGCCAAAGCACTGCCAGTCCACCCCCTGTAAAGCACCTTAAGTTGGAAAGTGGCCGACGGGACAGGGTGAAGACTCCTGCTGGCAAAACTGCTCACAAGGGTCCCGGGGGGAGTGCAGAGTCAGCTGTGACTCCTCCCAAGGTGGTGAAGGGGCAGAAGAAGTCTCCAAAGTCTGGTAAGAGCAGCACGGCGGAGAAGGCCGCCATCCTCCCCGCTGCCCGGGACGCCACCGCCAGCACTGTCGTCACTGGTCCGGAGACCACCGCCAAAGTCAGTGCCCTGGAGGGCAGCAGTATCGTCACTGGTCCGGAGACCACCGCCAAAGTCAGTGCCCTGGAGGGCAGCAGTATCGTCAGTGGTCCGGAGACCACCACCACAGTCAGTGCCCTGGAGGGCAGCAGTGTCGTCAGTGGTCCGGAGACCACCGCCAGAGTCAGTGCCCTGGAGGGCAGCAGTGTCGTCAGTGGTCCGGAGACCACCGCCAGAGTCAGTGCCCTGGAGGGCAGCAGTATTGTCACTGGTCCGGAGACCACCGCCAGAGTCAGTGCCCTGGAGGGCAGCAGTATCGTCACTGGTCCGGAGACCACCGCCAGAGTCAGTGCCCTGGAGGGCAGCAGTATCGTCACTGGTGAGGAGACCACCACCAGAGTCAGTGCCCTGGAGGGCCCCGGCAGCCACAGCCCCGCTGGGCAATGAGGGAGCATCATGCCACACACCAATGCACAGGTCAGAGACAGCAAAGTCAAGCATGGCTGAACAGGGCAGAGACCGCCATGGTGAAGACGGCTGAACAGGGCAAAGCACCGCTGAACAGGGCAAAGACCGCCATGGCAAAGCACCGCTGAACAGGGCAGAGACCGCCATGTGAAGACCGCTGAACAGGGCAAAGCACCGCTGAACAGGGCAAAGACCGCCATGGCAAAGCACCGCTGAACAGGGCAGAGACCGCCATGGCAAAGCACCGCTGAACAGGGCAGAGACCGGCATGGTGAAGAACGCTGAACAGGGCAGAGACAGCAAAGGCAAGCACCGCTGAACAGGGCAAAGACCGCCATGGCAAAGCACCGCTGAGCAGGGAAAAGACCGCCAAATCAAGCATCGTTAGCCCATGTGCAGCTGTGACAGTGACGGAACAGGGACCGTCACGGGACGCGTGATGCACTCTGGGCACCAGTCCCCCTCCAGAACCAGTGGAGACTGTTATCCACTTGAGAGACTGTGGCTTTGCACTCCCCAAGATGGTACAGTGGGCAACCAACCAACTGTAGAGACTTGTGAGACTGTGGCTTTGCACTCCCCAGGATTGAACAGTGGGCAACCCACCCACTGTAGAGACTTGAGAGACTGTGGCTTTGCACTCCCCAGGATGGTACAGTAGGCAACCCACCCACTGTAGAGACTTGAGAGACTGTGGCTTTGCACTCCCCAGGATACATCAATGGGCATGGAGCCCCGTCGTGGATCTGGCGTGGTGCTGTAATCCGGCTGAGGTGCCCCCCCTTCCCTTCCCCCTGAGGTGCCTGTTGTATTTCTATCTGATGCCCCTGCAGTGTTCTCTCCGTTTGTGGACAGGTATCTAGTGTGGGCCTCACCCATGCATTTTGGGCCCAGTGGTCTACGGACATTGATATGTGCATACCTGAACTACTAATCGTAATGTATAAATTCATGAATGTGTATATATCTGTATATATTTGGTTACTGTGGTTTGATACATTACAATGGTTGAACTGATTTCCTTTTGTCTTTGCATTCTTCCGGGGGGGGGGTTGTGGGTTGTTACTGTGCTGTTTGGAAATGCATTGGTGTGTGTGTTGTAGTGGGTGAGGGTCGGGTTGGGGGTGGGGGTGTTGCGTGTGTGTCCCCCTGACTTTTGCCTCCCCTATGTCGTAGGTGCAGTACTCACGTTGTCTTTGGCGCCTACGTTGCTGGTGATCGTAGAGGAGCAGGAAGACTAGCTCAGGGAGTATTTGTAGTTCGGGCTCCATGGTGGCCTCCTTCCTCGTGGAGTGTATTAAGGTGAGCGTTTTCCCATTGCAAAAGCTGTTTCTGCTGTGTTTTTATCCACAGTGAATCTGCCCCGGAAAAGGTGGCGGATTGGCAGGTTGTGATACTGTGGGCGGTACATTGTCTCCCGCCTGTCTGTTGGCGGTGACCGCCGCACTGCTTGTCTGTACCGCCGTGGCGGTCGGAGTGTTAAAGTGGCTGTCTATGTTGGCGGTTTCCACCAAGGTCATAATTCCCTTTTTTTGTCCGCCGGCCTGTTTGCGGTATTACTGCAGCTTTAACACCGTCCGCCAGGGTTGTAATGACCCCCATAGTGCATCTCCTACACTATAGCTACCTAAAGTGCGGCAAAGTAAAGTCTCCAGTTTCCTTGTGTGTCTTTAACTTTGAAAACATGATTGTTCCACGAGCCTTTTCCATCAGATAACTTTACAAAGTGGAACTGCAGGGAAAACACAGTTGGATGATTTGTACTTTACAGAAGTAAGTGTGTCTTTGTTAATGGAAGGGACCCTGGGAGGAGCCTCAAGGCCCTCGTGGTCCCAGCTGTGGTAGAGGCATTGCTCCAGAATGCATGAGAGCTCTAAATGCAGTGCGTGCATGGGGGAGCAAGAGTTTCATCTCTTTCTCTGCCTCCATGTTAGCGGGCAGGGACATTGATGAAAACTCTGCTCCAAGTAAGCAGGATCAGTTTTTACAGCACCCGCTTGCTTGGAGTGGAGTTATGTTTACCTTTGCTTGGTGGGAGCTGTCACAGCTCCAGCCAAGCAAAAGCAAACAACTACCTCACAAGGGTGGGATCCTCTGGAGGTAGCAGGAGCTGGCCCTGTGAGGTGGCAGTAACTTGAGCCATATATGGCTCCCGCAGTGGGACTGCGCAGCCCTCCTCCTTCTTTGTAAATATGTATTTGGCCTGGGAAGGTGGAGGTCCCTGAGGTTGGAGCGTCCACCAGACCCCCTTGTCAAATGTTATTATGGCCCAAGGAAATATGCAGCCCCTCTTAAATATTATTATAGCCCCAGGGAGGTGGTGGTCCCCAGGGCTCTGGGGTCCACATGCCCCCCCTTCATAGTTTTTAAACGCAGCCCTGGGGAGGTGGTGGTACCCGGAGCTTTTAACAGCCATTGGAGGGGCCCTGTACACCCCCTCCTTAATCATAAAAATATGTGTGTCCCCGGGACCTGACCCATTGGGGGGAAAAATGAAAAGCAAGACTAGGAGACTGCACTTTTTTTAAAACACTCACACAGAAATTTATGAATATTCATGAATTTCACTGTGAATTTTTTTTTAAAAAAGCTTTCACTGGCCCAAGGCTAGTGCGTTAGGGTAAATATATTCCTGCCCCCTTTTCTTTTTTTTGTTTGTTTTTGAGACTTGGCAAAAGCCAAGTCTCAAGATGGCTGCCAACACTTCCTGGTTGAAGTGTTGGCAGCCAATCAGATCTCTGCACAAGATTGGGACTATTCGCGATTCTAGATATACAAATTTAGATTTCCTTTAATATCTCGAAAACTACTGAACAGATTTACACCAAATAAGAAAAAGTGTGATTTGTCGACGAAAAGCTACCTTTCTGACAACGTTGGTGTAATTCCATCCAGCGGTTCAGACTGCAGGCGTGCCTAATGAGTCCATGAGAATTAACTTGAGAAGTGCACTTTTTTACTCCCCATTTTTCTTGCACCACGCTTGACAGATCACCCCAAAACTTTCCATGCACAAGAAGATCCAACTTGACACGTTTTTAGGAAAATGTCATGAAGATTCGTCATACGGTGCCAAGGATACAGGCAAATAAAAAAACACTTTTCCTGTGTAAACTAGGTCTTGAATCACTACTGATTGGGGAATAAAGTTCCCTTGGATGCTGAGATTCATTGGGGGCCAAGACTCCCTCCTGTTACCACATGCAATTCCCACACAGCTGGATTGCTGAGTGCTCCATGGTGGCCAAGCCCCATTTCTCAACCAGTCTGCAAATGCGCTTCCTGGTGCACCACTAGTTGGGGGATCAAGTCCCCTTGACTGTTGAGGGTGATTAGTAGCTAGGAATATCTCCTGTTACCACCAGTAAGTCCCACACAGTCGTATTGCTGAGAGCTTGTGGAAGACCCAGCCCCATTTTGCCACCACTCTGCCAACATGCCTCCTACCACACTAATGGTTGGGAGATGAAGTCCTCTTGGCTTCTGGGGGTTGTTGGGGCAAGAACTCTTCCTGTCACCACCAGTAAGCACACACAACAGTATTGCTGAGAGTTTGTTGGAGGCCCTGCCCCCTTTCTCCACCACTCTGCAGACGCACCTTCTGGTCACTATTCATTGGGGGATGAAGTACCTTTGGCTGCTGAGGGTTGTTATGGGCAAGAACTCCTACTGTTACCACCAGTAAGTCCCACACAGTGGTATTGCTGAGAGCTCATAGGTGGCCCAACCCCCTTTCTCCACTTCTCTGTAGATGCACCTCCTGGCTCACTATTGTTTGGGGGATGAAGTCCCCTTGGCTGCTGAGGGTCGCTGGGATCAAGAACCCCTCCTGCTACCACCAGCAAGTCCCACACAGCCGTATTGCTGAGAGCTCACAGTAGCCCCCCCTTTGTCCACCACTCTGCAGACACACCTTCTTGCTCACTACTGGTTGGGGGATGAAGTCCCTTGGCTGCTGAAGGTTGTGGGGGCTAAGAACCCCCCCTGTTACCACCAGTAAGTCCCACACAGCAGTATTGCTGAGAACTCACTGCATGCCCATCCCCTTTCTCCACCACTCTGTAAACATGCCTTCTTGCACACTACTGGTTGGGGATGAAATCCCCTTGGCTGTTGAGGGTCACGGGGGTAAAGGACCCCTCCTGTAACCAACAATAAGTGCCACACAGCGGTATTGCTGAGAACTTGTCCAAGGCCCCACCACTTTCTTCACCAATCTGTAAACATGCCTCCTGGCACACTACTGGTTGGGGGTGAAGTCCTCTTGGTTGCTAAGGGTCATTTGGGGCAAATAACCCCTCCTGTTACCACCAGTAAGTGCCACACACCGGTATTGCTGACAGCTCATTGGAGGCCTGCCCCCTTTCTCCACCACTCTGCAGACACACCTTCTGGCTCACTATTGGTTGGGGGATTAAGTCCCCTTGGCTGCTGAGGATAGTTGGGGTCCAAGAACCCCTCCTGTTACAACCAGTAAGTCCCACACAGCAGTATTACTGACAACTCGCTGGAGGCTCCACCCCCTTTCTCCACACTCTGTAAACATGCCTTTTTGCACACAACTGGTAGGGGGATGAAGTCACCTTGGCTGCTGAGGGTCATTGGGGGTAAAGATCCCCTCTTGTTACTAAAAATAAGTCCCGCACAGTGGTAGAGAACTTGTCGGAGGCCCCACCCCTTTCTTCACCACTCTGTAAACATGCCTCCTGGCAGACTCTTGGTTGGGGGATGAAGTACCTTTGGTTGCTGAGGGTCATTGGGGGCAAAAAATGCCTCCTGTTACCACCAGTAATTCCCACAGAGATGTATTGCTGAGAGCTTGTCAGAGGCCCTGCCCCCTGGTTGGGCTTTGAAGTACTCTTGGCTGCTGAGGGTCCTTGGGGGCCAAGAACCCCTCCTGGTACCACCAGTAAGTCAACACAATGGTATTGCTGAGAGCTCATCGGAGGCCCCATCCCTTTCTAAACCACTCTGCAAACGCACCTCCTGGTGCACTGCTCATTGGGGGATGAAGTCTCCATGGCTGCTGAGGGTCGTTGGTGGCCAAGAACCCCTCCTGTTACCACCAGTAAGGTAGGCCCTAGATAGCCCAATGGGAAGGGTGCTGTATATGTAAAAGGTAGGACATATACTTTCATGTGTTACATGTCCTTGTAGTGAACAACAGCCTGTTTTGTTTTTCACTACTGTGAGTGCTGCTTCTCTCAGAGGTTTGCAGTGGGAATTACCTTATGTGTGTATAAGTGGTAAGTTCTGGTCTGTGAGAAGTAGCGTAGGGGTATATTAGGTTTGTTTGGAATGGTAGTGAGAAATCCTGCTTCCTGGTGTAGTTGGATTTTACATTACTATTTTAGAAATGCCACTTTAAGAAAGTGGGATTTTCTCTGTGCTTATAATTCTAATGTTATGTAGTCTGACTCCAATCCTTGTCTAGAATAGAGTGACAGCTACACTTGGTGCATACTTTCCGGACAGCCATCACACAGGAGGGGCTTAGTGTGACAGAAGAGACATCTGTATACTGATAGTCATCCTGGGCTGGGGAGAGGGAGTGCTGTTCAGTCCTTATATGTCAATAGGTTGTGTCCTGCCCTCACACAATGTGCTGATTACCCCCTACTGATGTCTAGAGACAGGGCTGGATTGAAAAGGGCTGTGTATCACTTGAAAGGGTTCCTTAAAATTCATTTTTGAGTATAAGTACAGGGGCTCTGACCCCATAATTTTGAGACCACTTTTGGGAACCTCTGTTCAGAAGCACTGCTGAACTGCACTAGGGACTCATCTTGACTGCTTTTCTGTTGTTGCCTTGCTGCCTGCTGGGTAGCATGAAGGACCCACTGGATTGCTTTTCTATGTTGTTGCCTACAGCCAGCTGATCTCAGACTCTGTGGGTCACGAGACCCTGTGAAACTGCCAGGAGGAACCACCATTTGAAGCCCTTGGTGGAAGAGCGAGGTCCTTCCTGCCTGTTGGGCTACTGGAGAGACGGCAACCCTGCAAAAAGGACTGTTGTGCTGACTTGCCTGCCCCCCCTGTGTGCCCCCCAAGTGTTCTTTGCAGAGCTCAGTGGACAAGGATCGCTGTCCAGGGCACCTTATCACGCTTGGACACTTAAAGACTCGAGCATAGGAAAATTACCATATTTACCTTAGGAGGCAGGTGGGTGTTCCAGCGCCACACAACTTCCTCTTTGCATAGACAATAGTTCTCAGTGGGAGCAACCAATTACCATATAGAATCTAATAGGATCGCAAGTGCTCCCTGCCCCTATGACTACTGCATATTATGAGATATGAGTTGTCTATAAAGCGGACGATTGCCTTGATATTGGAAACTTTCCCAGGTTTCCATTGTTATAGAAGCTACAAGCTGCACTGTGTGTACAACCTGTACATGTGTTCCCTAGAAGCATAGAAGTTAAAAGCTTGCAGGGTATACATGTGGTATTTTATGTATTTCTGATGGTATTTGCTGATTCATGTGTCCTTCTCTAAATGTATTGACATTACCTGTACTACTGCAGGAGATATGTGTTGAATTTACTGAACTTATGATGCCATTTTTGACTTGCATTCTCAGTGTAATGAGTAATTTTACAGTAATTGCCTTGTATGGCCAATATTTATGAGTTATGTTGTTTTGGTATGAGATTATATACAATATAGAAACCTTTTTTTATATAATCCTGTGTGCGTGGAGTCTATTTTGTGGTGTATTTATCGTATCACTGAGTATATTGCACAAACTCTTTACACATGACCTCTGGGGATAAGCCTGACTGCTCTGTGCCATGCTACCAAGGTGTGAGCACAAGTTATCTTTGGTGTGTAACTTACTTGCCCTGAATTCAGTTGTGGGTTCTGCCTGGTTTAGGTGCATACTCTAGCCAACCAAAAACCCCATTTCTTACTATATATCGCTCATTCTCATACACATATATATGCATAGATGCATCTTACATGTCGCTCAACATGCATTTTTTGTGTGATTCAGTGCCAACGTCAAAGCTGTAAAAAACAATATGTAGGCCAAACAGTAAATGAACTCCGTACACGATTCAGGAACCACAAATCAGCAATAATTAACAAGAAACTTCACCAGCCTGTAGCCAATCATTTTAACCTTGTGGACCATTTATTATCAGATTTGAAGATTTTCCCTGTGGAACATGTTTTAAAGGAAGAGCTACTGGACATCAGAGAACATTTCTGGATGTACCGTTTAAAATCACTGCATCCAGATGGACTGACCATCACTGACAATACTACTTGATTTCTGCATATCTGAAGAGTTCTCAGAACTACATTGATTCCACATTCCAATTGGAATCTTCACTCATGATGCTTTTTGAAAATCCATCAGTGTCAGCTGTGTAGCCACTGAGAAAACCATCTTGTACTAAGTGAGGAAGGCGGAATCTGAAATGTTGTAGTAGAAATATATTTTTGTTCTTTGGTGAGATCATCTGTTTGAGTCATTTTTTACTTGGATATTACAATTTCTTGTGACACAGTGCACTCAGACTGTCGGTGCCAGTGGTAGGAGGTAGACCATTACTCCTAGTTATGTAAGTCCAAAAAAAGGGAAAACCACTGCACTCTGTTTCACTGAAGAGCCAATATTTTATTCCAAGCCAGCAACAAACAACCAACACGTTTCAACTCCAAAAGAGTCTTGTTCACGGTTGACGAATCCCTCTTTCATTATCATCTCCTATGTTTGGCTTTGTGATAAAATGGTCTCTGTGTCTTATAGGAAGCACAAATTTACAAATTACTCTGATGTGTTATCGTAGTTGAGTTCTCTTTATTTCCATTTTGCCTGACTTAGTTGTTTGCTATTGTGTTTAATGTGTATGTTAGGAAAAATAACTATCCTTTTTCTCTTTTTCTCTTTTGGAATTACATGTCCCAGAATGCCTCATTATAGGCTATCTGGTAAAATAGCATATAATGATAATGAAAGAGGGACTCGTCAACCATAAAAAAGACTCTTTTGGAGTTGAAACGCGTTGGTTGTTTGTTGCTGGCTTGGAATAAAATATTGCCTATTCGGTGAAACGGAGTGCAGTGGTTTTTCCTTTTTTGGGATTTATATATATATAGCGAGAGAGAGAGAGAGATAAGTGTGATGTAAGTGTGTCATAAGTGTGTCAGTAGCCACTCAGCAGTCATAGCTAGGTATAGGAATGCCTCAGATTTGTAGTTGCTAATAACTTTGTTACCGTTTGATGAAACTCCATGAAATGTTGCAGACCTATTCTTTTTTCTTCATTAATGGATGATGCATGGTGATTAGTAAAGGGGGTGCAAAGAAAACACATTTTTCCACCAATGCATTTTCCATAGACTTTTTAAACAGATGTAGAGGCAAAATGTCTGAAAACCTTTCACTTGGGGTGAAAAAATAATAATAATATAATGGAAAGGATAAAAATATAGATTGTTATAAAAACATTAATGGTTGATGAATTTGATAAAAATCAAGAAAATTGTTGTAATTTATGCTATATTAGTTAATATATAATTCATCATATATAAGGTATATTGTACGATAACCCTGGTAGAATGTTTGGTGCAAATGTAAAAAAATTGGTAATATGTGTAATAGATACAGAAAATGCAGATTATATGAGAAATAATGAATTATCAGCAAATATAATAAGAACCTAAAAAAAGCTGATGTGCCAATAGAAACATGTTTAAAGATGGACGCACTATTACGAATGAAATGAGGAATGTTTAAAGACCGTTGTTTATGTTGATTATGGTGTTTATGTAATTAATATAAATGAAAATATGGACAAGGTAATGCCCGTGAACAAGGGAAGACTGAGTCCCGAAACGCGTCAGGTTAGCATTTTTCTTTTGCCAATAAATGTTTAATGGATGAAGACATCGTGTGACTAAGGTGTTTCCTTTTAGTTAAAAGGAACGAAGTGTGAATATATATATATATATATATGTACACTGTATACATATATATATACATATTTATATATATACATATATATATATATATATATATATACATGTATATATGTGTGTATTTATTATATACTGGTGGTTGCCAGAAGGTAGTTTTAGTTTGGACCATGTTTCCATCTTTTAATAGAAAAAGTGTTTTTTGACTTGCCTAACGAATCTTCGCAGAAGTTTCCGAAAAAAAGTGGCCCAGGGATTCTTGTTGTGCTTGGGAAGTTTCAGGGTGATCCCTCAAGCGGGGGCTGAGAAAAAAGGGACTCAATTTTTTTTGCATTTCCCATGTTAATTCCCATAGCAACTGTAAACTAGTCTACAACCCGAAACAGTAGACAGAATTACACCAAATTTGGCAGAAAGCTAGCTACCGGTACATAGATTGTGCTTTTTGTTATTTGGTGTAAATTCATTCAGTAGTTTAGGAGATATATAAGGGCAAATAAATTTGTATTATCTCTGGCTGCAAATAATATGCGAAATTCATGAATTTTCACAAATACACGTGCGAAAAAAAGATTTGCATTTGGATGATGCAACCTGACTAGATAGTTGCAACTGCCATTTTATTTCACGGTACATGGTCCTCCGGGGTGAAAATTCAAATTGAAAGTGGCATACCCTGATTCATTCACTCATACATGCATGCTTGGGTAGTGATAAGGGCTTGGCCGCAAGTCCTGGCTTCAAGGCCAGGCCTGGCGACCAACCGCCGCCACGCACACCTGAAGGCTGTGCACGGAAGGGGCTGGAATAACTTATAGTAATTAAAATTATTTTACGTTTAAAAAAACATAGAAATTCACTGAAAAAAACAGAGGTTACAAGGATGTTATAGTTGGTTCCTGAATTTACTCATCCATAATCATAGAAATTCAGCAAGTTCTTTCAAGTAACTATAACTCGCACCCCAAGGTAACTATAACTCGTGTCTTCGCCATGGACAGCTAATTACATATTATATCATTGATGAGATCTTGTATGCCATCTTTGGTATCACTGCAACGTTTGCAATAACATTATTGATAAGAAAACTGTGAATGGCAAGGCCGCGAGTTATAGTTTCTAGGTGGCCCCACGCACTACAATAAAAGAATGTCCCTGGGACTTGACCCATCCGAGGGCTTCAAAAAGACGAAGCATGGGAGGCCGTGCTTTGTTTTTTTAAATTTTACAGTGGATCTGCGGATCTGCCAAGATGCCTGCCGTAAATTTTAAAAAAATGCTTCTTAGCCCTAGGGGGTCCAGAGCTAAGGGGTCAGGGTATCTGTACCATGGCCCTTTCTTTTCTTTTTTACACTTTTATCCAGGACCTGGCTCAAGCCAAGTGCCAGCATGACTGCCTGCCAGCACTTCCTTGTTGAAGTGTTGGCAGCCAATCACATGCCAGCACAAGATCAGGAGGGGTCGCTATTCCTTTGAGTCCCTATATATACAAATTTTAATTTCTCAAAAACTACTGAACAGATGTACACCAAATAACAAGAAGAGCTCTTTCTGTACCAAGAGCTACCTTTCTGCCAAATTTGTTGTAATTCAGTCCAGTGTTTTTGGTGTGTGTGTCACAGTGTCTGTCTGGGTGTGAGAGTGGGTGTGAAAGGGTTTATGTGAGTGTGAGAGTGGATGTTAGACTGTCTGGGTGTGAGAGTAGATGTGAGAGAGTCTCTGGGTGTGAGAGTATCACTGTGACTGCGTGTGTGAGTGTGTGTTGGTCTGAGTGGGTTTGTGAGAGTCTGAGTGGGTCTCTGAGTGGATGCATGAGTGTCTGATTGGGTCTCTGAGTGGGTGTGTGAGACTCTTAGTGGGTTTGTGAGTGAGTCCCTGGGTGGGTCTATGAAAGGGTGTGTGAGTATTTAAGTGGGTCTGTGAGTGGATGCGTGAGTCTCTGAGGGAGTTTGTGAATGAGTGCGTGAGTGTCTGAGTAGGTCTGTGAGTAGGTACATGAGTTTCTGAGTACACCTGTGAGTGAGTGCATAGGTTTCTGAGTGGGTCTGTAAATCAGTGCATGAGACTCTAATTGCGTCTCTGAGTGGATGAGTTTCTGAGTGGGTCTTTGAGTGAGTGCATGCGTCTCCGAGTTGATCTGTCAGTGTCTGTCTCGGTGTGACAGTAGCTGTGTGGGTAACTCGGCCACAGAGGAACCAAACCTGTGTGTTTATCCAACAAAATTCCACAGTTTTGCACATAATGAAGTACTTTTGACTGGTTAGTTAGTAAGTGCTACCTCGTTGGGTAAATGTCCAATGTGTGTTCTACACTACAGCTGCATAATGGACCACGAGGAAAGCTCTCCAGGTGAACCTGTATGCTTTTAGCAATGTGACTGTTCCTCGTGTGTCTCTCTCCAGAATTCTGTGACAAGATGAACCCTGCTATAGGAAGGACAATGAGACTACAAAGATGTTAATCTCCATGAAACCAGGGTCCTTCCTCTTATCTATTTGAGGTAGGTGCTTCTTTGTTTTGTGGAAAAGTCCTCATATTCCATGGCATCAAGAACGCACCAGCAAAACTGGTGGGAAGTGCACTGGGGGGCCTCTTGGTAGGCTGTACATCATTCTGGTACAATGCAGGAAGACCTTTGCATACTACTAAAATGAACAGTGCAGGGGCAAGCTTTCAGGTGATTTGCACATTTGCACTCCAATTTTGGCTCTGGGGACCCCATCCCCGGGGCCTGGCCTTCATTTAATAGGTGAGGGGGGCCACACAGCCCCACTCCCTGACCCAATTTTGGCCCTGGCGACCCCATCCCCGGAACCCGACCTTCATTTAATAGGGGAAGGGGACTACTTGTTACCCTTCCCTGGGCTGATTTTGGCCCCAGTGACCCCAGGGCCCAGCCATAAGTAAATGGAGCCCTTAATTTAATAGGCCTTCATTAAATGGGGGAGAATTTCTGCGTAGCCCCCATCCCAGGCTGATTTTGATACCAGAAACCCCCATTCCACAAGGCCCAGCTTTCACTAAATAGAAGAAGGGGGCCATGTGGCCCCCCTCTCTGGGCAGGCTTTAGTTACGGGGACCCAATCACCCAGGACCCCCCAGCCATCTCTTCTGGGTGCATCCCATGGCATCCAGTGTGTAATAGGACTGCAGAGGGAGCATCAAGGCCCCTGCAGTCCCATTCAGCTCCCTGCCTTCTGCGGGAGCTGACATTGCTTTTGCACACAGGGAACTCCAAAACATGCAGCTCCCTGTGTGCAAGAGCAATAGTTTCATCTCTTTGAGATGAAACTTCTACTTCCAGTGGGCGAGAGCGCTTTGACAGTTCTCGCCCGATGGAAGCAGGGGCCAGATGTAGCAAAATTTTGCGAGTCGCAAATGGGCCGAATCGCTATTTGCGACCCCGCAAAATCGGAAATGGGATGCAAAAACCCCATTTCCGAATCGCAAATAGCGACGCAAGCAAATACCGGCTCGCAAAATTTGCGACCCCATTATGCGACCCACAAATAGGAAGTCGCAATTTGCGAGTCGCAAACCATATGAAAAAGCCACTCGCAATTTGCTACTAGTCGCAAAAAGCCCATTTTGCACACCCAATTTACCACTAACTCAGAGCAGGTGGTAACCAGAACCAAAGTATAAAAGGAGACCCAGAAGGCATCTGGGTTACTCAAGATGGCGGAGATATATGTGATAGCAAGGAGGAGGAGAGTCCACGCCGCACAGCAGAGGAGGAGGAGGAGCCAGAGATATACAGGACCAGGCAGACACTTTTCCAACAAACTGAGGAGGAGATTTATGATAAATACAGACTCAGCAGTGCAGAAATATTAGAAATAATAGATCTACTCAATCCGCAGCTTCAACGCCAGACTGTGCGCGGCAGCGCCATCCCCACACATGTGCAAGTGCTATGCTCACTGCAGCTCTTGGCCTCGGGTAGCTATCAGGGGGTCATTGCTGTGGCAGGTGGGGTATCCCAAAGTGCACTCTCACGGTTTTTTAGATGTTTCTTAGATGCCATACTCACACACATGTCCAGATACATTTACCTACCCAGGAATGAGGCAGAAATCAACAGCACCAAGTTGGAATTCTACAGGATTGCCAACTTCCCTCATGTAATAGGGTGTGTAGACGGGACACATATACAAATATGTCCTCCTGCAAATCGGGAATATCTGTCCCGCAACCGGAAGTGTACCCACTCACTGAACATTCAGGTGGTATGTGATGCCCAGTATGTCATCACTGACATGGTAGCCAAATTTCCAGGGAGTACACATGACTCTTACATTTTCAGGCACAGTGGGATACACCAATGCCTAGAACGTGGGGAGTTTGGAGACGGATATCTATTAGGTATAGCTGAATACACCTTGAAGACATACACACAGGTTAATGTGGAAACCATCCATGCCCTGCTAACATTGTTAATTTTTGCCAAACAGGTGACAGTTCATATGCGCTACCATGGATACTTACCCCGTACTTAACACCCAGCAATGAGACTGAGAGGCGATCCAACAGTGCACATAGGAGGACCCGAAATGTTATAGAGAGGACCTTTGGACTGTTGAAGGCAAGATTCCGATGCCTCCACAGAAGTGGAGGTGCCCTCCAGTATGCCCCAATAACAGCATTCAAGATTGTTGGTGCATGCGCTATACTGCACAACATTGACACGAGACGTGGTCTACATCTCACCCCAGAAGTCCCAGATTCGGGGGATGACGAGCAAGAGCTACCACATCGCCACCTTGGGGATAGAAGCATTGCAAATCAAGGCAGACAGAGACGGGACCACATTGCAAACCAATACTTTGGAAGGTATGTGCTGCCTGTCACCAAACACACAAATGTCACACACAAAAAGCCCAGGTGTGAAGTAGAACAAACAAGAACTTTTATTAAGTGAACCAAATAACTATAGAACTGAACTGTTGGTCAGGGGCTGTAAATGTCCACCTGCTATGAGGACACATTAACCTCATGTGCCTCAATTGTCCATAAGTGTGTAGCTCAACTCCTATGCCTGGGACGCCCAGCATGGCTAGTGCCTGGAGCGTCAGCAGATCCCTGCAGTGCACTGCCACTCCTCAATACCCTGGTGTCCGTGGCAGATGCACTACTGATAGTGGAGCCCTCCTCACTATCTTGAGGCGTGTCTGCCGTGCCCCTAGCCACCTGTCTTGCCTCCATCATGTCCACAGCGTGGCTTATCCGTCCCAGGCCGCGAGCCACATCGCCTGCAAAGTGGCCCATGTCTACTTATAAACTGACTGTCCGGCGTGACAGCCCTGTCGTATTCACAGCCAGGAGGACGATTGAGACAGCCATGCGGTCCCAAACGGTGGATGAGTTGGCGTTCACAGCGCCTTGCACTCTCTCTCTCTGTAACAAGTTCAGTCACTAGTTGCCTGATGGAGAGTGCAAGGTCACGATATGACTGTTGGCTGACCTCTGCACCCTGGATGGACTGGCTGGTGGGGATGTCTTGTGGGAGGCCTGTGGGACATAGGGAATACACTGTCAGTATCTAACATCTGTTGTATGCTTCCTAATAAACTGTTGCCTATCAGCTGCCTACTGGACTACATTGCCCATAATGCACCAATCTGGTGGTTGCTACTCTGAAATGGAGCTCATTTGGTTGTGCATGCTTCTGTGTACTGGGTGGGTGGGGGTATGGCAGATATGGGTGTACATGCATGTTTCATGGTACTCACTTGTTGATGGTCCTGGTGCTGACGTGTCCAGCTCTCCTATTCCAGCCACTGCCTTTGGCTCCAGGGTCTGTTGCACTCGTTCCTCCATGGGTGTAGGTGGTGGGATGGTAGATGGGCCTCCTCCTGTGCCCCTCATCTCCCGGAGGCGCTCTGCCACCCTCTCCTTGGTCCTGGAGCGCAGGTCGTACCATCTCTTCTTCAGCTCTTCTATGCTCCTGTGGCTCACCCCGATTGCATTCACCTTCTCCTGGATGTCAGTCCAAATCCTCCTTTTGTCAGACTCTGGCACACTGAGGGCAGCCCTTCCAATTAGTTGGTCATGGTGCTGGCAGCATTCATCTGTCTGCACCTCCAGTTCCTTCTCTGAGAATTTGAGTTTCCTCTTCCTGCCAGAGTCCTCCATTGTTGCTGCTGTTCCTCCTGGTGGTTGTTCAGCAGTTGGAAATGGGTGTGGTCCTCCCTCCTCCCAGGTGTATTTGTAAACTTCCTGTCTGTGATGTCATCATCAAGAGCCAGGAAGTGTTTTCAGAGTGTTCTGCTGCACCTGCTTGCAATTTGCGGCACAGTCGCAATTTGCGACACCCACTCGCAATTTGCGTGTATGTTTTTAGCGAGATCGCAAAAAGCGACCTCGCAAACAGCGGACTCGCAATCTGCGGTGCGACTTCATTTGCGAGTGGCAAAATGAAGTTGCTTCTTCTTGCTGTTTGCGAGTCGGAAATTGCGAGTCGCAAAGACTTGCAATTTCCGACTCGCAAATTTTTGTCTACCTACATCTGGCCCCAGATCATTTGCGCTGACTTGGGGGGAGCTGTCAAAGGGAGGTGGTGGTCCCTGGGGCTGCTAGGGGCTGTGCAGGCCCCCACTCATACATTTCATATTCAGCCAACAGAAGAGAAACCTTCAGCACCTGCAGCACGCTCATAGAAATGCACTAATCCCTAAAAGTGCCTAATTATTGACAGTACTAAGTTAAAAAAAAAAAGAAAAAAAAATGTATCTGGTGTCGACAGGCGTGCAACTCCACCAGGGCCCCTGCTGCATAGCGGGCCTCAGGGGCCAAGCTAGCCCCAATAAGATAAACCCCAAAGGCGGTGCACCGCCAAACAAGCAAGCACGTAGAATATGATAAACAGAGAGTCCAGTACTCCAGTGGTAAAGATGAAGAGATCCTCCTTTTAATTTTGTTTAAGTCCAATACTTGATATTCGCACAATTCCGTACATACATCAATAGGTGCAGAAAAAAGGACAGCCAACGCGTTTCGCCCACCAAAGGGGCTTCTTCAGGCCTGTAATACAACATAGAACAAAAGTGTACAAATTGTAATACATAATAAGAACCTATTTACATGGAGGCAAAAACAGTGAAAATAAAGATAGACAATGATTAACGATACACAAAAATAAAAAATAAAAATAAAAACAAGTTTCAACGTACCAACGTTAGACGAAATTGCAGCACCGATGACAAATTTTGTACACAGATTAAACTAACTAAACAAAGATTTATTAAGAGAGGTTATAGCAATAAGATTTTGTCACATGCAGAAAAACGTATTATGGATACACCTAGAAAAGAGACCTTGATTGTAAAATCTTATGGAGACAAGAAGAATCAAAAGGAACTGTTGTCTTTTGTGACTCGCTATACTGTCCATAGTAAGGACAGTTATAAAATATTAAAACGTCATTGGCCCTTAATCGCTGAAATTCCGGGTCTCAAAGGACATATATCAAACAAACCTAAGATTACTTACCGTAGAGGGTTGACTCTAAGGGATCACTTATGCCCAAGTTATATCTCTGTTCCCAGTCCCACCACATGGCTCTCCACCAAACCAAGGGGATTTTATACCTGTCATGAATGCAATATTTGTACGTTTGGTCTTGACAAAACCAAGGAATTTTGTTACAACAATTCAAGGACATTTATTATCAAACAATTCGTTAATTGCAATACAAAATGTGTTGTTTATGTCCTGGGTTGCGCATGTAATACTATCTATGTGGGAAGTACAAAACATTATTGAAACTTTGAATACAGGAACATTCACGTGCCATTAAAAATAATGACACCAACTACCCATTGACAGCTCAAAGAGCATTACTTCACCCTAATGATTCGTTGTTTTGGTTCCAGGACATTGACCATGTTCATAATCACCCCAGAGGGGGCAATCGGGAATTAACACTATGCCAAAGGGAGGCAGCCTGGATCTGCTGCCTACGAGCAGTGGACCTGGGCCATAATACTGACCATGAACTTTACTATTTTCTATAGTGTAATATTTCTGGTTTGATTATTTTGATAATGCTAGATTAGAATTATATATGTCAGATTAGGGCAGGTCCATTGTCTGTTACTGAAATGCGCTATCATTTTCCTTCTATTATTTCTTTTCATGTTGCATCAAAATGTAATCCTTATGGAGTAGGAAACATTTATTTTGATATTTTGTGTATATCGATTCATTCATTTTATGTGTAATTCTGACTTTTGTATGGTCACCATATTCTGTTTGGATTTGGTTGCCTCTTCTGTGTTTATGCATAAGTGTATAATACCAGGACCATCACTAACATTTTGAATGGTTATAGTTTATGTTTTGTTCATTTTTTCACTTGTCCTTTCTATCAAACTATTTTGGAATTCAAGGCACATTTCCTTCATTGGTCCTGTTTTTTGTCTCTCTCCCATCTTTCTCCACAATTATCTTCTCGGTGGTGGATTCATACTCAACTTGCTCATGGCACACGGTGGCATCCAGTCAGTCTAGTTCACACTTTTATTTTTTGGATGGCTGTTTTTATAGGTCCGCTCAACTATTTTATAATTTCTTTACCCTCTTCCTTTTACTTCAGAACATCGTTTTTCGATGTTTTTACTTATTGGCCCATTGACTTCTATCCTTTCTTACAACTTTAAGATGGCCGCCGCTGTTGTCCCCTTTTTATTTTTGTGTTCCTTCATACTATCCGGACTACCGGGTTCGATGAAGTCTATTTGGGACGTTCCGAACGGGGGTTCCGTTCGGCTTTCACCCATTGGGACCGCGTCACACTTCCGCTGGCCCCGATTCTACTTTTGCGGTCGTTCTGACCGGGTTATTCAATCTAAACTCTGCTCGAATGATACTTCTGCTTGCTTCACGGTGAGTTGCTTTGTATTTGTATACGTTGCGGGTACGGTACTTTGATCTTGGAGCTTCTCTATTTGTGAGGCGCTCCTTTGCCCGCTCCGCGTCCCGTGACCGGATGGTTTCAATGACCAGTATTCTGCACATTTACCCTTCATTACACTTACCATTGACCTTTGACCAGCACACTTCCTCTTTTTGTTAATTCGATTGATTCTTGTTTCCTTCTATTAGGCATTCCATTTTTTGCTTGGACTCGATTTATGTGACTGACTGGTTACCGCTGCGGCACGCTGATTTTCACTCGCATTTCTTTTTATACTATTCTCTTCTCAATCTCCATTATTCCTATTTGCACTTAGGTGATATTTCGCCTTAACGGTGTCTCATCTTGAATTCTTAATTCAATACATTTTTCTCACTTTGTTTTCTCAGCACCATAATAGGGTCATGCACTGGGAGACACTTATATTTTCACGCTTTTTGCAGCACAGATATACTTCTCGCCATCTTTCCTGATCCCTCCTGGTATTGGCTTTATACACTTGTTTAGGTTCTCATGATGCATGTTATCTTGATACAATATTATTTTGGCACGCATGTGCATATTCAAATATTTGCACTTCGTTGTATAGGGTGTTTCACTCTGTTTTGGTACATAAAAACATATTTTTATTTTTATTTTTATTTTTGTGTATCTTTAATCATTGTCTATCTTAATTTTCACAGTTTTTGCCTCCAGCTAAATAGGTTCTTACTATGTATTACAATTTGTACACTTTTGTTCTATGTTGTATTACAGCCCTGAAGAAGCCCCTTCGGTGGGCGAAACGCGTTGGCTGTCCTTTTTTCTGCACCTATTGATGTATGTACAGAATTGTGCGAATATCAAGTATTGGGCTTAAACAAAATTAAAAGGAGGATCTCTTCATCTTTACCACTGGAGTACAGGACTCTCTGTTTATCATATTCTACATGCTTGCTTGTTTGGCGGTGCACCGCCTTGGGGGTTTATTTCATATTCAGCCCTGGGTCTGTGGGAGAGGACATACAGGCTTCCCCCATTACAAATAATGCAAATAATAATTGTGCCTTCGGGAGGTGGTGGTCCCCAGGGTTCAGGGGTAGGTGGTAGTCCCGTGGCTAATATAAGCCCAAGGAGGTGTGCCCCATGAGCGCCCCTTCCCTTTTTTAATCACCCAATGCCCCCGAGACCTGGTCCACCTGGAGGTAAAATTAAAGAAAAGGGTGGGAGACTGAATCCACTGATTTTTCTGATGTTAAAAAAAAAATGTTTCTTGGCCCAGGCAGGGTCCATGAGGGATCCCAATACCAAAGCTAGGGGATTAGGGTGAACCTACCCTGGCCCATTTCTTATCTTTTGTTACTTTTTTTGTATAACTCGGTTGACGCCGAGTCCTAAGGTGGCTGCCAACAGTTCCTTGTTGAAGTGTTGGCAGTATATCAGATATCATCATGGGGACAGTTAGCTCTGCGGAGGATCCACATCCCTAGATATTTATATATTTTTTAACTCAAATACCTCAAAAACTACTGAATTGATTTACAGCAAATAGCCAAATTTTGTGTTATTTTGTCCAGCGGTACAGACTGTAGTCATGTTCAAAATCCCTATGGGAAAATGCATGGGGAAAACACATTTTGGAACTTCACTTTTTTCTCATCCCCTACTTGGCGGATCACCCTGAAACTTTCATGATAGCAGCTGAACCCACTGAAGTACGTTTTGAAAATGAGAAGATTCATTAAACAAAAAAAGCTCTTCCTATGGAAACTAGGTCCTAACTATACCTACCTACTGGTGACTCTCAGTAGATTGTTTGTCTATATACATATATATCTATATCTATCTATATCTATATATATATATATATATATATATATATATAAATATATGTATATATATATATATTAACATATATATATACACACACACAAGAACAGTCGTCCCTTCACAGCATCCTCCCAGCATTTCACCCCAAGGGGGAGTCGCAGAAAGAACAGGCAGCACCATCAATCGCAAAGTTAATATATTTATTGCAAGTTACACCAAAAAGCAGAGGGTGCATGGAAAAATGGTGGCTCGTTTTGTCCAGATCCTTTAACTGGCCTTAGAGTTTCACAATTCCAGAGTGTCTATAAACAGTGGAGTTTATCCCACCACCAATTAAGAAGTAGCTAACACTAGACCGCTAGCATCTCACTCATTCAGTTGCAGACTGGGTTACAAATGTTTGTCATTACATAAGTATACATTATGGTACTATGAACATGTTGACATCATAATTCTTAAAAAGACAAAAAGAGAAACAAACAAAAACTAAATCATGGTTAACTACCCAATCAAATATGATAATTTATTGTAGTTAGAGTTACCTCAAGTAACTATAACTCGAGCCCTAAGGTAACTCGCACCCTCACCATGCACTGCTAATTACCCCACAAATTACGGCACTCATGACATCTTTGATAACATCGTTGATAGTATCAGTGTAATATTTGCAGTAACATTTTTGATGAAAAACTGTGCATGGCAGAGGCGCAAATTATAGTTACCTTAGAGCACGAGTTATAGTTACTTGAGGTGACCGTAACTATAACTGGTGAATTTCTATGGTTTTGCATGTTTAAAATGTGAGCCTAACTATAACGTCCCTGTAACCTTTGTTTTTCTAAGTGAATGGATACGTTTTTGAGATATGATTTTTTCCATTTAAGGATTGGCAATGACCCATGATGACTGATGCCAGGTCTAACGCTGACAATTATGGAGAACCTTGGTCAGTGTCCCTGCCGGCGATTGCATAAGTACTCAGTGAGTCATCTTTTGATGGACTGTGTACTCTTCCTTGAGAAAAGGAGGAATATTCTCTGCCCTGTTTTTATAAAATATGGGATTTTAATGTGAGATGAGGGCCTTAACCTGATATGCGGCCTCAGGTTCCAGGATATAGCTTTTGACACTCGTCAATTCTTGGGGAAAATTGCAACCTCCTATGAAAGGTTTCTCTTGTCAATTGATTCAGACTGAGAGTAGGTTTGGTTGTGACTTCTCCTTACTAGATAGGCTGACCCAAAATATGTTAGGAGGTTGATCAAAGAGGGGATCACGGGCGGTGATAGTGGTTATGCTCTCTGCACTTTATACCGTGGTTTGCAAAATGGGATGTATGCCTTGGGCAATTTGCCACCCATTCCAAGTACTGCTATTGGGTATCTGAATGGTGTAGGGTTGTATGTTGCACTTTATACTGCTCTAGTGGGTTCAATGAGCTGCTTGACGTGGGCAGTATATTCCCCCTTCCAACTGCTTTTTATAGGCATGTGGTAATGGGCTATAACCTTCTACTGAGTTTTGTTCTTTTTAAGTAGGTGGGTGTCGATCATGCTAGAAAGTAGACTGAATGAGACCCTAGGGTTCATGATAGTTTGGCCTTGCAGTTTGAACAAAACAGCTGCAGACCAACAAGATAAATCTCTTCTATGTGAATGTGATGTTTGTGGTAAGATTGGTGACAGAAATTTTGTCATGCCCAATGATTGCGGTCCAATGTATGCTCTTCAGTTCAATGAGGGTAGGCTTACTTTAAGAGTTCAGCTCTGTTAGTCAAGATTTTAGCAGTGGTTTCATGCCAATTTTTGCTTATGCTTGGGTCTGCCAAAGGTGAGCTGTGAGTGGATTTTTGTATGCAGTGAGGCATTGAACTTTCTTTTGATTGCAGAAAAGAGTGGTACATTGGTTGCTCTGGTTTTGATTGATTTGGATCCAAAGTTGGCTTCAAGTACTGCTGTTGTCAATTGAGGAATGCCCATAACCTTTGTCAATAGCTGTCTTTTCAGGTGGTCAATCTGTTGGTGATCAATATTGTAACCTTAAACCCCACTTCTCTGCTCCATAATGGATGATTTTGCCAACTTCAACTATGTTGTTGGTGTTGTAATTCGACTCACGCTCCCTAGCAAGACTGCTGGTTTAGGGGTGCAGCACTTCTGTTTGTAGATGGCAGAGTCAGTCCTGCAACAAGTCGCAACTGTCGTCAAAACCCTTCTGGCTCACAAGCACTCTTTGTAGAAACAGGGGGTTCAAGTTTGTTACTGGCTTCATATGAGAGAAAGATATTAAATATGGTTGGGACATCCCTTCAGACTCATCTTCAGGTGGCAGGAATTACTCATTTAACAGTGTGCCCTTTCCAAAGTAAAATAACTTTTTGACATTCAAACGACTAGACTTCTCGAGCCCCTCGCAGAAGAACACACATCAACAGAACCCGTTGAAAGAAGGTGGGACAATCTGAAACTTGACCACAAAATCAGAGGACAGGAGTATCAAGCAGTGTTGGACAACTTACAAAAGCCCCGGGTAGGTGGTAGTCCCGTGGCTAATATAAGCCCAAGGAGGGGTGCCCCATGAGCCCCCCTTCCCTTTTTTAATCACCCAATGCCCCCAAGACCTGGTCCAACTGGAGGTAAAATTAAAGAAAAGGGTGGGAGACTGCTCTTTTTTTAAATCTAAGAAAAATCAGTGGATCTGAATACACTGATTTTTCTGAGATTTAAAAAAAAAAGTTTCTTAGCCCAGGCAGGGTCCATGAGGGATCCCAAGACCAAAGCTAGGGGCTCAGGGTGAACCTACCCTGGCCCATTTCTTATCTTTTGTTACTTTTTTTGTAGAACTCGGTTTACGCCGAGACCTAAGGTGGGTGCCAACAGTTCCTTGTTGAAGTGTTGGCAGTATATCAGACATCATCATGGGGACAGTTGGATCTGCGGAGGATCCATATCCCTAGATATCTATATTTTTTTTTAACTCAAATACCTCAAAAACTACTGAATTGATTTACAGCAAATAGCCAAATTTGGTGTTATTTTGTCCAGCGGTTCAGACTGTAGTCATGTTCAAAATCCCTATGGGAAAATGCATGGGGAAAACACATTTTGGAACTTCACGTTTTTCCCAAGGGGCTTGTGGGTTCAATTTGTCAAACAGTTTGAGGACATAGGTGTTCAAAAGTGTGGCTGCTCCCTCGCAGTTGCTGGTCATGCGCCATGGCATTTGCCTTGGCCAATGACCACTTATGGCTCACCTGAAGCCAAAAGTTTACTGTGGACAGATGCAGTGCTTTCCAGGCCATGGCAACCAAGTGCGTGAGAAAAGCCAGCGTGATGTCTACTAGAGTTAGGTAATTGGTAGTGCGTTTAGTGTGCTTCATGAAACCAAGTAAGCACAGGAGTGGATCAGGGAGCAACTAGAAATATCTCACTGCTAACATGTGTTCCATCACCTGCATCCAAATACGTGCTAGTGGTGGGCATTCCCCGACCATGTGTAGAAAAGTAGCATCAAGATCACCGCATCTCATGTTGGTCAGTGATACTCTTGGAAACATTGCATGCAGGCAGCACGGCATGAGATAGATTTGATGTAGATTAACTGTGTGAATTTCAGGTGGCATTGCTCACTAAGTGCTTTATATGCTCTGATGCCATGGCCAACTGCTTGTTAGTCTGTTCTGTGTTTAGCCAGTCATCCCATCTGGGCTTACTGCAAAATGCGTGATCAGCGCTTCCTGCCTGTAATGCAACATATAGCACCGATATTGCTCTATGGCCCATCCCTTGCGTTAAGAAGCACTGCAGCCCCAGGTGCAGTGCTGGTTCATCCTGTCCCACCAACCATGTGTTTCTGAGCACCGACACAAGTGTGTTGTGTGCGGGAAAGAGGCCAGCCCCCAAACCCATGTAAGTCTTGCAGGTCCTGGCATGAGTGTAGGGTGCCATCACTAGAAAAGCCACCCACCTGTGTTATCTAGGCCTCCTGCCACAGTGTTGAATCATGTACCTCGAGCAATGCTTTTGTGGCTGGCTTGCCGCACAGGGGAAGCTGAGGCGCATAGGGTATGTGTGCATTTGGGGATGAACATATTTAATCCAGACTAGTTTGTCTATGCACACCAGTCAATCCAGTCCTTTAGCCGGACCCCAGGTGCAAGAAGCCAATGCAACACTACATCACTAAGATCTGCCTGCACTGATCTGCTCTCCCCCATCCTGTCTCTGACTATCCATCACATGGCCATTGTAGTTGCACCTCTGTGAAGTATAACTCTAGGTATCATACCCCGAGGCCACCCGCCACAGTTGGTCGCTGAACCATGGGATTCGAGACATGTTTCTTGGTGAAGCCCCAGATTAGATCGGATTCTAGACCTCTCAGAGTCCTAAAAAAGGATCTGTCTAGGATTACCGGTAGCCTCACAGAAGTCAATGGTTAACCAGCATCTTTGCAATTGATTCCCATACCATGGGTGATAGAGGCAGTCCCATCCAAAAATGCATGCTTGCCAGATAGCGGTAGGGTCCCGGCCATGATTCCCGTCAAGGAGATCCCTATCTTTTAGACGTTCACTCTTAAGCAGAGGAAGCTTTCGAAACTCCAAGGGAGTTGCCTTGGTCTAGATGCATCCTAGCGCTCGTGTTCCACCCAACGCAATGGGAAAATACAGGATTTACCCCAGTTCACCGTAAGGTCTGTTACGTCACCAAAAAAATCTAGTAGTTCATAGAGGGCCAGCAGTGTATATGTGTGATCCCTCAAATACACCAGCACATTGTCCGTATATAGTGAGACAGCATGCAAGTCCACCCCTACTCGGAGCCCCAAGCAGGGCCACTACTGTGCAGCAGAGAGGCTAAGGGCTCCATGACCAGTGCACAAATTATGGGCAAATGAAAGCAACCTTGATGGCTCTCTTTCTATGCCAAATTGGCATGATATGTGATGCCCAGTGCACACCCTTGCCCGCAGTTTTGTATATAATCACTTGACCCAGCCGAGAAACTCTGGGCCCACCCCCTTGGCCTCCAGCACTCTGAGCATATATGACCAATCCAGGGTATCAAATGCTTTGTCAAAGACTAAGGATACAGCCACTGGGAGGTTGTCTGTCGCTTCCATTGCAGCCATGATGTGAAATAATTGCCGCTATTTGTTGTAGGTCACTCTTTGGGGAATAAATCTGCATAGGTCAGGGTGAACTAGCGAGCCAAGCATTGGAAGCAGCTATTGGCAAGTACCTTCCTTAGTATATTATAATCATAACATTGATAGTGGGCAGTAGGAGCTCACCTTGATTGGGTACCTGCCACGCTTTGGTAGGACTATGATGAGGGCCTCCTGGAGAGACTCCGGAAATGTGCCTCAGTGATGTGCTTCTTGGCAAACATCCAACAGTTTTGGGGCAATTGTAGACCTAAACGTCACGTAGTATTCCACAGCAAACCCATCCATGTCAGGGGTCTTGCCACATGCCATTTGGATCTCCTCTATCTGTAAGGGTTGCTCTAATTTTAACAGTTGTAGCAGGGTCAGACTAGTAAGAGTCACTCCACACAGGTAGTCTCCCACTCACTGTGGGATGGACTCGGGTGGAGAATACAATTGCTCATAATACTGAGTGAACACTTTGTTAATGTCTTCATGAGTGTTGATTGTGCAACTGTGCCATCTTGTATCACACCTATCAAGGTTCTGGGAAGTTCTGCTCTTAGTACCCACACCAGTGTTCACCCCTGTATGTCACTGTCCCATGCTTGTGGGCCAGGAAGGTTTTGTAGGCTAGGTCACTTAGCTGTTTTGCTTTGATGTGGTACTTATGACAAAGGTCCTTTCAGATGGGGTCGAGCGGTGGGCACTGTCACCGCACCAGTCTCCACCCTCCTCTCCTCACGCATGCCTCGAAGTCTGTTACAGTATGGATAAAAGAGGATTTTACCCCCAGGACGTGCTTATGCAGTGCCCCTCATGAACACATTCATGGCACCCCAGACCAACCCTCGAGATCCCACTGTCCCTCTGTTCTCTGTAAAATATTATGAGAGGTGTGTAGCGATGGTGTCTCTGTATGCCACATCATGCAATATGTCTTTCCTAAGCCTCCATGTTGGTATAGTGGCCTGGGTCCCACCCCACCAAAATGTAACTTTAGTTGGGCTGTGATCAGATATTGTTCTGCCCACATGCCAGCATTCCTCCATCCCCTTGCCATCCCCTCCCAGTTAGATAAGAAAAACATGGACCCACAAATGAGTGACAATTCCCCTTTCCTAGGTTTGGGCACCTTCTGGCATCTTGCCACAATGTCCCAACCAGTACAACAGACATACAGTGTATGCCTTAAAAAAAAACATTTCCTTGTGGAAGTCTCTAGTGGGGGTGGGCTAGACCCACTGGATAACAGGACAACAATACCCCAGATAACCTTGTCAAGGCCCAGACATTGTGTACATAAATGCGTAGTCCCTTATCATCGGTGGTGATATCGCCCAGATCATCATGGCTGTCCCATAGTAGGCCCCAACATTCACTTTGGTGTCTGTGAGAACTCACTACCTAGGATACTTCATGGGTCTGGCATCTCAGTGTTGGGGGATCCTGTCAGCTTGATCAGTGAGCCCCTTTTGAAGGCATCCGAGCCGGGGGCCCAAGTCTTGAGTCTAAATCAGTGTCTGGGGCCAGAGCCTGCAATCTGTTGGTGCTGTGTGTAGAGATCTCAGCCTGTGCTTGCTCCTGGGCAGCTTGCTGCTTGGAAGGGCAGGATTGGTTTGTGGAGCAGCAACTGTGCTTAGGCCTCCCATCAGACCAACCTTGTAATCTGTCCCCAAGTGCCTCTGGCTGCTCATATATCGATTGGAGCAGGGTCACACCCAGGCCTCCTCTGGGGATGTAAAGAAGTGGGTTATATCAGTGTCCACCACCTGCAGGGGGCTGGGAACAGAAATGCGTATGGTAGCCCCATGGTGCGGAGCTGTCCCTTGACCACTGAAAAAGTGCGAGCCTCCTCTGGATCTCTGCCATGTCATTTGGATAAGCCGTTATAGTGTTCATATTGAAGGACCAAGAGCCCTTAGCTTTGAACACCTGTAGTAACAAGTATCTGTCCCTGAAGTTGAGTAAGTGTGTGATGATCAGGCACAGAAGAGCTCTGGGGGGGCAGGGGGGAGCCTGTGTGCTTGTTCGATGAAGAAGAATTTCACGACCCTTAAGGCCAGGTCCGTTTTCATTAGTGAGTCCTCCAAAAAAAGTTCCACGTTCGTGTTCTCAGGGAAGACCAAGAAGTACTATTATTGCAGCAGGAGCGCCCCTTCACATCCTCGGCTCTCGCCTTGAGCAGCTGCTGTTCATAGAGTCCAGGGGGCATCTCACGCCATAGCCTCTTTGTCAAACAAGGAACGACAAATAGGTCTGCCATCTGCTCTATTCACCCCTGGTTCCGCAGTGGGGGGAGTGATGATAGGATCGCACTCCGCGTTGATTCTTCTGCCTTTGGAGTAAGGTGGGTGCTGGCAAGAAGGGCACCAATTGTGAGCCCCTTTGTGTTAGCGAGCGCAGTGCAGGCCAGGCGCCTCACCATCACACACAGCTGAGTACACCTGCATGCCAGTGACTGCTGAGAGCCCTGTAAGTTGTGGCCTTAGGATGCAATGTGTACTGAGATACTTTGGTGATCCTTTGAGGGCTTCTAACAGGTTTGGCTGATAAACAGCCAAACCCAATCTTTAAGCCAGATTGTAGTACACTACGCTCCTGGTCTCTGCACCTCAGGAGAGTAGGCCCACCAAGAGTCCCTAGGAAGGGCTGCAAGGCACAGGGGTCCATTCACTGTGCACATAGGGACACCAAGTGCTCCCTGTTATGGCCCTGGGGAGCACAGGGGCCACAGTTTCATGACACATACATTCTAGGGGTTCTAGGTCACCTTTAGGCACAGTCCGGGCCATCCACCTAGGCTTGGCCACCTCCCAGCCTGGTCAGGCATTTATTTGGCTTGGGGCCCTCTTCTGGGTCATGCTCTCCTGTAGCTGAAAGCCCCTCACCAGGCCAGAACACTCAGGTCACAGTGAGGCCAAGACCTTCAGGAGCCCCCTAGCCATGGAGGCCTGCTGTAGTTTCCAGTGGAGAGCAAAGGTCCAGCAGGTGGCTTCTTTGTTCCCAGGAAGCTCGCTTTCAGCATTGTTGAGTCTCAAGCAGTGGAGCAAAGAGGCCTGTTCCACATGGTGTGCCATCTACGATGCTTCCGCTGGTCTCGCCCCAACTCAGGGAAGCACTCCAGGTCCAAGGTGGCAGTACCCCGCTTGGGCAACACTCATGTGGGAAGGGAGCACTCACTGCAATGGTTGTGCTCCGTGCTGGAGACTGAGGCCGCAGCACCCACAGCCCGATCATCACAGGCAATGGCTGCCACGCTCAGCTTCCACTCTCCTTTGGCCCTCCAGGGAGTTGTTAGACCTCCCTTGGGAGCCCCCGTTGTGGTGGGCCTGCAGGAACAGCAGATCCCGGCATTATCACTGTGATGTGTGCGGGATGTTGATGGCTGGGCCTGATAAGGAACAGAGCTTCAACACAAGGCATCCATTTGTGGTGCAACAGTGGCCACCACCCATGCAATGCATTTATATCAATAAAAATGTTGAAAATAAAAATAATTTGCAATAACTAGGACAAAGAATTATTGTAAAAAATTGCACTCTTAAAACCATGCTTATTACAAATTTTTAAATAAATACAAATATTTAAACAAACATTTCACTATTTTTAAAGTATTATACATACTCATTTTTTCCAAAGAAACATAACAAATCAAAATATATCATTTTGAAAAATCACTTTAAATATTTTATAATAAAAAAAATCACACAACAGTTTTAAACATCATAAACTCCTTAACATATTCCCTAATAAACATTCCATTTTTTAAATTGTTAGACAAAAAAAATCAAACATTTTAAAAAACAAAAACAATATTTTAATGCAAAAATAACATGCACAAAGCACACTTAAAAAACGATGAAAACAAAATAAAAAATAGTACAAAAATGATACTCTCAGCTTTGATATTGGAATCCTCATTATCTCTTATGATATTCTTGACATGATATTTTTTCAGAGCACCACCTGTGGTTCAGCAATATGAAGAAGTAAACCACTATTGACAATGCTCTGGGCATATTAAAGGCTAGAGCTGCAGGTGCATCTAATGCAATTGTGTGTAGGGCAGAGACTAAAGGCCACGTACAAACCTATTTGCCAGTCACAAATGGGCTGATTTGCAAAATTGGCCCATTTGTGAAAGCAAAAAAACGTTTTGGAATGCAAAAAGCCCTGGTTGCGATTCGGTAACCTATAACTGATTTGCAAAATGGATTTGTGATTCAGTACTAGTAAAGGGCATGTTTAGGGCGCCCCATCCTAAAACCGAATCGCATTGGTATGTGTGATTGTTTTGCAACCGAAATGCGGTCGCAAAACATTTGCAACATACCGCCAAAATTAATTCATGCTATCACATTCGCAAATGGAAAGGAGTCCCCAAGGGACCTGGAGGTCACAGTTTGGGTGGGGGAAATTGGCAGTAAGGTGGGTGTAGGGGAAGCAAAACATATATCTAGCATCTGAATTGCACAATGTGAAACCAAAAACTTATAAAGGTTAATCCCAGCTTCTCCACTTTAATAACTAACCTTGAAAATACATGATTACAGAATGTACGCTGTACCAAATCTTCTCCTGTGATTGATTTAATAAACTATAATATTGTTCATGTATAGTAGAAACTCAGGTCACCCAAAGAGTGCACATAACTGACTTGATTCTTAGCTCAATATTGGCATTGTTGTCAAGGTGGGGTGGGGCTACAGGGGAGAATGAATGTTTCAAAAATTTATGTTTAAAAACTATCAATTTTCTGCAAAAAAACAATCCTGCATAAGGGTGCAAGAGTGCCTCTATTGGCACTAAGCAGCAAAAAGTGCACCAATGCAAAGAAAGGGCAGGAGTGAGCCATATTGGTAAATACTGCACATTCCTGCCCTTCCCCTTTCACGCAGCACAATACAGCAAGGTGGCTTGCTGAGTTGTGTGATTTTTTAAATAAATATTGGTCCCAGTTTTTTGTAGGTCAGTGACTGAGCATCATATCTAAAATGTAATAAGGCCTGCATCCCATAGCTTTTTTAGCATCCCAGTGATGTTCTAGGAGAGCAGCAATTGTATATGAAAATGTAGCTTTCTGGCCAGCTGCTCTGTGCTGTCTATGTTGGTGAACAGGAAGTGTTTTGCATATACACTGTGAGGGAGCGTAGTTCTTTTACTCAAAATTAACATAAAATGCTTATGAACTAATGCATAATAATGCCGCATAGAAAATGTATTAATGTGTTATTGCTAAAAACGCGCTTGAAATGTGCCCATGGGGAGTGGCCACCAATGTATGCAATGATTAATGAAGCTGACTAATAATGAAATAATAAATGCGTTACTGTATGATTTTACACTGATATTAACCCCTTCGCTGCCAGGCCTTTTCCCCCTCCTGTGCCAGGCCTTTTTTTGCCTATTTGGGGCAGTTCGCGCTTAGGCCCTCATAACTTTTTGTCCACATAAGCTAATCAAGCCAAATTTGCGTCCTTTTTTTCCAACATCCTAGGGATTCTAGAGGTACCCAGACTTTGTGGGTTCCCCCGAAGGAGGCCAAGAAATTGGCCAAAATACAGTGAAAACTTCGGGTTTTTTTAAAAAAATTTAAAAAGTGGCTGCAGAAGAAGGCTTGTGGTTTTTCCCCTGAAAATGGCATCAACAAAGGGTTTGCGGTGCTAAACTCAGCAGCTTTCCAGCTTTCAGGAACAGGCAGACTTGAATCAGAAAACCCAATTTTTCAACACAATTTTGGCATTTTACTGGGACATACCCCATTTTTGCAATTTTTTGTGCTTTCAGCCTCCTTTCAGTCAGTGACAGAAATGGGCATGAAACCAATGCTGGATCCCAGAAACCTAAACATTTCTGAAAAGTAGACAAAATTCTGAATTCAGCAAGGGGTCATTTGTGTAGATCCTACAAGGGTTTCCTACATAAAATAACAACTGAAAAAGAAAAATATTGAAATTGAGGTGAAAAAAACATAAATGTTTCTCTACGTTTTACTCTGTAACTTTTCCCTGCAATGTCAGATTATCGAAAGCAATATACCGTTATGTCTGCTGGACTCCTCTGGTTGCGTGGACATATAGGGCTTGTAGGTTCATCAAGAACCCAAGGAACCCAGAGCCAATAAATGAGCTGCACCCTGCAGTGCGTTTTCATTCTATACAGGGTACACAGGAATTCATTTGCTGAAATATAAAGAGTAAAAAATAGCTATCAAGAAAACCTTTGTATTTCCAAAAAGGGCACAAGAAAAGGTGTTGAGGAGCAGTGGTTATTTGCACATCTCTGAATTCCGGGGTGACCATACTAGCATGTGAATTACAGGGCATTTCTCAAATAGATGTCTTTTTTACACACTCTCCTATATTTGGAAGGAAAAAATGTAGAGAAAGACATGGGGCAATAACACTTGTTTTGCTAATCTATGTTCCCCCAAGTCTCCCGATAAAAATGATACCTCACTTGTGTGGGTAGGCATAGCGCCCGCTACAGGAAACGCCCCAAAGAGCAACGTGGACACATCCCAATTTTTGGAAGAAAACAGATGTGTTTTTTGCAAAGTGCCTACCTGTAGATTTTGGCCTCTAGCTCAGCCGGCACCTAGGGAAACCTACCAAACCTGTGCATTTCTGAAAACTAGAGACCTAGGGGAATCCAAGGAGGGGTGACTTGCGGGGCTTGGACCAGGTTCTGTTACCCAGAATCCTTTGCAAACCTCAAAATTTGGCTAAAAAAAACCATGTTCCTCACATTTCTGTGGCAGAAGGTTCTGGAATCTGAGAGGAGCCACAAATTTCCTTCCACCCAGCGTTCTCCCAAGTCTCCCGATAAAAATGATACCTCACTTGTGTGGGTAGGCCTAGCGCCCGCTACAGGAAACGCCCCAAAGCGCAACGTGGACACATCCAAATTTTTGGAAGAAAACAGAGGTGTTTTTTGCGAAGTGCCTACCTGTAGATTTTGGCCTCTAGCTCAGCCGGCACCTAGGGAAACCTACCAAACCTGTGCATTTCTGAAAACTAGAGACCTAGGGGAATCCAAGATGGGGTGACTTGCGGGGCTCGGACCAGGTTCTGTTACCCAGAATCCTTTGCAAACCTCAAAATTTAGCTAAAAAAACACATGTCCCTCACATTTCTGTGGCAGAAAGTTCTGGAATCTGAGAGGAGCCACAAATTTCCTTCCACCCAGCGTTCCCCCAAGTCTCCCGATAAAAATGATACCTAACTTGTGTGGGTAGGCCTAGCGCCCGCGACAGGAAACGCCCCAAAGCGCAACGTGGACACATCCAAATTTTTGGAAGAAAACAGAGGTGTTTTTTGCGAAGTGCCTACCTGTAGATTTTGGCCTCTAGCTCAGCCGGCACCTAGGGAAACCTACCAAACCTGTGCATTTCTGAAAACTAGAGACCTAGGGGAATCCAAGGAGGGGTGACTTGCGGGGATCGGACCAGGTTCTGTTACCCAGAATCCTTTGCAAACCTCAAAATTTGGCTAAAAAAACACATGTTCCTCACATTTCTGTGGCAGAAAGTTCTGGAATCTGAGAGGAGCCACAAATTTCCTTCCACCCAGCGTTCCCCCAAGTCTCCCGATAAAAATGATACCTAACTTGTGTGGGTAGGCCTAGCGCTCGCGACAGGAAACGCCCCAAAGCGCAACGTGGACACATCCAAATATTTGGAAGAAAACAGAGGTGTTTTTTGCGAAGTGACTACCTGTAGATTTTGGCCTCTAGCTCAGCCGGCACCTAGGGAAACCTACCAAACCTGTGCATTTCTGAAAACTAGAGACCTAGGGGAATCCAATGAGGGGTGACTTTCGGGGCTCGGACCAGGTTCTGTTACCCAGAATCCTTTGCAAACCTCAAAATTTGGCTAAAAAAACACATGTTCCTCACATTTCTGTGGCAGAAAGTTCTGGAATCTGAGAGGAGCCACAAATTTCCTTCCACCCAGCGTTCCCCCAAGTCTCCCGATAAAAATGATACCTCACTTGTGTGGGTAGGCCTAGCGCCCGCTACAGGAAACGCCCGAAAGCGCAACGTGGACACATCCAAATTTTTGGAAGAAAACAGAGGTGTTTTTTGCGAAGTGCCTACCTGTAGATTTTGGCCTCTAGCTCAGCCGGCACCTAGGGAAACCTACCAAACCTGTGCATTTCTGAAAACTAGAGACCTAGGGGAATCCAAGGAGGGGTGACTTGTGGGGCTCGGACCAGGTTCTGTTACCCAGAATCCTTTGCAAACCTCAAAATTTGGCTAAAAAAACACATGTTCCTCACATTTCTGTGGCAGAAAGTTCTGGAATCTGAGAGGAGCCACAAATTTCCTTCCACCCAGCGTTCCCCCAAGTCTCCCGATACAAACGATACCTCACTTGTGTGGGTAGGCCTAGCGCCGGCTACAGGAAACGCCCCAAAGCGCAACGTAGACACATCCAAATTTTTGGAAGAAAACAGAGGTGTTTTTTGCGAAGTGCCTACCTGTAGATTTTGGCCTCTAGCTCAGCCGGCACCTAGGGAAACCTACCAAACCTGTGCATTTCTGAAAACTAGAGACCTAGGGGAATCCAAGGAGGGGTGACTTGCAGGGCTCGGACCAGGTTCTGTTACCCAGAATCCTTTGCAAACCTCAAAATTTGGCTAAAAAAACACTTGTTCCTCACATTTCTGTGTCAGAAAGTTCTGGAATCTGAGAGGAGCCACAAATTTCCTTCCACCCAGCGTTCCCCCAAGTCTCCCGATAAAAATGATACCTCACTTGTGTGGGTAGGCCTAGCGCCCGCTACAGGAAACGCCCCAAAGCGCAACGTGGACACATCCAAATTTTTGGAAGAAAACAGAGGTGTTTTTTGCGAAGTGCCTACCTGTAGATTTTGGCCTCTAGCTCAGCCGGCACCTAGGGAAACCTACCAAACCTGTGCATTTCTGAAAACTAGAGACCTAGGGGAATCCAAGATGGGGTGACTTGCGGGGCTCGGACCAGGTTCTGTTACCCAGAATCCTTTGCAAACCTCAAAATTTAGCTAAAAAAACACATGTCCCTCACATTTCTGTGGCAGAAAGTTCTGGAATCTGAGAGGAGCCACAAATTTCCTTCCACCCAGCGTTCCCCCAAGTCTCCCGATAAAAATGATACCTAACTTGTGTGGGTAGGCCTAGCGCCCGCGACAGGAAACGCCCCAAAGCGCAACGTGGACACATCCAAATATTTGGAAGAAAACAGAGGTGTTTTTTGCGAAGTGCCTACCTGTAGATTTTGGCCTCTAGCTCAGCCGGCACCTAGGGAAACCTACCAAACCTGTGCATTTCTGAAAACTAGAGACCTAGGGGAATCCAAGGAGGGGTGACTTGCGGGGCTCGGACCAGGTTCTGTTACCCAGAATCCTTTGCAAACCTCAAAATTTAGCTAAAAAAACACATGTCCCTCACATTTCTGTGGCAGAAAGTTCTGGAATCTGAGAGGAGCCACAAATTTCCTTCCACCCAGCGTTCCCGCAAGTCTCCCGATAAAAATGACACCTCACTTGTGTGGGTAGGCCTAGCGCCCGCTACAGGAAACGCCCCAAAGCGCAACGTGGACACATCCAAATTTTTGGAAGAAAACAGAGGTGTTTTTTGCGAAGTGCCTACCTGTAGATTTTGGCCTCTAGCTCAGCCGGCACCTAGGGAAACCTACCAAACCTGTGCATTTCTGAAAACTAGAGACCTAGGGGAATCTAAGATGGGGTGACTTGCGGGGCTCGGACCAGGTTCTGTTACCCAGAATCCTTTGCAAACCTCAAAATTTAGCTAAAAAAACACATGTCCCTCACATTTCTGTGGCAGAAAGTTCTGGAATCTGAGAGGAGCCACAAATTTCCTTCCACCCAGCGTTCCCCCAAGTCTCCCGATAAAAATGATACCTAACTTGTGTGGGTAGGCCTAGCGCCCGCGACAGGAAACGCCCCACAGCGCAACGTGGACACATCCAAATATTTGGAAGAAAACAGAGGTGTTTTTTGCGAAGTGCCTACCTGTAGATTTTGGCCTCTAGCTCAGCCGGCACCTAGGGAAACCTACCAAACCTGTGCATTTCTGAAAACTAGAGACCTAGGGGAATCCACGATAGGGTGACTTGCGGGGCTCGGACCAGTTTCTGTTACCCAGAATCCTTTGCAAACCTCAAAATTTGGCTAAAAAAACACATGTTCCTCACATTTCTGTGGCAGAAAGTTCTGGAATCTGAGAGGAGCCACAAATTTCCTTCCACCCAGCTTTCCCCCAAGTCTCCCGATAAAAATGATACCTCACTTGTGTGGGTAGGCCTAGCGCCCGCTACAGGAAACGCCCCAAAGCGCAACGTGGACACATCCAAATTTTTGGAAGAAAACAGATGTGTTTTTTGCGAAGGGCCTACCTGTAGATTTTGGCCTCTAGCTCAGCCGGCACCTAGGGAAACCTACCAAACCTGTGCATTTCTGAAAACTAGAGACCTAGGGGAATCCAAGGAGGGGTGACTTGCAGGGCTCGGACCAGGTTCTGTTACCCAGAATCCTTTGCAAACCTCAAAATTTGGCTAAAAAAACACATGTTCCTCACATTTCTGTGGCAGAAAGTTCTGCAATCTGAGAGGAGCCACAAATTTCCTTCCACCCAGCGTTCCCCCAAGTCTCCCGATACAAACGATACCTCACTTGTGTGGGTAGGCCAAGCGCCCGCTACAGGAAACGCCCCAAAGCGCAACGTGGACACATCCAAATTTTTGGAAGAAAACAGAGGTGTTTTTTGCGAAGTGCCTACCTGTAGATTTTGGCCTCTAGCTCAGCCGGCACCTACGGAAACCTACCAAACCTGTGCATTTCTGAAAACTAGAGACCTAGGGGAATCCAAGGAGGGGTGACTTGCGGGGCTCGGACCAGGTTCTGTTACCCAGAATCCTTTGCAAACCTCAAAATTTGGCTAAAAAAACACATGTTCCTCACATTTCTGTGGCAGAAAGTTCTGGAATCTGAGAGGAGCCACAAATTTCCTTCCACCCAGCGTTCCCCCAAGTCTCCCGATAAAAATTATACCTCACTTGTGTGGGTAGGCCTAGCGCCCGCTACAGGAAACGCCCCAAAGCGCAACGTGGACACATCCAAAGTTTGGGAAGAAAACAGAGGTGTTTTTTGCGAAGTGCCTACCTGTAGATTTTGGCCTCTAGCTCAGCCGGCACCTAGGGAAACCTACCAAACCTGTGCATTTCTGAAAACTAGAGACCTAGGGGAATCTAAGATGGGGTGACTTGCGGGGCTCGGACCAGGTTCTGTTACCCAGAATCCTTTGCAAACCTCAAAATTTAGCTAAAAAAACACATGTCCCTCACATTTCTGTGGCACAAAGTTCTGGAATCTGAGAGGAGCCACAAATTTCCTTCCACCCAGCGTTCCCCCAAGTCTCCCGATAAAAATGATACCTCACTTGTGTGGGTAGGCCTAGCGCTCGCGACAGGAAACGCCCCAAAGCGCAACGTGGACACATCCAAATATTTGGAAGAAAACAGAGGTGTTTTTTGCGAAGTGCCTACCTGTAGATTTTGGCCTCTAGCTCAGCCGGCACCTAGGGAAACCTACCAAACCTGTGCATTTCTGAAAACTAGAGACCTAGGGGAATCCAATGAGGGGTGACTTGCGGGGCTCGGACCAGGTTCTGTTACCCAGAATCCTTTGCAAACCTCAAAATTTGGCTAAAAAAACACATGTTCCTCACATTTCTGTGGCAGAAAGTTCTGGAATCTGAGAGGAGCCACAAATTTCCTTCCACCCAGCGTTCCCCCAAGTCTCCCGATAAAAATGATACCTCACTTGTGTGGGTAGGCCTAGCGCCCGCTACAGGAAACGCCCCAAAGCGCAACGTGGACACATCCAAATTTTTGGAAGAAAACAGAGGTGTTTTTTGCGAAGTGCCTACCTGTAGATTTTGGCCTCTAGCTCAGCCGGCACCTAGGGAAACCTACCAAACCTGTGCATTTCTGAAAACTAGAGACCTAGGGGAATCCAAGGAGGGGTGACTTGTGGGGCTCGGACCAGGTTCTGTTACCCAGAATCCTTTGCAAACCTCAAAATTTGGCTAAAAAAACACATGTTCCTCACATTTCTGTGGCAGAAAGTTCTGGAATCTGAGAGGAGCCACAAATTTCCTTCCACCCAGCGTTCCCCCAAGTCTCCCGATACAAACGATACCTCACTTGTGTGGGTAGGCCTAGCGCCGGCTACAGGAAACGCCCCAAAGCGCAACGTAGACACATCCAAATTTTTGGAAGAAAACAGAGGTGTTTTTTGCGAAGTGCCTACCTGTAGATTTTGGCCTCTAGCTCAGCCGGCACCTAGGGAAACCTACCAAACCTGTGCATTTCTGAAAACTAGAGACCTAGGGGAATCCAAGGAGGGGTGACTTGCAGGGCTCGGACCAGGTTCTGTTACCCAGAATCCTTTGCAAACCTCAAAATTTGGCTAAAAAAACACTTGTTCCTCACATTTCTGTGTCAGAAAGTTCTGGAATCTGAGAGGAGCCACAAATTTCCTTCCACCCAGCGTTCCCCCAAGTCTCCCGATAAAAATGATACCTCACTTGTGTGGGTAGGCCTAGCGCCCGCTACAGGAAACGCCCCAAAGCGCAACGTGGACACATCCAAATTTTTGGAAGAAAACAGAGGTGTTTTTTGCAAAGTGCCTACCTGTAGATTTTGGCCTCTAGCTCAGCCGGCACCTAGGGAAACCTACCAAACCTGTGCATTTCTGAAAACTAGAGACCTAGGGGAATCCAAGATGGGGTGACTTGCGGGGCTCGGACCAGGTTCTGTTACCCAGAATCCTTTGCAAACCTCAAAATTTAGCTAAAAAAACACATGTCCCTCACATTTCTGTGGCAGAAAGTTCTGGAATCTGAGAGGAGCCACGAATTTCCTTCCACCCAGCGTTCCCCCAAGTCTCCCGATAAAAATGATACCTAACTTGTGTGGGTAGGCCTAGCGCCCGCGACAGGAAACGCCCCAAAGCGCAACGTGGACACATCCAAATATTTGGAAGAAAACAGAGGTGTTTTTTGCGAAGTGCCTACCTGTAGATTTTGGCCTCTAGCTCAGCCGGCACCTAGGGAAACCTACCAAACCTGTGCATTTCTGAAAACTAGAGACCTAGGGGAATCCAAGGAGGGGTGACTTGCGGGGCTCGGACCAGGTTCTGTTACCCAGAATCCTTTGCAAACCTCAAAATTTAGCTAAAAAAACACATGTCCCTCACATTTCTGTGGCAGAAAGTTCTGGAATCTGAGAGGAGCCACAAATTTCCTTCCACCCAGCGTTCCCCCAAGTCTCCCGATAAAAATGACACCTCACTTGTGTGGGTAGGCCTAGCGCCCGCTACAGGAAACGCCCCAAAGCGCAACGTGGACACATCCAAATTTTTGGAAGAAAACAGAGGTGTTTTTTGCGAAGTGCCTACCTGTAGATTTTGGCCTCTAGCTCAGCCGGCACCTAGGGAAACCTACCAAACCTGTGCATTTCTGAAAACTAGAGACCTAGGGGAATCTAAGATGGGGTGACTTGCGGGGCTCGGACCAGGTTCTGTTACCCAGAATCCTTTGCAAACCTCAAAATTTAGCTAAAAAAACACATGTCCCTCACATTTCTGTGGCAGAAAGTTCTGGAATCTGAGAGGAGCCACAAATTTCCTTCCACCCAGCGTTCCCCCAAGTCTCCCGATAAAAATGATACCTAACTTGTGTGGGTAGGCCTAGCGCTCGCGACAGGAAACGCCCCAAAGCGCAACGTGGACACATCCAAATATTTGGAAGAAAACAGAGGTGTTTTTTGCGAAGTGCCTACCTGTAGATTTTGGCCTCTAGCTCAGCCGGCACCTAGGGAAACCTACCAAACCTGTGCATTTCTGAAAACTAGAGACCTAGGGGAATCCAAGGAGGGGTGACTTTCGGGGCTCGGACCAGGTTCTGTTACCCAGAATCCTTTGCAAACCTCAAAATTTGGCTAAAAAAACACATGTTCCTCACATTTCTGTGGCAGAAAGTTCTGGAATCTGAGAGGAGCCACAAATTTCCTTCCACCCAGCGTTCCCCCAAGTCTCCCGATAAAAATGATACCTCACTTGTGTGGGTAGGCCTAGCGCCCGCTACAGGAAACGCCCCAAAGCGCAACGTGGACACATCCAAATTTTTGGAAGAAAACAGATGTGTTTTTTGCGAAGGGCCTACCTGTAGATTTTGGCCTCTAGCTCAGCCGGCACCTAGGGAAACCTACCAAACCTGTGCATTTCTGAAAACTAGAGACCTAGGGGAATCCAAGGAGGGGTGACTTGTGGGGCTCGGACCAGGTTCTGTTACCCAGAATCCTTTGCAAACCTCAAAATTTGGCTAAAAAAACACATGTTCCTCACATTTCTGTGGCAGAAAGTTCTGGAATCTGAGAGGAGCCACAAATTTCCTTCCACCCAGCGTTCCCCCAAGTCTCCCGATACAAACGATACCTCACTTGTGTGGGTAGGCCTAGCGCCGGCTACAGGAAACGCCCCAAAGCGCAACGTAGACACATCCAAATTTTTGGAAGAAAACAGAGGTGTTTTTTGCGAAGTGCCTACCTGTAGATTTTGGCCTCTAGCTCAGCCGGCACCTAGGGAAACCTACCAAACCTGTGCATTTCTGAAAACTAGAGACCTAGGGGAATCCAAGGAGGGGTGACTTGCAGGGCTCGGACCAGGTTCAGTTACCCAGAATCCTTTGCAAACCTCAAAATTTGGCTAAAAAAACACTTGTTCCTCACATTTCTGTGTCAGAAAGTTCTGGAATCTGAGAGGAGCCACAAATTTCCTTCCACCCAGCGTTCCCCCAAGTCTCCCGATAAAAATGATACCTCACTTGTGTGGGTAGGCCTAGCGCCCGCTACAGGAAACGCCCCAAAGCGCAACGTGGACACATCCAAATTTTTGGAAGAAAACAGAGGTGTTTTTTGCAAAGTGCCTACCTGTAGATTTTGGCCTCTAGCTCAGCCGGCACCTAGGGAAACCTACCAAACCTGTGCATTTCTGAAAACTAGAGACCTAGGGGAATCCAAGATGGGGTGACTTGCGGGGCTCGGACCAGGTTCTGTTACCCAGAATCCTTTGCAAACCTCAAAATTTAGCTAAAAAAACACATGTCCCTCACATTTCTGTGGCAGAAAGTTCTGGAATCTGAGAGGAGCCACAAATTTCCTTCCACCCAGCGTTCCCCCAAGTCTCCCGATAAAAATGATACCTAACTTGTGTGGGTAGGCCTAGCGCCCGCGACAGGAAACGCCCCAAAGCGCAACGTGGACACATCCAAATATTTGGAAGAAAACAGAGGTGTTTTTTGCGAAGTGCCTACCTGTAGATTTTGGCCTCTAGCTCAGCCGGCACCTAGGGAAACCTACCAAACCTGTGCATTTCTGAAAACTAGAGACCTAGGGGAATCCAAGGAGGGGTGACTTGCGGGGCTCGGACCAGGTTCTGTTACCCAGAATCCTTTGCAAACCTCAAAATTTAGCTAAAAAAACACATGTCCCTCACATTTCTGTGGCAGAAAGTTCTGCAATCTGAGAGGAGCCACAAATTTCCTTCCACCCAGCGTTCCCCCAAGTCTCCCGATACAAACGATACCTCACTTGTGTGGGTAGGCCAAGCGCCCGCTACAGGAAACGCCCCAAAGCGCAACGTGGACACATCCAAATTTTTGGAAGAAAACAGAGGTGTTTTTTGCGAAGTGCCTACCTGTAGATTTTGGCCTCTAGCTCAGCCGGCACCTACGGAAACCTACCAAACCTGTGCATTTCTGAAAACTAGAGACCTAGGGGAATCCAAGGAGTGGTGACTTGCGGGGCTCGGACCAGGTTCTGTTACCCAGAATCCTTTGCAAACCTCAAAATTTGGCTAAAAAAACACATGTTCCTCACATTTCTGTGGCAGAAAGTTCTGGAATCTGAGAGGAGCCACAAATTTCCTTCCACCCAGCGTTCCCCCAAGTCTCCCGATAAAAATGATACCTCACTTGTGTGGGTAGGCCTAGCGCCCGCTACAGGAAACGCCCCAAAGCGCAACGTGGACACATCCAAAGTTTGGGAAGAAAACAGAGGTGTTTTTTGCGAAGTGCCTACCTGTAGATTTTGGCCTCTAGCTCAGCCGGCACCTAGGGAAACCTACCAAACCTGTGCATTTCTGAAAACTAGAGACCTAGGGGAATCTAAGATGGGGTGACTTGCGGGGCTCGGACCAGGTTCTGTTACCCAGAATCCTTTGCAAACCTCAAAATTTAGCTAAAAAAACACATGTCCCTCACATTTCTGTGGCAGAAAGTTCTGGAATCTGAGAGGAGCCACAAATTTCCTTCCACCCAGCGTTCCCCCAAGTCTCCCGATAAAAATGATACCTAACTTGTGTGGGTAGGCCTAGCGCTCGCGACAGGAAACGCCCCAAAGCGCAACGTGGACACATCCAAATATTTGGAAGAAAACAGAGGTGTTTTTTGCGAAGTGCCTACCTGTAGATTTTGGCCTCTAGCTCAGCCGGCACCTAGGGAAACCTACCAAACCTGTGCATTTCTGAAAACTAGAGACCTAGGGGAATCCAATGAGGGGTGACTTTCGGGGCTCGGACCAGGTTCTGTTACCCAGAATCCTTTGCAAACCTCAAAATTTGGCTAAAAAAACACATGTTCCTCACATTTCTGTGGCAGAAAGTTCTGGAATCTGAGAGGAGCCACAAATTTCCTTCCACCCAGCGTTCCCCCAAGTCTCCCGATAAAAATGATACCTCACTTGTGTGGGTAGGCCTAGCGTCCGCTACAGGAAACGCCCCAAAGCGCAACGTGGACACATCCAAATTTTTGGAAGAAAACAGAGGTGTTTTTTGCGAAGTGCCTACCTGTAGATTTTGGCCTCTAGCTCAGCCGGCACCTAGGGAAACCTACCAAACCTGTGCATTTCTGAAAACTAGAGACCTAGGGGAATCCAAGGAGGGGTGACTTGTGGGGCTCGGACCAGGTTCTGTTACCCAGAATCCTTTGCAAACCTCAAAATTTGGCTAAAAAAACACATGTTCCTCACATTTCTGTGGCAGAAAGTTCTGGAATCTGAGAGGAGCCACAAATTTCCTTCCACCCAGCGTTCCCCCAAGTCTCCCGATACAAACGATACCTCACTTGTGTGGGTAGGCCTAGCGCCGGCTACAGGAAACGCCCCAAAGCGCAACGTAGACACATCCAAATTTTTGGAAGAAAACAGAGGTGTTTTTTGCGAAGTGCCTACCTGTAGATTTTGGCCTCTAGCTCAGCCGGCACCTAGGGAAACCTACCAAACCTGTGCATTTCTGAAAACTAGAGACCTAGGGGAATCCAAGGAGGGGTGACTTGCAGGGCTCGGACCAGGTTCTGTTACCCAGAATCCTTTGCAAACCTCAAAATTTGGCTAAAAAAACACTTGTTCCTCACATTTCTGTGTCAGAAAGTTCTGGAATCTGAGAGGAGCCACAAATTTGCTTCCACCCAGCCTTCCCCCAAGTCTCCCGATAAAAATGATACCTCACTTGTGTGGGTAGGCCTAGCGCCTGCTACAGGAAACGCCCCAAAGCGCAACGTGGACACATCCAAATTTTTGGAAGAAAACAGAGGTGTTTTTTGCAAAGTGCCTACCTGTAGATTTTGGCCTCTAGCTCAGCCGGCACCTAGGGAAACCTACCAAACCTGTGCATTTCTGAAAACTAGAGACCTAGGGGAATCCAAGATGGGGTGACTTGCGGGGCTCGGACCAGGTTCTGTTACCCAGAATCCTTTGCAAACCTCAAAATTTAGCTAAAAAAACACATGTCCCTCACATTTCTGTGGCAGAAAGTTCTGGAATCTGAGAGGAGCCACAAATTTCCTTCCACCCAGCGTTCCCCCAAGTCTCCCGATAAAAATGATACCTAACTTGTGTGGGTAGGCCTAGCGCCCGCGACAGGAAACGCCCCAAAGCGCAACGTGGACACATCCAAATATTTGGAAGAAAACAGAGGTGTTTTTTGCGAAGTGCCTACCTGTAGATTTTGGCCTCTAGCTCAGCCGGCACCTAGGGAAACCTACCAAACCTGTGCATTTCTGAAAACTAGAGACCTAGGGGAATCCAAGGAGGGGTGACTTGCGGGGCTCGGACCAGGTTCTGTTACCCAGAATCCTTTGCAAACCTCAAAATTTAGCTAAAAAAACACATGTCCCTCACATTTCTGTGGCAGAAAGTTCTGGAATCTGAGAGGAGCCACAAATTTCCTTCCACCCAGCGTTCCCCCAAGTCTCCCGATAAAAATGACACCTCACTTGTGTGGGTAGGCCTAGCGCCCGCTACAGGAAACGCCCCAAAGCGCAACGTGGACACATCCAAATTTTTGGAAGAAAACAGAGGTGTTTTTTGCGAAGTGCCTACCTGTAGATTTTGGCCTCTAGCTCAGCCGGCACCTAGGGAAACCTACCAAACCTGTGCATTTCTGAAAACTAGAGACCTAGGGGAATCTAAGATGGGGTGACTTGCGGGGCTCGGACCAGGTTCTGTTACCCAGAATCCTTTGCAAACCTCAAAATTTAGCTAAAAAAACACATGTCCCTCACATTTCTGTGGCAGAAAGTTCTGGAATCTGAGAGGAGCCACAAATTTCCTTCCACCCAGCGTTCCCCCAAGTCTCCCGATAAAAATGATACCTAACTTGTGTGGGTAGGCCTAGCGCTCGCGACAGGAAACGCCCCAAAGCGCAACGTGGACACATCCAAATATTTGGAAGAAAACAGAGGTGTTTTTTGCGAAGTGCCTACCTGTAGATTTTGGCCTCTAGCTCAGCCGGCACCTAGGGAAACCTACCAAACCTGTGCATTTCTGAAAACTAGAGACCTAGGGGAATCCAAGGAGGGGTGACTTTCGGGGCTCGGACCAGGTTCTGTTACCCAGAATCCTTTGCAAACCTCAAAATTTGGCTAAAAAAACACATGTTCCTCACATTTCTGTGGCAGAAAGTTCTGGAATCTGAGAGGAGCCACAAATTTCCTTCCACCCAGCGTTCCCCCAAGTCTCCCGATAAAAATGATACCTCACTTGTGTGGGTAGGCCTAGCGCCCGCTACAGGAAACGCCCCAAAGCGCAACGTGGACACATCCAAATTTTTGGAAGAAAACAGAGGTGTTTTTTGCGAAGTGCCTACCTGTAGATTTTGGCCTCTAGCTCAGCCGGCACCTAGGGAAACCTACCAAACCTGTGCATTTCTGAAAACTAGAGACCTAGGGGAATCCAATGAGGGGTGACTTTCGGGGCTCGGACCAGGTTCTGTTACCCAGAATCCTTTGCAAACCTCAAAATTTGGCTAAAAAAACACATGTTCCTCACATTTCTGTGGCAGAAAGTTCTGGAATCTGAGAGGAGCCACAAATTTCCTTCCACCCAGCGTTCCCCCAAGTCTCCCGATAAAAATGATACCTCACTTGTGTGGGTAGGCCTAGCGCCCGCTACAGGAAACGCCCCAAAGCGCAACGTGGACACATCCAAATTTTTGGAAGAAAACAGAGGTGTTTTTTGCGAAGTGCCTACCTGTAGATTTTGGCCTCTAGCTCAGCCGGCACCTAGGGAAACCTACCAAACCTGTGCATTTCTGAAAACTAGAGACCTAGGGGAATCCAAGGAGGGGTGACTTGTGGGGCTCGGACCAGGTTCTGTTACCCAGAATCCTTTGCAAACCTCAAAATTTGGCTAAAAAAACACATGTTCCTCACATTTCTGTGGCAGAAAGTTCTGGAATCTGAGAGGAGCCACAAATTTCCTTCCACCCAGCGTTCCCCCAAGTCTCCCGATACAAACGATACCTCACTTGTGTGGGTAGGCCTAGCGCCGGCTACAGGAAACGCCCCAAAGCGCAACGTAGACACATCCAAATTTTTGGAAGAAAACAGAGGTGTTTTTTGCGAAGTGCCTACCTGTAGATTTTGGCCTCTAGCTCAGCCGGCACCTAGGGAAACCTACCAAACCTGTGCATTTCTGAAAACTAGAGACCTAGGGGAATCCAAGGAGGGGTGACTTGCAGGGCTCGGACCAGGTTCTGTTACCCAGAATCCTTTGCAAACCTCAAAATTTGGCTAAAAAAACACTTGTTCCTCACATTTCTGTGTCAGAAAGTTCTGGAATCTGAGAGGAGCCACAAATTTCCTTCCACCCAGCGTTCCCCCAAGTCTCCCGATAAAAATGATACCTCACTTGTGTGGGTAGGCCTAGCGCCCGCTACAGGAAACGCCCCAAAGCGCAACGTGGACACATCCAAATTTTTGGAAGAAAACAGAGGTGTTTTTTGCAAAGTGCCTACCTGTAGATTTTGGCCTCTAGCTCAGCCGGCACCTAGGGAAACCTACCAAACCTGTGCATTTCTGAAAACTAGAGACCTAGGGGAATCCAAGATAGGGTGACTTGCGGGGCTCGGACCAGGTTCTGTTACCCAGAATCCTTTGCAAACCTCAACATTTAGCTAAAAAAACACATGTCCCTCACATTTCTGTGGCAGAAAGTTCTGGAATCTGAGAGGAGCCACAAATTTCCTTCCACCCAGCGTTCCCCCAAGTCTCCCGATAAAAATGATACCTAACTTGTGTGGGTAGGCCTAGCGCCCGCGACAGGAAACGCCCCAAAGCGCAACGTGGACACATCCAAATATTTGGAAGAAAACAGAGGTGTTTTTTGCGAAGTGCCTACCTGTAGATTTTGGCCTCTAGCTCAGCCGGCACCTAGGGAAACCTACCAAACCTGTGCATTTCTGAAAACTAGAGACCTAGGGGAATCCAAGGAGGGGTGACTTGCGGGGCTCGGACCAGGTTCTGTTACCCAGAATCCTTTGCAAACCTCAAAATTTAGCTAAAAAAACACATGTCCCTCACATTTCTGTGGCAGAAAGTTCTGGAATCTGAGAGGAGCCACAAATTTCCTTCCACCCAGCGTTCCCCCAAGTCTCCTGATAAAAATGACACCTCACTTGTGTGGGTAGGCCTAGCGCCCGCTACAGGAAACGCCCCAAAGCGCAACGTGGACACATCCAAATTTTTGGAAGAAAACAGAGGTGTTTTTTGCGAAGTGCCTACCTGTAGATTTTGGCCTCTAGCTCAGCCGGCACCTAGGGAAACCTACCAAACCTGTGCATTTCTGAAAACTAGAGACCTAGGGGAATCTAAGATGGGGTGACTTGCGGGGCTCGGACCAGGTTCTGTTACCCAGAATCCTTTGCAAACCTCAAAATTTAGCTAAAAAAACACATGTCCCTCACATTTCTGTGGCAGAAAGTTCTGGAATCTGAGAGGAGCCACAAATTTCCTTCCACCCAGCGTTCCCCCAAGTCTCCCGATAAAAATGATACCTAACTTGTGTGGGTAGGCCTAGCGCTCGCGACAGGAAACGCCCCAAAGCGCAACGTGGACACATCCAAATATTTGGAAGAAAACAGAGGTGTTTTTTGCGAAGTGCCTACCTGTAGATTTTGGCCTCTAGCTCAGCCGGCACCTAGGGAAACCTACCAAACCTGTGCATTTCTGAAAACTAGAGACCTAGGGGAATCCAAGGAGGGGTGACTTTCGGGGCTCGGACCAGGTTCTGTTACCCAGAATCCTTTGCAAACCTCAAAATTTGGCTAAAAAAACACATGTTCCTCACATTTCTGTGGCAGAAAGTTCTGGAATCTGAGAGGAGCCACAAATTTCCTTCCACCCAGCGTTCCCCCAAGTCTCCCGATAAAAATGATACCTCACTTGTGTGGGTAGGCCTAGCGCCCGCTACAGGAAACGCCCCAAAGCGCAACGTGGACACATCCAAATTTTTGGAAGAAAACAGAGGTGTTTTTTGCGAAGTGCCTACCTGTAGATTTTGGCCTCTAGCTCAGCCGGCACCTAGGGAAACCTACCAAACCTGTGCATTTCTGAAAACTAGAGACCTAGGGGAATCCAATGAGGGGTGACTTTCGGGGCTCAGACCAGGTTCTGTTACCCAGAATCCTTTGCAAACCTCAAAATTTGGCTAAAAAAACACATGTTCCTCACATTTCTGTGGCAGAAAGTTCTGGAATCTGAGAGGAGCCACAAATTTCCTTCCACCCAGCGTTCCCCCAAGTCTCCCGATAAAAATGATACCTCACTTGTGTGGGTAGGCCTAGCGCCCGCTACAGGAAACGCCCCAAAGCGCAACGTGGACACATCCAAATTTTTGGAAGAAAACAGAGGTGTTTTTTGCGAAGTGCCTACCTGTAGATTTTGGCCTCTAGCTCAGCCGGCACCTAGGGAAACCTACCAAACCTGTGCATTTCTGAAAACTAGAGACCTAGGGGAATCCAAGGAGGGGTGACTTGTGGGGCTCGGACCAGGTTCTGTTACCCAGAATCCTTTGCAAACCTCAAAATTTGGCTAAAAAAACACATGTTCCTCACATTTCTGTGGCAGAAAGTTCTGGAATCTGAGAGGAGCCACAAATTTCCTTCCACCCAGCGTTCCCCCAAGTCTCCCGATACAAACGATACCTCACTTGTGTGGGTAGGCCTAGCGCCGGCTACAGGAAACGCCCCAAAGCGCAACGTAGACACATCCAAATTTTTGGAAGAAAACAGAGGTGTTTTTTGCGAAGTGCCTACCTGTAGATTTTGGCCTCTAGCTCAGCCGGCACCTAGGGAAACCTACCAAACCTGTGCATTTCTGAAAACTAGAGACCTAGGGGAATCCAAGGAGGGGTGACTTGCAGGGCTTGGACCAGGTTCTGTTACCCAGAATCCTTTGCAAACCTCAAAATTTGGCTAAAAAAAACACTTGTTCCTCACATTTCTGTGTCAGAAAGTTCTGGAATCTGAGAGGAGCCACAAATTTCCTTCCACCCAGCGTTCCCCCAAGTCTCCCGATAAAAATGATACCTCACTTGTGTGGGTAGGCCTAGCGCCCGCTACAGGAAACGCCCCAAAGCGCAACGTGGACACATCCAAATTTTTGGAAGAAAACAGAGGTGTTTTTTGCAAAGTGCCTACCTGTAGATTTTGGCCTCTAGCTCAGCCGGCACCTAGGGAAACCTACCAAACCTGTGCATTTCTGAAAACTAGAGACCTAGGGGAATCCAAGATGGGGTGACTTGCGGGGCTCGGACCAGGTTCTGTTACCCAGAATCCTTTGCAAACCTCAACATTTAGCTAAAAAAACACATGTCCCTCACATTTCTGTGGCAGAAAGTTCTGGAATCTGAGAGGAGCCACAAATTTCCTTCCACCCAGCGTTCCCCCAAGTCTCCCGATAAAAATGATACCTAACTTGTGTGGGTAGGCCTAGCGCCCGCGACAGGAAACGCCCCAAAGCGCAACGTGGACACATCCAAATATTTGGAAGAAAACAGAGGTGTTTTTTGCGAAGTGCCTACCTGTAGATTTTGGCCTCTAGCTCAGCCGGCACCTAGGGAAACCTACCAAACCTGTGCATTTCTGAAAACTAGAGACCTAGGGGAATCCAAGGAGGGGTGACTTGCGGGGCTCGGACCAGGTTCTGTTACCCAGAATCCTTTGCAAACCTCAAAATTTAGCTAAAAAAACACATGTCCCTCACATTTCTGTGTCAGAAAGTTCTGGAATCTGAGAGGAGCCACAAATTTCCTTCCACCCAGCGTTCCCCCAAGTCTCCCGATAAAAATGATACCTCACTTGTGTGGGTAGGCCTAGCGCCCGCTACAGGAAACGCCCCAAAGCGCAACGTGGACACATCCAAATTTTTGGAAGAAAACAGAGGTGTTTTTTGCAAAGTGCCTACCTGTAGATTTTGGCCTCTAGCTCAGCCGGCACCTAGGGAAACCTACCAAACCTGTGCATTTCTGAAAACTAGAGACCTAGGGGAATCCAAGATGGGGTGACTTGCGGGGCTCGGACCAGGTTCTGTTACCCAGAATCCTTTGCAAACCTCAACATTTAGCTAAAAAAACACATGTCCCTCACATTTCTGTGGCAGAAAGTTCTGGAATCTGAGAGGAGCCACAAATTTCCTTCCACCCAGCGTTCCCCCAAGTCTCCCGATAAAAATGATACCTAACTTGTGTGGGTAGGCCTAGCGCCCGCGACAGGAAACGCCCCAAAGCGCAACGTGGACACATCCAAATATTTGGAAGAAAACAGAGGTGTTTTTTGCGAAGTGCCTACCTGTAGATTTTGGCCTCTAGCTCAGCCGGCACCTAGGGAAACCTACCAAACCTGTGCATTTCTGAAAACTAGAGACCTAGGGGAATCCAAGGAGGGGTGACTTGCGGGGCTCGGACCAGGTTCTGTTACCCAGAATCCTTTGCAAACCTCAAAATTTAGCTAAAAAAACACATGTCCCTCACATTTCTGTGGCAGAAAGTTCTGGAATCTGAGAGGAGCCACAAATTTCCTTCCACCCAGCGTTCCCCCAAGTCTCCCGATAAAAATGACACCTCACTTGTGTGGGTAGGCCTAGCGCCCGCTACAGGAAACGCCCCAAAGCGCAACGTGGACACATCCAAATTTTTGGAAGAAAACAGAGGTGTTTTTTGCGAAGTGCCTACCTGTAGATTTTGGCCTCTAGCTCAGCCGGCACCTAGGGAAACCTACCAAACCTGTGCATTTCTGAAAACTAGAGACCTAGGGGAATCTAAGATGGGGTGACTTGCGGGGCTCGGACCAGGTTCTGTTACCCAGAATCCTTTGCAAACCTCAAAATTTAGCTAAAAAAACACATGTCCCTCACATTTCTGTGGCAGAAAGTTCTGGAATCTGAGAGGAGCCACAAATTTCCTTCCACCCAGCGTTCCCCCAAGTCTCCCGATAAAAATGATACCTAACTTGTGTGGGTAGGCCTAGCGCTCGCGACAGGAAACGCCCCAAAGCGCAACGTGGACACATCCAAATATTTGGAAGAAAACAGAGGTGTTTTTTGCGAAGTGCCTACCTGTAGATTTTGGCCTCTAGCTCAGCCGGCACCTAGGGAAACCTACCAAACCTGTGCATTTCTGAAAACTAGAGACCTAGGGGAATCCAAGGAGGGGTGACTTTCGGGGCTCGGACCAGGTTCTGTTACCCAGAATCCTTTGCAAACCTCAAAATTTGGCTAAAAAAACACATGTTCCTCACATTTCTGTGGCAGAAAGTTCTGGAATCTGAGAGGAGCCACAAATTTCCTTCCACCCAGCGTTCCCCCAAGTCTCCCGATAAAAATGATACCTCACTTGTGTGGGTAGGCCTAGCGCCCGCTACAGGAAACGCCCCAAAGCGCAACGTGGACACATCCAAATTTTTGGAAGAAAACAGAGGTGTTTTTTGCGAAGTGCCTACCTGTAGATTTTGGCCTCTAGCTCAGCCGGCACCTAGGGAAACCTACCAAACCTGTGCATTTCTGAAAACTAGAGACCTAGGGGAATCCAATGAGGGGTGACTTTCGGGGCTCGGACCAGGTTCTGTTACCCAGAATCCTTTGCAAACCTCAAAATTTGGCTAAAAAAACACATGTTCCTCACATTTCTGTGGCAGAAAGTTCTGGAATCTGAGAGGAGCCACAAATTTCCTTCCACCCAGCGTTCCCCCAAGTCTCCCGATAAAAATGATACCTCACTTGTGTGGGTAGGCCTAGCGCCCGCTACAGGAAACGCCCCAAAGCGCAACGTGGACACATCCAAATTTTTGGAAGAAAACAGAGGTGTTTTTTGCGAAGTGCCTACCTGTAGATTTTGGCCTCTAGCTCAGCCGGCACCTAGGGAAACCTACCAAACCTGTGCATTTCTGAAAACTAGAGACCTAGGGGAATCCAAGGAGGGGTGACTTGTGGGGCTCGGACCAGGTTCTGTTACCCAGAATCCTTTGCAAACCTCAAAATTTGGCTAAAAAAACACATGTTCCTCACATTTCTGTGGCAGAAAGTTCTGGAATCTGAGAGGAGCCACAAATTTCCTTCCACCCAGCGTTCCCCCAAGTCTCCCGATACAAACGATACCTCACTTGTGTGGGTAGGCCTAGCGCCGGCTACAGGAAACGCCCCAAAGCGCAACGTAGACACATCCAAATTTTTGGAAGAAAACAGAGGTGTTTTTTGCGAAGTGCCTACCTGTAGATTTTGGCCTCTAGCTCAGCCGGCACCTAGGGAAACCTACCAAACCTGTGCATTTCTGAAAACTAGAGACCTAGGGGAATCCAAGGAGGGGTGACTTGCAGGGCTCGGACCAGGTTCTGTTACCCAGAATCCTTTGCAAACCTCAAAATTTGGCTAAAAAAACACTTGTTCCTCACATTTCTGTGTCAGAAAGTTCTGGAATCTGAGAGGAGCCACAAATTTCCTTCCACCCAGCGTTCCCCCAAGTCTCCCGATAAAAATGATACCTCACTTGTGTGGGTAGGCCTAGCGCCCGCTACAGGAAATGCCCCAAAGCGCAACGTGGACACATCCAAATTTTTGGAAGAAAACAGAGGTGTTTTTTGCAAAGTGCCTACCTGTAGATTTTGGCCTCTAGCTCAGCCGGCACCTAGGGAAACCTACCAAACCTGTGCATTTCTGAAAACTAGAGACCTAGGGGAATCCAAGATGGGGTGACTTGCGGGGCTCGGACCAGGTTCTGTTACCCAGAATCCTTTGCAAACCTCAAAATTTAGCTAAAAAAACACATGTCCCTCACATTTCTGTGGCAGAAAGTTCTGGAATCTGAGAGGAGCCACAAATTTCCTTCCACCCAGCGTTCCCCCAAGTCTCCCGATAAAAATGATACCTAACTTGTGTGGGTAGGCCTAGCGCCCGCGACAGGAAACGCCCCAAAGCGCAACGTGGACACATCCAAATATTTGGAAGAAAACAGAGGTGTTTTTTGCGAAGTGCCTACCTGTAGATTTTGGCCTCTAGCTCAGCCGGCACCTAGGGAAACCTACCAAACCTGTGCATTTCTGAAAACTAGAGACCTAGGGGAATCCAAGGAGGGGTGACTTGCGGGGCTCGGACCAGGTTCTGTTACCCAGAATCCTTTGCAAACCTCAAAATTTAGCTAAAAAAACACATGTCCCTCACATTTCTGTGGCAGAAAGTTCTGGAATCTGAGAGGAGCCACAAATTTCCTTCCACCCAGCGTTCCCCCAAGTCTCCCGATAAAAATGACACCTCACTTGTGTGGGTAGGCCTAGCGCCCGCTACAGGAAACGCCCCAAAGCGCAACGTGGACACATCCAAATTTTTGGAAGAAAACAGAGGTGTTTTTTGCGAAGTGCCTACCTGTAGATTTTGGCCTCTAGCTCAGCCGTCACCTAGGGAAACCTACCAAACCTGTGCATTTCTGAAAACTAGAGACCTAGGGGAATCTAAGATGGGGTGACTTGCGGGGCTCGGACCAGGTTCTGTTACCCAGAATCCTTTGCAAACCTCAAAATTTAGCTAAAAAAACACATGTCCCTCACATTTCTGTGGCAGAAAGTTCTGGAATCTGAGAGGAGCCACAAATTTCCTTCCACCCAGCGTTCCCCCAAGTCTCCCGATAAAAATGATACCTAACTTGTGTGGGTAGGCCTAGCGCTCGCGACAGGAAACGCCCCAAAGCGCAACGTGGACACATCCAAATATTTGGAAGAAAACAGAGGTGTTTTTTGCGAAGTGCCTACCTGTAGATTTTGGCCTCTAGCTCAGCCGGCACCTAGGGAAACCTACCAAACCTGTGCATTTCTGAAAACTAGAGACCTAGGGGAATCCAAGGAGGGGTGACTTTCGGGGCTCGGACCAGGTTCTGTTACCCAGAATCCTTTGCAAACCTCAAAATTTGGCTAAAAAAACACATGTACCTCACATTTCTGTGGCAGAAAGTTCTGGAATCTGAGAGGAGCCACAAATTTCCTTCCACCCAGCGTTCCCCCAAGTCTCCCGATAAAAATGATACCTCACTTGTGTGGGTAGGCCTAGCGCCCGCTACAGGAAACGCCCCAAAGCGCAACGTGGACACATCCAAATTTTTGGAAGAAAACAGAGGTGTTTTTTGCGAAGTGCCTACCTGTAGATTTTGGCCTCTAGCTCAGCCGGCACCTAGGGAAACCTACCAAACCTGTGCATTTCTGAAAACTAGAGACCTAGGGGAATCCAAGGAGGGGTGACTTGTGGGGCTCGGACCAGGTTCTGTTACCCAGAATCCTTTGCAAACCTCAAAATTTGGCTAAAAAAACACATGTTCCTCACATTTCTGTGGCAGAAAGTTCTGGAATCTGAGAGGAGCCACAAATTTCCTTCCACCCAGCGTTCCCCCAAGTCTCCCGATACAAACGATACCTCACTTGTGTGGGTAGGCCTAGCGCCGGCTACAGGAAACGCCCCAAAGCGCAACGTAGACACATCCAAATTTTTGGAAGAAAACAGAGGTGTTTTTTGCGAAGTGCCTACCTGTAGATTTTGGCCTCTAGCTCAGCCGGCACCTAGGGAAACCTACCAAACCTGTGCATTTCTGAAAACTAGAGACCTAGGGGAATCCAAGGAGGGGTGACTTGCAGGGCTCGGACCAGGTTCTGTTACCCAGAATCCTTTGCAAACCTCAAAATTTGGCTAAAAAAACACTTGTTCCTCACATTTCTGTGTCAGAAAGTTCTGGAATCTGAGAGGAGCCACAAATTTCCTTCCACCCAGCGTTCCCCCAAGTCTCCCGATAAAAATGATACCTCACTTGTGTGGGTAGGCCTAGCGCCCGCTACAGGAAACGCCCCAAAGCGCAACGTGGACACATCCAAATTTTTGGAAGAAAACAGAGGTGTTTTTTGCAAAGTGCCTACCTGTAGATTTTGGCCTCTAGCTCAGCCGGCACCTAGGGAAACCTACCAAACCTGTGCATTTCTGAAAACTAGAGACCTAGGGGAATCCAAGATGGGGTGACTTGCGGGGCTCGGACCAGGTTCTGTTACCCAGAATCCTTTGCAAACCTCAAAATTTAGCTAAAAAAACACATGTCCCTCACATTTCTGTGGCAGAAAGTTCTGGAATCTGAGAGGAGCCACAAATTTCCTTCCACCCAGCGTTCCCCCAAGTCTCCCGATAAAAATGATACCTAACTTGTGTGGGTAGGCCTAGCGCCCGCGACAGGAAACGCCCCAAAGCGCAACGTGGACACATCCAAATATTTGGAAGAAAACAGAGGTGTTTTTTGCGAAGTGCCTACCTGTAGATTTTGGCCTTTAGCTCAGCCGGCACCTAGGGAAACCTACCAAACCTGTGCATTTCTGAAAACTAGAGACCTAGGGGAATCCAAGGAGGGGTGACTTGCGGGGCTCGGACCAGGTTCTGTTACCCAGAATCCTTTGCAAACCTCAAAATTTAGCTAAAAAAACACATGTCCCTCACATTTCTGTGGCAGAAAGTTCTGGAATCTGAGAGGAGCCACAAATTTCCTTCCACCCAGCGTTCCCCCAAGTCTCCCGATAAAAATGACACCTCACTTGTGTGGGTAGGCCTAGCGCCCGCTACAGGAAACGCCCCAAAGCGCAACGTGGACACATCCAAATTTTTGGAAGAAAACAGAGGTGTTTTTTGCGAAGTGCCTACCTGTAGATTTTGGCCTCTAGCTCAGCCGGCACCTAGGGAAACCTACCAAACCTGTGCATTTCTGAAAACTAGAGACCTAGGGGAATCTAAGATGGGGTGACTTGCGGGGCTCGGACCAGGTTCTGTTACCCAGAATCCTTTGCAAACCTCAAAATTTAGCTAAAAAAACACATGTCCCTCACATTTCTGTGGCAGAAAGTTCTGGAATCTGAGAGGAGCCACAAATTTCCTTCCACCCAGCGTTCCCCCAAGTCTCCCGATAAAAATGATACCTAACTTGTGTGGGTAGGCCTAGCGCTCGCGACAGGAAACGCCCCAAAGCGCAACGTGGACACATCCAAATATTTGGAAGAAAACAGAGGTGTTTTTTGCGAAGTGCCTACCTGTAGATTTTGGCCTCTAGCTCAGCCGGCACCTAGGGAAACCTACCAAACCTGTGCATTTCTGAAAACTAGAGACCTAGGGGAATCCAAGGAGGGGTGACTTTCGGGGCTCGGACCAGGTTCTGTTACCCAGAATCCTTTGCAAACCTCAAAATTTGGCTAAAAAAACACATGTTCCTCACATTTCTGTGGCAGAAAGTTTTGGAATCTGAGAGGAGCCACAAATTTCCTTCCACCCAGCGTTCCCCCAAGTCTCCCGATAAAAATGATACCTCACTTGTGTGGGTAGGCCTAGCGCCCGCTACAGGAAACGCCCCAAAGCGCAACGTGGACACATCCAAATTTTTGGAAGAAAACAGAGGTGTTTTTTGCGAAGTGCCTACCTGTAGATTTTGGCCTCTAGCTCAGCCGGCACCTAGGGAAACCTACCAAACCTGTGCATTTCTGAAAACTAGAGACCTAGGGGAATCCAAGGAGGGGTGACTTGTGGGGCTCGGACCAGGTTCTGTTACCCAGAATCCTTTGCAAACCTCAAAATTTGGCTAAAAAAACACATGTTCCTCACATTTCTGTGGCAGAAAGTTCTGGAATCTGAGAGGAGCCACAAATTTCCTTCCACCCAGCGTTCCCCCAAGTCTCCCGATACAAACGATACCTCACTTGTGTGGGTAGGCCTAGCGCCGGCTACAGGAAACGCCCCAAAGCGCAACGTAGACACATCCAAATTTTTGGAAGAAAACAGAGGTGTTTTTTGCGAAGTGCCTACCTGTAGATTTTGGCCTCTAGCTCAGCCGGCACCTAGGGAAACCTACCAAACCTGTGCATTTCTGAAAACTAGAGACCTAGGGGAATCCAAGGAGGGGTGACTTGCAGGGCTCGGACCAGGTTCTGTTACCCAGAATCCTTTGCAAACCTCAAAATTTGGCTAAAAAAACACATGTTCCTCACATTTCTGTGTCAGAAAGTTCTGGAATCTGAGAGGAGCCACAAATTTCCTTCCACCCAGCGTTCCCCCAAGTCTCCCGATAAAAATGATACCTCACTTGTGTGGGTAGGCCTAGCGCCCGCTACAGGAAACGCCCCAAAGCGCAACGTGGACACATCCAAATTTTTGGAAGAAAACAGAGGTGTTTTTTGCGAAGTGCCTACCTGTAGATTTTGGCCTCTAGCTCAGCCGGCACCTAGGGAAACCTACCAAACCTGTGCATTTCTGAAAACTAGAGACCTAGGGGAATCCAAGATGGGGTGACTTGCGGGGCTCGGACCAGGTTCTGTTACCCAGAATCCTTTGCAAACCTCAAAATTTAGCTAAAAAAACACATGTCCCTCACATTTCTGTGGCAGAAAGTTCTGGAATCTGAGAGGAGCCACAAATTTCCTTCCACCCAGCGTTCCCCCAAGTCTCCCGATAAAAATGATACCTAACTTGTGTGGGTAGGCCTAGCGCCCGCGACAGGAAACGCCCCAAAGCGCAACGTGGACACATCCAAATATTTGGAAGAAAACAGAGGTGTTTTTTGCGAAGTGCCTACCTGTAGATTTTGGCCTCTAGCTCAGCCGGCACCTAGGGAAACCTACCAAACCTGTGCATTTCTGAAAACTAGAGACCTAGGGGAATCCAAGGAGGGGTGACTTGCGGGGCTCGGACCAGGTTCTGTTACCCAGAATCCTTTGCAAACCTGAAAATTTAGCTAAAAAAACACATGTCCCTCACATTTCTGTGGCAGAAAGTTCTGGAATCTGAGAGGAGCCACAAATTTCCTTCCACCCTGCGTTCCCCCAAGTCTCCCGATAAAAATGACACCTCACTTGTGTGGGTAGGCCTAGCGCCCGCTACAGGAAACGCCCCAAAGCGCAACGTAGACACATCCAAATTTTTGGAAGAAAACAGAGGTGTTTTTTGCGAAGTGCCTACCTGTAGATTTTGGCCTCTAGCTCAGCCGGCACCTAGGGCAACCTACCAAACCTGTGCATTTCTGAAAACTAGAGACCTAGGGGAATCCAAGGAGGGGTGACTTACGGGGCTCGGACCAGGTTCTGTTACCCAGAATCCTTTGCAAACCTCAAAATTTGGCTAAAAAAACACATGTTCCTCACACTTCTGTGGCAGAAAGTTCTGGAATCTGAGAGGAGCCACAAATTTCCTTCCACCCAGCGTTCCCCCAAGTCTCCCGATAAAAATGATACCTCACTTGTGTGGGTAAGCCTAGCGCCCGCTACAGGAAACGCCCCAAAGCACAACGTGGACACATCCAAATTTTGGGAAGAAAACAGAGGTGTTTTTTGCGAAGTGCCTACCTGTAGATTTTGGCCTCTAGCTCAGCCGGCACCTAGGGAAACCTACCAAACCTGTGCATTTCTGAAAACTAGAGACCTAGGGGAATCCAAGGAGGGGTGACTTTCGGGGCTCGGACCAGGTTCTGTTACCCAGAATCCTTTGCAAACCTCACCATTTGGCTAAAAAAACACATGTTCCTCACATTTCTGTGGCAGAAAGTTCTGGAATCTGAGAGGAGCCACAAATTTCCTTCCACCCAGCGTTCCCCCAAGTCTCCCGATAAAAATGATACCTCACTTGTGTGGGTAGGCCTAGCGCCCGCTACAGGAAACGCCCCAAAGCGCAACGTGGACACATCCAAATTTTTGGAAGAAAACAGAGGTGTTTTTTGCGAAGTGCCTACCTGTAGATTTTGGCCTCTAGCTCAGCCGGCACCTAGGGAAACCTACCAAACCTGTGCATTTCTGAAAACTAGAGACCTAGGGGAATCCAAGGAGGGGTGACTTGTGGGGCTCGGACCAGGTTCTGTTACCCAGAATCCTTTGCAAACCTCAAAATTTGGCTAAAAAAACACATGTTCCTCACATTTCTGTGGCAGAAAGTTCTGGAATCTGAGAGGAGCCACAAATTTCCTTCCACCCAGCGTTCCCCCAAGTCTCCCGATACAAACGATACCTCACTTGTGTGGGTAGGCCTAGCGCCGGCTACAGGAAACGCCCCAAAGCGCAACGTAGACACATCCAAATTTTTGGAAGAAAACAGAGGTGTTTTTTGCGAAGTGCCTACCTGTAGATTTTGGCCTCTAGCTCAGCCGGCACCTAGGGAAACCTACCAAACCTGTGCATTTCTGAAAACTAGAGACCTAGGGGAATCCAAGGAGGGGTGACTTGCGGGGCTCGGACCAGGTTCTGTTACCCAGAATCCTTTGCAAACCTCAAAATTTGGCTAAAAAAACACATGTTCCTCACATTTCTGTGTCAGAAAGTTCTGGAATCTGAAAGGAGCCACAAATTTCCTTCCACCCAGCGTTCCCCCAAGTCTCCCGATAAAAATGATACCTCACTTGTGTGGGTAGGCCTAGCGCCCGCTACAGGAAACGCCCCAAAGCGCAACGTGGACACATCCAAATTTTTGGAAGAAAACAGAGGTGTTTTTTGCGAAGTGCCTACCTGTAGATTTTGGCCTCTAGCTCAGCCGGCACCTAGGGAAACCTACCAAACCTGTGCATTTCTGAAAACTAGAGACCTAGGGGAATCCAAGATGGGGTGACTTGCGAGGCTCGGACCAGGTTCTGTTACCCAGAATCCTTTGCAAACCTCAAAATTTTGCTAAAAAAACACATGTCCCTCACATTTCTGTGGCAGAAAGTTCTGGAATCTGAGAGGAGCCACAAATTTCCTTCCACCCAGCGTTCCCCCAAGTCTCCCGATAAAAATGATACCTAACTTGTGTGGGTAGGCCTAGCGCCCGCGACAGGAAACGCCCCAAAGCGCAACGTGGACACATCCAAATATTTGGAAGAAAACAGAGGTGTTTTTTGCGAAGTAGATTTTGGCCACTAGCTCAGCCGGCACCTAGGGAAACCTACCAAACCTGTGCATTTCTGAAAACTAGAGACCTAGGGGAATCCAAGGAGGGGTGACTTGCGGGGCTCGGACCAGGTTCTGTTACCCAGAATCCTTTGCAAACCTCAAAATTTAGCGAAAAAAACACATGTCCCTCACATTTCTGTGGCAGAAAGTTCTGGAATCTGAGAGGAGCCACAAATTTCCTTCCACCCAGCGTTCCCCCAAGTCTCCCGATAAAAATGACACCTCACTTGTGTGGGTAGGCCTAGCGCCCGCTACAGGAAACGCCCCAAAGCGCAACGTGGACACATCCAAATTTTTGGAAGAAAACAGAGGTGTTTTTTGCGAAGTGCCTACCTGTAGATTTTGGCCTCTAGCTCAGCCGGCACCTAGGGAAACCTACCAAACCTGTGCATTTCTGAAAACTAGAGACCTAGGGGAATCCAAGGAGGGGTGACTTGTGGGGCTCGGACCAGGTTCTGTTACCCAGAATCCTTTGCAAACCTCACAATTTGGCTAAAAAAACACATGTTCCTCACATTTCTGTGGCAGAAAGTTCAAGAATCTGAGAGGAGCCACAAATTTCCTTCCACCCAGCGTTCCCCCAAGTCTCCCGATAAAAATGACACCTCACTTGTGTGGGTAGGCCTAGCGCCCGCTACAGGAAACGCCCCAAAGCGCAACGTAGACACATCCAAATTTTTGGAAGAAAACAGAGGTGTTTTTTGCGAAGTGCCTACCTGTACATTTTGGCCTCTAGCTCAGCCGGCACCTAGGGCAACCTACCAAACCTGTGCATTTCTGAAAACTAGAGACCTAGGGGAGTCCAAGGAGGGGTGACTTACGGGGCTCGGACCAGGTTCTGTTACCCAGAATCCTTTGCAAACCTCAAAATTTGGCTAAAAAAACACATGTTCCTCACACTTCTGTGGCAGAAAGTTCTGGAATCTGAGAGGACCCACAAATTTCCTTCCACCCAGCGTTCCCCCAAGTCTCCCGATAAAAATGATACCTCACTTGTGTGGGTAGGCCTAGCGACCGCTACAGGAAACGCCCCAAAGCACAACGTGGACACATCCAAATTTTTGGAAGAAAACAGAGGTGTTTTTTGCGAAGTGCCTACCTGTAGATTTTGGCCTCTAGCTCAGCCGGCACCTAGGGAAACCTACCAAACCTGTGCATTTCTGAAAACTAGAGACCTAGGGGAATCCAAGGAGGGGTGACTTTCGGGGCTCGGACCAGGTTCTGTTACCCAGAATCCTTTGCAAACCTCACAATTTGGCTAAAAAAACACATGTTCCTCACATTTCTGTGGCAGAAAGTTCTGGAATCTGAGAGGAGCCACAAATTTCCTTCCACCCAGCGTTTCCCCAAGTCTCCCGATAAAAATGATACCTCACTTGTGTGGGTAGGCCTAGCGCCCGCTACAGGAAATGCCCCAAAGCGCAACGTGGACACATCCAAATTTTTGGAAGAAAACAGATGTGTTTTTTGCGAAGTGCCTACCTGTAGATTTTGGCCTCTAGCTCAGCCGGCACCTAGGGAAACCTACCAAACCTGTGCATTTCTGAAAACTAGAGACCTAGGGGAATCCAAGGAGGGGTGACTTGCGGGGCTCGGACCAGGTTCTGTTACCCAGAATCCTTTGCAAACCTCAAAATTTGGCTAACAAAACACATGTTCCTCACATTTCTGTGGCAGAAAGTTCTGCAATCTGAGAGGAGCCACAAATTTCCTTCCACCCAGCGTTCCCCCAAGTCTCCCGATACAAACGATACCTCACTTGTGTGGGTAGGCCTAGCGCCCGCTACAGGAAACGCCCCAAAGCGCAACGTGGACACATCCAAATTTTTGGAAGAAAACAGAGGTGTTTTTTGCGAAGTGCCTACCTGTAGATTTTGGCCGCTAGCTCAGCCGGCACCTAGGGAAACCTACCAAACCTGTGCATTTCTGAAAACTAGAGACCTAGGGGAATCCAAGGAGGGGTGACTTGCGGGGCTCGGACCAGGTTCTGTTACCCAGAATCCTTTGCAAACCTCAAAATTTGGCTGAAAAAAACACATGTTCCTCACATTTCTGTGGCAGAAAGTTCTGGAATCTGAGAGGAGCCACAAATTTCCTTCCACCCAGCGTTCCCCCAAGTCTCCCGATAAAAATGATACCTCACTTGTGTGGGTAGGCCTAGCGCCCGCTACAGGAAACACCCCAAAGCGCAACGTGGACACATCCAAATTTTTGGAAGAAAACAGAGGTGTTTTTTGCGAAGTGCCTACCTGTAGATTTTGGCCTCTAGCTCAGCCAGCACCTAGGGAAACCTACCAAACCTGTGCATTTCTGAAAACTAGAGACCTAGGGGAATCCAAGGAGGGGTGACTTGTGGGGCTCGGACCAGGTTCTGTTACCCAGAATCCTTTGCAAACCTCAAAATTTGGCTAAAAAAACACATGTTCCTCACATTTCTGTGGCAGAAAGTTCTGGAATCTGAGAGGAGCCACAAATTTCCTTCCACCCAGCGTTCCCCCAAGTCTCCCGATACAAATGATACCTCACTTGTGTGGGTAGGCCTAGCGCCCGCTACAGGAAACGCCCCAAAGCGCAACGTAGACACATCCAAATTTTTGGAAGAAAACAGAGGTGTTTTTTGCGAAGTGCCTACCTGTAGATTTTGGCCTGTAGCTCAGCCAGCACCTAGGGCAACCTACCAAACCTGTGCATTTCTGAAAACTAGAGACCTAGGGGAATCCAAGGAGGGGTGACTTGAGGGGCTCGGACCAGGTTCTGTTACCCAGAATCCTTTGCAAACCTCAAAATTTGGCTAAAAAAACACATGTTCCTCTCATTTCTGTGTCAGAAAGTTCTGGAATCTGAGAGGAGCCACAAATTTCCTTCCACCCAGCGTTCCCCCAAGTCTCCCGATAAAAATGATACCTCACTTGTGTGGGTAGGCCTAGCGCCCGCTACAGGAAACGCCCCAAAGCGCAACGTGGACACATCCAAATTTTTGGAAGAAAACAGAGGTGTTTTTTGCAAAGTGCCTACCTGTAGATTTTGGCCTCTAGCTCAGCCGGCACCTAGGGAAACCTACCAAACCTGTGCATTTCTGAAAACTAGAGACCTAGGGGAATCCAACATGGGGTGACTTGCGGGGCTCGGACCAGGTTCTGTTACCAAGAATCCTTTGCAAACCTCAAAATTTAGCTAAAAAAACACATGTCCCTCACATTTCTGTGGCAGAAAGTTCTGGAATCTGAGAGGAGCCACAAATTTCCTTCCACCCAGCGTTCCCCTAAGTCTCCCGATAAAAATGATACCTAACTTGTGTGGGTAGGCCTAGCGCCCGCGACAGGAAACGCCCCAAAGCGCAACGTGGACACATCCAAATATTTGGAAGAAAACAGAGGTGTTTTTTGCGAAGTGCCTACCTGTAGATTTTGGCCTCTAGCTCAGCCGGCACCTAGGGAAACCTACCAAACCTGTGCATTTCTGAAAACTAGAGACCTAGGGGAATCCAAGGAGGGGTGACTTGTGGGGCTCGGACCAGGTTCTGTTACCCAGAATCCTTTGCAAACCTCAAAATTTGGCTAAAAAAACACATGTTCCTCACATTTCTGTGGCAGAAAGTTCTGGAATCTGAGAGGAGCCACAAATTTCCTTCCACCCAGCGTTCCCCCAAGTCTCCCGATACAAACGATACCTCACTTGTGTGGGTAGGCCTAGCGCCGGCTACAGGAAACGCCCCAAAGCGCAACGTAGACACATCCAAATTTTTGGAAGAAAACAGAGGTGTTTTTTGCAAAGTGCCTACCTGTAGATTTTGGCCTCTAGCTCAGCCGGCACCTAGGGAAACCTACCAAACCTGTGCATTTCTGAAAACTAGAGACGTAGGGGAATCCAAGATGGGGTGACTTGCGGGGCTCGGACCAGGTTCTGTTACCCAGAATCCTTTGCAAACCTCAAAATTTAGCTAAAAAAACACATGTCCCTCACATTTCTGTGGCAGAAAGTTCTGGAATCTGAGAGGAGCCACAAATTTCCTTCTACCCAGCGTTCTCCCAAGTCTCCCGATAAAAATGATACCTAACTTGTGTGGGTAGGCCTAGCGCCCGCGACAGGAAACGCCCCAAAGCGCAACGTGGACACATCCAAATATTTGGAAGAAAACAGAGGTGTTTTTTGCGAAGTGCCTACCTGTAGATTTTGGCCTCTAGCTCAGCCGGCACCTAGGGAAACCTACCAAACCTGTGCATTTCTGAAAACTAGAGACCTAGGGCAATCCAAGGAGGGGTGACTTGCGGGGCTCGGACCAGGTTCTGTTACCCAGAATCCTTTGCAAACCTCAAAATTTAGCTAAAAAAACACATGTCCCTCACATTTCTGTGGCAGAAAGTCCTGGAATCTGAGAGGAGCCACAAATTTCCTTCTACCCAGCGTTCTCCCAAGTCTCCCGATAAAAATGACACCTCACTTGTGTGGGTAGGCCTAGCGCCCGCTACAGGAAACGCCCCAAAGCGCAACGTGGACACATCCAAATTTTTGGAAGAAAACAGAGGTGTTTTTTGCGAAGTGCCTACCTGTAGATTTTGGCCTCTAGCTCAGCCGGCACCTAGGGAAACCTACCAAACCTGTGCATTTCTGAAAACTAGAGACCTAGGGGAATCCAAGGAGGGGTGACTTGTGGGGCTCGGACCAGGTTCTGTTAGCCAGAATCCTTTGCAAACCTCACAATTTGGCTAAAAAAACACATGTTCCTCACATTTCTGTGGCAGAAAGTTCTGGAATCTGAGAGGAGCCACAAATTTCCTTCCACCCAGCGTTCCCCCAAGTCTCCCCATACAAACGATACCTCACTTGTGTGGGTAGGCCTAGCGCCCGCTACAGGAAACGCCCCAAAGCGCAACGTGGACACATCCAAATTTTTGGAAGAAAACAGAGGTGTTTTTTGCGAAGTGCCTACCTGTAGATTTTGGCCTCTAGCTCAGCCGGCACCTAGGGAAACCTACCAAACTTGTGCATTTCTGAAAACTAGAGACCTAGGGGAATCCAAGGAGGGGTGACTTGTGGGGCTCGGACCAGGTTCTGTTACCCAGAATCCTTTGCAAACCTCACAATTTGGCTAAAAAAACACATGTTCCTCACATTTCTGTGGCAGAAAGTTCTGGAATCTGAGAGGAGCCACAAATTTCCTTCCACCCAGGGTTCCCCCAAGTCTCCCCATACAAACGATACCTCACTTGTGTGGGTAGGCCTAGCGCCCGCTACAGGAAACGCCCCAAAGCGCAACGTAGACACATCCAAATTTTTGGAAGAAAACAGAGGTGTTTTTTGCGAAGTGCCTACCTGTAGATTTTGGCCTCTAGCTCAGCCGGCACCTAGGGCAACCTACCTAACCTGTGCATTTCTGAAAACTAGAGACCTAGGGGAATCCAAGGAGGGGTGACTTACGGGGCTCGGACCAGGTTCTGTTACCCAGAATCCTTTGCAAACCTCAAAAGTTGGCTAAAAAAACACATGTTCCTCACACTTCTGTGGCAGAAAGTTCTGGAATCTGAGAGGAGCCACAAATTTCCTTCCACCCAGCGTTCCCCCAAGTCTCCCGATAAAAATGATACCTCACTTGTGTGGGTAAGCCTAGCGCCCGTTACAGGAAACGCCCCAAAGCACAACGTGGACACATCCAAATTTTGGGAAGAAAACAGAGGTGTTTTTTGCGAAGTGCCTACCTGTAGATTTTGGCCTCTAGCTCAGCCGGCACCTAGGGAAACCTACCAAACCTGTGCATTTCTGAAAACTAGAGACCTAGGGGAATCCAAGGAGGGGTGACTTTCGGGGCTCGGACCAGGTTCTGTTACCCAGAATCCTTTGCAAACCTCACCATTTGGCTAAAAAAACACATGTTCCTCACATTTCTGTGGCAGAAAGTTCTGGAATCTGAGAGGAGCCACAAATTTCCTTCCACCCAGCGTTCCCCCAAGTCTCCCGATAAAAATGATACCTCACTTGTGTGGGTAGGCCTAGCGCCCGCTACAGGAAACGCCCCAAAGCGCAACGTGGACACATCCACATTTTTGGAAGAAAACAGATGTGTTTTTTGCGAAGTGCCTACCTGTAGATTTTGGCCTCTAGCTCAGCCGGCACCTAGGGAAACCTACCAAACCTGTGCATTTCTGAAAACTAGAGACCTAGGGGAATCCAAGGAGGGGTGACTTGCGGGGCTCGTACCAGGTTCTGTTACCCAGAATCCTTTGCAAACCTCAAAATTTGGCTAACAAAACACATGTTCCTCACATTTCTGTGGCAGAAAGTTCTGCAATCTGAGAGGAGCCACAAATTTCCTTCCACCCAGCGTTCCCCCAAGTCTCCCGATACAAACGATACCTCACTTGTGTGGGTAGGCCTAGCGCCCGCTACAGGAAACGCCCCAAAGCGCAACGTGGACACATCCAAATTTTTGGAAGAAAACAGAGGTGTTTTTTGCGAAGTGCCTACCTGTAGATTTTGGCCTCTAGCTCAGCCGGCACCTAGGGAAACCTACCAAACCTGTGCATTTCTGAAAACTAGAGACCTAGGGGAATCCAAGGAGGGGTGACTTGTGGGGCTCGGACCAGGTTCTGTTACCCAGAATCCTTTGCAAACCTCAAAAGTTAGCTAAAAAAACACATGTCCCTCACATTTCTGTGGCAGAAAGTTCTGGAATCTGAGAGGAGCCACAAATTTCCTTCCACCCAGCGTTCCCCTAAGTCTCCCGATAAAAATGATACCTAACTTGTGTGGGTAGGCCTAGCGCTCGCGACAGGAAACGCCCCAAAGCGCAACGTGGACACATCCAAATATTTGGAAGAAAACAGAGGTGTTTTTTGCGAAGTGCCTACCTGTAGATTTTGGCCTCTAGCTCAGCCGGCACCTAGGGAAACCTACCAAACCTGTGCATTTCTGAAAACTAGAGACCTAGGGGAATCCAAGGAGGGGTGACTTGTGGGGCTCGGACCAGGTTCTGTTACCCAGAATCCTTTGCAAACCTCACAATTTGGCTAAAAAAACACATGTTCCTCACATTTCTGTGGCAGAAAGTTCTGGAATCTGAGAGGAGCCACAAATTTCCTTCCACCCAGCGTTCCCCCAAGTCTCCCCATACAAACGATACCTCACTTGTGTGGGTAGGCCTAGCGCCCGCTACAGGAAACGCCCCAAAGCGCAACGTAGACACATCCAAATTTTTGGAAGAAAACAGAGGTGTTTTTTGCGAAGTGCCTACCTGTAGATTTTGGCCTCTAGCTCAGCCGGCACCTAGGGCAACCTACCAAACCTGTGCATTTCTGAAAACTAGAGACCTAGGGGAATCCAAGGAGGGGTGACTTACGGGGCTCGGACCAGGTTCTGTTACCCAGAATCCTTTGCAAACCTCAAAATTTGGCTAAAAAAACACATGTTCCTCACACTTCTGTGGCAGAAAGTTCTGGAATCTGAGAGGAGCCACAAATTTCCTTCCACCCAGCGTTCCCCCAAGTCTCCCGATAAAAATGATACCTCACTTGTGTGGGTAAGCCTAGCGCCCGCTACAGGAAACGCCCCAAAGCACAACGTGGACACATCCAAATTTTGGGAAGAAAACAGAGGTGTTTTTTGCGAAGTGCCTACCTGTAGATTTTGGCCTCTAGCTCAGCCGGCACCTAGGGAAACCTACCAAACCTGTGCATTTCTGAAAACTAGAGACCTAGGGGAATCCAAGGAGGGGTGACTTTCGGGGCTCGGACCAGGTTCTGTTACCCAGAATCCTTTGCAAACCTCACCATTTGGCTAAAAAAACACATGTTCCTCACATTTCTGTGGCAGAAAGTTCTGGAATCTGAGAGGAGCCACAAATTTCCTTCCACCCAGCGTTCCCCCAAGTCTCCCGATAAAAATGATACCTCACTTGTGTGGGTAGGCCTAGCGCCCGCTACAGGAAACGCCCCAAAGCGCAACGTGGACACATCCAAATTTTTGGAAGAAAACAGAGGTGTTTTTTGCGAAGTGCCTACCTGTAGATTTTGGCCTCTAGCTCAGCCGGCACCTAGGGAAACCTACCAAACCTGTGCATTTCTGAAAACTAGAGACCTAGGGGAATCCAAGGAGGGGTGACTTGTGGGGCTCGGACCAGGTTCTGTTACCCAGAATCCTTTGCAAACCTCAAAATTTGGCTAAAAAAACACATGTTCCTCACATTTCTGTGGCAGAAAGTTCTGGAATCTGAGAGGAGCCACAAATTTCCTTCCACCCAGCGTTCCCCCAAGTCTCCCGATACAAACGATACCTCACTTGTGTGGGTAGGCCTAGCGCCGGCTACAGGAAACGCCCCAAAGCGCAACGTAGACACATCCAAATTTTTGGAAGAAAACAGAGGTGTTTTTTGCGAAGTGCCTACCTGTAGATTTTGGCCTCTAGCTCAGCCGGCACCTAGGGAAACCTACCAAACCTGTGCATTTCTGAAAACTAGAGACCTAGGGGAATCCAAGGAGGGGTGACTTGCGGGGCTCGGACCAGGTTCTGTTACCCAGAATCCTTTGCAAACCTCAAAATTTGGCTAAAAAAACACATGTTCCTCACATTTCTGTGTCAGAAAGTTCTGGAATCTGAAAGGAGCCACAAATTTCCTTCCACCCAGCGTTCCCCCAAGTCTCCCGATAAAAATGATACCTCACTTGTGTGGGTAGGCCTAGCGCCCGCTACAGGAAACGCCCCAAAGCGCAACGTGGACACATCCAAATTTTTGGAAGAAAACAGAGGTGTTTTTTGCGAAGTGCCTACCTGTAGATTTTGGCCTCTAGCTCAGCCGGCACCTAGGGAAACCTACCAAACCTGTGCATTTCTGAAAACTAGAGACCTAGGGGAATCCAAGATGGGGTGACTTGCGAGGCTCGGACCAGGTTCTGTTACCCAGAATCCTTTGCAAACCTCAAAATTTTGCTAAAAAAACACATGTCCCTCACATTTCTGTGGCAGAAAGTTCTGGAATCTGAGAGGAGCCACAAATTTCCTTCCACCCAGCGTTCCCCCAAGTCTCCCGATAAAAATGATACCTAACTTGTGTGGGTAGGCCTAGCGCCCGCGACAGGAAACGCCCCAAAGCGCAACGTGGACACATCCAAATATTTGGAAGAAAACAGAGGTGTTTTTTGCGAAGTAGATTTTGGCCACTAGCTCAGCCGGCACCTAGGGAAACCTACCAAACCTGTGCATTTCTGAAAACTAGAGACCTAGGGGAATCCAAGGAGGGGTGACTTGCGGGGCTCGGACCAGGTTCTGTTACCCAGAATCCTTTGCAAACCTCAAAATTTAGCGAAAAAAACACATGTCCCTCACATTTCTGTGGCAGAAAGGTCTGGAATCTGAGAGGAGCCACAAATTTCCTTCCACCCAGCGTTCCCCCAAGTCTCCCGATAAAAATGACACCTCACTTGTGTGGGTAGGCCTAGCGCCCGCTACAGGAAACGCCCCAAAGCGCAACGTGGACACATCCAAATTTTTGGAAGAAAACAGAGGTGTTTTTTGCGAAGTGCCTACCTGTAGATTTTGGCCTCTAGCTCAGCCGGCACCTAGGGAAACCTACCAAACCTGTGCATTTCTGAAAACTAGAGACCTAGGGGAATCCAAGGAGGGGTGACTTGTGGGGCTCGGACCAGGTTCTGTTACCCAGAATCCTTTGCAAACCTCACAATTTGGCTAAAAAAACACATGTTCCTCACATTTCTGTGGCAGAAAGTTCAAGAATCTGAGAGGAGCCACAAATTTCCTTCCACCCAGCGTTCCCCCAAGTCTCCCGATAAAAATGACACCTCACTTGTGTGGGTAGGCCTAGCGCCCGCTACAGGAAACGCCCCAAAGCGCAACGTAGACACATCCAAATTTTTGGAAGAAAACAGAGGTGTTTTTTGCGAAGTGCCTACCTGTACATTTTGGCCTCTAGCTCAGCCGGCACCTAGGGCAACCTACCAAACCTGTGCATTTCTGAAAACGAGAGACCTAGGGGAGTCCAAGGAGGGGTGACTTACGGGGCTCGGACCAGGTTCTGTTACCCAGAATCCTTTGCAAACCTCAAAATTTGGCTAAAAAAACACATGTTCCTCACACTTCTGTGGCAGAAAGTTCTGGAATCTGAGAGGACCCACAAATTTCCTTCCACCCAGCGTTCCCCCAAGTCTCCCGATAAAAATGATACCTCACTTGTGTGGGTAGGCCTAGCGACCGCTACAGGAAACGCCCCAAAGCACAACGTGGACACATCCAAATTTTTGGAAGAAAACAGAGGTGTTTTTTGCGAAGTGCCTACCTGTAGATTTTGGCCTCTAGCTCAGCCGGCACCTAGGGAAACCTACCAAACCTGTGCATTTCTGAAAACTAGAGACCTAGGGGAATCCAAGGAGGGGTGACTTTCGGGGCTCGGACCAGGTTCTGTTACCCAGAATCCTTTGCAAACCTCACAATTTGGCTAAAAAAACACATGTTCCTCACATTTCTGTGGCAGAAAGTTCTGGAATCTGAGAGGAGCCACAAATTTCCTTCCACCCAGCGTTTCCCCAAGTCTCCCGATAAAAATGATACCTCACTTGTGTGGGTAGGCCTAGCGCCCGCTACAGGAAATGCCCCAAAGCGCAACGTGGACACATCCAAATTTTTGGAAGAAAACAGATGTGTTTTTTGCGAAGTGCCTACCTGTAGATTTTGGCCTCTAGCTCAGCCGGCACCTAGGGAAACCTACCAAACCTGTGCATTTCTGAAAACTAGAGACCTAGGGGAATCCAAGGAGGGGTGACTTGCGGGGCTCGGACCAGGTTCTGTTACCCAGAATCCTTTGCAAACCTCAAAATTTGGCTAACAAAACACATGTTCCTCACATTTCTGTGGCAGAAAGTTCTGCAATCTGAGAGGAGCCACAAATTTCCTTCCACCCAGCGTTCCCCCAAGTCTCCCGATACAAACGATACCTCACTTGTGTGGGTAGGCCTAGCGCCCGCTACAGGAAACGCCCCAAAGCGCAACGTGGACACATCCAAATTTTTGGAAGAAAACAGAGGTGTTTTTTGCGAAGTGCCTACCTGTAGATTTTGGCCGCTAGCTCAGCCGGCACCTAGGGAAACCTACCAAACCTGTGCATTTCTGAAAACTAGAGACCTAGGGGAATCCAAGGAGGGGTGACTTGCGGGGCTCGGACCAGGTTCTGTTACCCAGAATCCTTTGCAAACCTCAAAATTTGGCTGAAAAAAACACATGTTCCTCACATTTCTGTGGCAGAAAGTTCTGGAATCTGAGAGGAGCCACAAATTTCCTTCCACCCAGCGTTCCCCCAAGTCTCCCGATAAAAATGATACCTCACTTGTGTGGGTAGGCCTAGCGCCCGCTACAGGAAACACCCCAAAGCGCAACGTGGACACATCCAAATTTTTGGAAGAAAACAGAGGTGTTTTTTGCGAAGTGCCTACCTGTAGATTTTGGCCTCTAGCTCAGCCAGCACCTAGGGAAACCTACCAAACCTGTGCATTTCTGAAAACTAGAGACCTAGGGGAATCCAAGGAGGGGTGACTTGTGGGGCTCGGACCAGGTTCTGTTACCCAGAATCCTTTGCAAACCTCAAAATTTGGCTAAAAAAACACATGTTCCTCACATTTCTGTGGCAGAAAGTTCTGGAATCTGAGAGGAGCCACAAATTTCCTTCCACCCAGCGTTCCCCCAAGTCTCCCGATACAAATGATACCTCACTTGTGTGGGTAGGCCTAGCGCCCGCTACAGGAAACGCCCCAAAGCGCAACGTAGACACATCCAAATTTTTGGAAGAAAACAGAGGTGTTTTTTGCGAAGTGCCTACCTGTAGATTTTGGCCTGTAGCTCAGCCAGCACCTAGGGCAACCTACCAAACCTGTGCATTTCTGAAAACTAGAGACCTAGGGGAATCCAAGGAGGGGTGACTTGAGGGGCTCGGACCAGGTTCTGTTACCCAGAATCCTTTGCAAACCTCAAAATTTGGCTAAAAAAACACATGTTCCTCTCATTTCTGTGTCAGAAAGTTCTGGAATCTGAGAGGAGCCACAAATTTCCTTCCACCCAGCGTTCCCCCAAGTCTCCCGATAAAAATGATACCTCACTTGTGTGGGTAGGCCTAGCGCCCGCTACAGGAAACGCCCCAAAGCGCAACGTGGACACATCCAAATTTTTGGAAGAAAACAGAGGTGTTTTTTGCAAAGTGCCTACCTGTAGATTTTGGCCTCTAGCTCAGCCGGCACCTAGGGAAACCTACCAAACCTGTGCATTTCTGAAAACTAGAGACCTAGGGGAATCCAAGATGGGGTGACTTGCGGGGCTCGGACCAGGTTCTGTTACCAAGAATCCTTTGCAAACCTCAAAATTTAGCTAAAAAAACACATGTCCCTCACATTTCTGTGGCAGAAAGTTCTGGAATCTGAGAGGAGCCACAAATTTCCTTCCACCCAGCGTTCCCCTAAGTCTCCCGATAAAAATGATACCTAACTTGTGTGGGTAGGCCTAGCGCCCGCGACAGGAAACGCCCCAAAGCGCAACGTGGACACATCCAAATATTTGGAAGAAAACAGAGGTGTTTTTTGCGAAGTGCCTACCTGTAGATTTTGGCCTCTAGCTCAGCCGGCACCTAGGGAAACCTACCAAACCTGTGCATTTCTGAAAACTAGAGACCTAGGGGAATCCAAGGAGGGGTGACTTGTGGGGCTCGGACCAGGTTCTGTTACCCAGAATCCTTTGCAAACCTCAAAATTTGGCTAAAAAAACACATGTTCCTCACATTTCTGTGGCAGAAAGTTCTGGAATCTGAGAGGAGCCACAAATTTCCTTCCACCCAGCGTTCCCCCAAGTCTCCCGATACAAACGATACCTCACTTGTGTGGGTAGGCCTAGCGCCGGCTACAGGAAACGCCCCAAAGCGCAACGTAGACACATCCAAATTTTTGGAAGAAAACAGAGGTGTTTTTTGCGAAGTGCCTACCTGTAGATTTTGGCCTCTAGCTCAGCTAGCACCTAGGGAAACCTACCAAACCTGTGCATTTCTGAAAACTAGAGACCTAGGGGAATCCAAGGAGGGTTGACTTGCGGGGCTCGGACCAGGTTCTGTTACCCAGAATCCTTTGCAAACCTCAAAATTTGGCTAAAAAAACACATGTTCCTCACATTTCTGTGTCAGAAAGTTCTGGAATCTGAGAGGAGCCACAAATTTCCTTCCACCCAGCGTTCCCCCAAGTCTCCCGATAAAACTGATACCTCACTTGTGTGGGTAGGCCTAGCGCCCGCTACAGGAAACGCCCCAAAGCGCAACGTGGACACATCCAAATTTTTGGAAGAAAACAGAGGTGTTTTTTGCGAAGTGCCTACCTGTAGATTTTGGCCTCTAGCTCAGCCGGCACCTAGGGAAACCTACCAAACCTGTGCATTTCTGAAAACTAGAGACGTAGGGGAATCCAAGATGGGGTGACTTGCGGGGCTCGGACCAGGTTCTGTTACCCAGAATCCTTTGCAAACCTCAAAATTTAGCTAAAAAAACACATGTCCCTCACATTTCTGTGGCAGAAAGTTCTGGAATCTGAGAGGAGCCACAAATTTCCTTCTACCCAGCGTTCTCCCAAGTCTCCCGATAAAAATGATACCTAACTTGTGTGGGTAGGCCTAGCGCCCGCGACAGGAAACGCCCCAAAGCGCAACGTGGACACATCCAAATATTTGGAAGAAAACAGAGGTGTTTTTTGCGAAGTGCCTACCTGTAGATTTTGGCCTCTAGCTCAGCCGGCACCTAGGGAAACCTACCAAACCTGTGCATTTCTGAAAACTAGAGACCTAGGGCAATCCAAGGAGGGGTGACTTGCGGGGCTCGGACCAGGTTCTGTTACCCAGAATCCTTTGCAAACCTCAAAATTTAGCTAAAAAAACACATGTCCCTCACATTTCTGTGGCAGAAAGTCCTGGAATCTGAGAGGAGCCACAAATTTCCTTCCACCCAGCGTTCCCCCAAGTCTCCCGATAAAAATGACACCTCACTTGTGTGGGTAGGCCTAGCGCCCGCTACAGGAAACGCCCCAAAGCGCAACGTGGACACATCCAAATTTTTGGAAGAAAACAGAGGTGTTTTTTGCGAAGTGCCTACCTGTAGATTTTGGCCTCTAGCTCAGCCGGCACCTAGGGAAACCTACCAAACCTGTGCATTTCTGAAAACTAGAGACCTAGGGGAATCCAAGGAGGGGTGACTTGTGGGGCTCGGACCAGGTTCTGTTAGCCAGAATCCTTTGCAAACCTCACAATTTGGCTAAAAAAACACATGTTCCTCACATTTCTGTGGCAGAAAGTTCTGGAATCTGAGAGGAGCCACAAATTTCCTTCCACCCAGCGTTCCCCCAAGTCTCCCCATACAAACGATACCTCACTTGTGTGGGTAGGCCTAGCGCCCGCTACAGGAAACGCCCCAAAGCGCAACGTGGACACATCCAAATTTTTGGAAGAAAACAGAGGTGTTTTTTGCGAAGTGCCTACCTGTAGATTTTGGCCTCTAGCTCAGCCGGCACCTAGGGAAACCTACCAAACTTGTGCATTTCTGAAAACTAGAGACCTAGGGGAATCCAAGGAGGGGTGACTTGTGGGGCTCGGACCAGGTTCTGTTACCCAGAATCCTTTGCAAACCTCACAATTTGGCTAAAAAAACACATGTTCCTCACATTTCTGTGGCAGAAAGTTCTGGAATCTGAGAGGAGCCACAAATTTCCTTCCACCCAGGGTTCCCCCAAGTCTCCCCATACAAACGATACCTCACTTGTGTGGGTAGGCCTAGCGCCCGCTACAGGAAACGCCCCAAAGCGCAACGTAGACACATCCAAATTTTTGGAAGAAAACAGAGGTGTTTTTTGCGAAGTGCCTACCTGTAGATTTTGGCCTCTAGCTCAGCCGGCACCTAGGGCAACCTACCTAACCTGTGCATTTCTGAAAACTAGAGACCTAGGGGAATCCAAGGAGGGGTGACTTACGGGGCTCGGACCAGGTTCTGTTACCCAGAATCCTTTGCAAACCTCAAAATTTGGCTAAAAAAACACATGTTCCTCACACTTCTGTGGCAGAAAGTTCTGGAATCTGAGAGGAGCCACAAATTTCCTTCCACCCAGCGTTCCCCCAAGTCTCCCGATAAAAATGATACCTCACTTGTGTGGGTAAGCCTAGCGCCCGCTACAGGAAACGCCCCAAAGCACAACGTGGACACATCCAAATTTTGGGAAGAAAACAGAGGTGTTTTTTGCGAAGTGCCTACCTGTAGATTTTGGCCTCTAGCTCAGCCGGCACCTAGGGAAACCTACCAAACCTGTGCATTTCTGAAAACTAGAGACCTAGGGGAATCCAAGATGGGGTGACTTGCGAGGCTCGGACCAGGTTCTGTTACCCAGAATCCTTTGCAAACCTCAAAATTTTGCTAAAAAAACACATGTCCCTCACATTTCTGTGGCAGAAAGTTCTGGAATCTGAGAGGAGCCACAAATTTCCTTCCACCCAGCGTTCCCCCAAGTCTCCCGATAAAAATGATACCTAACTTGTGTGGGTAGGCCTAGCGCCCGCGACAGGAAACGCCCCAAAGCGCAACGTGGACACATCCAAATATTTGGAAGAAAACAGAGGTGTTTTTTGCGAAGTAGATTTTGGCCACTAGCTCAGCCGGCACCTAGGGAAACCTACCAAACCTGTGCATTTCTGAAAACTAGAGACCTAGGGGAATCCAAGGAGGGGTGACTTGCGGGGCTCGGACCAGGTTCTGTTACCCAGAATCCTTTGCAAACCTCAAAATTTAGCGAAAAAAACACATGTCCCTCACATTTCTGTGGCAGAAAGGTCTGGAATCTGAGAGGAGCCACAAATTTCCTTCCACCCAGCGTTCCCCCAAGTCTCCCGATAAAAATGACACCTCACTTGTGTGGGTAGGCCTAGCGCCCGCTACAGGAAACGCCCCAAAGCGCAACGTGGACACATCCAAATTTTTGGAAGAAAACAGAGGTGTTTTTTGCGAAGTGCCTACCTGTAGATTTTGGCCTCTAGCTCAGCCGGCACCTAGGGAAACCTACCAAACCTGTGCATTTCTGAAAACTAGAGACCTAGGGGAATCCAAGGAGGGGTGACTTGTGGGGCTCGGACCAGGTTCTGTTACCCAGAATCCTTTGCAAACCTCACAATTTGGCTAAAAAAACACATGTTCCTCACATTTCTGTGGCAGAAAGTTCAAGAATCTGAGAGGAGCCACAAATTTCCTTCCACCCAGCGTTCCCCCAAGTCTCCCGATAAAAATGACACCTCACTTGTGTGGGTAGGCCTAGCGCCCGCTACAGGAAACGCCCCAAAGCGCAACGTAGACACATCCAAATTTTTGGAAGAAAACAGAGGTGTTTTTTGCGAAGTGCCTACCTGTACATTTTGGCCTCTAGCTCAGCCGGCACCTAGGGCAACCTACCAAACCTGTGCATTTCTGAAAACGAGAGACCTAGGGGAGTCCAAGGAGGGGTGACTTACGGGGCTCGGACCAGGTTCTGTTACCCAGAATCCTTTGCAAACCTCAAAATTTGGCTAAAAAAACACATGTTCCTCACACTTCTGTGGCAGAAAGTTCTGGAATCTGAGAGGACCCACAAATTTCCTTCCACCCAGCGTTCCCCCAAGTCTCCCGATAAAAATGATACCTCACTTGTGTGGGTAGGCCTAGCGACCGCTACAGGAAACGCCCCAAAGCACAACGTGGACACATCCAAATTTTTGGAAGAAAACAGAGGTGTTTTTTGCGAAGTGCCTACCTGTAGATTTTGGCCTCTAGCTCAGCCGGCACCTAGGGAAACCTACCAAACCTGTGCATTTCTGAAAACTAGAGACCTAGGGGAATCCAAGGAGGGGTGACTTTCGGGGCTCGGACCAGGTTCTGTTACCCAGAATCCTTTGCAAACCTCACAATTTGGCTAAAAAAACACATGTTCCTCACATTTCTGTGGCAGAAAGTTCTGGAATCTGAGAGGAGCCACAAATTTCCTTCCACCCAGCGTTTCCCCAAGTCTCCCGATAAAAATGATACCTCACTTGTGTGGGTAGGCCTAGCGCCCGCTACAGGAAATGCCCCAAAGCGCAACGTGGACACATCCAAATTTTTGGAAGAAAACAGATGTGTTTTTTGCGAAGTGCCTACCTGTAGATTTTGGCCTCTAGCTCAGCCGGCACCTAGGGAAACCTACCAAACCTGTGCATTTCTGAAAACTAGAGACCTAGGGGAATCCAAGGAGGGGTGACTTGCGGGGCTCGGACCAGGTTCTGTTACCCAGAATCCTTTGCAAACCTCAAAATTTGGCTAACAAAACACATGTTCCTCACATTTCTGTGGCAGAAAGTTCTGCAATCTGAGAGGAGCCACAAATTTCCTTCCACCCAGCGTTCCCCCAAGTCTCCCGATACAAACGATACCTCACTTGTGTGGGTAGGCCTAGCGCCCGCTACAGGAAACGCCCCAAAGCGCAACGTGGACACATCCAAATTTTTGGAAGAAAACAGAGGTGTTTTTTGCGAAGTGCCTACCTGTAGATTTTGGCCGCTAGCTCAGCCGGCACCTAGGGAAACCTACCAAACCTGTGCATTTCTGAAAACTAGAGACCTAGGGGAATCCAAGGAGGGGTGACTTGCGGGGCTCGGACCAGGTTCTGTTACCCAGAATCCTTTGCAAACCTCAAAATTTGGCTGAAAAAAACACATGTTCCTCACATTTCTGTGGCAGAAAGTTCTGGAATCTGAGAGGAGCCACAAATTTCCTTCCACCCAGCGTTCCCCCAAGTCTCCCGATAAAAATGATACCTCACTTGTGTGGGTAGGCCTAGCGCCCGCTACAGGAAACACCCCAAAGCGCAACGTGGACACATCCAAATTTTTGGAAGAAAACAGAGGTGTTTTTTGCGAAGTGCCTACCTGTAGATTTTGGCCTCTAGCTCAGCCAGCACCTAGGGAAACCTACCAAACCTGTGCATTTCTGAAAACTAGAGACCTAGGGGAATCCAAGGAGGGGTGACTTGTGGGGCTCGGACCAGGTTCTGTTACCCAGAATCCTTTGCAAACCTCAAAATTTGGCTAAAAAAACACATGTTCCTCACATTTCTGTGGCAGAAAGTTCTGGAATCTGAGAGGAGCCACAAATTTCCTTCCACCCAGCGTTCCCCCAAGTCTCCCGATACAAATGATACCTCACTTGTGTGGGTAGGCCTAGCGCCCGCTACAGGAAACGCCCCAAAGCGCAACGTAGACACATCCAAATTTTTGGAAGAAAACAGAGGTGTTTTTTGCGAAGTGCCTACCTGTAGATTTTGGCCTGTAGCTCAGCCAGCACCTAGGGCAACCTACCAAACCTGTGCATTTCTGAAAACTAGAGACCTAGGGGAATCCAAGGAGGGGTGACTTGAGGGGCTCGGACCAGGTTCTGTTACCCAGAATCCTTTGCAAACCTCAAAATTTGGCTAAAAAAACACATGTTCCTCTCATTTCTGTGTCAGAAAGTTCTGGAATCTGAGAGGAGCCACAAATTTCCTTCCACCCAGCGTTCCCCCAAGTCTCCCGATAAAAATGATACCTCACTTGTGTGGGTAGGCCTAGCGCCCGCTACAGGAAACGCCCCAAAGCGCAACGTGGACACATCCAAATTTTTGGAAGAAAACAGAGGTGTTTTTTGCAAAGTGCCTACCTGTAGATTTTGGCCTCTAGCTCAGCCGGCACCTAGGGAAACCTACCAAACCTGTGCATTTCTGAAAACTAGAGACCTAGGGGAATCCAAGATGGGGTGACTTGCGGGGCTCGGACCAGGTTCTGTTACCAAGAATCCTTTGCAAACCTCAAAATTTAGCTAAAAAAACACATGTCCCTCACATTTCTGTGGCAGAAAGTTCTGGAATCTGAGAGGAGCCACAAATTTCCTTCCACCCAGCGTTCCCCTAAGTCTCCCGATAAAAATGATACCTAACTTGTGTGGGTAGGCCTAGCGCCCGCGACAGGAAACGCCCCAAAGCGCAACGTGGACACATCCAAATATTTGGAAGAAAACAGAGGTGTTTTTTGCGAAGTGCCTACCTGTAGATTTTGGCCTCTAGCTCAGCCGGCACCTAGGGAAACCTACCAAACCTGTGCATTTCTGAAAACTAGAGACCTAGGGGAATCCAAGGAGGGGTGACTTGTGGGGCTCGGACCAGGTTCTGTTACCCAGAATCCTTTGCAAACCTCAAAATTTGGCTAAAAAAACACATGTTCCTCACATTTCTGTGGCAGAAAGTTCTGGAATCTGAGAGGAGCCACAAATTTCCTTCCACCCAGCGTTCCCCCAAGTCTCCCGATACAAACGATACCTCACTTGTGTGGGTAGGCCTAGCGCCGGCTACAGGAAACGCCCCAAAGCGCAACGTAGACACATCCAAATTTTTGGAAGAAAACAGAGGTGTTTTTTGCGAAGTGCCTACCTGTAGATTTTGGCCTCTAGCTCAGCTAGCACCTAGGGAAACCTACCAAACCTGTGCATTTCTGAAAACTAGAGACCTAGGGGAATCCAAGGAGGGTTGACTTGCGGGGCTCGGACCAGGTTCTGTTACCCAGAATCCTTTGCAAACCTCAAAATTTGGCTAAAAAAACACATGTTCCTCACATTTCTGTGTCAGAAAGTTCTGGAATCTGAGAGGAGCCACAAATTTCCTTCCACCCAGCGTTCCCCCAAGTCTCCCGATAAAACTGATACCTCACTTGTGTGGGTAGGCCTAGCGCCCGCTACAGGAAACGCCCCAAAGCGCAACGTGGACACATCCAAATTTTTGGAAGAAAACAGAGGTGTTTTTTGCGAAGTGCCTACCTGTAGATTTTGGCCTCTAGCTCAGCCGGCACCTAGGGAAACCTACCAAACCTGTGCATTTCTGAAAACTAGAGACGTAGGGGAATCCAAGATGGGGTGACTTGCGGGGCTCGGACCAGGTTCTGTTACCCAGAATCCTTTGCAAACCTCAAAATTTAGCTAAAAAAACACATGTCCCTCACATTTCTGTGGCAGAAAGTTCTGGAATCTGAGAGGAGCCACAAATTTCCTTCTACCCAGCGTTCTCCCAAGTCTCCCGATAAAAATGATACCTAACTTGTGTGGGTAGGCCTAGCGCCCGCGACAGGAAACGCCCCAAAGCGCAACGTGGACACATCCAAATATTTGGAAGAAAACAGAGGTGTTTTTTGCGAAGTGCCTACCTGTAGATTTTGGCCTCTAGCTCAGCCGGCACCTAGGGAAACCTACCAAACCTGTGCATTTCTGAAAACTAGAGACCTAGGGCAATCCAAGGAGGGGTGACTTGCGGGGCTCGGACCAGGTTCTGTTACCCAGAATCCTTTGCAAACCTCAAAATTTAGCTAAAAAAACACATGTCCCTCACATTTCTGTGGCAGAAAGTCCTGGAATCTGAGAGGAGCCACAAATTTCCTTCCACCCAGCGTTCCCCCAAGTCTCCCGATAAAAATGACACCTCACTTGTGTGGGTAGGCCTAGCGCCCGCTACAGGAAACGCCCCAAAGCGCAACGTGGACACATCCAAATTTTTGGAAGAAAACAGAGGTGTTTTTTGCGAAGTGCCTACCTGTAGATTTTGGCCTCTAGCTCAGCCGGCACCTAGGGAAACCTACCAAACCTGTGCATTTCTGAAAACTAGAGACCTAGGGGAATCCAAGGAGGGGTGACTTGTGGGGCTCGGACCAGGTTCTGTTAGCCAGAATCCTTTGCAAACCTCACAATTTGGCTAAAAAAACACATGTTCCTCACATTTCTGTGGCAGAAAGTTCTGGAATCTGAGAGGAGCCACAAATTTCCTTCCACCCAGGGTTCCCCCAAGTCTCCCCATACAAACGATACCTCACTTGTGTGGGTAGGCCTAGCGCCCGCTACAGGAAACGCCCCAAAGCGCAACGTAGACACATCCAAATTTTTGGAAGAAAACAGAGGTGTTTTTTGCGAAGTGCCTACCTGTAGATTTTGGCCTCTAGCTCAGCCGGCACCTAGGGCAACCTACCTAACCTGTGCATTTCTGAAAACTAGAGACCTAGGGGAATCCAAGGAGGGGTGACTTACGGGGCTCGGACCAGGTTCTGTTACCCAGAATCCTTTGCAAACCTCAAAATTTGGCTAAAAAAACACATGTTCCTCACACTTCTGTGGCAGAAAGTTCTGGAATCTGAGAGGAGCCACAAATTTCCTTCCACCCAGCGTTCCCCCAAGTCTCCCGATAAAAATGATACCTCACTTGTGTGGGTAAGCCTAGCGCCCGCTACAGGAAACGCCCCAAAGCACAACGTGGACACATCCAAATTTTGGGAAGAAAACAGAGGTGTTTTTTGCGAAGTGCCTACCTGTAGATTTTGGCCTCTAGCTCAGCCGGCACCTAGGGAAACCTACCAAACCTGTGCATTTCTGAAAACTAGAGACCTAGGGGAATCCAAGGAGGGGTGACTTTCGGGGCTCGGACCAGGTTCTGTTACCCAGAATCCTTTGCAAACCTCACCATTTGGCTAAAAAAACACATGTTCCTCACATTTCTGTGGCAGAAAGTTCTGGAATCTGAGAGGAGCCACAAATTTCCTTCCACCCAGCGTTCCCCCAAGTCTCCCGATAAAAATGATACCTCACTTGTGTGGGTAGGCCTAGCGCCCGCTACAGGAAACGCCCCAAAGCGCAACGTGGACACATCCACATTTTTGGAAGAAAACAGATGTGTTTTTTGCGAAGTGCCTACCTGTAGATTTTGGCCTCTAGCTCAGCCGGCACCTAGGGAAACCTACCAAACCTGTGCATTTCTGAAAACTAGAGACCTAGGGGAATCCAAGGAGGGGTGACTTGCGGGGCTCGTACCAGGTTCTGTTACCCAGAATCCTTTGCAAACCTCAAAATTTGGCTAACAAAACACATGTTCCTCACATTTCTGTGGCAGAAAGTTCTGCAATCTGAGAGGAGCCACAAATTTCCTTCCACCCAGCGTTCCCCCAAGTCTCCCGATACAAACGATACCTCACTTGTGTGGGTAGGCCTAGCGCCCGCTACAGGAAACGCCCCAAAGCGCAACGTGGACACATCCAAATTTTTGGAAGAAAACAGAGGTGTTTTTTGCGAAGTGCCTACCTGTAGATTTTGGCCTCTAGCTCAGCCGGCACCTAGGGAAACCTACCAAACCTGTGCATTTCTGAAAACTAGAGACCTAGGGGAATCCAAGGAGGGGTGACTTGTGGGGCTCGGACCAGGTTCTGTTACCCAGAATCCTTTGCAAACCTCAAAAGTTAGCTAAAAAAACACATGTCCCTCACATTTCTGTGGCAGAAAGTTCTGGAATCTGAGAGGAGCCACAAATTTCCTTCCACCCAGCGTTCCCCTAAGTCTCCCGATAAAAATGATACCTAACTTGTGTGGGTAGGCCTAGCGCTCGCGACAGGAAACGCCCCAAAGCGCAACGTGGACACATCCAAATATTTGGAAGAAAACAGAGGTGTTTTTTGCGAAGTGCCTACCTGTAGATTTTGGCCTCTAGCTCAGCCAGCACCTAGGGAAACCTCCAAACCTGTGCATTTCTGAAAACTAGAGACCTAGGGGAATCCAAGGAGGGGTGACTTTCGGGGCTCGGACCAGGTTCTGTTACCCAGAATTCTTTGCAAACCTCAAAATTTGGCTAAAAAAACACATGTTCCTCACATTTCTGTGGCAGAAAGTTCTGGAATCTGAGAGGAGCCACAAATTTCCTTCCACCCAGCGTTCCCCCAAGTCTCCCGATAAAAATGATACCTCACTTGTGTGGGTAGGCCTAGCGCCCGCTACAGGAAACGCCCCAAAGCGCAACGTGGACACATCCAAATTTTTGGAAGAAAACAGAGGTGTTTTTTGCGAAGTGCCTACCTGTAGATTTTGGCCTCTAGCTCAGCCGGCACCTAGGGAAACCTACCAAACCTGTGCATTTCTGAAAACTAGAGACCTAGGGGAATCCAAGGAGGGGTGACTTGCGGTGCTCGGACCAGGTTCTGTTACCCAGAATCCTTTGCAAACCTCAAAATTTGGCTAAAAAAACACATGTTCCTCTCATTTCTGTGGCAGAAAGTTCTGGAATCTGAGAGGAGCCACAAATTTCCTTCCACCCAGCGTTCCCCCAAGTCTCCCGATACAAACGATACCTCACTTGTGTGGGTAGGCCTAGCGCCGGCTACAAGGAAACGCCCCAAAGCGCAACGTAGACACATCCAAATTTTTGGAAGAAAACAGAGGTGTTTTTTGCGAAGTGCCTACCTGTAGATTTTGGCCTCTAGCTCAGCCGGCACCTAGGGAAACCTACCAAACCTGTGCATTTCTGAAAACTAGAGACCTAGGGGAATCCAAGGAGGGGTGACTTGCGGGGCTCGGACCAGGTTCTGTTACCCAGAATCCTTTGCAAACCTCAAAATTTGGCTAAAAAAACACATGTTCCTCACATTTCTGTGTCAGAAAGTTCTGGAATCTGAAAGGAGCCACAAATTTCCTTCCACCCAGCGTTCCCCCAAGTCTCCCGATAAAAATGATACCTCACTTGTGTGGGTAGGCCTAGCGCCCGCTACAGGAAACGCCCCAAAGCGCAACGTGGACACATCCAAATTTTTGGAAGAAAACAGAGGTGTTTTTTGCGAAGTGCCTACCTGTAGATTTTGGCCTCTAGCTCAGCCGGCACCTAGGGAAACCTACCAAACCTGTGCATTTCTGAAAACTAGAGACCTAGGGGAATCCAAGATGGGGTGACTTGCGGGGCTCGGACCAGTTTCTGTTACCCAGAATCCTTTGCAAACCTCAAAATTTTGCTAAAAAAACACATGTCCCTCACATTTCTGTGGCAGAAAGTTCTGGAATCTGAGAGGAGCCACAAATTTCCTTCCAGCCAGCGTTCCCCCAAGTCTCCCGATAAAAATGATACCTAACTTGTGTGGGTAGGCCTAGCGCCCGCGACAGGAAACGCCCCAAAGCGCAACGTGGACACATCCAAATATTGTGAATAAAACAGAGGTGTTTTTTGCGAAGTAGATTTTGGCCACTAGCTCAGCCGGCACCTAGGGAAACCTACCAAACCTGTGCATTTCTGAAAACTAGAGACCTAGGGGAATCCAAGGAGGGGTGACTTGCGGGGCTCGGACCAGGTTCTGTTACCCAGAATCCTTTGCAAACCTCAAAATTTAGCTAAAAAAACACATGTCCCTCACATTTCTGTGGCAGAAAGTTCTGGAATCTGAGAGGAGCCACAAATTTCCTTCCACCCAGCGTTCCCCCAAGTCTCCCGATAAAAATGACACCTCACTTGTGTGGGTAGGCCTAGCGCCCGCTACAGGAAACGCCCCAAAGCGCAACGTGGACACATCCAAATTTTTGGAAGAAAACAGAGGTGTTTTTTGCGAAGTGCCTACCTGTAGATTTTGGCCTCTAGCTCAGCCGGCACCTAGGGAAACCTACCAAACCTGTGCATTTCTGAAAACTAGAGACCTAGGGGAATCCAAGGAGGGGTGACTTGTGGGGCTCGGACCAGGTTCTGTTACCCAGAATCCTTTGCAAACCTCACAATTTGGCTAAAAAAACACATGTTCCTCACATTTCTGTGGCAGAAAGTTCTGGAATCTGAGAGGAGCCACAAATTTCCTTCCACCCAGCGTTCCCCCAAGTCTCCCCATACAAACGATACCTCACTTGTGTGGGTAGGCCTAGCGCCCGCTACAGGAAACGCCCCAAAGCGCAACGTAGACACATCCAAATTTTTGGAAGAAAACAGAGGTGTTTTTTGCGAAGTGCCTACCTGTACATTTTGGCCTCTAGCTCAGCCGGCACCTAGGTCAACCTACCAAACCTGTCCTTTTCGGAAAACTAGAGACCTAGGGGAGTCCAAGGAGGGGTGACTTACGGGGCTCGGACCAGGTTCTGTTACCCAGAATCCTTTGCAAACCTCAAAATTTGGCTAAAAAAACACATGTTCCTCACACTTCTGTGGCAGAAAGTTCTGGAATCTGAGAGGACCCACAAATTTCCTTCCACCCAGCGTTCCCCCAAGTCTCCCGATAAAAATGATACCTCACTTGTGTGGGTAGGCCTAGCGCCCGCTACAGGAAACGCCCCAAAGCACAACGTGGACACATCCAAATTTTTGGTAGAAAACAGAGGTGTTTTTTGCGAAGTGCCTACCTGTAGATTTTGGCCTCTAGCTCAGCCGGCACCTAGGGAAACCTACCAAACCTGTGCATTTCTGAAAACTAGAGACCTAGGGGAATCCAAGGAGGGGTGACTTTCGGGGCTCGGACCAGGTTCTGTTACCCAGAATCCTTTGCAAACCTCACAATTTGGCTAAAAAAACACATGTTCCTCACATTTCTGTGGCAGAAAGTTCTGCAATCTGAGAGGAGCCACAAATTTCCTTCCACCCAGCGTTCCCCCAAGTCTCCCGATACAAACGATACCTCACTTGTGTGGGTAGGCCTAGCGCCCGCTACAGGAAACGCCCCAAAGCGCAACGTGGACACATCCAAATTTTTGGAAGAAAACAGAGGTGTTTTTTGCGAAGTGCCTACCTGTAGATTTTGGCCGCTAGCTCAGCCGGCACCTAGGGAAACCTACCAAACCTGTGCATTTCTGAAAACTAGAGACCTAGGGGAATCCAAGGAGGGGTGACTTGCGGGGCTCGGACCAGGTTCTGTTACCCAGAATCCTTTGCAAACCTCAAAATTTGGCTGAAAAAAACACATGTTCCTCACATTTCAGTGGCAGAAAGTTCTGGAATCTGAGAGGAGCCACAAATTTCCTTCCACCCAGCGTTCCCCCAAGTCTCCCGATAAAAATGATACCTCACTTGTGTGGGTAGGCCTAGCGCCCGCTACAGGAAACACCCCAAAGCGCAACGTGGACACATCCAAATTTTTGGAAGAAAACAGAGGTGTTTTTTGCGAAGTGCCTACCTGTAGATTTTGGCCTCTAGCTCAGCCAGCACCTAGGGAAACCTACCAAACCTGTGCATTTCTGAAAACTAGAGACCTAGGGGAATCCAAGGAGGGGTGACTTGTGGGGCTCGGACCAGGTTCTGTTACCCAGAATCCTTTGCAAACCTCAAAATTTGGCTAAAAAAACACATGTTCCTCACATTTCTGTGGCAGAAAGTTCTGGAATCTGAGAGGAGCCACAAATTTCCTTCCACCCAGCGTTCCCCCAAGTCTCCCGATACAAATGATACCTCACTTGTGTGGGTAGGCCTAGCGCCCGCTACAGGAAACGCCCCAAAGCGCAACGTAGACACATCCAAATTTTTGGAAGAAAACAGAGGTGTTTTTTGCGAAGTGCCTACCTGTAGATTTTGGCCTGTAGCTCAGCCAGCACCTAGGGAAATCTACCAAACCTGTGCATTTCTGAAAACTAGAGACCTAGGGGAATCCAAGGAGGGGTGACTTGAGGGGCTCGGACCAGGTTCTGTTACCCAGAATCCTTTGCAAACCTCAAAATTTGGCTAAAAAAACACATGTTCCTCACATTTCTGTATGAGAAATTTCTGGAATCTGAGAGGAGCCACAAATTTCCTTCCACCCAGCGTTCCCCCAAGTCTCCCGATAAAAATGATACCTCACTTGTGTGGGTAGGCCTAGCGCCCGCTACAGGAAACGCCCCAAAGCGCAACGTGGACACATACAAATTTTTGGAAGAAAACAGAGGTGTTTTTTGCAAAGTGCCTACCTGTAGATTTTGGCCTCTAGCTCAGCCGGCACCTAGGGAAACCTACCAAACCTGTGCATTTCTGAAAACTAGAGACCTAGGGGAATCCAAGATGGGGTGACTTGCGGGGCTCGGACCAGGTTCTGTTACCAAGAATCCTTTGCAAACCTCAAAATTTAGCTAAAAAAACACATGTCCCTCACATTTCTGTGGCAGAAAGTTCTGGAATCTGAGAGGAGCCACAAATTTCCTTCCACCCAGCGTTCCCCTAAGTCTCCCGATAAAAATGATACCTAACTTGTGTGGGTAGGCCTAGCGCCCGCGACAGGAAACGCCCCAAAGCGCAACGTGGACACATCCAAATATTTGGAAGAAAACAGAGGTGTTTTTTGCGAAGTGCCTACCTATAGATTTTGGCCTCTAGCTCAGCCGGCACCTAGGGAAACCTACCAAACCTGTGCATTTCTGAAAACTAGAGACCTAGGGGAATCCAAGGAGGGGTGACTTGTGGGGCTCGGACCAGGTTCTGTTACCCAGAATCCTTTGCAAACCTCAAAATTTGGCTAAAAAAACACATGTTCCTCACATTTCTGTGGCAGAAAGTTCTGGAATCTGAGAGGAGCCACAAATTTCCTTCCACCCAGCGTTCCCCCAAGTCTCCCGATACAAACGATACCTCACTTGTGTGGGTAGGCCTAGCGCCGGCTACAGGAAACGCCCCAAAGCGCAACGTAGACACATCCAAATTTTTGGAAGAAAACAGAGGTGTTTTTTGCGAAGTGCCTACCTGTAGATTTTGGCCTCTAGCTCAGCCGGCACCTAGGGAAACCTACCAAACCTGTGCATTTCTGAAAACTAGAGACCTAGGGGAATCCAAGGAGGGGTGACTTGCGGGGCTCGGACCAGGTTCTGTTACCCAGAATCCTTTGCAAACCTCAAAATTTGGCTAAAAAAACACATGTTCCTCACATTTCTGTGTCAGAAAGTTCTGGAATCTGAGAGGAGCCACAAATTTCCTTCCACCCAGCGTTCCCCCAAGTCTCCCGATAAAACTGATACCTCACTTGTGTGGGTAGGCCTAGCGCCCGCTACAGGAAACGCCCCAAAGCGCAACGTGGACACATCCAAATTTTTGGAAGAAAACAGAGGTGTTTTTTGCGAAGTGCCTACCTGTAGATTTTGGCCTCTAGCTCAGCCGGCACCTAGGGAAACCTACCAAACCTGTGCATTTCTGAAAACTAGAGACGTAGGGGAATCCAAGATGGGGTGACTTGCGGGGCTCGGACCAGGTTCTGTTACCCAGAATCCTTTGCAAACCTCACAATTTAGCTAAAAAAACACATGTCCCTCACATTTCTGTGGCAGAAAGTTCTGGAATCTGAGAGGAGCCACAAATTTCCTTCTACCCAGCGTTCCTCCAAGTCTCCCGATAAAAATGATACCTAACTTGTGTGGGTAGGCCTAGCGCCCGCGACAGGAAACGCCCCAAAGCGCAACGTGGACACATCCAAATATTTGGAAGAAAACAGAGGTGTTTTTTGCGAAGTGCCTACCTGTAGATTTTGGCCTCTAGCTCAGCCGGCACCTAGGGAAACCTACCAAACCTGTGCATTTCTGAAAACTAGAGACCTAGGGGAATCCAAGGAGGGGTGACTTACGGGGCTCGGACCAGGTTCTGTTACCCAGAATCCTTTGCAAACCTCAAAATTTGGCTAAAAAAACACATGTTCCTCACACTTCTGTGGCAGAAAGTTCTGGAATCTGAGAGGAGCCACAAATTTCCTTCCACCCAGCGTTCCCCCAAGTCTCCCGATAAAAATGATACCTCACTTGTGTGGGTAGGCCTAGCGCCCGCTACAGGAAACGCCCCAAAGCGCAACGTGGACACATCCAAATTTTTGGAAGAAAACAGAGGTGTTTTTTGCGAAGTGCCTACCTGTAGATTTTGGCCTCTAGCTCAGCCGGCACCTAGGGAAACCTACCAAACCTGTGCATTTCTGAAAACTAGAGACGTAGGGGAATCCAAGATGGGGTGACTTGCGGGGCTCGGACCAGGTTCTGTTACCCAGAATCCTTTGCAAACCTCAAAATTTGGCTAAAAAAACACATGTTCCTCACACTTCTGTGGCAGAAAGTTCTGGAATCTGAGAGGAGCCACAAATTTCCTTCCACCCAGCGTTCCCCCAAGTCTCCAGATAAAAATGATACCTCACTTGTGTGGGTAGGCCTAGCGCCCGCTACAGGAAACGCCCCAAAGCGCAACGTGGACACATCCAAATTTTTGGAAGAAAACAGAGGTGTTTTTTGCGAAGTGCCTACCTGTAGATTTTGGCCTCTAGCTCAGCCGGCACCTAGGGAAACCTACCAAACCTGTGCATTTCTGAAAACTAGAGACCTAGGGGAATCCAAGGAGGGGTGACTTGCGGGGCTCGGACCAGGTTCTGTTACCCAGAATCCTTTGCAAACCTCAAAATTTAGCTAAAAAAACACATGTCCCTCACATTTCTGTGGCAGAAAGTCCTGGAATCTGAGAGGAGCCACAAATTTCCTTCCACCCAGCGTTCCCCCAAGTCTCCCGATAAAAATGACACCTCACTTGTGTGGGTAGGCCTAGCGCCCGCTACAGGAAACGCCCCAAAGCGCAACGTGGACACATCCAAATTTTTGGAAGAAAACAGAGGTGTTTTTTGCGAAGTGCCTACCTGTAGATTTTGGCCTCTAGCTCAGCCGGCACCTAGGGAAACCTACCAAACCTGTGCATTTCTGAAAACTAGAGACCTAGGGGAATCCAAGGAGGGGTGACTTGTGGGGCTCGGACCAGGTTCTGTTAGCCAGAATCCTTTGCAAACCTCACAATTTGGCTAAAAAAACACATGTTCCTCACATTTCTGTGGCAGAAAGTTCTGGAATCTGAGAGGAGCCACAAATTTCCTTCCACCCAGCGTTCCCCCAAGTCTCCCCATACAAACGATACCTCACTTGTGTGGGTAGGCCTAGCGCCCGCTACAGGAAACGCCCCAAAGCGCAACGTAGACACATCCAAATTTTTGGAAGAAAACAGAGGTGTTTTTTGCGAAGTGCCTACCTGTAGATTTTGGCCTCTAGCTCAGCCGGCACCTAGGGCAACCTACCAAACCTGTGCATTTCTGATAACTAGAGACCTAGGGGAATCCAAGGAGGGGTGACTTACGGGGCTCGGACCAGGTTCTGTTACCCAGAATCCTTTGCAAACCTCAAAATTTGGCTAAAAAAACACATGTTCCTCACACTTCTGTGGCAGAAAGTTCTGGAATCTGAGAGGAGCCAAAAAATTTCTTTCCACCCAGCGTTCCCCCAAGTCTCCCAATAAAAATGATACCTCACTTGTGTGGGTAGGCCTAGCGCCCGCTACAGGAAACGCCCCAAACCACAACGTGGACACATCCAAATTTTTGGAAGAAAACAGAGGTGTTTTTTGCGAAGTGCCTACCTGTAGATTTTGGCCTCTAGCTCAGCCGGCACCTAGGGAAACCTACCAAACCTGTGCATTTCTGAAAACTAGAGACCTAGGGGAATGCAAGATGGGGTGACTTGCGGGGCTCGGACCAGGTTCTGTTACCCAGAATCCTTTGCAAACCTCAAAATTTAGCTAAAAAAACACATGTCCCTCACATTTCTGTGGCAGAAAGTTCTGGAATCTGAGAGGAGCCACAAATTTCCTTCCACCCAGCGTTCCCGCAAGTCTCCCGATAAAAATGATACCTAACTTGTGTGGGTAGGCCTAGCGCCCGCTACAGGAAACGCCCCAAAGCGCAACGTGGACACATCCAAATATTTGGAAGAAAACAGAGGTGTTTTTTGCGAAGTGCCTACCTGTAGATTTTGGCCTCTAGCTCAGCCGGCACCTAGGGAAACCTACCAAACCTGTGCATTTCTGAAAACTAGAGACCTAGGGGAATCCAAGGAGGGGTGACTTTCGGGGCTCGGACCAGGTTCTGTTACCCAGAATCCTTTGCAAACCTCACAATTTGGCTAAAAAAACACATGTTCCTCACATTTCTGTGGCAGAAAGTTCTGGAATCTGAGAGGAGCCACAAATTTCCTTCCACCCAGCGTTCCCCCAAGTCTCCCGATAAAAATGATACCTCACTTGTGTGGGTAGGCCTAGCGCCGGCTACAGGAAACGCCCCAAAGCGCAACGTGGACACATCCAAATTTTTGGAAGAAAACAGATGTGTTTTTTGCGAAGTGCCTACCTGTAGGTTTTGGCCTCTAGCTCAGCCGGCACCTAGGGAAACCTACCAAACCTGTGCATTTCTGAAAACTAGAGACCTAGGGGAATCCAAGGAGGGGTGACTTGCGGGGCTCGGACCAGGTTCTGTTACCCAGAATCCTTTGCAAACCTCAAAATTTGGCTAAAAAAACACATGTTCCTCACATTTCTGTGTCAGAAAGTTCTGCAATCTGAGAGGAGCCACAAATTTCCTTCCACCCAGCGTTCCCCCAAGTCTCCCGATAAAAATGATACCTCACTTGTGTGGGTAGGCCTAGCGCCCGCTACAGGAAACGCCCCAAAGTGCAACGTGGACACATCCAAATTTTTGGAAGAAAACAGAGGTGTTTTTTGCGAAGTGCCTACCTGTAGATTTTGGCCTCTAGCTCAGCCGGCACCTAGGGAAACCTACCAAACCTGTGCATTTCTGAAAACTAGAGACCTAGGGGAATCCAAGGAGGGGTGACTTGTGGGGCTCGGACCAGGTTCTGTTACCCAGAATCCTTTGCAAACCTCACAATTTGGCTAAAAAAACACATGTTCCTCACATTTCTGTGGCAGAAAGTTCTGGAATCTGAGAGGAGCCACAAATTTCCTTCCACCCAGCGTTCCCCCAAGTCTCCCCATACAAACGATACCTCACTTGTGTGGGTAGGCCTAGCGCCCGCTACAGGAAACGCCCCAAAGCGCAACGTAGACACATCCAAATTTTTGGAAGAAAACAGAGGTGTTTTTTGCGAATTGCCTACCTGTAGATTTTGGCCTCTAGCTCAGCCGGCACCTAGGGAAACCTACCAAACCTGTGCATTTCTGAAAACTAGAGACCTAGGGGAATCCAAGGAGGGGTGACTTACGGGGCTCGGACCAGGTTCTGTTACCCAGAATCCTTTGCAAACCTCACAATTTGGCTAAAAAAGCACATGTTCCTCACATTTCTGTGGCAGAAAGTTCTGGAATCTGAGAGGAGACACAAATTTCCTTCCACCCAGCGTTCCCCCAAGTCTCCCCATACAAACGATACCTCACTTGTGTGGGTAGGCCTAGCGCCCGCTACAGGAAACGCCCCAAAGCGCAACGTAGACACATCCAAATTTTTGGAAGAAAACATAGGTGTTTTTTGCGAAGTGCCTACCTGTAGATTTTGGCCTCTAGCTCAGCCGGCACCTAGGGAAACCTACCAAACCTGTGCATTTCTGAAAACTAGAGACCTAGGGGAATGCAAGATGGGGTGACTTGTGGGGCTCGGACCAGGTTCTGTTCCCCAGAATCCTTTGCAAACCTCAAAATTTAGCTAAAAAAACACATGTCCCTCACATTTCTGTGGCAGAAAGTTCTGGAATCTGAGAGGAGCCACAAATTTCCTTCCACCCAGCGTTCCCCCAAGTCTCCCGATAAAAATGATACCTAACTTGTGTGGGTAGGCCTAGCGCCCGCGACAGGAAACGCCCCAAAGCGCAACGTGGACACATCCAAATATTTGGAAGAAAACAGAGGTGTTTTTTGCGAAGTGCCTACCTGTAGATTTTGGCCTCTAGCTCAGCCGGCACCTAGGGAAACCTACCAAACCTGTGCATTTCTGAAAACTAGAGACCTAGGGGAATCCAAGGAAGGGTGACTTTCGGGGCTCGGACCAGGTTCTGTTACCCAGAATCCTTTGCAAACCTCACAATTTGGCTAAAAAAACACATGTTCCTCACATTTCTGTGGCAGAAAGTTCTGGAATCTGAGAGGAGCCACAAATTTCCTTCCACCCAACGTTCCCCCAAGTCTCCCGATAAAAATGATACCTCACTTGTGTGGGTAGGCCTAGCGCCCGCTACAGGAAACGCCCCAAAGCGCAACGTGGACACATCCAAATTTTTGGAAGAAAACAGATGTGTTTTTTGCGAAGGGCCTACCTGTAGATTTTGGCCTCTAGCTCAGCCGGCACCTAGGGAAACCTACCAAACCTGTGCATTTCTGAAAACTAGAAACCTAGGGGAATCCAAGGAGGGGTGACTTGCAGGGCTCGGACCAGGTTCTGTTACCCAGAATCCTTTGCAAAACTCAAAATTTGGCTAAAAAAACACATGTTCCTCACATTTCTGTGGCAGAAAGTCCTGGAATCTGAGAGGAGCCACAAATTTCCTTCCACCCAGCGTTCCCCCAAGTCTCCCGATAAAAATGATACCTCACTTGTGTGGGTAGGCCTAGCGCCCGCTACAGGAAACGCCCCAAAGCGCAACGTGGACACATCCAAATTTTGGGAAGAAAACAGAGGTGTTTTTTGCGAAGTGCCTACCTGTAGATTTTGGCCTCTAACTCAGCCGGCACCTAGGGAAACCTACCAAACCTGTGCATTTCTGAAAACTAGAGACCTAGGGGAATCTAAGATGGGGTGACTTGCGGGGCTCGGACTAGGTTCTGTTACCCAGAATCCTTTGCAAACCTCAAAATTTAGCTAAAAAAACACATGTCCCTCACATTTCTGTGGCAGAAAGTTCTGGAATCTGAGAGGAGCCACAAATTTCCTTCCACCCAGCGTTCCCCCAAGTCTCCCGATAAAAATGATACCTAACTTGTGTGGGTAGGCCTAGCGCTCGCGACAGGAAACGCCCCAAAGCGCAACGTGGACACATCCAAATATTTGGAAGAAAACAGAGGTGTTTTTTGCGAAGTGCCTACCTGTAGATTTTGGCCTCTAGCTCAGCCGGCACCTAGGGAAACCTACCAAACCTGTGCATTTCTGAAAACTAGAGACCTAGGGGAATCCAAGGAGGGGTGACTTACGGGGCTCGGACCAGGTTCTGTTACCCAGAATCCTTTGCAAACCTCAAAATTTGGCTAAAAAAACACATGTTCCTCACACTTCTGTGGCAGAAAGTTCTGGAATCTGAGAGGAGCCACAAATTTCCTTCCACCCAGCGTTCCCCCAAGTCTCCCGATAAAAATGATACCTCACTTGTGTGGGTAGGCCTAGCGCCCGCTACAGGAAACGCCCCAAAGCACAACGTGGACACATCCAAATTTTTGGAAGAAAACAGAGGTGTTTTTTGCGAAGTGCCTACCTGTAGATTTTGGCCTCTAGCTCAGCCGGCACCTAGGGAAACCTACCAAACCTGTGCATTTCTGAAAACTAGAGACCTAGGGGAATCCAAGGAGGGGTGACTTTCGGGGTTCGGACCAGGTTCTGTTACCCAGAATCCTTTGCAAACCTCACAATTTGGCTAAAAAAACACATGTTCCTCACATTTCTGTGGCAGAAAGTTCTGGAATCTGAGAGGAGCCACAAATTTCCTTCCACCCAGCGTTCCCCCAAGTCTCCCGATAAAAATGATACCTCACTTGTGTGGGTAGGCCTAGCGCCCGCTACAGGAAACGCCCCAAAGCGCAACGTGGACACATCCAAATTTTTGGAAGAAAACAGATGTGTTTTTTGCGAAGTGCCTACCTGTAGATTTTGGCCTCTAGATCAGCCGGCACCTAGGGAAACCTACCAAACCTGTGCATTTCTGAAAACTAGAGACCTAGGGGAATCCAAGGAGGGGTGACTTGCGGGGCTCGGACCAGGTTCTGTTACCCAGAATCCTTTGCAAACCTCAAAATTTGGCTAACAAAACACATGTTCCTCACATTTCTGTGGCAGAAAGTTCTGCAATCTGAGAGGAGCCACAAATTTCCTTCCACCCAGCGTTCCCCCAAGTCTCCCGATACAAACGATACCTCACTTGTGTGGGTAGGCCTAGCGCCCGCTACAGGTAACGCCCCAAAGCGCAACGTGGACACATCCAAATTTTTGGAAGAAAACAGAGGTGTTTTTTGCGAAGTGCCTACCTGTAGATTTTGGCCTCTAGCTCAGCCGGCACCTAGGGAAACCTACCAAACCTGTGCATTTCTGAAAACTAGAGACCTAGGGGAATCCAAGGAGGGGTGACTTGCGGGGCTCGGACCAGGTTCTGTTACCCAGAATCCTTTGCAAACCTCAAAATTTGGCTGAAAAAAACACATGTTCCTCACATTTCTGTGGCAGAAAGTTCTGGAATCTGAGAGGAGCCACAAATTTCCGTCCACCCAGCGTTCCCCCAAGTCTCCCGATAAAAATGATACCTCACTTGTGTGGGTAGGCCTAGCGCCCACTACAGGAAACACCCCAAAGCGCAACGTGGACACATCCAAATTTTTGGAAGAAAACAGAGGTGTTTTTTGCGAAGTGCCTACCTGTAGATTTTGGCCTCTAGCTCAGCCGGCACCTAGGGAAACCTACCAAACTTGTGCATTTCTGAAAACTAGAGACCTAGGGGAATCCAAGGAGGGGTGACTTGTGGGGCTCGGACCAGGTTCTGTTACCCAGAATCCTTTGCAAACCTCAAAATTTGGCTAAAAAAACACATGTTCCTCACATTTCTGTGGCAGAAAGTTCTGCAATCTGAGAGGAGCCACAAATTTCCTTCCACCCAGCGTTCCCCCAAGTCTCCCGATACAAAAGATACCTCACTTGTGTGGGTAGGCCTAGCGCCCGCTACAGGAAACGCCCCAAAGCGCAACGTAGACACATCCAAATTTTTGGAAGAAAACAGAGGTGTTTTTTGCGAAGTGCCTACCTGTAGATTTTGGCCTGTAGCTCAGCCGGCACCTAGGGAAACCTACCAAACCTGTGCATTTCTGAAAACTAGAGACCTAGGGGAATCCAAGGAGGGGTGACTTGCGGGGCTCGGACCAGGTTCTGTTACCCAGAATCCTTTGCAAACCTCAAAATTTGGCTAAAAAAACACATGTTCCTCACATTTCTGTGGCAGAAAGTTCTGGAATCTGAGAGGAGCCACAAATTTCCTTCCACCCAGCGTTCCCCCAAGTCTCCCGATAAAAATGATACCTCACTTGTGTGGGTAGGCCTAGCGCCCGCTACAGGAAACGCCCCAAAGCGCAACGTGGACACATCCAAATTTTTGGAAGAAAACAGAGGTGTTTTTTGCAAAGTGCCTACCTGTAGATTTTGGCCTCTAGCTCAGCCGGCACCTAGGGAAACCTACCAAACCTGTGCATTTCTGAAAAATAGAGACCTAGGGGAATCCAGGATGGGGTGACTTGCGGGGCTCGGACCAGGTTCTGTTACCCAGTATCCTTTGCAAACCTCAAAATTTAGCTAAAAAAACACATGTCCCTCACATTTCTGTGGGAGAAAGTTCTGGAATCTGAGAGGAGCCACAAATTTCCTTCCACCCAGCGTTCCCCTAAGTCTCCCGATACAAACGATACCTCACTTGTGTGGGTAGGCCTAGCGCCGGCTACAGGAAACGCCCCAAAGCGCAACGTAGACACATCCAAATTTTTGGAAGAAAACAGAGGTGTTTTTTGCGAAGTGCCTACCTGTAGATTTTGGCCTCTAGCTCAGCCGGCACCTAGGGAAACCTACCAAACCTGTGCATTTCTGAAAACTAGAGACCTAGGGGAATCCAAGGAGGGGTGACTTGCGGGGCTCGGACCAGGTTCTGTTACCCAGAATCCTTTGCAAACCTCAAAATTTAGCTAAAAAAACACATGTCCCTCACATTTCTGTGGCAGAAAGTCCTGGAATCTGAGAGGAGCCACAAATTTCCTTCCACCCAGCGTTCCCCCAAGTCTCCCGATAAAAATGACACCTCACTTGTGTGGGTAGGCCTAGCGCCCGCTACAGGAAACGCCCCAAAGCGCAACGTGGACACATCCAATTTTTTGGAAGAAAACAGAGGTGTTTTTTGCGAAGTGCCTACCTGTAGATTTTGGCCTCTAGCTCAGCCGGCACCTAGGGAAACCTACCAAACCTGTGCATTTCTGAAAACCAGAGACCTAGGGGAATCCAAGGAGGGGTGACTTGTGGGGCTCGGACCAGGTTCTGTTACCCAGAATCCTTTGCAAACCTCACAATTTGGCTAAAAAAACACATGTTCCTCACATTTCTGTGGCAGAAAGTTCTGGAATCTGAGAGGAGCCACAAATTTCCTTCCACCCAGCGTTCCCCCAAGTCTCCCGATAAAAATGATACCTCACTTGTGTGGGTAGGCCTAGCGCCCGCTACAGGAAACGCCCCAAAGCACAACGTGGACACATCCAAATTTTTGGAAGAAAACAGAGGTGTTTTTTGCGAAGTGCCTACCTGTAGATTTTGGCCTCTAGCTCAGCCGGCACCTAGGGAAACCTACCAAACCTGTGCATTTCTGAAAACTAGAGACCTAGGGGAATGCAAGATGGGGTGACTTGCGGGGCTCGGACCAGGTTCTGTTACCCAGAATCCTTTGCAAACCTCAAAATTTAGCTAAAAAAACACGTCCCTCACATTTCTGTGGCAGAAAGTTCTGGAATCTGAGAGGAGCCACAAATTTCCTTCCACCCAGCATTCCCCCAAGTCTCCCGATAAAAATGATACCTAACTTGTGTGGGTAGGCCTAGCGCCCGCGACAGGAAACGCCTCAAAGCGCAACGTGGACACATCCAAATATTTGGAAGAAAACAGAGGTGTTTTTTGCGAAGTGCCTACCTGTAGATTTTGGCCTCTAGCTCAGCCGGCACCTAGGGAAACCTACCAAACCTGTGCATTTCTGAAAACTAGAGACCTAGGGGAATCCAAGGAGGGGTGACTTTCGGGGCTCGGACCAGGTTCTGTTACCCAGAATCCTTTGCAAACCTCACAATTTGGCTAAAAAAACACATGTTCCTCACATTTCTGTGGCAGAAAGTTCTGGAATCTGAGAGGAGCCACAAATTTCCATCCACCCAGCGTTCCCCCAAGTCTCCCGATAAAAATGATACCTCACTTGTGTGGGTAGGCCTAGCGCCGGCTACAGGAAACGCCCCAAAGCGCAACGTGGACACATCCAAATTTTTGGAAGAAAACAGATGTGTTTTTTGCGAAGTGCCTACCTGTAGATTTTGGCCTCTAGCTCAGCCGGCACCTAGGGAAACCTACCAAACCTGTGCATTTCTGAAAACTAGAGACCTAGGGGAATCCAAGGAGGGGTGACTTGCGGGGCTCGGACCAGGTTCTGTTACCCAGAATCCTTTGCAAACCTCAAACTTTGGCTAACAAAACACATGTTCCTCACATTTCTGTGGCAGAAAGTTCTGCAATCTGAGAGGAGCCACAAATTTCCTTCCACCCAGCGTTCCCCCAAGTCTCCCGATACAAACGATACCTCACTTGTGTGGGTAGGCCTAGCGCCCGCTACAGGAAACGCCCCAAAGCGCAACGTGGACACATCCAAATTTTTGGAAGAAAACAGAGGTGTTTTTTGCGAAGTGCCTACCTGTAGATTTTGGCCTCTAGCTCAGCCGGCACCTAGGGAAACCTACCAAACCTGTGCATTTCTGAAAACTAGAGACCTAGGGGAATCCAAGGAGGGGTGACTTGTGGGGCTCGGACCAGGTTCTGTTACCCAGAATCCTTTGCAAACCTCACAATTTGGCTAAAAAAACACATGTTCCTCACATTTCTGTGGCAGAAAGTTCTGGAATCTGAGAGGAGCCACAAATTTCCTTCCACCCAGCGTTCCCCCAAGTCTCCCCATACAAACGATACCTCACTTGTGTGGGTAGGCCTAGCGCCCGCTACAGGAAACGCCCCAAAGCGCAACGTAGACACATCCAAATTTTTGGAAGAAAACAGAGGTGTTTTTTGCGAATTGCCTACCTGTAGATTTTGGCCTCTAGCTCAGCCGGCACCTAGGGAAACCTACCAAACCTGTGCATTTCTGAAAACTAGAGACCTAGGGGAATCCAAGGAGGGGTGACTTACGGGGCTCGGACCAGGTTCTGTTACCCAGAATCCTTTGCAAACCTCACAATTTGGCTAAAAAAGCACATGTTCCTCACATTTCTGTGGCAGAAAGTTCTGGAATCTGAGAGGAGACACAAATTTCCTTCCACCCAGCGTTCCCCCAAGTCTCCCCATACAAACGATACCTCACTTGTGTGGGTAGGCCTAGCGCCCGCTACAGGAAACGCCCCAAAGCGCAACGTAGACACATCCAAATTTTTGGAAGAAAACATAGGTGTTTTTTGCGAAGTGCCTACCTGTAGATTTTGGCCTCTAGCTCAGCCGGCACCTAGGGAAACCTACCAAACCTGTGCATTTCTGAAAACTAGAGACCTAGGGGAATGCAAGATGGGGTGACTTGTGGGGCTCGGACCAGGTTCTGTTCCCCAGAATCCTTTGCAAACCTCAAAATTTAGCTAAAAAAACACATGTCCCTCACATTTCTGTGGCAGAAAGTTCTGGAATCTGAGAGGAGCCACAAATTTCCTTCCACCCAGCGTTCCCCCAAGTCTCCCGATAAAAATGATACCTAACTTGTGTGGGTAGGCCTAGCGCCCGCGACAGGAAACGCCCCAAAGCGCAACGTGGACACATCCAAATATTTGGAAGAAAACAGAGGTGTTTTTTGCGAAGTGCCTACCTGTAGATTTTGGCCTCTAGCTCAGCCGGCACCTAGGGAAACCTACCAAACCTGTGCATTTCTGAAAACTAGAGACCTAGGGGAATCCAAGGAAGGGTGACTTTCGGGGCTCGGACCAGGTTCTGTTACCCAGAATCCTTTGCAAACCTCACAATTTGGCTAAAAAAACACATGTTCCTCACATTTCTGTGGCAGAAAGTTCTGGAATCTGAGAGGAGCCACAAATTTCCTTCCACCCAACGTTCCCCCAAGTCTCCCGATAAAAATGATACCTCACTTGTGTGGGTAGGCCTAGCGCCCGCTACAGGAAACGCCCCAAAGCGCAACGTGGACACATCCAAATTTTTGGAAGAAAACAGATGTGTTTTTTGCGAAGGGCCTACCTGTAGATTTTGGCCTCTAGCTCAGCCGGCACCTAGGGAAACCTACCAAACCTGTGCATTTCTGAAAACTAGAAACCTAGGGGAATCCAAGGAGGGGTGACTTGCAGGGCTCGGACCAGGTTCTGTTACCCAGAATCCTTTGCAAAACTCAAAATTTGGCTAAAAAAACACATGTTCCTCACATTTCTGTGGCAGAAAGTCCTGGAATCTGAGAGGAGCCACAAATTTCCTTCCACCCAGCGTTCCCCCAAGTCTCCCGATAAAAATGATACCTAACTTGTGTGGGTAGGCCTAGCGCTCGCGACAGGAAACGCCCCAAAGCGCAACGTGGACACATCCAAATATTTGGAAGAAAACAGAGGTGTTTTTTGCGAAGTGCCTACCTGTAGATTTTGGCCTCTAGCTCAGCCGGCACCTAGGGAAACCTACCAAACCTGTGCATTTCTGAAAACTAGAGACCTAGGGGAATCTAAGATGGGGTGACTTGCGGGGCTCGGACTAGGTTCTGTTACCCAGAATCCTTTGCAAACCTCAAAATTTAGCTAAAAAAACACATGTCCCTCACATTTCTGTGGCAGAAAGTTCTGGAATCTGAGAGGAGCCACAAATTTCCTTCCACCCAGCGTTCCCCCAAGTCTCCCGATAAAAATGATACCTAACTTGTGTGGGTAGGCCTAGCGCTCGCGACAGGAAACGCCCCAAAGCGCAACGTGGACACATCCAAATATTTGGAAGAAAACAGAGGTGTTTTTTGCGAAGTGCCTACCTGTAGATTTTGGCCTCTAGCTCAGCCGGCACCTAGGGAAACCTACCAAACCTGTGCATTTCTGAAAACTAGAGACCTAGGGGAATCCAAGGAGGGGTGACTTACGGGGCTCGGACCAGGTTCTGTTACCCAGAATCCTTTGCAAACCTCAAAATTTGGCTAAAAAAACACATGTTCCTCACACTTCTGTGGCAGAAAGTTCTGGAATCTGAGAGGAGCCACAAATTTCCTTCCACCCAGCGTTCCCCCAAGTCTCCCGATAAAAATGATACCTCACTTGTGTGGGTAGGCCTAGCGCCCGCTACAGGAAACGCCCCAAAGCACAACGTGGACACATCCAAATTTTTGGAAGAAAACAGAGGTGTTTTTTGCGAAGTGCCTACCTGTAGATTTTGGCCTCTAGCTCAGCCGGCACCTAGGGAAACCTACCAAACCTGTGCATTTCTGAAAACTAGAGACCTAGGGGAATCCAAGGAGGGGTGACTTTCGGGGTTCGGACCAGGTTCTGTTACCCAGAATCCTTTGCAAACCTCACAATTTGGCTAAAAAAACACATGTTCCTCACATTTCTGTGGCAGAAAGTTCTGGAATCTGAGAGGAGCCACAAATTTCCTTCCACCCAGCGTTCCCCCAAGTCTCCCGATAAAAATGATACCTCACTTGTGTGGGTAGGCCTAGCGCCCGCTACAGGAAACGCCCCAAAGCGCAACGTGGACACATCCAAATTTTTGGAAGAAAACAGATGTGTTTTTTGCGAAGTGCCTACCTGTAGATTTTGGCCTCTAGCTCAGCCGGCACCTAGGGAAACCTACCAAACCTGTGCATTTCTGAAAACTAGAGACCTAGGGGAATCCAAGGAGGGGTGACTTGCGGGGCTCGGACCAGGTTCTGTTACCCAGAATCCTTTGCAAACCTCAAAATTTGGCTAACAAAACACATGTTCCTCACATTTCTGTGGCAGAAAGTTCTGCAATCTGAGAGGAGCCACAAATTTCCTTCCACCCAGCGTTCCCCCAAGTCTCCCGATACAAACGATACCTCACTTGTGTGGGTAGGCCTAGCGCCCGCTACAGGTAACGCCCCAAAGCGCAACGTGGACACATCCAAATTTTTGGAAGAAAACAGAGGTGTTTTTTGCGAAGTGCCTACCTGTAGATTTTGGCCTCTAGCTCAGCCGGCACCTAGGGAAACCTACCAAACCTGTGCATTTCTGAAAACTAGAGACCTAGGGGAATCCAAGGAGGGGTGACTTGCGGGGCTCGGACCAGGTTCTGTTACCCAGAATCCTTTGCAAACCTCAAAATTTGGCTGAAAAAAACACATGTTCCTCACATTTCTGTGGCAGAAAGTTCTGGAATCTGAGAGGAGCCACAAATTTCCGTCCACCCAGCGTTCCCCCAAGTCTCCCGATAAAAATGATACCTCACTTGTGTGGGTAGGCCTAGCGCCCACTACAGGAAACACCCCAAAGCGCAACGTGGACACATCCAAATTTTTGGAAGAAAACAGAGGTGTTTTTTGCGAAGTGCCTACCTGTAGATTTTGGCCTCTAGCTCAGCCGGCACCTAGGGAAACCTACCAAACTTGTGCATTTCTGAAAACTAGAGACCTAGGGGAATCCAAGGAGGGGTGACTTGTGGGGCTCGGACCAGGTTCTGTTACCCAGAATCCTTTGCAAACCTCAAAATTTGGCTAAAAAAACACATGTTCCTCACATTTCTGTGGCAGAAAGTTCTGCAATCTGAGAGGAGCCACAAATTTCCTTCCACCCAGCGTTCCCCCAAGTCTCCCGATACAAATGATACCTCACTTGTGTGGGTAGGCCTAGCGCCCGCTACAGGAAACGCCCCAAAGCGCAACGTAGACACATCCAAATTTTTGGAAGAAAACAGAGGTGTTTTTTGCGAAGTGCCTACCTGTAGATTTTGGCCTGTAGCTCAGCCGGCACCTAGGGAAACCTACCAAACCTGTGCATTTCTGAAAACTAGAGACCTAGGGGAATCCAAGGAGGGGTGACTTGCGGGGCTCGGACCAGGTTCTGTTACCCAGAATCCTTTGCAAACCTCAAAATTTGGCTAAAAAAACACATGTTCCTCACATTTCTGTGGCAGAAAGTTCTGGAATCTGAGAGGAGCCACAAATTTCCTTCCACCCAGCGTTCCCCCAAGTCTCCCGATAAAAATGATACCTCACTTGTGTGGGTAGGCCTAGCGCCCGCTACAGGAAACGCCCCAAAGCGCAACGTGGACACATCCAAATTTTTGGAAGAAAACAGAGGTGTTTTTTGCAAAGTGCCTACCTGTAGATTTTGGCCTCTAGCTCAGCCGGCACCTAGGGAAACCTACCAAACCTGTGCATTTCTGAAAAATAGAGACCTAGGGGAATCCAGGATGGGGTGACTTGCGGGGCTCGGACCAGGTTCTGTTACCCAGTATCCTTTGCAAACCTCAAAATTTAGCTAAAAAAACACATGTCCCTCACATTTCTGTGGGAGAAAGTTCTGGAATCTGAGAGGAGCCACAAATTTCCTTCCACCCAGCGTTCCCCTAAGTCTCCCGATACAAACGATACCTCACTTGTGTGGGTAGGCCTAGCGCCGGCTACAGGAAACGCCCCAAAGCGCAACGTAGACACATCCAAATTTTTGGAAGAAAACAGAGGTGTTTTTTGCGAAGTGCCTACCTGTAGATTTTGGCCTCTAGCTCAGCCGGCACCTAGGGAAACCTACCAAACCTGTGCATTTCTGAAAACTAGAGACCTAGGGGAATCCAAGGAGGGGTGACTTGCGGGGCTCGGACCAGGTTCTGTTACCCAGAATCCTTTGCAAACCTCAAAATTTAGCTAAAAAAACACATGTCCCTCACATTTCTGTGGCAGAAAGTCCTGGAATCTGAGAGGAGCCACAAATTTCCTTCCACCCAGCGTTCCCCCAAGTCTCCCGATAAAAATGACACCTCACTTGTGTGGGTAGGCCTAGCGCCCGCTACAGGAAACGCCCCAAAGCGCAACGTGGACACATCCAATTTTTTGGAAGAAAACAGAGGTGTTTTTTGCGAAGTGCCTACCTGTAGATTTTGGCCTCTAGCTCAGCCGGCACCTAGGGAAACCTACCAAACCTGTGCATTTCTGAAAACCAGAGACCTAGGGGAATCCAAGGAGGGGTGACTTGTGGGGCTCGGACCAGGTTCTGTTACCCAGAATCCTTTGCAAACCTCACAATTTGGCTAAAAAAACACATGTTCCTCACATTTCTGTGGCAGAAAGTTCTGGAATCTGAGAGGAGCCACAAATTTCCTTCCACCCAGCGTTCCCCCAAGTCTCCCGATAAAAATGATACCTCACTTGTGTGGGTAGGCCTAGCGCCCGCTACAGGAAACGCCCCAAAGCACAACGTGGACACATCCAAATTTTTGGAAGAAAACAGAGGTGTTTTTTGCGAAGTGCCTACCTGTAGATTTTGGCCTCTAGCTCAGCCGGCACCTAGGGAAACCTACCAAACCTGTGCATTTCTGAAAACTAGAGACCTAGGGGAATGCAAGATGGGGTGACTTGCGGGGCTCGGACCAGGTTCTGTTACCCAGAATCCTTTGCAAACCTCAAAATTTAGCTAAAAAAACACATGTCCCTCACATTTCTGTGGCAGAAAGTTCTGGAATCTGAGAGGAGCCACAAATTTCCATCCACCCAGCGTTCCCCCAAGTCTCCCGATAAAAATGATACCTCACTTGTGTGGGTAGGCCTAGCGCCGGCTACAGGAAACGCCCCAAAGCGCAACGTGGACACATCCAAATTTTTGGAAGAAAACAGATGTGTTTTTTGCGAAGTGCCTACCTGTAGATTTTGGCCTCTAGCTCAGCCGGCACCTAGGGAAACCTACCAAACCTGTGCATTTCTGAAAACTAGAGACCTAGGGGAATCCAAGGAGGGGTGACTTGCGGGGCTCGGACCAGGTTCTGTTACCCAGAATCCTTTGCAAACCTCAAAATTTGGCTAACAAAACACATGTTCCTCACATTTCTGTGGCAGAAAGTTCTGCAATCTGAGAGGAGCCACAAATTTCCTTCCACCCAGCGTTCCCCCAAGTCTCCCGATACAAACGATACCTCACTTGTGTGGGTAGGCCTAGCGCCCGCTACAGGAAACGCCCCAAAGCGCAACGTGGACACATCCAAATTTTTGGAAGAAAACAGAGGTGTTTTTTGCGAAGTGCCTACCTGTAGATTTTGGCCTCTAGCTCAGCCGGCACCTAGGGAAACCTACCAAACCTGTGCATTTCTGAAAACTAGAGACCTAGGGGAATCCAAGGAGGGGTGACTTGTGGGGCTCGGACCAGGTTCTGTTACCCAGAATCCTTTGCAAACCTCACAATTTGGCTAAAAAAACACATGTTCCTCACATTTCTGTGGCAGAAAGTTCTGGAATCTGAGAGGAGCCACAAATTTCCTTCCACCCAGCGTTCCCCCAAGTCTCCCCATACAAACGATACCTCACTTGTGTGGGTAGGCCTAGCGCCCGCTACAGGAAACGCCCCAAAGCGCAACGTAGACACATCCAAATTTTTGGAAGAAAACAGAGGTGTTTTTTGCGAATTGCCTACCTGTAGATTTTGGCCTCTAGCTCAGCCGGCACCTAGGGAAACCTACCAAACCTGTGCATTTCTGAAAACTAGAGACCTAGGGGAATCCAAGGAGGGGTGACTTACGGGGCTCGGACCAGGTTCTGTTACCCAGAATCCTTTGCAAACCTCACAATTTGGCTAAAAAAGCACATGTTCCTCACATTTCTGTGGCAGAAAGTTCTGGAATCTGAGAGGAGACACAAATTTCCTTCCACCCAGCGTTCCCCCAAGTCTCCCCATACAAACGATACCTCACTTGTGTGGGTAGGCCTAGCGCCCGCTACAGGAAACGCCCCAAAGCGCAACGTAGACACATCCAAATTTTTGGAAGAAAACATAGGTGTTTTTTGCGAAGTGCCTACCTGTAGATTTTGGCCTCTAGCTCAGCCGGCACCTAGGGAAACCTACCAAACCTGTGCATTTCTGAAAACTAGAGACCTAGGGGAATGCAAGATGGGGTGACTTGTGGGGCTCGGACCAGGTTCTGTTCCCCAGAATCCTTTGCAAACCTCAAAATTTAGCTAAAAAAACACATGTCCCTCACATTTCTGTGGCAGAAAGTTCTGGAATCTGAGAGGAGCCACAAATTTCCTTCCACCCAGCGTTCCCCCAAGTCTCCCGATAAAAATGATACCTAACTTGTGTGGGTAGGCCTAGCGCCCGCGACAGGAAACGCCCCAAAGCGCAACGTGGACACATCCAAATATTTGGAAGAAAACAGAGGTGTTTTTTGCGAAGTGCCTACCTGTAGATTTTGGCCTCTAGCTCAGCCGGCACCTAGGGAAACCTACCAAACCTGTGCATTTCTGAAAACTAGAGACCTAGGGGAATCCAAGGAAGGGTGACTTTCGGGGCTCGGACCAGGTTCTGTTACCCAGAATCCTTTGCAAACCTCACAATTTGGCTAAAAAAACACATGTTCCTCACATTTCTGTGGCAGAAAGTTCTGGAATCTGAGAGGAGCCACAAATTTCCTTCCACCCAACGTTCCCCCAAGTCTCCCGATAAAAATGATACCTCACTTGTGTGGGTAGGCCTAGCGCCCGCTACAGGAAACGCCCCAAAGCGCAACGTGGACACATCCAAATTTTTGGAAGAAAACAGATGTGTTTTTTGCGAAGGGCCTACCTGTAGATTTTGGCCTCTAGCTCAGCCGGCACCTAGGGAAACCTACCAAACCTGTGCATTTCTGAAAACTAGAAACCTAGGGGAATCCAAGGAGGGGTGACTTGCAGGGCTCGGACCAGGTTCTGTTACCCAGAATCCTTTGCAAAACTCAAAATTTGGCTAAAAAAACACATGTTCCTCACATTTCTGTGGCAGAAAGTCCTGGAATCTGAGAGGAGCCACAAATTTCCTTCCACCCAGCGTTCCCCCAAGTCTCCCGATAAAAATGATACCTCACTTGTGTGGGTAGGCCTAGCGCCCGCTACAGGAAACGCCCCAAAGCGCAACGTGGACACATCCAAATTTTGGGAAGAAAACAGAGGTGTTTTTTGCGAAGTGCCTACCTGTAGATTTTGGCCTCTAACTCAGCCGGCACCTAGGGAAACCTACCAAACCTGTGCATTTCTGAAAACTAGAGACCTAGGGGAATCTAAGATGGGGTGACTTGCGGGGCTCGGACTAGGTTCTGTTACCCAGAATCCTTTGCAAACCTCAAAATTTAGCTAAAAAAACACATGTCCCTCACATTTCTGTGGCAGAAAGTTCTGGAATCTGAGAGGAGCCACAAATTTCCTTCCACCCAGCGTTCCCCCAAGTCTCCCGATAAAAATGATACCTAACTTGTGTGGGTAGGCCTAGCGCTCGCGACAGGAAACGCCCCAAAGCGCAACGTGGACACATCCAAATATTTGGAAGAAAACAGAGGTGTTTTTTGCGAAGTGCCTACCTGTAGATTTTGGCCTCTAGCTCAGCCGGCACCTAGGGAAACCTACCAAACCTGTGCATTTCTGAAAACTAGAGACCTAGGGGAATCCAAGGAGGGGTGACTTACGGGGCTCGGACCAGGTTCTGTTACCCAGAATCCTTTGCAAACCTCAAAATTTGGCTAAAAAAACACATGTTCCTCACACTTCTGTGGCAGAAAGTTCTGGAATCTGAGAGGAGCCACAAATTTCCTTCCACCCAGCGTTCCCCCAAGTCTCCCGATAAAAATGATACCTCACTTGTGTGGGTAGGCCTAGCGCCCGCTACAGGAAACGCCCCAAAGCACAACGTGGACACATCCAAATTTTTGGAAGAAAACAGAGGTGTTTTTTGCGAAGTGCCTACCTGTAGATTTTGGCCTCTAGCTCAGCCGGCACCTAGGGAAACCTACCAAACCTGTGCATTTCTGAAAACTAGAGACCTAGGGGAATCCAAGGAGGGGTGACTTTCGGGGTTCGGACCAGGTTCTGTTACCCAGAATCCTTTGCAAACCTCACAATTTGGCTAAAAAAACACATGTTCCTCACATTTCTGTGGCAGAAAGTTCTGGAATCTGAGAGGAGCCACAAATTTCCTTCCACCCAGCGTTCCCCCAAGTCTCCCGATAAAAATGATACCTCACTTGTGTGGGTAGGCCTAGCGCCCGCTACAGGAAACGCCCCAAAGCGCAACGTGGACACATCCAAATTTTTGGAAGAAAACAGATGTGTTTTTTGCGAAGTGCCTACCTGTAGATTTTGGCCTCTAGCTCAGCCGGCACCTAGGGAAACCTACCAAACCTGTGCATTTCTGAAAACTAGAGACCTAGGGGAATCCAAGGAGGGGTGACTTGCGGGGCTCGGACCAGGTTCTGTTACCCAGAATCCTTTGCAAACCTCAAAATTTGGCTAACAAAACACATGTTCCTCACATTTCTGTGGCAGAAAGTTCTGCAATCTGAGAGGAGCCACAAATTTCCTTCCACCCAGCGTTCCCCCAAGTCTCCCGATACAAACGATACCTCACTTGTGTGGGTAGGCCTAGCGCCCGCTACAGGTAACGCCCCAAAGCGCAACGTGGACACATCCAAATTTTTGGAAGAAAACAGAGGTGTTTTTTGCGAAGTGCCTACCTGTAGATTTTGGCCTCTAGCTCAGCCGGCACCTAGGGAAACCTACCAAACCTGTGCATTTCTGAAAACTAGAGACCTAGGGGAATCCAAGGAGGGGTGACTTGCGGGGCTCGGACCAGGTTCTGTTACCCAGAATCCTTTGCAAACCTCAAAATTTGGCTGAAAAAAACACATGTTCCTCACATTTCTGTGGCAGAAAGTTCTGGAATCTGAGAGGAGCCACAAATTTCCGTCCACCCAGCGTTCCCCCAAGTCTCCCGATAAAAATGATACCTCACTTGTGTGGGTAGGCCTAGCGCCCACTACAGGAAACACCCCAAAGCGCAACGTGGACACATCCAAATTTTTGGAAGAAAACAGAGGTGTTTTTTGCGAAGTGCCTACCTGTAGATTTTGGCCTCTAGCTCAGCCGGCACCTAGGGAAACCTACCAAACTTGTGCATTTCTGAAAACTAGAGACCTAGGGGAATCCAAGGAGGGGTGACTTGTGGGGCTCGGACCAGGTTCTGTTACCCAGAATCCTTTGCAAACCTCAAAATTTGGCTAAAAAAACACATGTTCCTCACATTTCTGTGGCAGAAAGTTCTGCAATCTGAGAGGAGCCACAAATTTCCTTCCACCCAGCGTTCCCCCAAGTCTCCCGATACAAATGATACCTCACTTGTGTGGGTAGGCCTAGCGCCCGCTACAGGAAACGCCCCAAAGCGCAACGTAGACACATCCAAATTTTTGGAAGAAAACAGAGGTGTTTTTTGCGAAGTGCCTACCTGTAGATTTTGGCCTGTAGCTCAGCCGGCACCTAGGGAAACCTACCAAACCTGTGCATTTCTGAAAACTAGAGACCTAGGGGAATCCAAGGAGGGGTGACTTGCGGGGCTCGGACCAGGTTCTGTTACCCAGAATCCTTTGCAAACCTCAAAATTTGGCTAAAAAAACACATGTTCCTCACATTTCTGTGGCAGAAAGTTCTGGAATCTGAGAGGAGCCACAAATTTCCTTCCACCCAGCGTTCCCCCAAGTCTCCCGATAAAAATGATACCTCACTTGTGTGGGTAGGCCTAGCGCCCGCTACAGGAAACGCCCCAAAGCGCAACGTGGACACATCCAAATTTTTGGAAGAAAACAGAGGTGTTTTTTGCAAAGTGCCTACCTGTAGATTTTGGCCTCTAGCTCAGCCGGCACCTAGGGAAACCTACCAAACCTGTGCATTTCTGAAAAATAGAGACCTAGGGGAATCCAGGATGGGGTGACTTGCGGGGCTCGGACCAGGTTCTGTTACCCAGTATCCTTTGCAAACCTCAAAATTTAGCTAAAAAAACACATGTCCCTCACATTTCTGTGGGAGAAAGTTCTGGAATCTGAGAGGAGCCACAAATTTCCTTCCACCCAGCGTTCCCCTAAGTCTCCCGATACAAACGATACCTCACTTGTGTGGGTAGGCCTAGCGCCGGCTACAGGAAACGCCCCAAAGCGCAACGTAGACACATCCAAATTTTTGGAAGAAAACAGAGGTGTTTTTTGCGAAGTGCCTACCTGTAGATTTTGGCCTCTAGCTCAGCCGGCACCTAGGGAAACCTACCAAACCTGTGCATTTCTGAAAACTAGAGACCTAGGGGAATCCAAGGAGGGGTGACTTGCGGGGCTCGGACCAGGTTCTGTTACCCAGAATCCTTTGCAAACCTCAAAATTTAGCTAAAAAAACACATGTCCCTCACATTTCTGTGGCAGAAAGTCCTGGAATCTGAGAGGAGCCACAAATTTCCTTCCACCCAGCGTTCCCCCAAGTCTCCCGATAAAAATGACACCTCACTTGTGTGGGTAGGCCTAGCGCCCGCTACAGGAAACGCCCCAAAGCGCAACGTGGACACATCCAATTTTTTGGAAGAAAACAGAGGTGTTTTTTGCGAAGTGCCTACCTGTAGATTTTGGCCTCTAGCTCAGCCGGCACCTAGGGAAACCTACCAAACCTGTGCATTTCTGAAAACCAGAGACCTAGGGGAATCCAAGGAGGGGTGACTTGTGGGGCTCGGACCAGGTTCTGTTACCCAGAATCCTTTGCAAACCTCACAATTTGGCTAAAAAAACACATGTTCCTCACATTTCTGTGGCAGAAAGTTCTGGAATCTGAGAGGAGCCACAAATTTCCTTCCACCCAGCGTTCCCCCAAGTCTCCCGATAAAAATGATACCTCACTTGTGTGGGTAGGCCTAGCGCCCGCTACAGGAAACGCCCCAAAGCACAACGTGGACACATCCAAATTTTTGGAAGAAAACAGAGGTGTTTTTTGCGAAGTGCCTACCTGTAGATTTTGGCCTCTAGCTCAGCCGGCACCTAGGGAAACCTACCAAACCTGTGCATTTCTGAAAACTAGAGACCTAGGGGAATGCAAGATGGGGTGACTTGCGGGGCTCGGACCAGGTTCTGTTACCCAGAATCCTTTGCAAACCTCAAAATTTAGCTAAAAAAAACACATGTCCCTCACATTTCTGTGGCAGAAAGTTCTGGAATCTGAGAGGAGCCACAAATTTCCTTCCACCCAGCATTCCCCCAAGTCTCCCGATAAAAATGATACCTAACTTGTGTGGGTAGGCCTAGCGCCCGCGACAGGAAACGCCTCAAAGCGCAACGTGGACACATCCAAATATTTGGAAGAAAACAGAGGTGTTTTTTGCGAAGTGCCTACCTGTAGATTTTGGCCTCTAGCTCAGCCGGCACCTAGGGAAACCTACCAAACCTGTGCATTTCTGAAAACTAGAGACCTAGGGGAATCCAAGGAGGGGTGACTTTCGGGGCTCGGACCAGGTTCTGTTACCCAGAATCCTTTGCAAACCTCACAATTTGGCTAAAAAAACACATGTTCCTCACATTTCTGTGGCAGAAAGTTCTGGAATCTGAGAGGAGCCACAAATTTCCATCCACCCAGCGTTCCCCCAAGTCTCCCGATAAAAATGATACCTCACTTGTGTGGGTAGGCCTAGCGCCGGCTACAGGAAACGCCCCAAAGCGCAACGTGGACACATCCAAATTTTTGGAAGAAAACAGATGTGTTTTTTGCGAAGTGCCTACCTGTAGATTTTGGCCTCTAGCTCAGCCGGCACCTAGGGAAACCTACCAAACCTGTGCATTTCTGAAAACTAGAGACCTAGGGGAATCCAAGGAGGGGTGACTTGCGGGGCTCGGACCAGGTTCTGTTACCCAGAATCCTTTGCAAACCTCAAAATTTGGCTAACAAAACACATGTTCCTCACATTTCTGTGGCAGAAAGTTCTGCAATCTGAGAGGAGCCACAAATTTCCTTCCACCCAGCGTTCCCCCAAGTCTCCCGATACAAACGATACCTCACTTGTGTGGGTAGGCCTAGCGCCCGCTACAGGAAACGCCCCAAAGCGCAACGTGGACACATCCAAATTTTTGGAAGAAAACAGAGGTGTTTTTTGCGAAGTGCCTACCTGTAGATTTTGGCCTCTAGCTCAGCCGGCACCTAGGGAAACCTACCAAACCTGTGCATTTCTGAAAACTAGAGACCTAGGGGAATCCAAGGAGGGGTGACTTGCGGGGCTCGGACCAGGTTCTGTTACCCAGAATCCTTTGCAAACCTCAAAATTTAGCTAAAAAAACACATGTCCCTCACATTTCTGTGGCAGAAAGTCCTGGAATCTGAGAGGAGCCACAAATTTCCTTCCACCCAGCGTTCCCCCAAGTCTCCCGATAAAAATGACACCTCACTTGTGTGGGTAGGCCTAGCGCCCGCTACAGGAAACGCCCCAAAGCGCAACGTGGACACATCCAATTTTTTGGAAGAAAACAGAGGTGTTTTTTGCGAAGTGCCTACCTGTAGATTTTGGCCTCTAGCTCAGCCGGCACCTAGGGAAACCTACCAAACCTGTGCATTTCTGAAAACCAGAGACCTAGGGGAATCCAAGGAGGGGTGACTTGTGGGGCTCGGACCAGGTTCTGTTACCCAGAATCCTTTGCAAACCTCACAATTTGGCTAAAAAAACACATGTTCCTCACATTTCTGTGGCAGAAAGTTCTGGAATCTGAGAGGAGCCACAAATTTCCTTCCACCCAGCGTTCCCCCAAGTCTCCCGATAAAAATGATACCTCACTTGTGTGGGTAGGCCTAGCGCCCGCTACAGGAAACGCCCCAAAGCACAACGTGGACACATCCAAATTTTTGGAAGAAAACAGAGGTGTTTTTTGCGAAGTGCCTACCTGTAGATTTTGGCCTCTAGCTCAGCCGGCACCTAGGGAAACCTACCAAACCTGTGCATTTCTGAAAACTAGAGACCTAGGGGAATGCAAGATGGGGTGACTTGCGGGGCTCGGACCAGGTTCTGTTACCCAGAATCCTTTGCAAACCTCAAAATTTAGCTAAAAAAACACATGTCCCTCACATTTCTGTGGCAGAAAGTTCTGGAATCTGAGAGGAGCCACAAATTTCCTTCCACCCAGCATTCCCCCAAGTCTCCCGATAAAAATGATACCTAACTTGTGTGGGTAGGCCTAGCGCCCGCGACAGGAAACGCCTCAAAGCGCAACGTGGACACATCCAAATATTTGGAAGAAAACAGAGGTGTTTTTTGCGAAGTGCCTACCTGTAGATTTTGGCCTCTAGCTCAGCCGGCACCTAGGGAAACCTACCAAACCTGTGCATTTCTGAAAACTAGAGACCTAGGGGAATCCAAGGAGGGGTGACTTTCGGGGCTCGGACCAGGTTCTGTTACCCAGAATCCTTTGCAAACCTCACAATTTGGCTAAAAAAACACATGTTCCTCACATTTCTGTGGCAGAAAGTTCTGGAATCTGAGAGGAGCCACAAATTTCCATCCACCCAGCGTTCCCCCAAGTCTCCCGATAAAAATGATACCTCACTTGTGTGGGTAGGCCTAGCGCCGGCTACAGGAAACGCCCCAAAGCGCAACGTGGACACATCCAAATTTTTGGAAGAAAACAGATGTGTTTTTTGCGAAGTGCCTACCTGTAGATTTTGGCCTCTAGCTCAGCCGGCACCTAGGGAAACCTACCAAACCTGTGCATTTCTGAAAACTAGAGACCTAGGGGAATCCAAGGAGGGGTGACTTGCGGGGCTCGGACCAGGTTCTGTTACCCAGAATCCTTTGCAAACCTCAAAATTTGGCAAACAAAACACATGTTCCTCACATTTCTGTGGCACAAAGTTCTGCAATCTGAGAGGAGCCACAAATTTCCTTCCACCCAGCGTTCCCCCAAGTCTCCCGATACAAACGATACCTCACTTGTGTGGGTAGGCCTAGCGCCCGCTACAGGAAACGCCCCAAAGCGCAACGTGGACGCATCCAAATTTTTGGAAGAAAACAGAGGTGTTTTTTGCGAAGTGCCTACCTGTAGATTTTGGCCTCTAGCTCAGCCGGCACCTAGGGAAACCTACCAAACCTGTGCATTTCTGAAAACTAGAGACCTAGGGGAATCCAAGGAGGGGTGACTTGCGGGGCTCGGACCAGGTTCTGTTACCCAGAATCCTTTGCAAACCTTAAAATTTGGCTAAAAAAAACACATGTTCCTCACATTTCTGTGGCAGAAAGTTCTGGAATCTGAGAGGAGCCACAAATTTCCTTCCACCCAGCGTTCCCCCAAGTCTCCCGATAAAAATGATACCTCACTTGTGTGGGTAGGCCTAGCGCCCGCTACAGGAAACACCCCAAAGCGCAACGTGGACACATCCAAATTTTTGGAAGAAAACAGAGGTGTTTTTTGAGAAGTGCCTACCTGTAGATTTTGGCCTCTAGCTCAGCCGGCACCTAGGGAAACCTACCAAACCTCTGCATTTCTGAAAACTAGAGACCTAGGGGAATCCAAGGAGGGGTGACTTGTGGGGCTCGGACCAGGTTCTGTTACCCAGAATCCTTTGCAAACCTCAAAATTTGGCTAAAAAAACACATGTTCCTCACATTTCTGTGGCAGAAAGTTCTGGAATCTGAGAGGAGCCACAAATTTCCTTCCACCCAGCATTCCCCCAAGTTTCCCGATACAAATGATACCTCACTTGTGTGGGTAGGCCTAGCGCCCGCTACAGGAAACGCCCCAAAGCGCAACGTAGACACATCCAAATTTTTGGAAGAAAACAGAGGTGTTTTTTGCGAAGTGCCTACCTGTAGATTTTGGCCTCTAGCTCAGCCGGCACCTAGGGAAACCTACCAAACCTGTGCTTTTCTGAAAACTAGAGACCTAGGGGAATCCAAGGAGGGGTGACTTGCGGGGCTCGGACCAGGTTCTGTTACCCAGAATCCTTTGCAAACCTCAAAATTTGGCTAAAAAAACACATGTTCCTCACATTTCTGTGTCAGAAAGTTCTGGAATCTGAGAGGAGCCACAAATTTCCTTCCACCCAGCGTTCCCCCAAGTCTCCCGATAAAAATGATACCTCACTTTTGTGGGTAGGCCTAGCGCCCGCTACAGGAAACGCCCCAAAGCGCAACGTGGACACATCCAAATTTTTGGTAGAAAACAGAGGTGTTTTTTGCGAAGTGCCTACCTGTAGATTTTGGCCTCTAGCTCAGCCGGCACCTAGGGAAACCTACCAAACCTGTGCATTTCTGAAAACTAGAGACCTAGGGAAATCCAAGATGGGGTGACTTGCGGGGCTCGGACCAGGTTCTGTTACCCAGAATCCTTTGCAAACCTCAAAATTTAGCTAAAAAAACACATGTCCCTCACATTTCTGTGGCAGAAAGTTCTGGAATCTGAGAGGAGCCACAAATTTCCTTCCACCCAGCGTTCCCCCAAGTCTCCCGATAAAAATGATACCTAACTTGTGTGGGTAGGCCTAGCGCCCGCGACAGGAAACGCCCCAAAGCGCAACATGGACACATCCAAATATTTGGAAGAAAACAGAGGTGTTTTTTGCGAAGTGCCTACCTGTAGATTTTGGCCTCTAGCTCAGCCGGCACCTAGGGAAACCTACCAAACCTGTGCATTTCTGAAAACTAGAGACCTAGGGGAATCCAAGGAGGGGTGACTTGCGGGGCTCGGACCAGGTTCTGTTACCCAGAATCCTTTGCAAACCTCAAAATTTAGCTAAAAAAACACATGTCCCTCACATTTCTGTGGCAGAAAGTTCTGGAATCTGAGAGGAGCCACAAATTTCCTTCCACCCAGCGTTCCCCCAAGTCTCCCGATAAAAATGATACCTCACTTGTGTGGGTAGGCCTAGCGCCCGCTACAGGAAACGCCCCAAAGTGCAACGTGGACACATCCAAATTTTTGGAAGAAAACAGAGGTGTTTTTTGCGAAGTGCTTACCTGTAGATTTTGGCCTCTAGCTCAGCCGGCACCTAGGGAAACCTACCAAACCTGTGCATTTCTGAAAACTAGAGACCTAGGGGAATCCAAGGAGGGGTGACTTGTGGGGCTCGGACCAGGTTCTGTTACCCAGAATCCTTTGCAAACCTCACAATTTGGCTAAAAAAACACATGTTCCTCACATTTCTGTGGCAGAAAGTTCTGGAATCTGAGAGGAGCCACAAATTTCCTTCCACCCAGCGTTCCCCCAAGTCTCCCCATACAAACGATACCTCACTTGTGTGGGTAGGCCTAGCGCCCGCTACAGGAAACGCCCCAAAGCGCAACGTAGACACATCCAAATTTTTGGAAGAAAACAGAGGTGTTTTTTGCGAAGTGCCTACCTGTAGATTTTGGCCTCTAGCTCAGCCGGCACCTAGGGAAACCTACCAAACCTGTGCATTTCTGAAAACTAGAGACCTAGGGGAATCCAAGGAGGGGTGACTTACGGGGCTCGGACCAGGTTCTGTTACCCAGAATCCTTTGCAAACCTCAAAATTTGGCTAAAAAAACACATGTTCCTCACATTTCTGTGGCAGAAAGATCTGGAATCTGAGAGGAGCCACAAATTTCCTTCCACCCAGCGTTCCCCCAAGTCTCCCGATAAAAATGATACCTCACTTGTGTGGGTAGGCCTAGCGCCCGCTACAGGAAACGCCCCAAAGCACAACGTGGACACATCCAAATTTTTGGAAGAAAACAGAGGTGTTTTTTGCGAAGTGCCTACCTGTAGATTTTGGCCTCTAGCTCAGCCGGCACCTAGGGAAACCTACCAAACCTGTGCATTTCTGAAAACTAGAGACCTAGGGGAATCCAAGGAGGGGTGACTTTCGGGGCTCGGACCAGGTTCTGTTACCCAGAATCCTTTGCAAACCTCAAAATTTGGCTAAAAAAAACACATGTTCCTCACATTTCTGTGGCAGAAAGTTCTGGAATCTGAGAGGAGCCACAAATTTCCTTCCACCCAGCGTTCCCCCAAGTCTCCCGATAAAAATGATACCTCACTTGTGTGGGTAGGCCTAGCGCCCGCTACAGGAAACACCCCAAAGCGCAACGTGGACACATCCAAATTTTTGGAAGAAAACAGAGGTGTTTTTTGCGAAGTGCCTACCTGTAGATTTTGGCCTCTAGCTCAGCCGGCACCTAGGGAAACCTACCAAACCTGTGCATTTCTGAAAACTAGAGACCTAGGGGAATCCAAGGAGGGGTGACTTGCGGGGCTCGGACCAGGTTCTGTTACCCAGAATCCTTTGCAAACCTCAAAATTTAGCTAAAAAAACACATGTCCCTCACATTTCTGTGGCAGAAAGTTCTGGAATCTGAGAGGAGCCACAAATTTCCTTCCACCCAGCGTTCCCCCAAGTCTCCCGATAAAAATGATACCTCACTTGTGTGGGTAGGCCTAGCGCCCGCTACAGGAAACGCCCCAAAGCGCAACGTGGACACATCCACATTTTTGGAAGAAAACAGAGGTGTTTTTTGCGAAGTGCCTACCTGTAGATTTTGGCCTCTAGCTCAGCCGGCACCTAGGGAAACCTACCAAACCTGTGCATTTCTGAAAACTAGAGACCTAGGGCAATCCAAGGAGGGGTGACTTGTGGGGCTCGGACCAGGTTCTGTTACCCAGAATCCTTTGCAAACCTCACAATTTGGCTAAAAAAACACATGTTCCTCACATTTCTGTGGCAGAAAGTTCTGGAATCTGAGAGGAGCCACAAATTTCCTTCCACCCAGCATTCCCCCAAGTCTCCCCATACAAACGATACCTCGCTTGTGTGGGTAGGCATAGCGCCCGCTACAGGAAACGCCCCAAAGCGCAACGTAGACACATCCAAATTTTTGGAAGAAAACAGAGGTGTTTTTTGCGAAGTGCCTACCTGTAGATTTTGGCCTCTAGCTCAGCCGGCACCAAGGGAAACCTACCAAACCTGTGCATTTCTGAAAACTAGAGACCTAGGGGAATCCAAGGAGGGGTGACTTGCGGGGCTCGGACCAGGTTCTGTTACCCAGAATCCTTTGCAAACCTCAAAATTTAGCTAAAAAAACACATGTCCCTCACATTTCTGTGGCAGAAAGTTCTGGAATCTGAGAGGAGCCACAAATTTCCTTCCACCCAGCGTTCCCCCAAGTCTCCCGATAAAAATGATACCTCACTTGTGTGGGTAGGCCTAGCGCCGGCTACAGGAAACGCCCCAAAGCGCAACGTGGACACATCCAAATTTTTGGAAGAAAACAGATGTGTTTTTTGCGAAGTGCCTACCTGTAGATTTTGGCCTCTAGCTCAGCCGGCACCTAGGGAAACCTACCAAACCTGTGCATTTCTGAAAACTAGAGACCTAGGGGAATCCAAGGAGGGGTGACTTGCGGGGCTCGGACCAGGTTCTGTTACCCAGAATCCTTTGCAAACCTCAAAATTTGGCTAACAAAACACATGTTCCTCACATTTCTGTGGCAGAAAGTTCTGGAATCTGAGAGGAGCCACAAATTTCCTTCCACCCAGCGTTCCCCCAAGTCTCCCGATACAAACGATACCTCACTTGTGTGGGTAGGCCTAGCGCCCGCTACAGGAAACGCCCCAAAGCGCAACGTGGACACATCCAAATTTTTGGAAGAAAACAGAGGTGTTTTTTGCGAAGTGCCTACCTGTAGATTTTGGCCTCTAGCTCAGCCGGCACCTAGGGAAACCTACCAAACCTGTGCATTTCTGAAAACTAGAGACCTAGGGGAATCCAAGGAGGGGTGACTTGCGGGGCTCGGACCAGGTTCTGTTACCCAGAATCCTTTGCAAACCTCAAAATTTGGCTAAAAAAACAAATGTTCCTCACATTTCTGTGTCAGAAAGTTCTGGAATCTGAGAGGAGCCACAAATTTCCTTCCACCCAGCGTTCCCCCAAGTCTCCCGATAAAAATGATACCTCACTTGTGTGGGTAGGCCTAGCGCCCGCTACAGGAAACGCCCCAAAGCGCAACGTGGACACATCCAAATTTTTGGAAGAAAACAGAGGTGTTTTTTGCGAAGTGCCTACCTGTAGATTTTGGCCTCTAGCTCAGCCGGCACCTAGGGAAACCTACCAAACCTGTGCATTTCTGAAAACTAGAGACCTAGGGGAATCCAAGATGGGGTGACTTGCGGGGCTCGGACCAGGTTCTGTTACCCAGAATCCTTTGCAAACCTCAAAATTTAGCTAAAAAAACACATGTCCCTCACATTTCTGTGGCAGAAAGTTCTGGAATCTGAGAGGAGCCACAAATTTCCTTCCACCCAGCGTTCCCCCAAGTCTCCCGATAAAAATGATACCTAACTTGTGTGGGTAGGCCTAGCGCCCGCGACAGGAAACGCCCCAAAGCGCAACGTGGACACATCCAAATATTTGGAAGAAAACAGAGGTGTTTTTTGCGAAGTGCCTACCTGTAGATTTTGGCCTCTAGCTCAGCCGGCACCTAGGGAAACCTACCAAACCTGTGCATTTCTGAAAACTAGAGACCTAGGGGAATCCAAGGAGGGGTGACTTGCGGGGCTCGGACCAGGTTCTGTTACCCAGAATCCTTTGCAAACCTCAAAATTTAGCTAAAAAAACACATGTCCCTCACATTTCTGTGGCAGAAAGTTCTGGAATCTGAGAGGAGCCACAAATTTCCGTCCACCCAGCGTTCCCCCAAGTCTCCCGATAAAAATGATACCTCACTTGTGTGGGTAGGCCTAGCGCCCACTACAGGAAACACCCCAAAGCGCAACGTGGACACATCCAAATTTTTGGAAGAAAACAGAGGTGTTTTTTGCGAAGTGCCTACCTGTAGATTTTGGCCTCTAGCTCAGCCGGCACCTAGGGAAACCTACCAAACTTGTGCATTTCTGAAAACTAGAGACCTAGGGGAATCCAAGGAGGGGTGACTTGTGGGGCTCGGACCAGGTTCTGTTACCCAGAATCCTTTGCAAACCTCAAAATTTGGCTAAAAAAACACATGTTCCTCACATTTCTGTGGCAGAAAGTTCTGCAATCTGAGAGGAGCCACAAATTTCCTTCCACCCAGCGTTCCCCTAAGTCTCCCGATACAAATGATACCTCACTTGTGTGGGAAGGCCTAGCGCCCGCTACAGGAAACGCCCCAAAGCGCAACGTAGACACATCCAAATTTTTGGAAGAAAACAGAGGTGTTTTTTGCGAAGTGCCTACCTGTAGATTTTGGCCTGTAGCTCAGCCGGCACCTAGGGAAACCTACCAAACCTGTGCATTTCTGAAAACTAGAGACCTAGGGGAATCCAAGGAGGGGTGACTTGCGGGGCTCGGACCAGGTTCTGTTACCCAGAATCCTTTGCAAACCTCAAAATTTGGCTAAAAAAACACATGTTCCTCACATTTCTGTGGCAGAAAGTTCTGGAATCTGAGAGGAGCCACAAATTTCCTTCCACCCAGCGTTCCCCCAAGTCTCCCGATAAAAATGATACCTCACTTGTGTGGGTAGGCCTAGCGCCCGCTACAGGAAACGCCCCAAAGCGCAACGTGGACACATCCAAATTTTTGGAAGAAAACAGAGGTGTTTTTTGCAAAGTGCCTACCTGTAGATTTTGGCCTCTAGCTCAGCCGGCACCTAGGGAAACCTACCAAACCTGTGCATTTCTGAAAAATAGAGACCTAGGGGAATCCAGGATGGGGTGACTTGCGGGGCTCGGACCAGGTTCTGTTACCCAGTATCCTTTGCAAACCTCAAAATTTAGCTAAAAAAACACATGTCCCTCACATTTCTGTGGCAGAAAGTTCTGGAATCTGAGAGGAGCCACAAATTTCCTTCCACCCAGCGTTCCCCTACGTCTCCCGATACAAACGATACCTCACTTGTGTGGGTAGGCCTAGCGCCGGCTACAGGAAACGCCCCAAAGCGCAACGTAGACACATCCAAATTTTTGGAAGAAAACAGAGGTGTTTTTTGCGAAGTGCCTACCTGTAGATTTTGGCCTCTAGCTCAGCCGGCACCTAGGGAAACCTACCAAACCTGTGCATTTCTGAAAACTAGAGACCTAGGGGAATCCAAGGAGGGGTGACTTTCGGGGCTCGGACCAGGTTCTGTTACCCAGAATCCTTTGCAAACCTCACAATTTGGCTAAAAAAACACATGTTCCTCACATTTCTGTGGCAGAAAGTTCTGGAATCTGAGAGGAGCCACAAATTTCCATCCACCCAGCGTTCCCCCAAGTCTCCCGATAAAAATGATACCTCACTTGTGTGGGTAGGCCTAGCGCCGGCTACAGGAAACGCCCCAAAGCGCAACGTGGACACATCCAAATTTTTGGAAGAAAACAGATGTGTTTTTTGCGAAGTGCCTACCTGTAGATTTTGGCCTCTAGCTCAGCCGGCACCTAGGGAAACCTACCAAACCTGTGCATTTCTGAAAACTAGAGACCTAGGGGAATCCAAGGAGGGGTGACTTGCGGGGCTCGGACCAGGTTCTGTTACCCAGAATCCTTTGCAAACCTCAAAATTTGGCTAACAAAACACATGTTCCTCACATTTCTGTGGCAGAAAGTTCTGCAATCTGAGAGGAGCCACAAATTTCCTTCCACCCAGCGTTCCCCCAAGTCTCCCGATACAAACGATACCTCACTTGTGTGGGTAGGCCTAGCGCCCGCTACAGGAAACGCCCCAAAGCGCAACGTGGACACATCCAAATTTTTGGAAGAAAACAGAGGTGTTTTTTGCGAAGTGCCTACCTGTAGATTTTGGCCTCTAGCTCAGCCGGCACCTAGGGAAACCTACCAAACCTGTGCATTTCTGAAAACTAGAGACCTAGGGGAATCCAAGGAGGGGTGACTTGTGGGGCTCGGACCAGGTTCTGTTACCCAGAATCCTTTGCAAACCTCACAATTTGGCTAAAAAAACACATGTTCCTCACATTTCTGTGGCAGAAAGTTCTGGAATCTGAGAGGAGCCACAAATTTCCTTCCACCCAGCGTTCCCCCAAGTCTCCCGATAAAAATGATACCTCACTTGTGTGGGTAGGCCTAGCGCCCGCTACAGGAAACGCCCCAAAGCACAACGTGGACACATCCAAATTTTTGGAAGAAAACAGAGGTGTTTTTTGCGAAGTGCCTACCTGTAGATTTTGGCCTCTAGCTCAGCCGGCACCTAGGGAAACCTACCAAACCTGTGCATTTCTGAAAACTAGAGACCTAGGGGAATGCAAGATGGGGTGACTTGCGGGGCTCGGACCAGGTTCTGTTACCCAGAATCCTTTGCAAACCTCAAAATTTAGCTAAAAAAACACATGTCCCTCACATTTCTGTGGCAGAAAGTTCTGGAATCTGAGAGGAGCCACAAATTTCCTTCCACCCAGCATTCCCCCAAGTCTCCCGATAAAAATGATACCTAACTTGTGTGGGTAGGCCTAGCGCCCGCGACAGGAAACGCCTCAAAGCGCAACGTGGACACATCCAAATATTTGGAAGAAAACAGAGGTGTTTTTTGCGAAGTGCCTACCTGTAGATTTTGGCCTCTAGCTCAGCCGGCACCTAGGGAAACCTACCAAACCTGTGCATTTCTGAAAACTAGAGACCTAGGGGAATCCAAGGAGGGGTGACTTTCGGGGCTCGGACCAGGTTCTGTTACCCAGAATCCTTTGCAAACCTCACAATTTGGCTAAAAAAACACATGTTCCTCACATTTCTGTGGCAGAAAGTTCTGGAATCTGAGAGGAGCCACAAATTTCCATCCACCCAGCTTTCCCCCAAGTCTCCCGATAAAAATGATACCTCACTTGTGTGGGTAGGCCTAGCGCCGGCTACAGGAAACGCCCCAAAGCGCAACGTGGACACATCCAAATTTTTGGAAGAAAACAGATGTGTTTTTTGCGAAGTGCCTACCTGTAGATTTTGGCCTCTAGCTCAGCCGGCACCTAGGGAAACCTACCAAACCTGTGCATTTCTGAAAACTAGAGACCTAGGGGAATCCAAGGAGAGGTGACTTGCGGGGCTCGGACCAGGTTCTGTTACCCAGAATCCTTTGCAAACCTCAAAATTTGGCTAACAAAACACATGTTCCTCACATTTCTGTGGCAGAAAGTTCTGCAATCTGAGAGGAGCCACAAATTTCCTTCCACCCAGCGTTCCCCCAAGTCTCCCGATACAAACGATACCTCACTTGTGTGGGTAGGCCTAGCGCCCGCTACAGGAAACGCCCCAAAGCGCAACGTGGACACATCCAAATTTTTGGAAGAAAACAGAGGTGTTTTTTGCGAAGTGCCTACCTGTAGATTTTGGCCTCTAGCTCAGCCGGCACCTAGGGAAACCTACCAAACCTGTGCATTTCTGAAAACTAGAGACCTAGGGGAATCCAAGGAGGGGTGACTTGCGGGGCTCGGACCAGGTTCTGTTACCCAGAATCCTTTGCAAACCTCAAAATTTGGCTAAAAAAAACACATGTTCCTCACATTTCTGTGGCAGAAAGTTCTGGAATCTGAGAGGAGCCACAAATTTCCTTCCACCCAGCGTTCCCCCAAGTCTCCCGATAAAAATGATACCTCACTTGTGTGGGTAGGCCTAGCGCCCGCTACAGGAAACACCCCAAAGCGCAACGTGGACACATCCAAATTTTTGGAAGAAAACAGAGGTGTTTTTTGAGAAGTGCCTACCTGTAGATTTTGGCCTCTAGCTCAGCCGGCACCTAGGGAAACCTACCAAACCTCTGCATTTCTGAAAACTAGAGACCTAGGGGAATCCAAGGAGGGGTGACTTGTGGGGCTCGGACCAGGTTCTGTTACCCAGAATCCTTTGCAAACCTCAAAATTTGGCTAAAAAAACACATGTTCCTCACATTTCTGTGGCAGAAAGTTCTGGAATCTGAGAGGAGCCACAAATTTCCTTCCACCCAGCATTCCCCCAAGTTTCCCGATACAAATGATACCTCACTTGTGTGGGTAGGCCTAGCGCCCGCTACAGGAAACGCCCCAAAGCGCAACGTAGACACATCCAAATTTTTGGAAGAAAACAGAGGTGTTTTTTGCGAAGTGCCTACCTGTAGATTTTGGCCTCTAGCTCAGCCGGCACCTAGGGAAACCTACCAAACCTGTGCTTTTCTGAAAACTAGAGACCTAGGGGAATCCAAGGAGGGGTGACTTGCGGGGCTCGGACCAGGTTCTGTTACCCAGAATCCTTTGCAAACCTCAAAATTTGGCTAAAAAAACACATGTTCCTCACATTTCTGTGTCAGAAAGTTCTGGAATCTGAGAGGAGCCACAAATTTCCTTCCACCCAGCGTTCCCCCAAGTCTCCCGATAAAAATGATACCTCACTTTTGTGGGTAGGCCTAGCGCCCGCTACAGGAAACGCCCCAAAGCGCAACGTGGACACATCCAAATTTTTGGTAGAAAACAGAGGTGTTTTTTGCGAAGTGCCTACCTGTAGATTTTGGCCTCTAGCTCAGCCGGCACCTAGGGAAACCTACCAAACCTGTGCATTTCTGAAAACTAGAGACCTAGGGGAATCCAAGATGGGGTGACTTGCGGGGCTCGGACCAGGTTCTGTTACCCAGAATCCTTTGCAAACCTCAAAATTTAGCTAAAAAAACACATGTCCCTCACATTTCTGTGGCAGAAAGTTCTGGAATCTGAGAGGAGCCACAAATTTCCTTCCACCCAGCGTTCCCCCAAGTCTCCCGATAAAAATGATACCTAACTTGTGTGGGTAGGCCTAGCGCCCGCGACAGGAAACGCCCCAAAGCGCAACATGGACACATCCAAATATTTGGAAGAAAACAGAGGTGTTTTTTGCGAAGTGCCTACCTGTAGATTTTGGCCTCTAGCTCAGCCGGCACCTAGGGAAACCTACCAAACCTGTGCATTTCTGAAAACTAGAGACCTAGGGGAATCCAAGGAGGGGTGACTTGCGGGGCTCGGACCAGGTTCTGTTACCCAGAATCCTTTGCAAACCTCAAAATTTAGCTAAAAAAACACATGTCCCTCACATTTCTGTGGCAGAAAGTTCTGGAATCTGAGAGGAGCCACAAATTTCCTTCCACCCAGCGTTCCCCCAAGTCTCCCGATAAAAATGATACCTCACTTGTGTGGGTAGGCCTAGCGCCCGCTACAGGAAACGCCCCAAAGTGCAACGTGGACACATCCAAATTTTTGGAAGAAAACAGAGGTGTTTTTTGCGAAGTGCTTACCTGTAGATTTTGGCCTCTAGCTCAGCCGGCACCTAGGGAAACCTACCAAACCTGTGCATTTCTGAAAACTAGAGACCTAGGGGAATCCAAGGAGGGGTGACTTGTGGGGCTCGGACCAGGTTCTGTTACCCAGAATCCTTTGCAAACCTCACAATTTGGCTAAAAAAACACATGTTCCTCACATTTCTGTGGCAGAAAGTTCTGGAATCTGAGAGGAGCCACAAATTTCCTTCCACCCAGCGTTCCCCCAAGTCTCCCCATACAAACGATACCTCACTTGTGTGGGTAGGCCTAGCGCCCGCTACAGGAAACGCCCCAAAGCGCAACGTAGACACATCCAAATTTTTGGAAGAAAACAGAGGTGTTTTTTGCGAAGTGCCTACCTGTAGATTTTGGCCTCTAGCTCAGCCGGCACCTAGGGAAACCTACCAAACCTGTGCATTTCTGAAAACTAGAGACCTAGGGGAATCCAAGGAGGGGTGACTTACGGGGCTCGGACCAGGTTCTGTTACCCAGAATCCTTTGCAAACCTCAAAATTTGGCTAAAAAAACACATGTTCCTCACATTTCTGTGGCAGAAAGATCTGGAATCTGAGAGGAGCCACAAATTTCCTTCCACCCAGCGTTCCCCCAAGTCTCCCGATAAAAATGATACCTCACTTGTGTGGGTAGGCCTAGCGCCCGCTACAGGAAACGCCCCAAAGCACAACGTGGACACATCCAAATTTTTGGAAGAAAACAGAGGTGTTTTTTGCGAAGTGCCTACCTGTAGATTTTGGCCTCTAGCTCAGCCGGCACCTAGGGAAACCTACCAAACCTGTGCATTTCTGAAAACTAGAGACCTAGGGGAATCCAAGGAGGGGTGACTTTCGGGGCTCGGACCAGGTTCTGTTACCCAGAATCCTTTGCAAACCTCAAAATTTGGCTAAAAAAAACACATGTTCCTCACATTTCTGTGGCAGAAAGTTCTGGAATCTGAGAGGAGCCACAAATTTCCTTCCACCCAGCGTTCCCCCAAGTCTCCCGATAAAAATGATACCTCACTTGTGTGGGTAGGCCTAGCGCCCGCTACAGGAAACACCCCAAAGCGCAACGTGGACACATCCAAATTTTTGGAAGAAAACAGAGGTGTTTTTTGCGAAGTGCCTACCTGTAGATTTTGGCCTCTAGCTCAGCCGGCACCTAGGGAAACCTACCAAACCTGTGCATTTCTGAAAACTAGAGACCTAGGGGAATCCAAGGAGGGGTGACTTGCGGGGCTCGCACCAGGTTCTGTTACCCAGAATCCTTTGCAAACCTCAAAATTTAGCTAAAAAAACACATGTCCCTCACATTTCTGTGGCAGAAAGTTCTGGAATCTGAGAGGAGCCACAAATTTCCTTCCACCCAGCGTTCCCCCAAGTCTCCCGATAAAAATGATACCTCACTTGTGTGGGTAGGCCTAGCGCCCGCTACAGGAAACGCCCCAAAGCGCAACGTGGACACATCCACATTTTTGGAAGAAAACAGAGGTGTTTTTTGCGAAGTGCCTACCTGTAGATTTTGGCCTCTAGCTCAGCCGGCACCTAGGGAAACCTACCAAACCTGTGCATTTCTGAAAACTAGAGACCTAGGGCAATCCAAGGAGGGGTGACTTGTGGGGCTCGGACCAGGTTCTGTTACCCAGAATCCTTTGCAAACCTCACAATTTGGCTAAAAAAACACATGTTCCTCACATTTCTGTGGCAGAAAGTTCTGGAATCTGAGAGGAGCCACAAATTTCCTTCCACCCAGCATTCCCCCAAGTCTCCCCATACAAACGATACCTCGCTTGTGTGGGTAGGCATAGCGCCCGCTACAGGAAACGCCCCAAAGCGCAACGTAGACACATCCAAATTTTTGGAAGAAAACAGAGGTGTTTTTTGCGAAGTGCCTACCTGTAGATTTTGGCCTCTAGCTCAGCCGGCACCAAGGGAAACCTACCAAACCTGTGCATTTCTGAAAACTAGAGACCTAGGGGAATCCAAGGAGGGGTGACTTGCGGGGCTCGGACCAGGTTCTGTTACCCAGAATCCTTTGCAAACCTCAAAATTTAGCTAAAAAAACACATGTCCCTCACATTTCTGTGGCAGAAAGTTCTGGAATCTGAGAGGAGCCACAAATTTCCTTCCACCCAGCGTTCCCCCAAGTCTCCCGATAAAAATGATACCTCACTTGTGTGGGTAGGCCTAGCGCCGGCTACAGGAAACGCCCCAAAGCGCAACGTGGACACATCCAAATTTTTGGAAGAAAACAGATGTGTTTTTTGCGAAGTGCCTACCTGTAGATTTTGGCCTCTAGCTCAGCCGGCACCTAGGGAAACCTACCAAACCTGTGCATTTCTGAAAACTAGAGACCTAGGGGAATCCAAGGAGGGGTGACTTGCGGGGCTCGGACCAGGTTCTGTTACCCAGAATCCTTTGCAAACCTCAAAATTTGGCTAACAAAACACATGTTCCTCACATTTCTGTGGCAGAAAGTTCTGGAATCTGAGAGGAGCCACAAATTTCCTTCCACCCAGCGTTCCCCCAAGTCTCCCGATACAAACGATACCTCACTTGTGTGGGTAGGCCTAGCGCCCGCTACAGGAAACGCCCCAAAGCGCAACGTGGACACATCCAAATTTTTGGAAGAAAACAGAGGTGTTTTTTGCGAAGTGCCTACCTGTAGATTTTGGCCTCTAGCTCAGCCGGCACCTAGGGAAACCTACCAAACCTGTGCATTTCTGAAAACTAGAGACCTAGGGGAATCCAAGGAGGGGTGACTTGCGGGGCTCGGACCAGGTTCTGTTACCCAGAATCCTTTGCAAACCTCAAAATTTGGCTAAAAAAACACATGTTCCTCACATTTCTGTGTCAGAAAGTTCTGGAATCTGAGAGGAGCCACAAATTTCCTTCCACCCAGCGTTCCCCCAAGTCTCCCGATAAAAATGATACCTCACTTGTGTGGGTAGGCCTAGCGCCCGCTACAGGAAACGCCCCAAAGCGCAACGTGGACACATCCAAATTTTTGGAAGAAAACAGAGGTGTTTTTTGCGAAGTGCCTACCTGTAGATTTTGGCCTCTAGCTCAGCCGGCACCTAGGGAAACCTACCAAACCTGTGCATTTCTGAAAACTAGAGACCTAGGGGAATCCAAGATGGGGTGACTTGCGGGGCTCGGACCAGGTTCTGTTACCCAGAATCCTTTGCAAACCTCAAAATTTAGCTAAAAAAACACATGTCCCTCACATTTCTGTGGCAGAAAGTTCTGGAATCTGAGAGGAGCCACAAATTTCCTTCCACCCAGCGTTCCCCCAAGTCTCCCGATAAAAATGATACCTAACTTGTGTGGGTAGGCCTAGCGCCCGCGACAGGAAACGCCCCAAAGCGCAACGTGGACACATCCAAATATTTGGAAGAAAACAGAGGTGTTTTTTGCGAAGTGCCTACCTGTAGATTTTGGCCTCTAGCTCAGCCGGCACCTAGGGAAACCTACCAAACCTGTGCATTTCTGAAAACTAGAGACCTAGGGGAATCCAAGGAGGGGTGACTTGTGGGGCTCGGACCAGGTTCTGTTACCCAGAATCCTTTGCAAACCTCACAATTTGGCTAAAAAAACACATGTTCCTCACATTTCTGTGGCAGAAAGTTCTGGAATCTGAGAGGAGCCACAAATTTCCTTCCACCCAGCGTTCCCCCAAGTCTCCCGATAAAAATGATACCTCACTTGTGTGGGTAGGCCTAGCGCCCGCTACAGGAAACGCCCCAAAGCACAACGTGGACACATCCAAATTTTTGGAAGAAAACAGAGGTGTTTTTTGCGAAGTGCCTACCTGTAGATTTTGGCCTCTAGCTCAGCCGGCACCTAGGGAAACCTACCAAACCTGTGCATTTCTGAAAACTAGAGACCTAGGGGAATCCAAGGAGGGGTGACTTTCGGGGCTCGGACCAGGTTCTGTTACCCAGAATCCTTTGCAAACCTCAAAATTTGGCTAAAAAAAACACATGTTCCTCACATTTCTGTGGCAGAAAGTTCTGGAATCTGAGAGGAGCCACAAATTTCCTGCCACCCAGCGTTCCCCCAAGTCTCCCGATAAAAATGATACCTCACTTGTGTGGGTAGGCCTAGCGCCCGCTACAGGAAACACCCCAAAGCGCAACGTGGACACATCCAAATTTTTGGAAGAAAACAGAGGTGTTTTTTGCGAAGTGCCTACCTGTAGATTTTGGCCTCTAGCTCAGCCGGCACCTAGGGAAACCTACCAAACCTGTGCATTTCTGAAAACTAGAGACCTAGGGGAAACCAAGGAGGGGTGACTTGCGGGGCTCGGACCAGGTTCTGTTACCCAGAATCCTTTGCAAACCTCAAAATTTAGCTAAAAAAACACATGTCCCTCACATTTCTGTGGCAGAAAGTTCTGGAATCTGAGAGGAGCCACAAATTTCCTTCCACCCAGCGTTCCCCCAAGTCTCCCGATAAAAATGATACCTCACTTGTGTGGGTAGGCCTAGCGCCCGCTACAGGAAACGCCCCAAAGCGCAACGTGGACACATCCACATTTTTGGAAGAAAACAGAGGTGTTTTTTGCGAAGTGCCTACCTGTAGATTTTGGCCTCTAGCTCAGCCGGCACCTAGGGAAACCTACCAAACCTGTGCATTTCTGAAAACTAGAGACCTAGGGCAATCCAAGGAGGGGTGACTTGTGGGGCTCGGACCAGGTTCTGTTACCCAGAATCCTTTGCAAACCTCACAATTTGGCTAAAAAAACACATGTTCCTCACATTTCTGTGGCAGAAAGTTCTGGAATCTGAGAGGAGCCACAAATTTCCTTCCACCCAGCATTCCCCCAAGTCTCCCCATACAAACGATACCTCGCTTGTGTGGGTAGGCATAGCGCCCGCTACAGGAAACGCCCCAAAGCGCAACGTAGACACATCCAAATTTTTGGAAGAAAACAGAGGTGTTTTTTGCGAAGTGCCTACCTGTAGATTTTGGCCTCTAGCTCAGCCGGCACCAAGGGAAACCTACCAAACCTGTGCATTTCTGAAAACTAGAGACCTAGGGGAATCCAAGGAGGGGTGACTTACGGGGCTCGGACCAGGTTCTGTTACCCAGAATCCTTTGCAAACCTCAAAATTTGGCTAAAAAAACACATGTTCCTCACATTTCTGTGGCAGAAAGTTCTGGAATCTGAGAGGAGCAACAAATTTCCTTCCACCCAGCGTTCCCCCAAGTCTCCTGATAAAAATGATACCTCACTTGTGTGGGTAGGCCTAGCGCCCGCTACAGGAAACGCCCCAAAGCGCAACGTGGACACATCCAAATTTTTGGAAGAAAACAGAGGTGTTTTTTGCGAAGTGCCTACCTGTAGATTTTGGCCTCTAGCTCAGCCGGCACCTAGGGAAACCTACCAAACCTGTGCATTTCTGAAAACTAGAGACCTAGGGGAATCCAAGGAGGGGTGACTTGCGGGGCTCGGACCAGGTTCTGTTACCCAGAATCCTTTGCAAACCTCAAAATTTGGCTAAAATAACACGTGTTCCTCACATTTCTGTGGCAGAAAGTTCTGCAATCTGAGAGGAGCCACAAATTTCCTTCCACCCAGCGTTCCCCCAAGTCTCCCGATACAAACGATACCTCACTTGTGTGGGTAGGCCTAGCGCCCGCTACCGGAAACGCCCCAAAGCGCAACGTGGACACATCCAAATTTTTGGAAGAAAACAGAGGTGTTTTTTGCAAAGTGCCTACCTGTAGATTTTGGCCTCTAGCTCAGCCGGCACCTAGGGAAACCTACCAAACCTGTGCATTTCTGAAAACTAGAGACCTAGGGGAATCCAAGGAGGGGTGACTTGCGGGGCTCGGACCAGGTTCTGTTACCCAGAATCCTTTGCAAACCTCAAAATTTGGCTAAAAAAACACATGTTCCTCACATTTCTGTGGCAGAAAGTTCTGGAATCTGAGAGGAGCCACAAATTTCCTTCCACCCAGCGTTCCCCCAAGTCTCCCCATACAAACGATACCTCACTTGTGTGGGTAGGCCTAGCGCCCGCTACAGGAAACGCCCCAAAGCGCAACGTGGACACATCCAAATTTTTGGAAGAAAACAGATGTGTTTTTTGCGAAGTGCCTACCTGTAGATTTTGGCCTCTAGCTCAGCCGGCACCTAGGGAAACCTACCAAACCTGTGCATTTCTGAAAACTAGAGACCTAGGGGAATCCAAGGAGGGGTGACTTGCGGGGCTCGGACCAGGTTCTGTTACCCAGAATCCTTTGCAAACCTCAAAATTTGGCTAACAAAACACATGTTCCTCACATTTCTGTGGCAGAAAGTTCTGGAATCTGAGAGGAGCCACAAATTTCCTTCCACCCAGCGTTCCCCCAAGTCTCCCGATACAAACGATACCTCACTTGTGTGGGTAGGCCTAGCGCCCGCTACAGGAAACGCCCCAAAGCGCAACGTGGACACATCCAAATTTTTGGAAGAAAACAGAGGTGTTTTTTGCGAAGTGCCTACCTGTAGATTTTGGCCTCTAGCTCAGCCGGCACCTAGGGAAACCTACCAAACCTGTGCATTTCTGAAAACTAGAGACCTAGGGGAATCCAAGGAGGGGTGACTTGCGGGGCTCGGACCAGGTTCTGTTACCCAGAATCCTTTGCAAACCTCAAAATTTGGCTAAAAAAACACATGTTCCTCACATTTCTGTGTCAGAAAGTTCTGGAATCTGAGAGGAGCCACAAATTTCCTTCCACCCAGCGTTCCCCCAAGTCTCCCGATAAAAATGATACCTCACTTGTGTGGGTAGGCCTAGCGCCCGCTACAGGAAACGCCCCAAAGCGCAACGTGGACACATCCAAATTTTTGGAAGAAAACAGAGGTGTTTTTTGCGAAGTGCCTACCTGTAGATTTTGGCCTCTAGCTCAGCCGGCACCTAGGGAAACCTACCAAACCTGTGCATTTCTGAAAACTAGAGACCTAGGGGAATCCAAGATGGGGTGACTTGCGGGGCTCGGACCAGGTTCTGTTACCCAGAATCCTTTGCAAACCTCAAAATTTAGCTAAAAAAACACATGTCCCTCACATTTCTGTGGCAGAAA